>NC_135334.1:42911488-44111488 GCF_023851605.1 Tamandua tetradactyla
ATAAGGGTAACAAAAAGGGTAAAAAGTGAGACAAAAATAATACGACGTACAAAAACCAAAGGCTAAAATGGTTGAAGTAAGTATTGCCTTTACAGCAATAATATTGATTGTCAACAGTATGAACTCCCAATCAAACGACACATATTAGATGAATGAATTAGAAAGTATGATCTATCTATATGCTTTCTATAAGAAGCTCACCTTAGACCCAAGGACAAACAGGTTGAAAGTGAAAGATTGGAAAAAGATGTTCCACATAAACAGCAACCGAAAAATAGATGGGGTAGATATACTGATATTGGACAATAGAATTTAAATGCAAATTGTTATGTGACAAAGAAGGACACTATATATATATAATTAAAAGGGGTACCCAACCAGGAAGACATTACATTAATAAATACTTAGGCAAATAAACAGAGTGCCCCAAAACACACAAAGGCAAACACTGACAAAACTGAAGGGGACATAGACATCTCTATAACAATAGCTGTAGACTTCAATACAGCATGCTTATTAATAGAAGAAAATGTAGATGTAGGATCTATAAGGAAAAAGGAGCCTGAATAATGTGAGAAATGAATGAACCTTAGCCATATATAAAGCATTTGTCCCCAAAAGAGCAGGATATGCATTGTTCTCAAGGTCCATGGATATTCTTCAGGATGCATCACATGTCGGGTCATAAAACAAGGCTCAGTAATTTTTACAATGACTAAAATGACACAAAACACTTTCTAAGACCATCATGGAATGAAGCTGGAAATCAATAACAGGCAGAGAACCGGAAAATTCACAAACAAATGGACGTTAACCCACCTTTAAACAGTCAGTGTGTTGTAGAAATTGTAACGAAAATCAGTAAATTTGAGACAAATGAAAATGAGAGCAGAACATATCAAAACTTATCAATGCAGCGAAGGCAGTGCTGAGAGGGAAATTTACCTTAAGAAAGTAGAAAGGGCTAAAATCAATGATCTAAAAGCACACCTGGAAGAACTAGAAAAAGAATAGCAAACTAATCCCAAAGCAAGCAGTAAAGGAAATCAAAAGATTACAGCGGAAATAAATGAAATTCAGAATGAAAGAAAGCAAGAGAAATATTTAAAAAAAAAGTTGGTTCCTTGACAGGATTGACAAAAATTGACAAACCCTTAGTTAGACTGACAAAGATTAAAAGAGAGACAATGCAAATAAATAAGGTCAGTAATGAGAGGGGGACTTCACTACTGATCCTACAGAAATAAAAAAAGACCCTAAGAGGGTACTATAAACATGTGCATACCAACAAATTAAATGACTCAAATGAAACTGAGAAATTCTTAGAAACATATGAACAAACTACACCTATCATAGACAAATTAGAAGACCTAAACAGACCATTTACTAGTTAAGAGATTGAATCAGTCATCAAAAACCTAACAAAGAAAGCCCAAGCCCAGATAGCTTCATAGGTGAATTCTACCACTCATTTTAAAAAATTTAATAACAATCCAGCTCAAATGCTTCCAAAAAATTGAAGAGGGAAGAACACTATCTAACCCCTTCTATGAAGCCAAATCACCCTAATACCAAAGCCAGATAAAGATACTCAAGAAAAGCAAATAAAAGACCAAATTTTCTAACGACTATAGATGCAATATTTCTAAACCAAATACTTGCCAATCGAATCCAGTAGCACGTTAAAAGAATTATACACTATGATCAAGTGGATTTCACTCAGGTATATAACAGTGGTTCAATACAAGAAAATCAATTAATGTAATATACCACATTAACAAATCAAAGAGGGAAAAGCCACATGATCTTACCAACTGACCTAGAAAAATCACTTTACAATATTCTACATCATTTTTTTAAATAAAAAACACTTCAAAAGAAAGGAATTGAAGGAAGCTTCTTTAACATGATAAAGGGCATATATGAAAAACCCACAACTAACATCATACTCAATGGTGAAAGGCTGAAAGCTTTCCCTCTAAGATCAGGAACAAGACAAGGATGCTCACTGTCACACTGTTATTCAACACTGTGCAAGAAGTTCTAGATAGAGGAATTGGGCAAGAAAAAGAGATAAAAGACATCCAAATCAGAAAAGAAGAAGTAAGGTTGTCACTATGTGCAGATGACATGATCCTATAATTAGAAAGTCATGGAAAATCTATAACAAAGTTAGTGGAGCTAAAACAAACAAACAAAAAAATGAATTCAGAAAAGTAGCAAGATACAAGAACTTAACACGCAAAAATCAGAAGTTTCCTTTGCACTAGTAATGAGCAATCTGAGGAGGAAATTAAAAATAATCCATTTACGACAGCAACTAAAAGAATCAAATATCCAGGAATAAATTTAACTAAGGACGTAAAAGACCTGTACACAGAAAACTACCAAGCATTGCTAAAAGAAATCAAAGAAGATCTAATTAAATGGAAGGAATTTTTGTGTTCATGGATTGGAAGACAAAACTTTAAGAAGTCAATTCTACTAAAATTACAGATTTAACACAAACCCAATCAAAATCCCAACAAACTAGTTTGTAGAAATGGTAAAGCCAATTATCAAATTTATATGGAAGGGTAAGGGGTTCTGAATAGTCTAAAACTTCTTGAAAAAGAAGAACAAAGTTGAAGGACTCCCACTTTTTTACTTTAAGGCATATTATAAAGATACAGGGCTCAAAACAGCATGATACTGGCATAAAGATAGATACATTGACCAATGGAATTGAATTGAGAGTTTGGATCTCACATGTATGGTCAACTGATTTTTAACAAGGCCAAGTCTACTTAACAGGGACAGAGTAGTCTCAAGGAATGATGCTGGGAAAACTGGATATTCATATCCAAAAGATGAAACAGGACTCCTCTTTCTCCCCTTATGTCAAAATTAACTCATAATGAATTAAAGATCTAAAGATAAGAACCATGAACATAAAGCTTCTAGAAGAAAATGTAAGGAAGCACCTTCAAGATCTTGTGGTAGGCAATGGTTTCTTAGACTTTATATCCAAAGCATAAGCAACAGAACAAAAAGAAAGACAAATGATAACTCCTTGAAATTGAGAACATTTGCCCTTCAAAGGACTTTGTCAAGAACATGAAGCCGCAGACTATTTAACGGTATAAAATATTTAGAAACCACATATCTGATAAGAGTTTAATATTCAGAATATATAAAGAAACACTACAACTCAAAAACAAAATGTCAGTCATCCAATTAAAAAATGGGCTAAAGACCTGAATACATATATCTTCAAAGAGGAAATACAAGTTGCTAACAAGCACATGAAAAGATTTTCAACATCACTAGCTATTAGGGAAATGCAAATACAGAATCACAGTGAGATACATATCACACACATTAGAATGGCTGCTTTTTTTTTTTTTTTTAAAGAAATGGAACAATAAGTGCTAGAGAGAATGTGAAAAAAATAGGAACGCTCATTCATTGCTGGTGGCAGTGTAAAATGGTGCTTCCTCAGAAAGCTAAGTATATAACTACCATATGACCTGGCAATTTCACTATTACGTATATACACAGAAGAATTGAAATCAGGGACATAAACAGACATTTGCACACCAGTGTTTATAGTGATAGCATTCACAATTGCCAAAGATGTAAGCAACCCAAGTGTCCATCTATCGAGGAATGGATAAACAAAATGTGGTGCATGCGCCTGATGGAACATTATTCCACTATATGAAGGAATGAAGTTCTGATGCATGTGACAACATGGGTGAATCTGGAGGACATTTTGCTGAGTGAAATAAGCCATACACAAAAGGACAAATATTGTGTGATTTTACTGATATTAACTAATAGTGATAAGCAAACTCAGAGTTTAGTCTAAAATTAGGTTACTAGGAAATAGAATGATGGTAGAGAATGGAGAGCTGATGCTTAATGTGTACTTTACTTATAATTAGATTGATTGTAAACACTTGGAAATTGATAGAAATCTTAATAGCACATTACTATGGGTATACTCAACAGGGTATGTTTAGGTTTGTTTATGTCACTAGAAGGAAAGCTAAAGGGTCAAACATGGGACTGCGTAACAGTGAACCATATTGTGGATGATGATTGTGCTTGGTAGTAACAAATATAACAATGGTCTTTCATATAACAAACATATGTCATTATTACAAGGTGTTAATAAAATGATGGTATATGGGGAGAAATACACTTAACGTAAACTATGAACTATAGTTAACAGTAATGTTTTAATCTTCTTTCATCAATTGTAACTAGGGTACCACACCAACGCTAAGTGTTAATAATAGGAGGGTATAAGGGGCATGGGAATTTTCTATTTGGAGTAATGAAAATGTTCTAAAATTGATTGTGGTGATAAATGTACAGCCCTAACTATAAAGGGAGCTACTGATTGTACGCTTTGGTGGATTGTATGGAGTATGACTTTAGATCAAGAAAACAGCTTAAAAAGATCAGAGGCATTCAAATATGTATTGAATTGCAAGATGAGTATATCATTTGATATAATAAAGCAAAAATTTGAGATAATTTCATTATTTAAATAAATATTAATTTGCATTCACTCGATAAAGGTTTAGCATAATTTTAACCAAAATACACACGATGTGGTATAAAATATACCAGAGATTGAAATCCTACATACATCATTTATTAGGTAGGAGAGCTTAAGATTAAACATTTTACTTAATGTTTCTGAAGCTGAGGTTCCTCATCAATATTATGGGGATGGCAATTTCTAACTCTCAGATATTTTATAAGGATTACATAAGTGAGATTTTTATACTGTAAAGTAGTACAGTCAAATCAATTATATTTACTATAGCCTCATACCTTGTACAGGGATTTTAAAGTTCCACTTCAACGTATAGTTCTGAGATAATATTTATGTATACAAAACCAAAATATTTTTAAATAAAATAGTAATTATTGACTTCTTTATTTTAAAATACTTACTATGGTAGTCTCTAAACATTACATGATTCCATGTATAGTTATAGGTGTTACAGGGCTTATTTCTACACTTTCACAGAGCTTTTCTTTATAATTTAACCCTGAATTTCAAGATTACTAAAGTGAGAGAGGAATTTCTTGGCAACCAAAGTAATCTTGGGCAGATATGCTTAACAGTCTAGAAAATATTTATTTCTGGCAATTAATAACCACCTCAGAATCCAATCAAGATGTTTGCATTCACATATGTTACTTACAGGGATTAATATTGACCCCTTGGGAAGTAAACAGGGAAATTTAACAAATAAGTCAATCCTAGCTTCCCCTCTACCCCCCAGAAAAATATGCATTGTACATCCATTTGAGGTGATGAGAAAATGGATCTTTGGCTATTTATGAATATTATTTCATCTTCTATGATATATAAACTGTTTATCATTTCTCATGTCTATCAATGTATCATAGTAGCTGCTATAATTTAAACTGTATGATTTTCAATATGATATTGGATGACCCAAATGTCTCTCATGAATATGGGCGACAACTTGGTTTTAAAGAATCACCCTGGCTGCTATATTGAGAATAGACTTAAAGGGGGTAAAGGCAGAAAGAGAAAGTTCAGTTAAGAGACTATGGAAATAATCCAGGTGAGAGATGTTGATTTTTTTAGAGAGCAAGTGGTGGAGGGGGTGAGAAGTGATCAGATTCTAAATAAAGCTTGGAGATAGGGCCAACAGAATTGCTGATGGTTTGCATGTGGATATGAGACAAAGCAATGAAAGATGCTAAGGCCCGATTGCCTTATAAAGGATGGAATGGGCATTGAGTAAATTGGAAAGGATTTCACGTGGAGCTGGTTTGGGACATATAATCAGGAATTAATCTTTAGACAAGGTTAAGCTTAATTTGTTAATTGGTCATTTAAATGGAAATGTCAAGTAGGCACTTGGAATATATAGAGCCCTGGTTGCTGATATAAGTGTTGGAGATACTGTATTTAAAGCCTGACTATCAGGCAAAATTGAAAGGAGTGAGGGTATATCAAGAAAAGAAATTATAGGACTACAAATTGTGGGGGTGGTTAGAACAAAACATAGGGAGTTTGAGAAAGTGAGCAAATTCAGTGAAGGAGACTGAAGGAGGATGTTACACAGGTAGGTGGGAAAAAGCTAAGAGTATGGGATCCTACAAGCTGATTGAAGAAAGTGTTTTATGGAGGAAGAAGTGATCAACATAAAGACCAAAAATTGGTCACTGGATTTAGCAAAATGGAGGTCACTGGTGAATGTGACAAGGGACAGGGAGAGTCAAAAGCTTGATTTGAACAAGTTTAAAAGAGAATGGATTTCTGAGATATTTATCCATGGGAGATGGTGGGTGTGGGTGTGGGGTGGGTTGGGGAGGTTATGTCCACATAAAGACTTGTACAGAAATACTCAGAGCAAGATTATTTACAAGATTCAAAAGTTGAAATAATCTAAAATTCCATCTACTCATGAATGGATAAACAGTGTATCCATACAATGAAAGGCTATTCAGCAATATAAAGGAACTACTGATACATGCAACAATATGATGAATCTTGCAAACACCATGCTAACTGAAATATGCTAGTTACAAAAGAACTTCACGTTATATGATTCCATTAAAATGGGATTACTAGAAAAGGCAAAACTACAGAGATAGAAAGTAGATTCTTGGCTGCCTGGAGACAGGAGTAGGAAAATGATTGAAGGTCAACAGTCATAAGGTAATTTTTTGGAACAATATTAAGTTCTCTACTATAGGATTTGGGTGATCACTGCATAACTGCATAAAAGTCTAAAATCACCAAAAGTATTATAAGCACTGTAAGTATAAAAGTACTATAGGTACTAAAAGTAGTATAAAAGTACTAAAACATTGGACTATATGGTTAATTAAGTGCATTTTATGGGATGTAAATTATATCTCTACAAAGTTCAGAGAAAAGAGACAGATAGAGATAAACAGGAAGGGTGGAAATGGATAGAATATTTATAGGCAAAGCTTTTGAAGACTTTTACTGTAAAGTTAGAGAATTAAGTTTATAGGTAAAAGAGAATATGGGTTATGGGAGTTGGTTTATAAAAAGGTAGAAGAAATAGAATATATGCATGCTCATGGGAAGAAGAAAGAGAATGATCAGTAGAGATGAATAGAGAAGAGAAAAATTGCTGGAAAAATGTAAAGAAGGTAAAAAATGATGAGCTACAGTGCTTAATTGATGGATTGAGCTTAAACAGAAGTTCACAAATGTGTCTATACTCACAAGAGGGAAGTTCGAGTGTGTGGATATACTACCTGTGCTACCTTCTTGATTTGGTGATGAGGGTTTGTGAAAATTATCTTCTGATTGCTTCTGTTTTTTACCAAGTATCAAGTCATAGAAATGAAGCAAAACAGGGATGAAGAAGTTGAAGTCATGCAAGAAAAGTGAAAAATCAAAGGAGGTGAAGTAGAATGAATAGTGCATGGGATCAATGGTAAATGTCAAAGAGATTAAAGGACTGCTAGAATCAAGTTTTTAGAGGGAGTGAGCTGAAGACTGGAGGTGCTAGGCAAAGAACAAGGTACTTGTAAATGCAGTTTTACTGAATATGGTGGCCCAGGACCTAGGCCCCCTCCTAAACGGAATGAAACCTCAGGCACATAATCTGTTTGACCAGGATAAAGGGCAAGAAAGAAAACCTCCCCAGGCAGAAAAGAATGTAATAACTGATATAAAACAGCACTGATGGTATCTTAGCCTTACATTAATTTTAGTAAAATATTAGGACAT
The DNA here is from genome assembly GCF_023851605.1 of Tamandua tetradactyla. Classification (NCBI taxonomy): domain Eukaryota; kingdom Metazoa; phylum Chordata; class Mammalia; order Pilosa; family Myrmecophagidae; genus Tamandua; species Tamandua tetradactyla. The sequence goes on from NC_135334.1 coordinate 42,919,236, forward strand.
AACCCCTTTAATGATTATGCTAGAGGCCAGTTGTTCGCACACTTTATAGAATGTCTTCATTCTAAAATCGTATACATATTGCCCCTTGTACTCCTTGCCCCTTTGCAGGGTGCTATCCCTATGGACAGCCACCACCAGAGACACTCTCCTGTTCGTAAGTCCTAACAAATCTGTGTCTGCTTCTGTGCCTGGCATGTTTTTCAGTTTTGTGGCAGCACCATCTCATGTGCTTCACAAACTCAGTTTGGGTTGGAACACTGAGGGATTATAGCTTGTTGGAAGTAATAAAAGTGGCCAAGATAAGATGCAAAACAAAGTCACTGAAATGGAGAAACCAAAGGAATGAGGAGGACAGGGTACTGAATGGATCATCAAATGACATCACCATACATTAGCACTGGAGTAGATTGAAGAAAATGAAATGACCCAGAAGGTATAATCTTCAGGAAATAAAGGGGAATGAGCTGTGAGTGTGTTGATGACTGCAATAAGGAGAAACAGAGAGTAATAAAATTTAATGATTTGAAATTCAAAACTGTGAGTTTTTAAGGAGGAAGAAGGAAGAATGGACAAGAAGGGTATCTATTACAATCGGTCTCAATAGCACATGGGGTTTGGCAGAATAAACAGCCATAACTTTATGGAACTGCAAAGGAAGTCACGTCCTTGGGGGATATACAAGTTTCATTTGCAGCAAGAAATATAAAAGGAATTTTCAACAAAAACGTTAAGAATACATAGGAGTTGGCTGGCCATAGGATAACTGACCATCCATTAATTAAATCATAAGCCCTTGCTTGGAGGCTGAGTTTCTGTAATTTTGGGCCATGCAAGTGTTTCCTAAAATGCCGTGGTGTTAACACAGACATTTGAATGGATTACTTATCAGATACTACAAAATGAGTGCTGAAAGCACAAACTCTCCCACAGTCTTAAGTTACATAACCAGTCTAATATTTCTTACAACATAAATATAAAACAGCAATAATCTTGATTTCCTTACATCCATTTCAATCAAGGATCGTATTATGGTTTGCATTAATTACTATTACATATTCTTATCTCATGCTTATTTTATCATATAATCAATTCATTACGCTATTTTACTATCAGAAATTTTCTCTATATAGTTTTCCTTGCCATTGGGAAGTTTAAGTTTATCTATGTGTAATCTTGGAGTTTTGTTTTCTATAGTATCCTTTCCCATTTTATTATTTTTTTAATGCATGTTCTAAGAGCTTTTCAATATAGACAAAATCTTAGAAAATCTTGCTTTTTGCATAGGGGCCATGTCACGTTTTTAACTCCCATCAGTCTGGTGATTAAATCTTTCATTCTACATTGAGCTGGTGCTTGTTTCTTCTCCCCTGCCCCCCCTACTTCCTCTTCCTTCATAGTTATCTCTATTCATTATTACTCATCTATTCCTGCTCTTAAAATTAGATCTGTCTAGTGATCCAACAGACATACCTATGTTAATGTTATAATGTTTTAACTGTCATAAACAATTTGTCTGATTCATAAAAAAGATAAAACACATTTACCTTGAAAAAATCTAAATCTGGAATCACATATTGGTAAAAAAAAAACTTGCCAAACTGGTCACAGAATTGACATATCAGAAATCAGTGGAGTGCAACTCAGAAATCATTCCTAAAAGCGAGTATCTGAGCCTCAAAGCAAAATATTTTCAGAAGTATTTCTGTGTTGAAATATAGTTTACTAGTCTTTCAATTCATATAAAAATTTGGAGGCTCAGATTAAAAGAGGGGAAGAGACTAAGAAACTTGATTTAGTTCCTTATTTATGCTAAGAATTAATTCTTATTTATTCTAAGAATTATCCACGGTAGAACCAAATTGGGCCCCAATATTGCATTGATAATATAACCTAGAAGCAGAGTTTTCACAATAATTAAAAGGGAAATTGGTTGAGCTAACACAAATCCTGAATTCTGTTCCCAGTTGTTTATTCTGATCTCTCCACTACTTCTGATAGAAAAAGATATTTATCATAATAAAGATTTATTTTTCTCCAAAATATTCCTCCACCCCACTCTTAAATTAGAAATATATCAGCAGAAAACTAAGCTGAGGTACAAATAGTACTCATTTAAAATTATAAAATTCAAGCAAAATGAATATAATTAGCAGTAAGTTGGCAAAAGGGCATACAATTAAACTGAGCACAGTCTACTTTTTGTTTCCACACACTCCATGAAGTACTTACCTATCACCATGAAATTTACAAGCAACAGCTTGAGTAGTGGAAAATAAAAAGCAATAAGTAAATTATAGTTTTGTTCTGAAACTTGGAAAAAAAATTCTTAGCAGTTTTTGTTCTGGTATAGCAATCAACACCATAAACAACCAAGTTTCAGCTTATCTTCAGAAACAAGGTGCACATTGGTATTCAGTTAAATCAACTCTGACACTCGAAACAATTTTGGAAAGTTTCTCCCTCTCTCAGCTTATCACTTTCCTTGCGCTCGAGGCCATATATTCCTCATTGGTGACAGGCAGAGACATAACCATGACAGTCAACTGTTAGAACAGCAATAAAACAATCTTATCATAGGAGCTCAGTCTCTCGTCCAGAAGTATTTATAGCTTATGCTCTTTAATTACTCATCTGGCCATTGGTTACATGTCAAGAAAACCATGTGCATTTCACCTGGAATGTTCTCCAGTCAAGACACTGTCTAAAAGAAGGACCATATAGCATAAGAGCAGCAGCAATATAAAATGGGATTCTACTGTACCTGGTGAATGAGGCGGAGGAGAGCACATCAGAACAACCCCCTGGCCTTCCCTCACAGAGACTGCACTTCTTGTCCGGCCACTAAAATTTCCCAGATCTGTCAACATAACACAGCATTTAGAGGCAAGGCAAGCATGAGTTTAAAGAATTACTATTATCGTAACTTGTACTTACTTTTCTTTCATTATCTTAAGATTCCTTTTGTTTTAGTTGGGATAGGATGGGCTTAAAACTATATGCCATCCAATTTTAAATACCAGGACTTTCAGATTATACACTAATATGCATTGTTCATTCCTGCTTATATTGCAGAAAGGTTGCTAGTGTAGACAACTTAGGTAACACAGCATTTACAATACACTGAACACTTCATTTCTTTATAATACTTCCTACATTTAGATTTTTCTACTGCCAATAAAGCCCATTTGTACATTGTGAAAAGAGACAGAGGTGGTTATGTCATTGCTAGGAATGTATAAAACCGAGCATGAACTTGCCAAATTAGAGAGGCTTGGGTGCTCTCACAAAATATAATGAGGACATACAATGTTTTTTTTTGTTTTTTTTACTATAAATGTGAGTGAAAGTCAAGTTACTTTCATTTTATGGATGCCTAGAATGGAGTGTACAAATTAATTATACTCATCCATTTATCCATTTTGAAAACTTTGGGAGTATTACAGCCATCATAGTACTAACATATGTATGAGGGATTACAACATCAGTGCCCAATTGCCTGCCCTTAAATTATGTTGCTCTGCACAATTTGAAAAGACTCTCCTAAAAGAATGGCCAATAAAAGATTAATGGACAAGTTTATTTTGTTTTCATAATATTGCTTATTAATCTCTTTATATTTCAGTATTACATATGCCCCTTTCCCTGTAGAAGAGTTTCTCACAGATGGTAGGAATTCAATATTTTTTATAAATAAACACGGTCCCAGAATTCTGTGTCTATAACAATCAGGTTTCCATGGTGAGAAATGCTTCTTGGGAATATTCTGCCATTCCTTTCATTATTCATAAATTGTAAAAGAGAATTTTTTTTGAATCTGTAATATTTCATGCTAGAATAGTATATTTCATGGCTATGCAAGGTAGATACTGAAATTAAATGCTTATTAATCTGATAAAAGTAAGAGTCAAGGAAAAGATACCAAACAGATATTTAGGAGATTAATCACTAACTAGTCTTTAATATCCTAAAAGGGATCTTATGACATATTTTATAAAGAGATGGGTAACACTTTATTTATTTGCAGAATGTACAGTTAACTCTTCTTAAATATATTAAAAATCATGAAAGGCTAATAAACAGTGAAAGAGTGATGCCAAATAAGTATTTAGAGAATTAGGATGTTCTACATAATCCTATTTTGCATTATAAATAGTCTAGCTTTTCACCAACAGGCAGGACAAAAGAGAACGATAGCATGAATTACTCAAATATTGTATTTACTAAGTGAGGCTAGTACAGACTTTTTTTTAAATTCCTATTTCTACTTCTTTGGGTTATTGTTTAAAAACCACACACACACAAAACTTAACTGTAAAAATCAAATGCATTCATATTAAAATGCGATTCATGGATTAAAAAATTTATGCATTGCTCCTTAGGTATAGAAGCTGTCTTTTTTTCCAATAAATGAACTCAGTATGAAAACAAAACATGGCAAGTTTTCTAATTTGATTTCCTTTGACACTGCTCCTAGAAACAGAATACAGGAATCATACAATGAGGCAGTGGTTTATGGTAGGGCTGTAATATCTTAGGATTTTATAGTTTTACTTTCTTCTTTTCATCATTATAATGAATAAATTTATAAATCCTGGAAGGCTAGATGGATAGAATCTTTAAAACTGAATTTCTTAAATGGTTTCTAAAAAGTGTATATGGAGATTCCAACACATTTATTACAAGTTTATTTTATGCTTATTATGGCAACTTCAAATTAACTTATTGTATTTCAAAGAAAATCTAAATAGAAAATAGTCCCCAATTAATGCCAATTTATGAGAAATAGAAATACAGTCATGGTGTAGAAATTAAACACAAAAGAAGAGAAAATTAGAAAATAATTATGACCTGAATTTTGATTTGAGATCATGATGACCTAACAGATAACACTCAGTATAATTGCTTTATTTTCTATCAGGTGTTACCATGAGTACAATTCAACCCTTGCTCATGGAATTGTCTCTGTGTTATTATTTTCTAGAGAACCATAACACCAGCAGTGAAAAGATAAATGGATTTTTTCAATTATAAATAAACCTTTTTGTTTTTTCTCTCTTTCATGAAAACATACAGATTAATACTAAGAATTACTAAATACTTTTAGATACAATGTACTTTTCTCATTAAATTCATTCCCCCTAGAAAAAAAATAAGTGGAACATTTTTATAAATATAATGTAAAAGTGGCCTTCATGACAGGCAAAATTCAGATTGTCAGTCCTGAATATTGGATGATTTATGTCAAAAAAAAAAAAAACTCGTTTGGGGTGGGGATGGCAGCTAAAGTGAATAGTCTGAGTGAAAATACAGATAATTATGTGTATCTCATTGTGAACAAAGAACAGTTGGTTTCTTTGGAAGCACTGAGGGAACTTTCGAACCATTCAGTGGATGTGCAGGCAGTTTGGGTTGGTTACTTATACATTATTTTAAGAACATAATATTATAATTCTATATATCAAGTAGAAAAATAAAAAGTAAGAGCAAGAACATATATGAATGGTGTTCTAGTTTGCTAGCTGCCGGAATGCAACACACCAGAGATGGATTGGCTTTTCATAAAAGGGGATTTATTTTGTTGGTTCTTCAGAGGAAAGGCAGCTAACTTCCCACTGAGGTTCTTTCTTATGTGGAAGGCACAGGATGGTCTCTGCTGGTCTTCTCTCCAGGCCCCTGGGTTCCAACAACTTTCCCCAGGGTGACTTCTTTCCGTATCTCCAAAGGCCTGGGCTGAGCTGCAAGTGCTGAGATGAGGAATGCTGAGCTGCTAGGCTGTGCTACATTGCGTTCTCCCATTTAAGCACCAGCCAATTAAGTCAAACATCACTCATTGCAGCAGACACGTCTCCTAGCCGACTGCAGATGTAATTAGCCACAGATGAGGTTCACGTACCATTGGCTTGTGTCCGCAGCAACAGAACTGGGTATGCTCACCTGGCCAAGTTGACAACTGAATCCAACTAACACAGATGAAGACTTGATTATTTTATAGCAATTTACACAAGGTAAAAAATAGGTGTTCCTATCTTTCTTATTGACCATTAAGTACAAAAATGAGTAAAAATTAAAGTCTTAATACATGGACCCCAAATTTCAGATTCAAATTATAAAATGAAATAAACCTCATTTTGAATTTACTACAAAGCACATGGGCAAACAGGCAAGTAACAAATTAGAGGAGAAAATCTGTGGTCATAAATCTGGAGGCCCCAGGACTAGGATTTGTCCTCCCTGCCTCCTTTCCACAAAGGATTTGAGACAGCTTAAATATATATGCATATATCATATAAAAACATGAAATAGTTGAATGTTCTCAGATGGAGGAAAAACAATTAAGATAAAATTCCCATGAAGTGAGATGATTATTACTTTTTCAAATATTGGAAATTGGTCACAAATTTCATGCTAAGTGTAACAGGGGCCAAAAGAAAGATGGAGATACACATACTCTTAGAATTCATGGTTATTGGAAGATAAAAACATACCAGTACCTCTGGAGAAGCACAGTCTTACCTGACATTAAGACACTAAGACCTAAGAGGGATTTCTGCTGGGAGACTTCATTTGTTCTAGTGGGTAGGACAAACACAAATGAATTGAAAGTATTTTCATTTCCTGAGACACTGTGAGCTACACCTGTATTCCTCTCCAGTAAAGGACCTGTTGCTCCAACTGTTGAAGGTTCTATTGGCATACAGCTTTCAGGTGTCAACCCTTTGACAACAGCCTCTGCTGAAGAGGGCCACATCATCCAAGGCCTTGCCCCTTCTTGGGACAGTACACAGTCAATAACTGTGCAATGAACGTATTAGTTTGCTAGCTGCCGGAATGCTATGTACCAAAACTGGAATAAGCCTTTAAAAAGGGGAATTAAATAAGTTACAAGTTTATAGTTTTAAGCCTATAAAAATATCTAACTAAGGCATCCAGGGAAAGATACCTAAACTTAAGGAAAGCCAACTGATCAGAAACGCTTCGGTCAGCTGGGTAGTCACATGGCTGGCATCTGCTGTCTTCTGGGGGTCCCTCACTTTGCTTCTCCAGGGCTGGCTTTCATGTCTTGGCTTCCCTTGGCTCTCTCCAGGTTCTGGTTTGCTTAACATATCATGGTGATGTCTGCTGGGCTCAAAACATCCACATCTCTGTTCTCTGAAGCAACTGTTCTTCATGCTTCTACATCTGCTCTGTCAGCTCCAAAATGTTCCCAGTAGAGTATCAAGACCCACTTGGAATGGGTGGAGTCACATCTCATCTAATCATAGGTCACTGGATGTGTGACATCTCTGTGGAGTAATCTTAAGTTTCCAACCTATAGTATCGAATCAGGATTAAAAAAAATGGCTGCTCCCACAAGATTGGATCAGGATTAAAACACGGCTTTTGTGGCGTACATTATCCTTTCAAACAGGCACAATCAGCAATGATCTATCCACCTTGCCCAAGTCCAGACATTCCCACCAGTCCTTTCTAGCTTTAGAGTTCCTCCTCTGGTGAGTTGAGACTGTTGTTGGGCCTGTATCATAGTTTGAATTATCTTTCTGCCCACTCCTGTTTCTCTACCCTCCTTTCCATCAAGACTGATTCCAAGGGCAAGTATTAATAACCACCCTCTACACTCAGAGTCTGCTTCCTGAGGATGTCAACCTGTGACTACACCACAGTGGCTATGAACCCAACTGCACCTCTACCCATGCCACCTCCCGTCCTCTGATGGTGAATGAACTGTCCTCCAGGCAAAGGCCTATATCTCTCTTCTCCATCAGCAATAACATCCAAACAAACTGTATATAACTACAGTTAAAAAAGAAAAGAAAACAAAGAATATAATCTCTCTTGATCCTATTTCTCCCTATAGGTACTCCCCATTTTTGCTCTCTTCCTCTGCAATGATAAACCCATTTTCTCAAGCCCCTCAAGGAAGGCTATCTCCCTACCACTCCAACAAAATTCTTTTGTGAAGGTAACCAATGACCTCCACATTGCCAAAATTATTGATCAATTCCTCAGTCCTCATCTAGGTGACCTTTAAATATTTGACAGTTGACTACTTCCTTCTCTTAAAAACAATTTGTCCTATTTCACTTACTGCTCCTCTTCACTTTTATTACATTATATTTCCTCAATTTATTATATCATTTCCCCAATATCTAAATATTGCAAGGTTCCAAGGTTTAGTCCTTGGATCTTTTCTCAATCTACAGTCATTCCAAGGCTAATTTTCTTTAGCCCTTAGATTTAAAAATATCTATACACTAAAAAATTCCAAATTATAGTCCTGCCTGGACAATTTTCTTGAACTACAAATTCACATATATAATTGTTTACTTGACATTTTACTTGGATGCCTAAAAGGCATCACATACTTAGTGTATCCCAATAGCACTCCTGGTTTTCACCCACCAACCTATCCTTCCCATATAATCCCCATCAGAGTAAATGATACTTCTGTTTTTCCAGTTATTAAGACCAAAATTCCAAAAGTCATCATGGTTCCTTTATTTCTCATACCTCACATACAACTCATGAGCAAACCCTGTTGATGGTATTTCAGAATATTTCAAGAATTACATGTACACCTAAATGGTCTCCCTGTTTCTTCCTTTGCCCCTTTCAACCTCTTCTCAGCAGAAGAGTCATCGTGATCCTCTTAAAACAACTGCCTTAAATGACTTCTCATCTCACTGGGTCTAAAAGCCAAATTACTTACAACAGTCACAGGGCCTAGAACTTCTAGCTGTTATTGCCTCATTGATGTCATCTTCTACTCTGCTCTCCTCTCTATTCTATCACACTAGCTTCTCTGCTTTTATCAAAGATACCAGACGTTCTCCTGCCTCAGGGCATTCATACCTGCTGTTTCCTCCAAGTAGAACACACTTTCCCCATTCCTACTTCCCCCCACCTCCCACCCCTACATGAACGTTGCTTTTGCCTTTTTCTCTTTTAAGTTTTTATTTAAATGTCCTCTTTATGTAGAAATCTTCCATGAATATCCTATCTAAAGAGACCCCCCCCCCGAATTAATTTTTTCTTTAGCACCTATACTCCAGCAAACATTATTTACTTGTTTAATCTGTCTCCTCACGAGAATGTAAGCTCTGAGGTCAGTAGGGAATTTTGACTGCTTTATTCATTGTAATGTACCCAGACTCTTGCCTTAGTTGTTTTCTCTGTCTAGAATACTTTCCCTTCTTAGGTATTTGCATGGATCTCTCTTATTTTCTTCAGGTGTCTGCTGGAATGTCACTTTTGCAGAGAAGACTGCAAAAGAATCTTAATAGATTCCTTCCCATCATCCTAATTCCTATCCTCTTCATTCAGATTCCTTTTCGTTCATAATACTTACCATATCAGACATCTAATATACTAATGGCTTTCTAAAATTTACATATGGCATCCCACAACCCTTTAGAATGCAATCATCACCAACTTGTACTTTGTTTTGTCACTGCTTAGAATAATGCTTAGTCGAGGAGGTTCCCAATAAATGTCAAATAATTTGTATTTAGTATTTATGCATATTTGAGGAATTCTAATTTTGAAAAAAATTCTGAACGTTGAGACAGTTTACAAAATCTCACACCATTATATCTCTTCAAAATTAAACTACTATGATATCCAAAGATCGCAGTAAATAATGAACTTGATAGATATCTGAAACATATCTGCATTGCAATTGTACTTTCACAGAATTTTCACCCAAGATTAAATTTTTTTTTAAAGCAAAAAGGTCGTGTGTTTGCCATCTTAATATTTAGCTGAGATGGAAGGTGAGTGACAAGATAATTTTTTGAAAAGAATTTTTTTGTTTTTATCATGTTCCCCAAAATATTAAAATCCCTAGATGCAAATAATTGGAATACTTTTTTATGACACCAGAATATAATTCCAGACATTTTATACATAGCATCTATAAAATCAAAGTCTGAAAACTATGCTTACCGTAGATGAGATTAAAAAACAAATAGCAAAATGTTCTGAAAAGTAGAAAAATGTCTAATGAATTTACTTTATTGTGCTTGCATGGTATAGTTTAATATGAACATCTTAAATTAATAACTAGATAATGTTTAAACTATTTTTAAAATATTGCTGCAAAAAACAAATTGCTTAGAGAAAAAACAACAATCTAGGTTCAAATTCTAATATTACTATTTATTAACTAGGTTACCTTGGACAGATAATTTTATTTCGTTATGCCTTACTTTCTAACTAAGATAATTATATCAGTGTTATGAGAGTCGTAATAAAGTTACCTTATATAGAAAAATAACCTAACCATATACTTGGCCCATAGTAAAATCTTTATATTTTTTTCTCTCTCACCCTGAAAATTTCAGAGATATGTTATATCAACTTTTAATTACAAGCCTAAATAATTTTCATTTTTTTCTAAATATTTTAAGCACATAGAATGAAAGAAAGATTCTCAAACCTGTAATATTTGGGGACCATTTACAAAGTTATACAAATTAAGAAGTACTATAATGTCCATTAAGTAGAAGAGGCAAGCAGCTGATAGAGCCATTAGAACATGGTGGGTCTTAAAAATACCCCAACTACCGTTATTTCTATTAACCCTAAAGAATACCTAAGGCTATAAAGGAGATGCCACAAAAATTTCATTTTCTGAGTTTACTTTCCTGGAACCTATAACCTCCATAGGGCTCCTAAACCAGGTAAGGCCTGAAACCAGAAAAGCCAGCTTCTCCAGAATATCAGCTAATTCCATTCCCCTATCCTAAATTGTCAACACCCATTCTCAACATGAAAAAGTTAGCATGGGCATAGCTCAAAGACCCCTATAGATTGGGAGTAAAAGTCAAAGGAGAAGGAGTTAGAGAAGACAGGATTTAACGAACAAGTACGACTGCTGAATCACTTTCTTATCTAGAAAATGATAAAAATCTCTCACAAAGTTGTTATAAGACTTCAATATGATAATGCAGGTGCTATAGTTCATACGACACATGGGCTAGTACAATCAACAGAAACAGTTATTAACATCATTGTTATAATTAATGTTATAAAGAACATTGATATGGGAGTCATGAGACATTAATTCTGATCTTAACTCTTCTACTAATTAGCTAGGTAATTTGTGGCAAAAGTTTAATTTTCCTGTGTTTGCTTCTTCACTGATAAATCAGGGATTTTGGTCTCATGCGAAACCCACTGTGGAGTTGTAAGTACAATAGTCAGTGGTGGGAACCAAGGTAGATTGGCGTGGGCCCGTCTCACACATTGGCAACTGCATCTGTCTGAAAAACACTGTGCTGGCCACAGTCAGCCTGAGGCAGGGCAGGTTTCCTCATCTGAACTCGGTGATCTCTAAAATGCTGAACATTCCATGACTGTAACTCACAGCCTAGATGATTCTATCTCCCATCTATTCTTCAGAACCTGTTTTCAAACTACAATTATATATTTTTGTGGAATGATATTCCCAACTAACACCTTTTACCATATTGAGTAACACACAAAACAGATTTTAACGTTATATTTTGATCAACTTAATGAACAGAAATTTTTATTAGCATAAAAATATATGCCACTTATTTTCAAGCCTACATTTTTCTGTAGTTTTTATGATGACCAACCCAAGCAGAAGGAAACTAGAAAAGATGTTGCTGAAATGAATATTGCCCTATTTAAATTGGGAAAATGTGTCAGTTACCTTCTAAATCATACGTTAGGAGACAATTTATTCAAATTATTATGAATTACATTTTAAAGCATTTTGTATAGTGTCTGAAAAAAAACAGATGCTACAGGTTTGTAAAATAAAGTAGAACTCTTTTTATACACTCACATTCACATGGACCCAGCTCCATCTCTGTAGAATAGAAGATAATAAAACGAGGGATGATTCCGACGTCACACTCTTTGGGAAATTATAACCGAGAAATCAGTATTTAAGGGATGATTTTGATTATACAAAAATTGCCTTTTTACTCTCTGGCACATTGGAGTAGACAGGGAAATACCTGAAATCTCGGAATTGTAATCCAGCTGCCTTGACGTCTGATAATGGTTGTATGGCCCTTACCTTCTGCCCCTGTGATTGTAAAAACCTTGTGACTAATCTTCATCTGCACCTAGTTTTCTGGTTTTTCAACTTTAGAGTTTTGTAGTCACTAAAAACAGCCCCTAATGTCTGTTAATGAAGGGTCTTGGGTCCCTGCCCAGAACTAACCTACCCCAATTCCCATATTATCTTGATGACTGAGACCAGATCTAACCTAAGGGGGCCCACCTGACACGTGCAGTAGCTTAGACTTTAACCTACAAGTCACCTAGACCTCACTCGACTATTTTCTCTCACACATTCTGTGACTAAGCATATCATCAATCTGCGCATGCTCAGCAATCAGATCACTCTAATGACCTCACCTGGGGCCACTTTGCTCAATATCCTAAACCCTGCCCATCTTTTCTCTAATAAAAGTACCCGAATTACTGCAGTTTGGGAGACAGGTTTTGGGCCATTAGGCCATCTGCTCTCCTACTATATGCGTAGTAATGAACTCTTTCTCTCTTTGAAATCTCAGCATCTCAGGAATCGGTCATTGAGTTTGTTGGGGAAAAGAATCCATGGGAAACAAAATGACAGGACACTGCACATTGTGATCTGGCTCCTTGCGTGCAGAGCACAGAGGAGGCTGCGATGACATAACACCACTTAGCAACTGATGGCGCCCTGTAGTCTGAAGTATACCTGAAGTTAACCGCTACAGAAAAGTCTGCTCTTCCGTTTTGTGTGAACTGAGGGTGGCTCTGGCTAATGTCAAGAAACAAATTTATTTCTATTCGTATCTGAATTTTCTGGGTCACTACCATCTTTTGAGACCCAGTGGTTTGGTGTTGTTCACTGGGGATGGCATTTGTCCAGCTTATATGAATAGCCCTTTGCTATCTACGTTTCCACTCTTACAAGTAAATATATTTTAAGACTATTTCTTGAACTACGGGCATGAAATTATGTTTTTCAATCTGAAAAAATATATATATTTTAGCACGGCAATAGTTTTCCTTCCCAAACCCAACCTAGTCCCACATTACCTGAGAACCTCTGTAAAGGTCTCTTACTTTCACTCTGGTTATGCTACTGTTTCCCATAATTAACTATCAGGTGTGCTTCAGTGTTTTCAATTGCTGTGTGTATTGCAGAGCACTTAGAACAGTCCTGGCTCCTGATCAAATGTTTTAAGATGTAAATTGCTTGCTTCCTTGATTCCCCTTCCTTCACTGTTCTGTTGTATAGTTACTTCAAGCACTACAGATCTGCATTTTTTTTCTTTTATGAGCTCCAAATTCAATGGTTCTATTTGAATAATTCACACTGTAATTTAAAAAATCTCAGGAAGCTGCTTTATTTCATAGCTCAGATGAACAGTGATCAATTTTCAACCCATTTCAGATTAGATCTCAGTTTAAAAAAAAAATTACCCCTTGCCTTAGAGCATCTCTTCTCCTTATCCCAACCCTCTGCCCTTGGGCCAGTGATTTCAGGTAGTTTTAATTTGTGGTCTTCCTTTAGGCTGGACTAATTAAAAAGTATTCTTTGGCTAATTTTAAAAATTTAGGGAGAATTCAGTTTACTGTAAGCAGCAACTTACATAATGGACAGCATGTCAATGGTGAGGAAAAAATTAAAAGCAAGTTATTTCAGGTCTGAAATTAGGTCATTGGCTGGTATGTACCCTCTGCCAGGTGTGGAGCAAGTTGTTACATGTTGTGTTGTGAGAACCACGGCCTAGGCACAACAGAGTATCCCGGTATGTGACCCCTTTATTGCTTGCACAACACAAAGGGACCCAAAAAGCAGAAGAAAAGATGCCACCTTGACTCATCCTTGGGGAGGCCACTGCTTAGGTGAGTGCTGGTAGATGGCAGCTCCACACACTCCTCTTTGCTCTTTGTATCGAAATGAGGGGCCGGATAAGTGTTCCTCTGGGAAGGCCAACCGTTCAGCAACCCTCCCTGCCTCTTGTAATGGAAATGACTGACTTCATGCTGAGTTTTTATACTCTGAGTAGGGATGGGGTGGAGGCTCTGCCAATGGGTAAGCTTTGTGTCCCAGCAGGCAACTGGGACTGGTTAAGTTTTATTGTGTCCATGGCTGCCTGCAGTCTCCTGCAAATGAAACATACCCATCACCTGCATGCAAACAAGCACAAATGGAAACAGAAGAGACACCTGGATGCAAACAAACAAGAGTGGCAACATAACCAACACCTGCACACAAACAAGAACGTGGGGAAATGGAGGGGGACAGGTGAGTTCTTTGAAATGTCCACTGAGTATGTCCTTGACTCCACCAACACCAGGTATTCAACAGTTTTTGGTTGAATGGATAAATGAATGAATGAATGATGCACATTTAAAAACATGGTTCACAAATTGAACTGCTTAAATCTCAAGTCTGTTTCTCCTTCTATATAACTTGTCTCCATGAAACTAGAGAACAGTTTTTAAAAAGGCAGAATGCACATTTAAATCATTTATTGAGAACAGATTACTTTTGTGTAGAAAATTTTCATCAATTACATAAAGAAACCTTCAGAGAATGAAATGGATTTTCACATTAAACATCAGTCCAGTAGTCTAGTAGTCTTCTGATTTTTGTTTCTGTTTTTTAGTTGCCCCATCTTTTTTGTGAAGAGTGGAAGAAGACAGTTCACAAAAATTTTGCAGGGCTGATGCATTTATTTGTTAATCACACACTTCTCTGTAAATTAGCCATGGCATATGCACTGTTGCTAAAAGTCATCCCATATAGTCTAGACCAAGGGTAGGCAGATTTTTTTTTCCCTAAAAAGGGCCAAGAGTAAATATGAAGGTTTTGCAGGTCTAAAGGAAAATTTGAAGGTATCATGTAATTGCTTTCATACAATTTTCACATCATGAAATATTCTTTTGAATTTTTTTAACTATTTAAAAGTGTAAGAAAATTATACTTAGCTTGTGGGCTGTAAAAACCAGATTTGGAGGGGTAAGGAAGAGTGTCTGTATTTTAGAACCACACATATTCTTGGAGACCAATGGAAGAAAGGTTTATTTGATTTGGAACTGAAATTTTCTGGAGTGCCTAATCTAATTCAAACTATCTGTATAGCTCATTTATTTGAACAACTGAAACACAGGAAGCACAGAGTAAGAAAGAGGTCCTTTAATCCTGTATCAATTATTGCAATGCCTGGAAACATCCTAGAGTATATTAAGGAAAGAATAAAAAAGTATTGGCAAAGTCCCCTGTGGGAGGAGAGAAAGACTATGGAACTATTAAACCTTACCATCAGGTAATCCCCTGATACTGTGTCAAACCTTAGGGATACCCAAATCAATAGGTCATATCTTTGATCATGAGGCTTACTCTTGTGAAGCTTATGTAGGTAGCAGAGAAGTTTAGAGTACGTATAGGCATGCTTAAGAGTTACTTCTGAAGTTGCTCAGATGTGGTCTCAGTCTCTCTAAGCCCAACTCTGCAAATGAAACCATTGCCCTCCCTGCTATGTGGGACGTGATATCCAGGGGTAAAAGTCTCCCTGGCAGCATGGGAGATGACTCCTAGGGATAAGCCTGGCCCAGACACTGTGGGATCAACAATGCCATCCTGACCAAAAGGAGGAAAAGAAATAGAACAAATAAGGTAGTAGAGGCTGAGAGAGCTCAAATAGAATCGAGAAGCTACTCTGGAGGTCACTCTTATGCAAGCTTCAGTTAGACATTGCTACCTATCACAACTTGCCAGACCCTAATCAAAACCATTCTTGCCAATCCTAAAGAACGCCTAAGGCTATATATAAGATTCTACAAAGGTTCCATGCACTAGGGTAACTTTCCAGAAACCTGCAATGTCCAGATGGGTCCTTGGACTATAGATAATTCCTGAAAAGACTGGCAGAGGGGTCAGTCTTTTCAGAACATCAACTAGTTCCATACCCTATTTCATGTTATCGACAGCCCCTTCCAACACGAAAAGGTTGGAATGGGCATAGCCCAAATACCCCTAACTAGTGAGAGAAAGATCACAGGTGATGGTGGAGTTATACAGAGAAGGTCAAGTTTAACAAATGAGTATAAGTGCTGAGTCATTATACAGATATTTCTTTTAGTCTCCAGTACCTTACAGCAACTAGAAATAAAAACCTAAAATTGTGGAATTGCAACCCATACCAAACTCTGAAATCTGTTCAACAACTAATTGTTGAAATGTACTTTGACATTTATTGCTTCTTTGTATATATGTTATTTTTCACACAAAAAAAGAGAATGAGAAGCATAAAAGACAAGACAGGATTTCACAAATGAGTATAATTGCTGAATCATTCTATTGCTACATTTTTTGCCCTTCAGTGTCTTGGAGCAGCTAGAAGAAAAGACGAAAGATCATGGAATCCTATACCAAACTTTAAAATCTGTTCTAAAACTACTTGTTAAAATGTACTTGGAAATTTAGCACTTTTTTGTATGCATGCTATATTTCACAATTAAAAAAAAGTTAAAAACAACAACAACAACAACAGATTTGGGCCACAGTTTCCTGATCCCTGGTCTACTGCACTGAAATTAGGAAGGGTGTAACACTTAATAACTAATGTTCAACTATTAGAGAACCAGTGACTTTTCTATAGAACCTGTTAAAATTAGTAAGATATTTGCAATGTACAAGAGCTTGATCTCTAGAATCAGAAGGAAATAGGATTTGAATGCTGTCTTCCATTTACTAGGCATGTGACCTTCGGCAAGCTTCTTTAAACTTCAATTTCCTCACTTGTAAAATAGGAATAATAATATCTTTCTAAAAAGCATTATCAGGGGATGATGGTCGAAATTGATCCCATAACATGCCTTAGTTTATAGTGAATTCTCAATAAATGCTAGCTATTATTTTATATGAAGAGGTAGCATATTCATCCTTGTATCAAGTATCTAGCACTGTGCTTACCAAATAAACCTCGAGTGGTGAGCTGAGTTTAGATTTACAAAAAAGAAAGCCATTTCATGTTCTTGAATAGAAAATAAGTAACCAATTAACATTTCTCCAAATATTGTGATAATTTTAGCAGCTTATAATTCAAATGTCATCTCAAACCAAACCTTTAATAGATACAGAGAATGATGCAAAATAATGATGTTGATAGTTAACATTTACTATACATGTATTTTTTTCCATTTAATTCTCCTGAAAATATCCTAAACTAAAAGGTAGGTATTTTATTTGTCTAATATTTGATTTTATTATTTTGCTAATGAGGAAATTGAAGCTCAGGGAAGTTATATATGTTGTCATCCAATTAGTAAGCAATAGAAGTAGAACCAAGCAGGATGTATGATCCACAGCACATGATTACTACTGAGACATTGTGATCATGCGGGTATAGTCATAAATAAGTTTTGAAGACATGCATGAGGGTACCCAAATAATTAAATGCTGAAAAAGTGGGTAATGGGAAATAAAGGGAAAACCTAAGGGATTAATTCACTTATTTAATAAACTTGAATTGAGGATCTACTATGTTTGCTGAGGATATAAGAGCAATGACACATAATCCCCAACTCAAGAAGATCATTTGTTCACTCATTCATTCATTTTTTTCAACAAATATGAATGAAAAATATACTATGTGCTAGGAATTTTTATAGATACTCAGGGCACAGCAGTGAAAAATATTAGTTCTGGCTTTCAAAAAACATTCATTTTTTTCACCTATTTTGTTTAATTTTGTCTTCAGAGTGTATTTCTGGGAATTATGCATTTTCCTTGTGTAGTGACTACCATTTTCATTTCTTTCACAATTCCTGCCTGGCTACCATATAAAACATTATAAGCTTTTATTTTTATTATGTTGATTCTTTTATGTTTCTAGCCATAGAAACACAACAATCCCAAGTAATGATAATTGTCATTTTTATGCAATATTATATATATTTTTTCTCCTTTTGCTTCTTTTATTGAATCTGTTAGGTATTTGTCATGGTTAGGGACACATGTCAACTTGGCCAAGTCGTGGTACCTGTTCATCTGATTGGGCAAGCGCTGGCCTGTCTGTTGCAATGAGGACATTTCATAGGATTAGGTCATGATCACGTCAGCTACATCCACAGCTGATTCCATTTGTAATCAGCCAAAGGGGAGTGTCTTCTGCAATTAGTGATGCTAAATCCAATCATGGGAAGCCTTTTAAGGAGGACTCAGAGGAGACAGGTTGCATTCCTGCTTTGGCTGGTGAGCCTCTCCTGTGGAGTTCATCCAGGCCATCCATTGGAGTCATCGGCTTCGCAGCCTGCCCTGTGGATTTTGGACTCTGCATTCCTATGGTCACGTGAGACACTTTCATAAATTTTATATTTGCAAGTGTTCCCTGTTGATTCTGTTTCTCTAGAGAACCCTAACTAATACATCTTGGTACCAGGAGTGGTTCTTAAGGAACAGAATCTTAAAAATGGGTTTTTATGAATGGTTTTCTACTCTGACTGGGCTCAGAGACACTAAGGACTCTGATTCCCGTAATCAGAATGACACTCCCAATCCATGGACTGAGTTGGCAAAGGAGATAGTCAAAATATCATCATTCGATTCTCCTAATGCTTCGCTTGTACGAAGCTAGACTCTGGGGGATAATGTTTTTGACACCTTTACAGAGTTTTGTAGAAATAAGAGTTATAGAGATGTTGATTGGTTGTTGTTAGATACACTGTCTACATTAAAGGGTGAAAGGGATGGGCTTAAGGCTTCAAACAAGAAGCTTAAGTGCCGTCTGAAAGATGTAGAGGTTTCTATGAGTATCCTGAAGGAAAATTTTATTTCCTATAGCCGTAGACTTGAGATCTCTGAAAATCAGACTCAGAATCTTATTGTTAGAGTAGCAACTTTACAACGTAAACTGAAATCTCAGTCTTGCATGGTGTCTGCCGTTAAAGTGAGGGCATTGATTGGAAAGGAGTGGGACCCTGAAAAATGGGATGGTGACATATGGATTGATAATGATGTTGGGGGTGAGGTTGAAACCCTAGACCATGCTGAGCCTTCTTTAGATAACCCTGTAATAGTCTGCCCTGAGGACATAGCCGCCCCACCTCCAGCCTGCCTTGAGGAATTGGCTACCCAACCTCCTCCTGAAGGGATTAGCCCTAGAGTTATTAATCCTGTTTCACCAGATGAAACTGCAAATGAAAGCCCTGAAGCAAATGGCTTGGAAGATATTTCTAATTCTTTTCATGACCCACCCCCACCACCCCTCATTTCTTCTAGACCTATAACTAGACTAAAGTCCCAACAGGCCCCTAAAGGTGAGGTACAAAGTATCATACACGAGGAGGTATGTTATACTCCAAAAGAACTGTGTGAGTTTTCCCATTTATATAGACAGAAATCAGGGGAATATGTGTGGCAGTGGATTTTAAGAGTGTGGGATAATGGTGGGAGGAATATAAGGCTGGATCAGGCTGAATTTATTGATATGGGCCCACTAAGCAGAGATTCTGCATTCAATGTTATAGCTAGAGCAGTTAGAAAAGGTGTTAACAGCTTGTTTGGGTGGTTGGTTGAAACATGGATCAAAAGGTGGCCAACATTACCTGAGGTTGAAATGCCAGAACTGCCCTGGTATAATGTAGATGAGGGGATCCAGAGGCTTAGAGAGATTGGGGTGTTAGAATGGATTTATCATGCAAAGCCTGCTCTTACACCCCAGGAATGTCCAGAGGATGCACCTTTTACCAGAACAGTGAGAAATAAATTTGTGAGACTAGCACCATCATCCCTCAAGAGCTCTGTGGTTGCACTTCTCTGTAGGTCAGATATTACTGTAGGAACTGCTGTCACTGAGCTGGAATCCTTAAACACAATGGGGATGACAGGATTCCGAGTTGGCAGAAGCCAGGTGGCAGCACTTAATTACCAAAGACAGGGTAGACGTGGGTATTATAATAGACAACAAACTCAAAGGAGGCATCAAAATTATATGACATGCAGAGATTTGTGGCATTGGCTAGTAAATCATGGGGTGCCTAGAAATATAATAGAAGGGCAGTCTACTAAATTCTTGTTGGAGCTGTATAAACAAAAGAGTTCTAGGTCAAGGGAACAGAAGTCTAACCTGAATTACAAAAACACAGAGTCATGGCCCCTTAACCAATTTCCAGACTTGAAACAGTTTACAGACCCTGAGCCCCTTGAATGAAGGGGAGGCCAGGTCCCTATGGGGGAGAAACCTGTTACACTGCCACAAATTTATACTGTTAACCTTCCTCTAAGTCTTCCCCAAGGAGACCGACGGCCTTTTACCAGGGTAACTGTGCATTGGGGAAAAGGAAATGATCAGATATTTCGGGGATTATTAGACACTGGTTCAGAAGTGACATTAATTCCAGGGGACCAAAAACGTCACTCTGGACCACCAGTCAGAGTGGGGGTTTATGGAGGCCAGGTGATCAATGGAGTTTTAGCTCAGGTCCATCTCACAGTGGGTCCAGTGGGCCCCTGGACCCATCCTGTAGTTATTTCCCCAGTTCCGGAATGTATAATTGGCATAGACATACTGAGCAACTGGCAGAATCCCCACATTGGTTCTCTAACTCATGCAGTGAGGGCTATTATGGTGGGAAAGGCCAAGTGGAAGCCACTAGAACTGCCCCTACCAAGCAAAATAGTAAATCAAAAGCAATACCGTATTCCTGGAGGGATTGCAGAGATTACTGCCACTCTTAAGGACTTGAAAGATGCAGGGGTGGTGATTCCCACCACATCCCCGTTCAACTCTCCTATTTGGTCTGTGCAGAAAACAGATGGGTCTTGGAGAATGACAGTGGATTATCATAAACTCAACCAGGTGGTAACTCCAATTGCAGCTGCTGTTCCAGATGTAGTATCATTGCTTGAGCAAATCAATACATCCCCTGGTACCTGGTATGCAGCTATTGATCTGGCAAATGCTTTTTTGTCAATAGCTATTAGTAAGGACCACCAAAAACAGTTTGTTTTCAACTGGCAAGGTCAGCAATATACTTTCACTGTCCTACCTCAGGGGTATATCAACTCTCCAGCCCTATGTCATAATCTTGTTCGCAGAGACCTTGATCGTTTCTCCCTCCCACAAGACATCACACTGGTCCATTATATTGATGATATCATGTTGATTGGACCTAGTGAGCAAGAAGTAGCAACTACTCTAGATTTACTGGTAAGGCATTTGCGTGTCAGAGGATGGGAGATAAATCCAACAAAAATACAGGGGCCTTCCACCTCAGTAAAATTTTTAGGTGTCCAGTGGTGTGGGGCATGTCGAAATATCCCTTCTAAGGTGAAGGATAAATTGCTGCATCTGACCCCTCCCACATCCAAAAAAGAGGCACAACGCCTAGTGGGTCTTTTTGGATTTTGGCGACAACATATTCCTCATTTGGGTGTGCTACTCCGGCCCATTTATCGAGTGACCAGAAAAGCTGCTAATTTTGAGTGGGGACCTGAACAAGAGGAGGCTCTGCGACAGGTCCAGGCTGCTGTGCAAGCTGCTCTGCCACTTGGGCCATATGATCCAGCAGATCCAATGGTGCTGGAAGTGTCAGTGGCAAATAGAGATGCTGTCTGGAGCCTTTGGCAGGCCCTTATAGGAGAATCACAACGCAGACCCTTAGGATTTTGGAGCAAAGCCTTACCGTCTGCTGCAGATAACTACTCTCCTTTTGAGAAACAGCTTTTGGCCTGCTACTGGGCCTTAGTAGAGACTGAACGCTTAACCATGGGCCACCAAGTTACCATGAGACCTGAGTTGCCTATCATGAGTTGGGTGTTGTCTGACCCACCAAGCCATAAAGTTGGGCGTGCACAGCAGCACTCTATTGTAAAGTGGAAATGGTATATACGAGATAGAGCCAGAGCAGGTCCTGAAGGCACAAGTAAGTTACATGAAGAGGTGGCACAAATGCCCATGGTTTCCACTCCTGCTGCCACATTACCTTCTCTTTCCCAGATCAGAGCTATGGCCTCTTGGGGAGTTCCTTACAGTGAATTGACTGAGGAAGAGAAAACTCGGGCCTGGTTTACAGATGGTTCAGCATGATATGCAGGTACCACCTGAAAGTGGACAGCTGCAGCATTACAACCCCTTTCTGGGGTGTCCTTGAAGGACAGTGGTGAGGGGAAATCCTCCCAGTGGGCAGAACTTCGAGCAGTGCACCTGGTTGTTCATTTTGCTTGGAAGGAAAACTGGCCAGAGGTGCGTTTGTATACTGACTCATGGGCTGTTGCTAATGGTTTGGCTGGATGGTCAGGGACTTGGAAAGACCATAATTGGAAAATTGGTGACAAAGAGGTCTGGGGAAGAAGTATGTGGATAGACCTTTCTGAGTGGGCTAAAAACATGAAGATATTTGTGTCCCATGTGAATGCACACCAGAGGGTGACTTCAGCAGAGGAAGATTTTAATAATCAAGAGGATAAGATGACCCATTCTATGGATACCAGTCAGCCTCTTTCCCCAGCAACTCCTGTTATTGCCCAATGGGCTCATGAACAAAGTGGTCATGGTGGTAGGGATGGAGGTTATGCATGGGCTCAGCAACATGGACTTCCACTCACCAAGGCTGACCTGGCTACAGTCACTGCTGAGTGCCCAATCTGCCAGCAGCAGAGACCCACACTCAGCCCCTGATATGGCACCATTCCCCGAGGTGACCAGCCAGCTACATGGTGGTAGGTTGATTATATTGGACCACTCCCTTCATGGAAGGGGCAGCGATTTGTTCTAACTGGAATAGACACATACTCTGGATATGGGTTTGCTTTCCCTGCACGCAATGCTTCTGCCAAAACTACTATCCGTGGGCTTACAGAATGCCTTATCCATCGTCATGGTATTCCACATAGCATTGCTTCGGATCAAGGAACACACTTCACAGCAAATGAAGTGCGGGAATGGGCACATGCTCATGGAATTCTCTGGTCTTACCATGTTCCCCATCATCCAGAAGCAGCTGGATTGATAGAACGGTGGAATGGCCTTTTGAAAACTTGAATTACGGTGCCAACTAGGTGGCAAAAACTTGAAAGGCTGGGGTAATGTTCTCCAGGAAGCTGTGTATGCTCTGAATCAGCGTCCGCTGTATGGTGCTGTTTCTCCCATAGCCAGGATCCATGGGTCCAGGAACCAAGGGGTGGAAATGGGTGTGGTGGCACTCACTATTACTCCTAGTGATCCACTAGGAAAATTTTTGCTTCCTGTCCCTGCTACCCTGAGTTCTGCTGGTCTACAGGTTTTAGTTCCAAAACGGGGTGTGCTTTCTCCAGGAGAAACAACAGTGATACCACTGAACTGGAAGTTAAGATTGCCACCTGGCCACTTTGGGCTAGTTATGCCTCTGGATCAACACACCAAGAAGGGGATTACATTATTGTCTGGGGTAATTGACCCTGACTATCAGAAGGAAGTAGGACTGCAACTACATAATGGAAGTAAAGAAGAGTTTTCTTGGAATATAGGAGATCCCCTGGGGCGTCTATTAGTACTACCATGCCCTGTGATTAAAATCAATGGAAAACTGCAACAACACAATCCAGGCAGGACCACTAATGGCTCTGAGACTTCAGGAATGAAGGTTTGGGTCACCCCACCAGGCAAAGAACCACGGCCAGCTGAAGTGCTTGCTGAGGGGAAAGGGAACATGGAATGGGTAGTGGAAGAAGGTAGTGATAAATATGAACTTCGACCACGTGATCAGTTACAGAAACGAGGACTGTAATGCTGTTTTGTTTGTGTTATACAATTTAAGTTGTAAGATATCAAGTTTAAGAATGAATGTTGCCCAAGGATTTGCACGCTATTCTGGAGAGATTTAATGTGTTTCCAGTTATATGCAGGACAGTTGAGTATTGTCAGGTAAAAGAAAAAATGTGTGCTTATTTGTTTTCATTTGGAAATTAAGTATGGTCTAAGGTGATATATATATATATATATATATATATATATATATATATATATATATATATGTGCCAAGTTGACAAGGGGTGGACTGTCATGGTTAGGGACACGTGTCAACTTGGCCAAGTTGTGGTACCTGTTCATCTGATTGGGCAAGCGCTGGCCTGTCTGTTGCAATGAGGACATTTCATAGGATTAGGTCATGATCACGTCAGCTACATCCACAGCTGATTCCATTTGTAATCAGCCAAAGGGGAGTGTCTTCTGCAATTAGTGATGCTAAATCCAATCATGGGAAGCCTTTTAAGGAGGACTCAGAGGAGACAGGTTGCATTCCTGCTTTGGCTGGTGAGCCTCTCCTGTGGAGTTCATCCAGGCCATCCATTGGAGTCATCAGCTTTGCAGCCTGCCCTGTGGATTTTGGACTCTGCATTCCTATGGTCACGTGAGACACTTTCATAAATTTTATATTTGCAAGTGTTCCCTGTTGATTCTGTTTCTCTAGAGAACCCTAACTAATACAGTATTCAAAATCAATATTAAATTATGTGACAAGAAATTGAGGCATTGTATCATTTTTTTTCTTCAATGGAAATGCCTCAGATATGTCTCTGTTAAGTATGATGATAGTAAAATATGAAATATGGCATTTTGTTTCAAATTAGACAGAATTAATGAAATTAAGAGTTTGCTAAGAATTTATAATTAATAAATAAAATTATTACTTTATAATTTATAAGATATTTATATAATATATAATAATTTATGTAATATATAATAATTTATATAATATTTATGTAAAATTTTATAATTGTTTTTATAATTAAATATAAAAGCTACACAATTAATTCATTCATTCATTCACTTTTCAGCATCTGATAAGAAAATCATATTTTAATGGATCTATTTCTGTGCTACATTATAGTACTGGATTTCTTAATATTAATCCCTTTTTAGATTCCTATAGACTTCAAAGATTAGACGATGTATGAATAAAGCTGTTCACTTCTATTACCTTTTGCCAGTTTCTCCTTGATTTTCTGAGTCTTTTCTTTTGTTTATTTTGCCATTTACACATAATGGTTCACAATTTTCATATTTCCATTATTAATGAAATCTTTTATCAGTATTAACTCAATAACTCCTTCTGTTCTTGGGCCCTTCATGGATTATTTCCTTTTCCTGTAGTGCTGCCACTTCTCACTCATCTATCCTTCAACACACACACATGTGTGAGTATGTATGTATATACACACACATATTGATACACACATTGAATTTTTAGGTGTTATTTTAAATGCCATTTCTTCAGCCAAGACTTCACACAAAAACCATCCCCAATATTATATGCTTACACACTGAACAATTCTTTATTTGTCTTTATCTTATCTGTAAATAATGTTGAACAGTTTTCTGTTAGATGTTTGGATTCCCTGTATAAGCTGTGCTTATTGTGTCCTTGGCATCAGAAAACAAACACAAAAACAAAAAACAAATAGCATATAATGAGAACCCAACAAATGCATATTTGTCCTTTTGTTTGTACTTTGCCTGAAATTGCTACTTACCAATGCTGCTAGTTTTTTTGTTGTTTGCATGTATTTGAAGATATTTTGCTCTTCTTTTACATATACTCTGTATTATATTATTTTGGGTGTATCAAGTTATAAACTGCATGGGAATAGATTTTTTAAATTTAAACTGAGAATTTTTGCATTTTAATAAAGTAATTTGATGCATTTATATTTATTGTCATAACTATATGTGCTCTATTTTTGTAATAACTTTATATATCATTTTTATTTTTAAGCTTTTTTTATAGATTCCTTCTTTCTGTCTTTTTAAATATAGAATAGATTTTCTTTTTCTTCACTATAATATGAAATACATATGTATATATAGTTACCTGTCTATGCATATATCTCTAAGTATCTACTTGCATTTGTATTAGTGAACGATGGTATGGTAACTTCCATCTTCCATTCAAAATGAGAAATTTAGCCACCTTTTAAGTTATTACTGACTGTGATGTGTTAAATTGGCCAGGTCATTGAGTCCAGTTTTTGGTCAAGAAAGCACTGGCCTGATTGTTACCTTAAGGATATTTAGTGAATTTAAAGCATTGGTCAATTTATTGCATTTATGGCTGATTGCATCTATATCAATAAAGGAGATTGCCTTTAGCAAAGAGAGATGTTTCAAACAATCTTTTGAAGGCCTTAAGGGAGAACTGATCATTTTAGCAGACAGAAAGAAGAATTTTAATCTTTTCCTCAGCCAACAAACTTCTCCTGGGGAATTCAATGAAACTTTCATCTTGCAGCCTGTCCTATGAATTTGAAACTTGGCAATCCTCATGGTTGTGTAAGCTAACTTCTATAATAAATTTCATATTTATGTATATATTATATTACATACATATCTGTATGTATGTGTGTGTATATATATATATATATATTTTTCCTGTGTGTATGTATATATATATATATCTCCTATCAGTTCTGTTTCTTTGAAGAACACTGAATGCTATACTGATTAATCCCCTTTTCTGTTTATAAATATAATTTTGCTTAGAGCAAAAATTGTTTTATGAAGTTATGATTAAATTAGCTATCTCTGTTTTCAACATTTTTGGCATTGCTCTTCCCTTTTGTAATCATAATTGAAACAAGTATGTTTTATGATTACCTAGATTTAAAGAGAATACTAGTCTCCTTATATCAAAAAAAAATTTTGAATTTTAAATTGTGATTCTTTTCTTGATCTTCAAATGCATGTATGTGATATATATTTTCAGCACTTTCCACTTGATATATTTTTCCACATTCAGATATGGATGTCAACGTTTCTGGTTTGTATTTCTTGAGTCTCAATAATTTCTTCCAAGTAAGACATTACTCCATTGTCATTTGGCATTTAGTATGCTAAAGTGGAATGTGTGTTCAACTGGAATTTTTACTTCCAAATTTTTTAATTAAATGCTTATAAAATCTTTTCTGCATCATTACCATTAAACATTGCCACAATGCATGAAGTTATAGGTATTTATTTGTCATTGTTTCTAACAATATTGTGAACCTAATGTGTTGCATATATTCACTTCCATTTTAACCTTAAAATTTTTCTTCAGTTTTGTCTTTGGTAATTCAGTTTCAGTTCTGATTTCTTTTTTGATTCTTAGGTTAACCCTCTCTTTTCCATTGCTTTTATTTTTTTCTCCTTCTTTTCATTTTCTTGTCCTTTTTCTGTACATTTGAAGAGCCCTTTTCAAATTTATCCTTCACATCAGTGATTCACTTTTCTCTATTATCAATCCCATCTTTACTACTATTATAACATATTTTCATTGTGAAAATATAGTTTAGTTTCCTACAATCCCTCTGTTTGTCATCAGGTTAGGTTTGCTGTCTTTGAATCACACCCTGCTATTGTTTTATTTCAATCTTCATCTTCAATTCTACCTGCTAAGTTCTCATCATTTTTTCCTTTTTTATAGTAGATGAAATATTTTTCACATTCTTTTGGGATTGAGAAACCATTCTGTTAAAAAAGAAATGTTTCTTGAATTTTAATCTTCTGATTATTTAAATTCATTTTTGTCTTTTCCTTACTTGATAGTATATTATTACTGTTTTCAATTCTTCAATTTTTTTGAAGAACTTTTATGATTCTTTTTTGATCAACACTTGGTATTTGCTAGCAAATAGTGCACTTGAATTTTTCATTTAACTCATTTAGCAATTAGGTGCTGAACAAGTTCCCATCTTGATTATAGGGCAACTCGATGTTTAAAAGTTTTAACCCAATTCCTAGTGTCTGGCAGACATTCACCTAGGGTAGCACTGTTGGATTAAGACAAGCTTTTCTCTTATCTTGGATGCCTGGTTCTGACTCTGAACTAACAGGGGGCAGCAAAAAAAAAAAAAAAAAAAAAAAAAAAAATCACAATTCCTAACATCCATTGTGTTCTGTCTTATTAGCTTTCTGTCCCCACCTTCAGCACTTTACCCAATGGGACTCTATAACTCAGGATGTAACGTGTTTCCTCTAGGCTTCCTCTTGTTTTCTATAGATTATTGTTATCTGTTGGGGGCATATTGAGAAAGAAACCCTGGTGACTTTGTACACCAGAAGCTGCATAGTAATGTTATGCATGGGAAAGGGACAGCATGTCTCCCCATCTTCTTTTGATAAGCAGAGTTACTCTACTTCATGAGGTAAAATTTAGATGTTTCTAAATCCAGTATCATGTATCTTATATTTCATATAAATTTCTCCCCACTTTCACATTGGGGATTTTGAGATTATTACTGGGTTAGAATTATAGCTGCCATTTATGGGTTTTTTTCTGCGTAGTCATTGATAGTTTACTAGTAAGGAAAGAAAGACTTTTCAAAGGACAGCTAGCAAAAAGTCATTTAAAATGTTTGTGACTGTTTATAATTGTTCATTTTTTCCAATAGGTTATTGATCCAACTGCCATGAATTCATGAGTTTTCTTGCTGCCAGTACCTATCATAATATATTGGGAATTCTTTTTTTCAGTTTTACCTATATTTTTTCAGGTGGTAAATGCAAAGAAACCTTATAAAGAAAACAGCTTTTAAAATATGCAACCCCCAGATAATTATTTAGGGTTTCATAGTCAAAGCTACTCATATCACATTCATGTCTCCAAGACCTTTGAAGGCCTCCAGATTGAGTAGAGTTTGACGATATCAAAATTAAATGCTGGTATTTTGATGCCTGATGTCGTTGATTCCAAAACCCTGATTCTTGGAGGATAAGAAAGGTTACCTGCCTTGTAAACACTGAAAATTTTACTGGCTTCTGTAGCATCTGTTTGAAAAGTGAAACATGCCACCATGAAGACTAAATTTGGACTCCAGGAAAACCCACACACCACCTAATAGGAAGTAGGTGGAAATGGCAGGCACAAAAAAGTCACTATAGCAACAGCAGCAGGGAGAGGTATTTTTGTTTTCATCTCACTTAATGACAGAGTACCACTGGCTGGCATTAGGAATACAAGCAGTTCTCTGCTGGAAATATCCCTGGCAAGACAACGGTAACAGCTGCACAACACCAGAAAACAAAGAGAAGTGCTACCTCTTCTGTACCTATCCCTAAATATTTAATTTATGTAAAGACAGATGCAATTTTTAAAAATCACCTGCGTTAACCAGTTAGAATAAAAAATCATTATACACACACACACACACACACACACACACATAATAAAGAGAGATAGAGGTATGTAGACAATGTAATGGTGGATAGTTCAATGCTAAGGAATGGACAGAATGATGCTGATTTTGTTATCAGAACATATACTAGTACATGGTCATTTAGTCAAGACAAATCATTAGGTTCAAGCTAATTATTACCTTAAAAGGAATCTGGTGTGTTTGTCTCTGCCTCATTATGTATTACTGCAACACCCTACAAAGAATATTGGAACAGTAGCCTGTGAGAGCCTCCTATTCCTTTATTGTTGCATGCTCTGTCTGGAACTCTGTCTGGCATTGCATGACTACTCAATAAAAATTTGTTGACTAAAGGAACATATTAGAAAGATGCCATCAGTAAGCAACATAAATATTATTATTGCTACCTTTCCTATGATTCAGCTAGAGGGAGATAAGAAATTTCAAAATTTTTCTTGATGTAGTCCAAATCGCTCTGCTATTATTTGCACTCTTGCCTAAATTTTAGGTTGCAAGATATGTCTGCTTTTAGTAATGACAAGCAAGGACAGTTACCATTTTTTAGATTCAAATCATTAGGATGCCTTGTTATGGAGTTGGGGCTGAGGAGTGATATCTTGTTCACAGATTCTACCATGAGAAAATGGATCTTAAAGGCTTTCCTATGTTCAGGAGTTAACCTACTAAAATGAAAAGTCCTGTGCAGTGGATGATGTTCATCTTTCAATGTTGAGTTCAGTCTTTGACACCTCTAGTAACCTTTGCTAAGACTGCCAGCTGAAAAGACTCCTTTCTGTGAATACAGCATGTAATGCACTGATCATATATTTAGAACTAGACTGTTGTAAAATAAATGTGCTATTTTAGAACAGTTTTAGATTTAGGAAAAATTGAGAATGCAGTACACAAAATTCCCCAAAACTCCTGATGCAGTATCCCCCATTATTCACATATTAGGAAAAGTATGGTACATCTGCTAAAGAACCAGTGTTTATACATTAAGTATGGTACACTTGTTACAATTAAACAACCAATATTTATACACGATTATTAACAAAAGTCCAACCACTTCAGATTTCCTTGGTTTTTACCTAACGTCCTTTTTCTGTCCCAAGACCCCATCCAGGATACTGAACTACGTTTAGTTATTTTGTCTCCTTAGGCTCGTCTTGGCTGTGACATTTTCTCAGACTCTCCTTGTTTTACCTTGACGGTTTCGAGAAGTACAGGTGAGATGTTGTGTACAATGTCCCTCAGTTGGAATCATCTGATGTTTTCACCATAATTAGACTGAGTTTACGTGATGTTGAAAGGAAGACATATGCATAAAGTGTCATTTTGATCACACGGTAGCAACAGTATATATTATTATGTCTTCTCACTCTGGATGTTGACTTCACTCTCCTGGCTGAGGTAACGTTTGTCAGGTTTTGCCACTCTACAGTTGCCTTTTTCCACCTTTCCATACATTACACTGTGGAAAGGCATCACAATGCATGGCCCACACTTCAGGGGTGAGGAAATATGATACATCTACTTGAGGGTGGGGTATCTACAAAAATACTTGGAATTCTTCTGTATGAGAGGTTTTTCTAGTCCCTCTTCTTCTTTTATTTATTTAATGGTTTATTTGTATCAGTATGAATTAATGGATAGTTATTTTATACTTTGAGTTATAATCCAGGACTACTTTATTTTATTGCTCAAAGTATTCCAGCTTTTGCCATTGTGGGGGTTTCAGTAGGCGTCTGTGTCCCTTTGACATCCCCCATCACTGTGGGATTTTCAGTTTTGAGCACTTTCTTTCTGTCACTTCTTATTGCATTTTTATTGCTGTTTTCACCTTTTCTTGTCAGATATATTGCAAGTTGAGGTAAGTACAGAGACCATATTTTTCTGAGTCCAGGAACATAATTGATGAGCGGTAATTATTTGTTCAATTATGGCAGTGAACCCTGAAGACCTTGCTAAGTGAAATGTTAGAAATATGAGAAAACATTTGTGATTAAGGTTATTAATTGTGGTCATTACATTTGACAATGGAAAATATTTATAGAGGTGAGCGCAAATGAACTGGAATGCAGAGTGTGATTTGAAAAAAATCTTTTAAAATTGAAGTGTTATATTATGTTGCAAAGAGACTAATGTCAGTACTATTGGCGCTGTAAGAATGTCTAGTGAAAATCTGCCAACATATCAAACAATATTTTAAGATGAATGAATACTGTTAATCATCAAAAGGAAAATGAAGCTTATTTCCATATCTGAGAGTTTCAAATTGTATGTAATTAATATTTTATTTCATACAGTACATTTACTTTCTCGTAACTGACCATTATCCTTATATACGTCTGCTCAGGGGAAAAGAACCAAAATGTGATAGAAGCCTGTGCTGGTACCATCCAAGTTTTCATCTTTTAGTATGCAGGGTATCTCAATGTCTGTAAAGGTAAATTCAAGTGACATTTTTGGCAATATCTACTTAGTCTCTAAGTTTGTTCTATAATAAAAGATCTTTGCTGGACAAAGAATCTCAATCATTTGCTTCCTATTCTTGTGAAATTCTATGGAAACCAGTAAATGATGATGCATCTGATGATGCTGACAACAAGGGTGTGGCTAACATTAATCACTTAAATACACCGAATGCTTGATTTTGTCAAGGACAGTGTTAAGCATTTTGCATGAATTATCCTGTCCAAAACTCAAAAAATAAGTGCTGTCGCCATTTAATGAATGACATAATGGGAGCTTGGAGAAATTAAATAACTTGCCCAGGGTCATACAGCAAATGTGCAACTGAGGCAGGATTCAAACCCAGATTCACCTGACTCCAGAGCATGCGTGCTCCCACAGGTCGTAATTCCTCATCTCGGAGCACTTTTGCTTTTGAGAATAGTAAAGATAATGTTCTTTTACATATTTTGTTCCTTTATCTGCTTGTTCCCTCCACAGGTTTTCTGTCCTAGTTTCTTGCGTGTTGCTGACATTTCACCACGCAGAATGGATCAAAACAGAACCAGTGTTTCAGTGGCAGGTTATTTGATCTGCAAAATAAAAATAGGCCAATTCCAGCTCTTTCGTGAGATCCCAGATGTTTTCCTCGGTGGTTCCCTGCCACATTGTCACGAGTGCCACGGGCTGATTAGGCAGCTCGTTATTAGTTGACTGTCGATCCTTTCTTACATCTCAGCCTCTGTGCTCTTTTGAGGCGTCTGAGTTAACACACTGTTACAGAAGCAGCGGCATTTCAACCTGGTCAGGTAGTGGTAATCGGATAGAAAAAGGGAAACACTGCAGCTGCGCATTCCTTCCCCTTAACAATTCAGGAAAACAGAAGAACATGCACATATCCTAAATCATACGGCAGATTCATGTGTGAAATGAAGATAATGATACTTGACATGGATTGATCCTGAACACGTCAGGCACTGTGCTTGATGCTTTCTGTGCCTTATCTCCTTTAGTCTTAAAGTAGTCTGACAAGATAGGAATATTGTGGATACTGTATTAAAGAGTAGAACACGGAGCCTTTGGAAAAGAAATAACATTTCCTAGAACACTTGGCTAAGTAACAGAAGTGGGATTCCGATCAGATTCATTTGACCTATGTTTATGCTCATCATCATTATATAACAAATCTCCTCTGTGAGAATAACAGTTTCAAAGGAGTTGTAAATCTTAGTTCATACGCCGAGAATTTCCATCTTTGTCAATCTTCATAAATGATTCTTTTTTGGTCCCTATCAGCTGAGACCACAATATTGGTCAAAATCATGACTACTATGGTATTCACTGCCCTGACAGAAACCGAATGAAAGAAGTGGAGATGCATGTCTGATTCATGTGAAAACCAAGAGAAATAAAACATTTAATTTACATTAATTGTGTAATATTTGGTATGAGACAAATCAGATATTTAACATAATTATGAATTATGAAAAACTTAAATGAAAATTCATCAACCTACCACAAATAGAAGAAGCAGAACTTTGCTGCTATTATTTTTTGTTCCTTTTCTTTCCTATACTTTCTCTCCTGCCGCCCTCCACTCCCTACATAATCAATATGCTGAATTTTGAATTTATCATTCCTTGCTTTAAACAATTCCATCACATTTGCCTCTCATAAAATATATTCTTTAACTCTGAATTTTCTAACATGATATCATAACGAAATCGACTGCAATTTGCATGCACTTAATTCATTTGCACTGTTGCATGTAGTTTGGGTTCATTAATTTTTACACTGTAAAATATTCCATTTTCTGAATATACTAAAGTTTATTTATTCATTTTCCTGTTGATGGACATTTTGTACCATTGCTAGTTTTCTGCTAACACAAACAGTGCTGCTGTGAATATACTTCTACCTGCTTCCTATAGATCGTATAAAAGTTCTCTATAAACCACAATAACCCAATATCAATACATGGTATTGTGAGATTTTTATAAAATTTTGCTAATGCATTAGATAAAAAGGATATACATTAGGATTTAAATTGCATCTCTTCCTAATTATTATTAAGTTTGAGCACCTTCACATATTTTTAACCATGTTCTTTCCCTCTTAGGTCTTAGTTGGGCAGGCTTCTGTGACAAATACTAACAGGTTGGTTTAAACAACAGGAAGTTATTGGCTCACAGTTTCAGAGGTTAGAACCACCTACGTGATCATGGTATCTCCCCTCTCAGGTAAGTATCTTCCAAGTTATTTTAACACAAAGGATACAAAAATAACTACTCACATCGTAGATCTTACCTGGTACCAGTCTTTACCAGTGATTCAAAGTTAGCCTACAAAACAAATAGCATTTCTTTCCGGAGACACCTGATTGTAGCAGACACAACTTCCAGTATTATCTTTCTCTCTGTAATAGGATGTGTTTATTTTCTAATCATCAAATGGTGAGAGTGAAATAGGCGTTTAGAAACATTGTTCTCAAGGGAAGCTCATTCAATTTTGGGGCTCCCCAGCTTTGTATTCAATTACACAAACAGAAATACACTGATATTATCATTTTCAAGTCAGCTCTGCTTTATAAATCCTTAACTTCTAGGTTTATCTATAATAAATCATCTAGGGGGTGCAAGGGTAATTTAGTAGTAGAATTCTCACCTGCCATGTGGGAGACCCGGGTTCAATTCCTGGCCCATGCACTTCCCCAAAACAAAACAAACAAGCAAAGAAAGAAAGAAAAATCACACAAACGAAAGTTCAACAAATGGTGCTGCAATAACGGGATACATGGAAAAAAATGAAACGTGACCCCCACCAAACAGCATACAAAAATAAATAAATGAATAAATAATCTAGAAATCTAGACACTCCAAGCACATCCTCATTGATTAGGGGCTTTTTTTTGGGGGGGGGGGGGCAGGAACTCTCCATTACATTTCTGTTAAGTAAATACAATGAGCCAAGGAAGCCTGGACGAGACCAATCATTTTCTCGAGGAACACCCTGTTTAGGAAGGTGAGTTTTGGGCCACCTGTTAAGCTTCTCTTTCTCGAAGTTTTTTTCAGATTTATATTCAGACAGCCTTGATGCAGGGCCAAAGCTGAAGCTTCTTGATATATTATGATTCCAATATCTATCTTCAAGCCAAATCTCTTTCCTTGATGCTCACTGCTCACAACTCTTGTTTCTGGCAATGTTTTTCTTCCTGCTTGTGTGCTTGTGTGTGTGTGTGCATGTGCGTGTGTTCTTTCAAAGATTTATTCCATTTGCCGTAAGCCCAACAACACAGCAGTATGTTTTACGAGGAGTACAGTTTTGCAAAGGGAGAGTTCCCCATGAATATCTAGATCACATATTGATGGATATTCATATTTAAAATACAAGCTGTGTTCTCGTATCCACTAAGGGTGCAATTTATGCAAGAAGAGTCCCTTACAGACTTGCCAAAGTTTTTCTTTGTTTTGCAGTTAAAATTACCTTTGGCAATGGACGTTATTAACTTCTGCATTTTTGCTTCATAGTCCCTCAGTCCTCTTTGCTAGCCAAGCTGTTGGCTTTGTGTCAGGTTGTATGCCCACCCTAAATTTCTAAGCATATGGTACTATACTACCTTATCTGAGTTTATATGTCAGGGTACAGTTGTCCCCATTTAGGCTCAGTAGAGTGGCGATAAATGCAGTGCTAAGTTTGAGCACCAGTAATAGCTCAGACGGTGATCTACTGTGATAAACAAGATTAGATAGGAGTAACTTACTTGAAAGCTATGAATGTTATCCGAAAATGCAGTGTATCTTTCAGATAGCAGTCTGCTGAATAAACTGCAAGCTCTGCAGTGCATGGCTAGAGGGGAGCTACCTTTGCTACAAATCATAGTAATGACCAAAAACCCAGCACCAGCAGCTTCTGCACCAGTAAAAAATCATTGCCTCAGGACAGATTTAGTTTATACACAGCACTTAGTAAGCAAGCTTTCCCCTTTATTTTCTTTTTAAAATAATGACATTGTAATAAGTAAACAGTACCTGAGGAGTCAAGCTTTTTTTTTTATCAGCACTTAAAATCCTTTTGACATAATGTACACTACTGATATGAGAACAATGAAGCTGTAATTCATAATAATGGATTTCTATGAATTTTAAAAAGCATAACTAATGTAGAACCAAAGTGACTCCCAGGAAATGCACCATGCACTCCCCCATGTAAAAACCGAAACAACACTTCTATAAATCACTTCATAAGGATTTAAAAACATTCTCTGTTTTGGCTATAATTTTTAAAAGTCTGGAGCATGAATTTTGTTTTGTGTAATGATTATAATTCAACTTAAAAACTACTTCATATATTGTGGTTACTATGTTACAGTGTCTGCAGTGTACAGATCAAATACATGTCTTCCAGTAACTTTTGTTCCAACACTGCCTTCAGCACAAAGGAAACCTAACTCACCATATCTACAATTCTAATAAACATGGTCATATTCATGCTGCTGAATAATCTGCCTGAATTTCAGATAGATCACAGATGTACGCTAAATAATTACTGCCAATTTTAATTAAAACTAGTTTGCAAGTCTTAAAGTCAAATATTATCTTCATAGTTGGCCTTAATTTTCTCACTGAATACCTTCTAATGAGGCATGCCAATTTAGGCATACTTTCTAAGTTTTATTGAAAAGCATGATCACTCATTCTCTTTATTTTTTCAGTTCCAATAAGTCTTTATTTATTCATTGTACTATTCCAGAAAAAAGTGGGGAATGGGAAAGGGTCAGCATGTTACAAAGTGATAGCAGAAGGCAAAGTACCCAGTACAAAATCAAATGCCAAAAAAATATATCCCAGTTATAGGGTCATCAAAGCTCAAGGGGTCTCAGTCTCCTGAAGTTCAGGCATGAGGGGAAGGGATTAGGGAAAGGGCAGGTACATACTTTCCTACCCTCCCTTCCTCCTCATAAATTCAAGATTCCACACAAAACTTTGGTTTCCAGCAGCAAACATGGAATTACATTCTTTCGCTTCCTATTAAACAAGTTTTTGTGGCCACTTTGACATAAGTTTCTTGCATCTGCATAAAAGTTCATGAGTGATTTGCATATACATTCATCTTCCTTTTCTTGATCTCTCACCTACACTTTTGACATGGAAATACCCCTGCCCCACTGTTTCTCTACCTAGGATTGATGATTAAGTAGGTTTGGTCAATCCAAGCACAGCAGTGTTAATCTTTTGGGGGCAAATCACATCGAGGAATGGTCTTAACCCAAAAGGTTGGAATGAGAGATGGAGTGTCCTTAGTTTCTTCAGGTTTTTTGCAAAAGTCATTGAAGAGTTGTAAAGATACCCTCCAAATTAAATGTGTATGGGGGTTTGGGGAGGGGGAACTGGAGAGCCGTGATGAGATGTTTCTAGGAC
The DNA here is from genome assembly GCF_023851605.1 of Tamandua tetradactyla. Lineage (NCBI taxonomy): Eukaryota > Metazoa > Chordata > Mammalia > Pilosa > Myrmecophagidae > Tamandua > Tamandua tetradactyla. The sequence continues at coordinate 42,956,238 of NC_135334.1, forward strand.
AGAAGATCTAGCCCAAGATAGGAAAAAGGGATGCATGAAAGAAAGGATGGTTCAAGATCCCCATTTCAAAGAGAGACCCCAAAGCATGTTTCAGGTCTTTTGCTTCATGCAGAAGCTTCTGCCAAAGATGCTTTGGTTCTTTTTCTTCCAACACTCAAAAAGAAGTTTATAAACAATTGAAAAACACAAAGAACATGGAGAAAGACCAACACATTATATTTACACAAATTAGGCCACACAGCAATCACCAAAATCAGTGACTCATGAAGTTCTACAAAGCCCAGACAAATACATTAACTAGAGGGAGGCAGCATTTGGGGGAGGCAAGAACCCAGGATGAGACACACATCACCCAATGCGTTTCATTGCATTTGCCCCATTTCAACACAGCGAGGTAGATTTGACATGCGCCCACAGCATGTAAACAAAACCCTCTTTCTCCTTTAGCTACTGTGACACTGTAATCACTACTGCAGCAGGGCGGGATATTGGCTCTGGCTGCCAGAAAGAAGCCTTTACTTGTGGTCCCTCTGGAATCCAAGCAGGAAAAGTTCAGAATTTTGAAAGGTTATGGATTTTACTCTTTGCTTCATACATCCATGCTTGGACATACACACACACACACATACACACACACACACACACACACACACACACACATTGTGCATGGCAGGCCAAGCCTAATCCAGTGAAGGATGGATCTGATGTACTAAGCAAGTCCTGTGCCCTAGAATTAAGAGGCTGGGAACAGGAATCCCTTATTACATATATAGATATTCTCACCTAACCTTGTCTTTTTCTTTTGACCTTTAAACTGGCCCAGCCTCTCCTTACCTCTCTGCACCATCTTCCCATTTAAACTAATTTCCAGTTTTCCAGTAGGAGATAAAGTTATGGAGCAACCCAGTTAAAACCTAGTCTCCCACTGAAGGAAGTGATTTCAAGAGGACACTATGGCAAATACAAAAAATACAAAACCAGAATATTTATATTAAGAAAAAAGTTAAATGCACCAGATGCATCATTCACACACAGCTAGTGCAGTTGACTTCCTGGAGAAAGTGGCACCCAAGTTACACTCATCCAAGGGAACAAATAGATAAAATTGTATTGGCCCAGAATGGGGTAGGAAAAGGAGATCTGCAGCTGTCCCACCAACTACCCCTTTTGTCTATCATCACAATCCGCTGTTTGGGACAGTCTCCAGCACCCTGTCCCAAGCATGGGTTATGAGCAGAGAAGATCCAGAAAAAACCCGTCCTGTCCCGAGAGGTTCCCTCCCACAAAATGTAGGGGCTCATGGGCTGGGTCCATCGACCTGCTCTCATACTTTATCTTTTCACTCTGGCATGAGACATTTTTATAAATTCTCTTTCAAAGGAAAACAGCTTCCCTGCCCTGGCTAATGTTAAAACCTGGAAATTCTAGGGGTAGTTCATGCAGGCTCTAGGGGTATTTGCCCTAAAAGCTCTTACTTGTATTTGGATAGAGCATGGTTGGAGCTACTTTGCCTCACCCCTTTCCCCACCAAAATGGAAGAGGGGGTGATGCTATGGACCCCAGCCTAATATACACGGCAGAGCCAGCTGCCCCCTACCCACCCTATCCCACTTTTTCCACTCTGCGGATTGATGCCTGCTCCTTGGAACTTCCTGGTCACAAAAGGATTGCCCCCATGCACTGTGGCTCAATTCTGGGACTCTGGGAGCAGGGCAGGACTGCTGATCTCTTCTTTTTCCTCCCGAAAGCAGGAGGGCTTTCCCTGTGAGCTGAGGGCCTGCTGAGCTTTCATAATGGACATGAGGCCACCATATGGCTGATGCTCTGGCAGAAGTGGCACTTCTTGGGCTGGGGGTGCAGCTTGCATTCCTTGCATAATGGTCTAGACCTCCACAGTTGTAGCGCGTGTCTCCTTTTGATCTGTGGCTGTGCATGTTCTTCCCCTTTGGCTGCCTGTCACTCCCACTGCAGAACACCCCACCAGGTCCAGTGACACAGAGATTCCAGGCCCTTGGCAGACTTCCTAAAGGTGAACTCCACTGCCTCCTCACCCTCCTTCAGACTCCGGAAGCCCTCCGTATCCTCCATGTGCAGTTTACTCTGATGCACAAAGACGTCCACTGGGGGGTTGAGCGCGACCCGCGCGCGGGCGGTCATGGACAGGGAACACCCTCACGTTGAAACCCTAACAGACGCCAGCACCTGGCAGCAGATGTGGCTCCTGTGCGTCCCCAGCCGCCGTGGCGCAGCTACCTGCACAGGCTGGTTAGACACGGAGCCCATGGCTGTCGCCTGAGTCAGCACTTGGGCTGCTGCTTTCCCCAGAGACGTCGGAGGCAATGGGCACTCATTCTTTTTTTTTTTTGCATGGGCAGGCACCGGGAATCGAACCGAGTCTCCGGCATGGCAGGCGAGAACTCTGCCACTGAGCCACCGTGGCCCGCCTTCATTCTCTTTCAAAATAAAGAAAATGCATAAAATTTCCCTGTGCTCCCTCACATACAGGTGGTTTAAGCAATAGATGTAATTTTTGACTGTCTGAAATAAACTGAAGTGACAATTTATTATCCTTAATACTATGTAATAATGCCCTTGTTATTTTCAACGGAGAAGGTGATTTTAACAAATTATTATTTGTCAGGGCCAAAGAACAATATTTAGCAAAGAGCAGAAGTAATTAATATTATACACGATGTTGATATCAGATCTACAGTTTCTTTTTGCTTTTAAAGTCTTCAATTTAAAAATTGCCTTCAATTTCAATTTTTTTTTGTAAAATTGAGCAAACAGCTTAACTATTACTCTTTTAAGTCATGTTTCTGGCATGAAGTAAGGATTTCAATTATTGAAAAAATGTTTGAACTTTATTTTAAACACTCTTAGATCACCTACAATGCTAGGCCTGTTTTATTTCTGTTTTGCTGGCTGTGTGTGAAAAGAATATGAATCGAATGAATGAGAGCGATTCCTTTTATTATTTAGATTTAATTTTCTCTACCCATGAATCTTATTGTGGAACAACCACTAGTTACATATCTCTTTGTAAAAATTTTTAAATATATTTTGAGACAGAAAGAGGGCCCTTAGAGCAATGACAACATTATTTATATTTTACATTAATTTTCCAAGCTTTAGAATAATGTCACTGATTACATTCGAGGTATTATTAAACATATACTATGTATATGTGGGGACATGCTATATATAACTGAGTATAATTTATTTTCTTAACTGGACGTGAAACAATTTAAATAACAGTGAAAGGAGCAAGAGGAAACTCAGTGGGCCAATAGAGGAACCTGTATCACTTGGAGAGAAGCTCTCCCATACTACAATTACTTTTGGCTTTGTTTACCTTTTTTTTTTATTTTTAAGGGGGACAAGTAGATAAGCAGATAAATACCTCTCTGAAATTGGGCGCAGTATTATTACCAGCGGTTGCGGTTGGCATTAGGAGCCTTGTGTGGTTGATAAGAGCAGATTTTCTGCTGGATGTATGAGGATTTAAATCTCATCTCCCATACTTACTAGATCTTAGGCCAGTTTGCTACCCTCTCTATATAATTCACTGCTCTGCATGATTTCCCCCAGCTCATGCAAAATTGTCAAGAGCATTATATTAAATAGTGTTCATGGTATTTGACACAGGGTTGCCACACACATAAACTTAGTCAGTAGTATTGTTAAACTTTGGAACACAGAGACATAGCTTTGAACAAAACAAAACCAGAAACAAACAAACAAACAAATAGTCCCTGGAAATAACACTGATAGAAGTTTCCTAAATCTTTAGCCTTGAAATCTCTGGATGGAGACTTTGTGTCAGACTTCCTCTATGTTTCTAACCTATCCAGTTTCAAAATCCCCTACACTTCCTAAAAACTACCAATGAATACTATTTGGTCTGTTGCTAAGGAAAGTTGAATTTTATAATTACAGGGCAACAGAGCTTTTGTGCAAAATTTTAACTTTCTGTTTTTGAAGGCTTCATTGTTTTTCCATTTTGCTAGATCTCTGCTTTCCCCCTCTGCTTTATCATAAATCATCAATAGAACCTTTTAGACATATTGTCTCAAATAATCATAACCACGTATTAGTTTGGGGCAAAAAGGTTTTGCTTCTTAGAGTGTATTGATGGGTTTTGGTTCTCTTTTCTTTGTTCTTTTACAATGTACACCATCACCTATTGCATGAAAATCATCATTAGTTTGCATTATTTAGAATCTGAAAATTTCTAAGTTGTCTAATAATAGTCCATCCCTGCTTTCCTGCTTTGGTCCTTTCTCCCTGTATCATTAGGAGCATTCCCTTAGTCAAAGAAAAGCTATCTCATTTTTCTTATACAAACAATAACCCAACGACAGAACCCACACAGGAGAGGAAAACCAGGAAGAAAACAAAAAAAGGAGCCAGGAAATTTGACTTTACTCTCTGGACTTTCACCAGCCACCTCTGCTATATTAGAAAAGACAATTTCTTAGCTCTAAGTTTTGTCTACTTCAAAATTAAGGGAGTTGGAAGAAATTATCTCAAAGTTTCTTTCTGCTCTAAGATTCTAAATGCCATCACATTTGTTACAGTGTATAATGGGTGTTACAAATTGAACAGAAAATAACTGGTGTGGAACGCATGAAACTCCTTAATAAGTGAGGAAGACTGCTCAATATGAAGTTCATTACCATGCGGTGTCACAGAAAGCTGCCCTTCAAAGTAATAAAACCGAAGATGAGAATTTTGTGAGTATTCGAGAAACCTCTGATGGCAAATCTTGAAATAAACTTATATTTTATTACATGTAAAAGGTACATATTATTTATAAAGTCGATGGGCAATATATGAACAGATTTAATAGGTCAGAGACTAGTTTAATAAATTGGTGGATTGGAAACCTGCAATGCAAATGTATATGCTGTATTGTGACTAGTATAAAGCTGCACACTCTGGAAGACGACACAGAATGCAATTTTAAGCAATTAAGCAGGGCTCAGCTTGTTAAAAGTATCTTCTCTCTGTATTGGCAAACTAGCACTTAAGAAGAAGGTGATCAGATAGAAACATAAAAATCAACTCACTTTCAATGATTGATTAGAGCTGGAAAGGTAAAATTTCCTCATATTTAGATTTTAAAAATGCATGGAAACCGTGGAAAGAAAGTCTGTCATTAGGGGCTGAGAACTTGGCTTTGGTAAATACAAAGGTAAAGCAAATGAATAGAACTGATTGCCATATGGGTATATGAATGTTGAGCCAGTGGATCTGAATTCAGAAATGAAATTTCCAATGGCACATTTTTTATTCCCTTTGGGGTCTGGCTGAATAGTTCAATTAGATACAGATATGTCCACAGGTAAATTGGCATATTTAAAAGTTTTGCTTTCTTTTTGTTTTTCATGAAACTTGAGCATTTTCTGTGATCAACAGTTTCAGAATCAATGAGAATAGAGTTCCTTTTTTTTTTTTTCATTTTAGAAGAAGGAAAACACTTTTTAGGTTAACTTCCAAAGGGTATTAAAAATCCATATTAATGAAAATAGGGAAAGAATTTTATTCCATGAACCTTTCAACTCCCTTTAAAAACCTCTATAATACCATGGCATCTAATTATCACTCCTACAGATTTTTTTTTTTCCTTAGAAGTTCAAAGCAATTTGCATAGTTAACTCACTTTGACAAAGAAGATCATTTAAAGGGCTAAAAGAAACTGAGGCACATAAAAGTTAAGTAGTTTGGTCAATGTAACACAATTGGGAGTGAAGGAATGAGGCTTATCCCTGGTGAGGGAGGAAGGTAACAGGGTTCAATCAGGCTCTTCCACCTGAAGTGTGTGACGTTGGAAAATTACCTAGCTTCTCTGAGACTCATTAATTCTGGGCAAAGCTAAATAATCTACCCGCCCAAGGTTATTATATGGTTCAGAGACATTGAGATAACATAGATAAGAGAGTTTGCTAAGTTATAAAATGCTACACTTATAAAATATGTTCTTCTAAATTCTTCAATAGCAGATTCTCAAGGACGGTCATCTGATACCTGGACTAGGAAGCTTGAACACTTCTTATTAATGGTTACCTTAAAATACAATTGAAACGTACATGTGTTCAGACCATTTTCTCTAGTACTGGGGCCCCAGCCTTAGGTACAGTGGTTGAATCATGAGGAGAATCCGTGTGCCTTAGGACAAAAGAGAAAAAATAGTCTGCAGAAGGAGGACAGACAACCCTGGGGAGGACCACAGGCTCAGAACCACATCAATCACCAGATATCAGGAGCAACTACAAGCACATAACTAAGAGGTCTCACTGAGGGTGCCAATGATAGATTAGGAGAGAGTGCACATCAAACTGAAGTGATGGTGTTCTAGGTGTAGGCCCTGGACAATTTAAAGACTAGGAGATTTTTTTATGTATGTTGGTTGCATGGCGCAGGGATAGCTCAGGACAGGTAAAGGAATAGAGTGTGCTAGATGATAGCAGCTCTGCATCACAAAACCAAGAAGGAGTTGAGCGCTACAAAGGAATGTGTAAAATAATATGAGAAAGCACAGAGAGATATCTGTGGAAAACAAAGCTTGGCAGGAATTATAATATAAGGATATAGAGCAATTAGCTCTAAGAATACAGCATCTTAGCTGTATTTTACAGTTTTTAATTCCTTAGTGCTATGGGAAAAATTACGACCCTTCTATTTTTTTTAGTGTTCATAGCAGAAGCATATAGAAATTGTTTGCTCTTTTGCTCTTCTACACAGAAGAAAATGGCCTAATTATGAACATTCAGTTTATTAATAAACCTAGATTCAAACAAATCTCTGAACTAACTCAAAATCAAACCAATATATGCAAAGAAAAAACTATTCTCAGTTGTTATCATTATTATTTTTTTGCATGGGCAGGCACCGGGAATCGAACCCGAGTCTCTGGGGTGGCAGGCGAGAACTCTGCCTGCTGAGCCACCGTGGCCCACCTTCAGTAATTATTTTTGAGTAGTAAAATTAGTATTATTCTGAACTATGTGCATAAGGTGAACTAAAGTAAATGAATAATCAGGAGATATTTTCATTCTGTCATCCCTGGTGACCATTAGCACCAGGATTATCAATGTGGAGGGAAGGAAATACAAATGTTTTTCAGTAAAGTGAAAAACTCAATAACCTTGGATTTGAATTCTAAGTATCAGTATGATCTTCTCCTGTGATACTTTATTCTTATTAATCCTGTAGCAATGAGCATCCCTAGTAACCTGATTGTATTCTTTTTTTTTTTTTTTTTTTTTTTTTTTTTTTTTTTTTTTAGAGAGAGGGAGGAAAGGAAGGAAAGACAGAGAAGGAAGGAAGGGAGGAAGAAAGGGAAACATTTCCAAACATTCTCTTGTTTTATTATATTTTGTTTGTTTGTTTGTTTGTTACATGGGCTGGGGCCGGGAATCGAACCGGGGTCCTTCGGCACAGCAGGCAAGCACTCTTGCCCGCTGAGCCACCGCGGCCGGCCCCTGATTGTATTCTTAAAATATTATTTCAAAGTAAAATAATCCAGAGCTTCTAGGAGAAATGACAGATTAAAAGAATGCTGTCATGCCAAAGAGTGAGGAAGCCAGCAAAGGGAATTAGAATCATATCAAAAAAATCCAGAAGCCAACTTGAAAAGTTTCACAAGCCACCACAGAAAAATTTGAGCTTCAAAAAGGATAATGACTGCAATGGGTTGAAATCCACCAGTATGTTTAAATCCATGCATCCTTTGTTATGAAATAAACTAGTTGATTACCTTCAACTAATGAAAAAAATTCATTATCTTGGAAACTGGTAAATAAAGGGAAAGAATTAAGTGTTATCTTGCTTGGTCCATATGAAATCTACCACTGAGTGAACAAAAAACCAACGAAGAGGAAGTATTTCTTTATTAAAGCATTCAAACTGAAACATGAACTATAAATGATGGCACTAGAATATCGCTATTTTGCCTTCCCGACATTGACAGACTAGACACAGACCGTCAGTAGCTAGTAGCACCATAAAAAACAAAGGCAACCAGATATCTTGTGCCTCCTAAAGAAAGAATAAACTACCACCTCCAAGGGATCAAGTATGAATCATCAGTCCACTGGATCCAGCTTTCCATTTGCTGACAATACAGAAGACCAAGAAACAAGTTGAAATGCATCACGAATGTAAAATCAGCAAAACCCAGACTGTGGGAAACTCTACAAAGCCATTGATCTAGACTTTTTTTTTCCTACAGATGACCTGCAAGGAATGCAAAGGAAAGAAGGGGAGGACCTACAGATTAATAGGGACTAAACAGACATACCAATTTTTTTTAAATGGTAAAAACACAACTATAGAGATGCACACATGGATCATATACCATATTAACCCAAGGAAGTTGCTACAATAAAATCAAAATGATGATTATTTATGTATGGAGAGAAAGACTTGCAATCAGGACAAGGCACATGGAAAGAGGAAGCTATGGGCTTCGTTGGCAAGTTTCTAGATTTGTCCTGGGTAGCAGTTACACGGTTATTAAATTTATAATATCTCATTAAGCTGTATACTTTTTTCTCTCACTTATGTTCCTTTATTTTATTTTACAATTTAGGGTTAAAAATAAAATAATTAAATTGACACAGCATATTACCAAAACATGCTATTAATCTGGGCCAATCAGTGTTCATTGGTTTATTGTCTGTTAGATCTAATGGTACTTATTTTTCAGACATTTTATAAAAATGTTTAATCTCATAATATGCAATTAAAAATGGGTAAAGAATTGAGACAGCAAAAGCCATACAACATATGATAGAATAAAAGTAGAAAAGTAGAGATAATATCTTTAAATGGAATGCTTTGAGAAACTAGTATATGTTACTCGTGTAATGTGGCTTACTAAGACTTAAATACTGATTATTAGTGGGCGACTAACCAAAAATCATGGTTCTGTCAGAAAGCTCAGGATCTGTGAAGCACTTCCACTCTTACACACACTAAAATCTCCTGCCAGTGGTTTACAGATTCCATCTTCAGAAAACTGGGGGACAGGATTTTTCTGTTCTTTTCTTTCTTTTCCTTTTTTTCTATAAAGAATCTCCAATTGTGATATATCTATTCTTATTTCGCAAACTATTGTCCTTAGGGCATGATACAAGAAATTTCCTTTCAAGTCAGTATTTAGCATTTTAATATTACAAATCATGGCTGCTGGTTATGTATTTTCATTAAATGTGGGCCTTAACAGAACAAAAATTTATAAATCAAATAATACTGTAGTAGTTTTATTGGTATTGAAAAATAACTCGGATGAATTCAGTCACATATTTATATTAAAGGAAAGAAACAAAAACTTAAGTTTCAAGTTTTTCTTTTATTCCATAGGGTATTTGTGTGCCAGTGCTTTTTATTGGTGAATCCTAGAATCACATGCTGCAAAGATGAATGGGGACTTTGAACATAATAGAATGTTTTGTTTGATGTATTTAGGTTCTTACTACTTTTGTGACTGCAGATGCAAGGCTAATAGGAAGTAAAAGAAGATACTCATAGTGTGCCCTTTAAAAAACTGATTCATGTTTATTTGAGTGTGTGTAGCCATAATTTCCATTTTATTTTTCTCTAAATGCTTCATGTCTTTCATATCACAACAAAATCATTAAATTGTTTAATTAATATTATCATATATTTCTGATAGCTATATATATATATATATATATTTACAATACGTTACTGGATATAAAGAAAAGTATTTAATATCATGGCAAGAGTAGAAATATATCTACCATGTTGCTGTTTAAGCTAACCAAACCAATAACTTCCTTACTGTACTTAGTCAAAAATAAACATTTTATCCCTGGGTATTTAGACATAGGTCTCTGGGTAAGAAAATCCAACTTATGTTTCATTGGGACATTTTTTCCAGCTTTATTTGCAATTATGGACAGACTGAAAACTGTCCTAAGAAAGAAAGGCAATGAATCCATCATAATATCTCCATCACAGTTCCCGCCCTTTGATCTTTTTTTTTGCACTGGGAATCCAACCCAGGTCTCTGGCATGGCAGGTGAGAACTCTGCCTGCTGAGCCATTGTGGCCCACCCCCTTCAATCTTATGTATATGTCCTTTTGAAGTTTTCTGAACCACAAATGTATGCAAAGTGCATTTCCCAGTTCCTGTCATTAAGCCAGTGTGGATAGTTACAATAGTAAGAGAGATATTTCGGTATTTCTTTTCCTCAATATACAAATTTTAGCTCTAAACACTAGGCTGTTGATCAGTTTTAAAAGTAGGAAATCAATTTTTCTAAGTTAATAACAATTAAGACCAACAAGTATTTGTAATTTAAGCAACTCAGATCAGGCTGCCCAATGTTAAGACCATCTAAATAATGATTTTATTAACCAGGGGCTGTACTTTGATCGACCTACATTGCTCATTAAGGAATTGTAGAGCTCTGAATTTTAGAACTTCTACTGGTTACACACTTAGTCAATTTTAACACTATTCTGTAAAATGAAAACGATTTCCCTTTGTGGTTATATTTCCTTCAGGAATTTGCCCCTAATATTTAGGGTTTCAAATTCTCTTAGTTCCACTCTAATGGGATCTATAAGAGTAATGGCATATACTTGTTAAATTTTTTGGTAGATCTTGAACTCACAGTAATTAAAAGAATGCTTTGATTGCATTATTAATCAATTGCTACTTACAAAGAAATTAGACATAACACCTTCTTTTTCCATGTTTTAAAAGCAATCCAGTTAGATTCTAAATGTAGTTCTAACTGCAATTAGATGAGAGCCAAAAGAAGGAATGCGATTGGGCACTAAGAATATAATCGCTGCCAATATATTCACTTTTAGTTTACATGTTAATGTTATGACACCTAAAAAGTGTGAGAAACCAGATAAAACTTGTCAAATATAATAAAGTCATTAATTTTCTTCTAAAGGTATATGAGGTTAATATGTAATTCACTCCTGGCTCTTTACTTTGAAGGGAGGGGAGATATGATAAAGATTATGGAGTATCCATTGCCTTATTTTTCTGGGACACTTTTCCATTTATTCATAATTACCTAGAAAAGCTGGGGGTAAAAAGCCCCACTTGAAATATACATTCAATTTTCTGGCCCAGCCATCTATCTCTAAATACCTGAAGGTAGAATGTTTACTTGTAACTAAACCTAGTGATTGAAATTATTAATTTGCTTGGCTTATACAGTAACATCATAGACATATTTCCAGTCTTGCCATGTTTTATAAACACTATTCTTTTATCAGTTTAGCACTATGTCATCATGATTAGTTAAGATTTAAAAAATAGAGATGGTGTTAATAATGTCTAAGCATAGCCTCCTCTAACAGAAGAGTGTCCTCTCTGTCATTCAGATTTATTTCATCATTATTGTCAACCACACACTGACGGTTTTGGGGAGGGGGGTGTGAGTGGTGGGGATAGAGAGGTTGAGGCTTTCTTGGAAAGCCTTGTTGTTTTTTCCTCAGAAGAGGTTACCTCATAGTTAAGTTAGGAATCTGAATATTAAATGATTACACCTTTTTCTATATGTTGAAGAAAAATCTCACTTCTCTAACTTCTTGCCAAATCTGTATGATCAAATTTATTTAGAGGCGGGTCAACATTTTTCACCAAGAAATACAGGCACAGCATTCATACCCAATCGCAAAGTCTTTTATTATGCTATTCCCAGTAACACTGGCAAAATCACGTATTAGTGTGTCTACCCCTGAGAGTGGTATCTTTCAATTAGGTGGCATGACAGGGGGCAAGAGTAAATCAGCATTTCCATTTCCAGATAGTACCCATCAGCTAGCAGTACTACTCAATATATTGCATCAGCCAGGAGGCTAATACTGCTTCAAACTCTCTGGAAAATTTTAATTGTGACATTTTAAAATAGTTCCCTAAGGGAGGAGTTACCCTTTTCTAAACATCGTTGCCACATAGAGCTGAATTTAATATCTTAAATGCAGAAGCAAGTTAAACTGCAATAAAGCCAATGAAAAGCAATGTGCCATAGTTTAAGCTACACCCTGCTAGAGTCCAGATCAATTGATTATATATTGATCAATCCATTGCCTTTTGCCCTATCAGGAAGTTGCAGCTGGTGATCCTGTTTCCTGGCACATAATTTGTAGGACTGAAAAGATTTCAGTTGTATATTCTTAATGAATGCTTTTGTTCCTAGCAAGTTTCTAAGATTGAAGTTTGAGCAGATGCAAAGAGATTACAGAGTGGATGGCTGAAGAGGTCATTTCTCTGTTGGTTAAAATTTGTATAAAGAATTTAAGAGCCTAAAGACTATACCAGCTTCATGAGAAAGAAAATTTAGGATCTCTTCCATGTAAGAAACATTACATTTCTAAAATTTTATTTATATCCAATACCCAGCATCTATTATGGAAAGAACAATGTCTTTAGAATGAGAAGTTCAAGAATGAAATAATCACTTTGGTTTTGACAAATCATGATTTCTTACACTTCAGTTTCCTTTATTACAATGGATATGACACTATGTGCCACACTTAATTCACAGAGACCTATATGAAAATGTACATGAAAACACTTTAAAAGCATTTTAAAGGTCTAAACCAAAAAAAGAGTATAGAAAAATCAACCTCCAAAATTTCCACAAATATTGGTGTTTTATTAGTTTAAATGAGTTTTATTTTCAAAAATATTGTTGAGCTGTTGTACAGATACATAAAATGTATGGTGCGCAATAGGAGATGTTATAAGGGTGGTTATCATCTGCCCGTGACAGTGTCACATCACCTCACACTGAAATCACTATATTCATACAGTTGGCTGTCAGTGGTTTATCTGTTCCAGTGCAGACACCCAAGGATCACACAGCTGCCCAAATTCCCTCTCGTTTTTTTTTTTCTATCAGTGTTTATCTCCCTGATTCCCCAGCACAAGTCCTCACATGCATCAGTACAGTTGATCTCCTTCTTATTTACTACACACTTTGTGGCTAAACCCTTCCAAACTTCTGTTCATTCCCTTTATTCCACCTTCAGTGGTTTTCTGCAAACTACATAAGTTGCTGCAGTTTTCAATGCTGTGCACTAACTTGGAATCACCTAGCTGTTACGCTTGTTTAAAGAATATTCTGCAAAAGGATCACTGACTTTGAAAGCAGAGACCTAAGTTTAAATCTCATTTCCAGACTTCACAGCTTGGAGAACCTGGATGACACTGACTGTTTGTCTTTATCAAAATGGATCATTAATTCTTACCTTTAAAAATTGTTTTGAAAAGGTATACAGCCACTTTATTAAAAAACTACTAAAAACAGTGACTGGCACATGAAACATTTTCCATAAAGGTTCTCTTTAGCTCTGGTTATGATTGTTACTTATATTGTTTCATATTTTCTTGCATGATGCTTTGTTTTCTGTTCCATGTACAATGTTTCTTGTATGTTATCACTTGTATATCATGTTTTGTATATCTTGGATGCTTCCGTCATCCTTCCCCATTTCTGGAAAAGGCAGAATAATAATGTCCTCAAACTGTCCACAACTTAATCCCCAGAACCTGTGAATATTTTAGGTTCCAGGGCAAAGATGAATTGGGGGGAGGGGCAGAATTGAAATAAAGTTACTAGTCAGCTGACTTTGAAATAGAGTGTGAGGGATGCGCAGACAAGAGAACAGTGTGTTTCTAAAGCTCTCATTTCAAGAAAACATTGATCCCAACCACAAGATGTAATACTTTTATTGCTATTTCTTTAAAGAGAGTATTAGTAGAAAAAACACAAGCTTTGGAGTCATCCAGATCAGGGTTGGAATCCCAGGTTTAATTCTTAATAACTCTATGACCCATTGGGATTGGTGCCATCATCAGTATAGTATATGTGACAGATACATCACTTTGGCTGGGTTCCTACCCACCTAAAATTATAAGCTATTTTACAATTCCAACTATCTGCACCATTCAAAGTGATCCATGAACTTCTGTCACACAAACAACTATATTGCCTTACAGATGATGTTACGGGAAGTTGTGAGGGTTGATATATATATATATATATATATATATATATATAATGTAGCATCGGGGAAAAGACATGGTACAGGGAATGGGAATCCAAGTGACTGAAATATGACCTGGCCTTGGAACCTGTGGGCTGACCCCTGCAGAACCCAGCTACCCTGCGACACACCCTCCACAAATGGCCACAGCCACAAATCAGTAGTCCTGAGTTTGGGGCACACAACCTTAGAAAGTCATTGGACTCATTTTATCACTAATTCCTGGACTGCAGCTTTGATGTGACTGGGAGTCACAAGATGTACACCACTGTCAAATGTCTAAAAAGCTTAAATCCACCAGGATGGCAGACATCCTAAGATTTGGAAAGAATTTAAATAGACCATGAAAAAAACCTAAACCTCTCTGCGACTTAACAGCAAGCTTTGATCAAAATGAGGTTCTTGTGGTGTCATATTAAGAATTAAAATGATATCTTTCCAGGACTTAGAACTGTGCCAAGCATAATGTAGGTCATTGATAAAAGGTAGAAATTTATTTTAAATGTATCAAAACCTGATAACCCAGGAGAAGGGACCATACTTTTGTACTATAACAAAATCTGCAAAGGAGATGGTTGAACTGCGTCATTTCCAAAATTCCTTGAGTGCCTAAGAAAAGGACAGTTAATTGGTTCTCTAGACTCAGAAAGGCACTTCAGAGCAGACCTTTCTTGACAAGCCACTTGGAAAACACCCCAAACTCTCTGTGAGATTGTCTTCCTACTTTTTACAAATCATATAATCAGAGCATTCCAGAAGGCAAGGTACCCACTCTCACATGTCCATGGCTGCAGCTAATGTGTGAAATTACTGAACCATGCTAATATAATATAAAAAGTAAGTATCAAATTCTCAAGGAAAATGATTGCATTTTAAAAATATGTAAATAGTAACATTGATAGTTTCACTATGGTGTTGTGCAGAGGTAAAAAACAAACAAACCTTGCATCCGTATGGCTAGTGCCTTAAATCATCAAAAAAATAATTTAAACTAGTGAAACCAAAGCGGATTACAACCACACATAAGCCTAGATTTAATGAGCTGTGGAAGATGCAATAAACTTAACAAATTACATATTCCTATTGATTAATGGTCTGTGAAAGACTTCCAGGTGATTTAGGCAAATAACGATTTTTGGTAATTATGAGATAAATAAAATATATCTTATCTATTTTATCCCCAAATTTTGATGTTTCTGTCTCACAAATGAATATTTGCATTACTTAAAATATTTATTTCTCAATTATTTGCATAAAATTGTATTCATATATCTCTTCTCAATTATTTTATACCAGATTATATTTGTTGGGTTATATGCATATATTATGATAATCATAAGCTTATAAGGAATGAAGATTATCTCCTTGGAAATGAAATAATTTGATTAACTTCTATATTAGAATTACTTTGGTAGTTAAATCTCAAATATAAATATAAAATATAAAAAAGAGATTATTTGAATTCCACTTACTATACCTGGCATTTTTTTGTTAAACTAACACACATTTCTTATGTCTCAGTGGTTGTTATGTACCAGTCCTTTCATCATTAAGGATTTAAATATTTTTGGATTTAAGAACTTTTGTCCAAACTTTTGAAGCATTTATATTCTCATAGCGGAGTCACATAATAGTTAGAACGTATGAAAATTGCTACAGTACACTGACTGGTGTGAAAGCATAGAGGGAGGTGGCTTCACAAATGATATGACACTAAATGCAACCTTCAAAGCACGCTTTGAAGGATTAGTAAATGCTCTCAAGGTGGATAGAAAGATGAAAGACACATTCTACCACATCTGGCACAAAATAGGAGTTTTATTAATATTTGTGTTTCTTAATATTTGTTTATAGATCAAGGCAGAGACAACCGTGGTGATTCTATAAGGTTCAAAAACATCATAATATTTGCAGCATGTTTATCTGCTAGTTGAGACAAATCACAATTGTGATACATAAAAACTGCTTCAAAAGAAGAGTGTAGGCTTTCATATAATTTAAAAGTGAATGATTAAAGTAGAAGCAGAAAAGATTCTATTGCCTTATTTTATTACTGTACTAATACATTAGCGCCATAGTAACTATCTAAAGATGTTGATGCAAGGAGTTCCATTATGAAACATAAAAGGAAAGAAGTGAATTTTTAAAATTAAAGAAATATTTTTTAAGAACTTCAGGGTAGTACTCTTAGAGGAAATGATGTTAGAGCTGAGACCTGATGATTAGGAGGGAGTCCTGGGAAGATTCAGGGGACAAGCCTTCTGAGGAACAGGGATTACACGGTCCTAAAGGGGCAAGGGGCTTTGAAATATGCATTAACTATTTGAAAATTTTTTCTCTTTATGGTTTTCACACTGCCATATAAAAAGTCTTAGAATGTCTGAAGAAATGTCTTGGCCTTTAAGGGGTAAATTGGTGGCTGACCAACAATTCTAAAAGGGTGCCCACTGGTCACTCTCTTCTTTCTCTGATTTTTTTCCCTCTGTACTAATTATTGCTAATATGACATTAAATATGCATCTGGGTTTTATTTTAGCTATTCCCCACACTCCCCATAGAACATGAGCTTCATAATACTAGGAAGTTTTGTCTATTTAATTTTTTTCTATATCCCAAGTGCCTTGAATAGTACCTGGAACTTAAAAAGTGTCCACTAAATATTTATTGAATGAATTAATGGATAAATAAACCACAGCTGCACTGCTTTTGTTTTGTATCTTGGATTTACCAAAAAGTATTTTCTTTAAAGGAAGATTTTTACAATTAAAAAGTTGAAGATAATTATACAATACCATTTACAAACTTTTATTTAAATATACGTAATACTATCATGAAATAATATTTCAGCCTTAAAGCTTTTAGGACTTCTCAACTGAAATACTGCAAAGCTGATTAATCTTGAATATGGGAATATGACAATTTTCATCTTCAATAACACTTCTATCTCTGTTAAGCATCCATGATGACTAGAAAGTCAGTTCTTGTTGTTGTTCCTCCTGTATTCATTTTTTAAATATATAAACGAAACATCCTTATTATAAAAAATGAAAATAACTTAAAAACAATTTCACCTAGTACAGAGAGTACCTGGTATAGACTGTTTACAAAAATTTTAATACAAAAATAGGAGCATAATAAACATGGAGTTTTTTAGCCTTTTAAACCTAAATTATGAATATCTAATTGAATTTGAAGTAGACATATTCTGAAATATAATTCTTGTCACCAGAGGAATAATCCATTGACTAGTACATCATAATTTATTTAATTAATATCAATTATTGGAAGTTTAGATATTCCCTAACTTTGTTTTTTTTATTATTATTATTTTTGCATGAGTAGGCACTGGGAATTGAACCCGGGTCTCCAGCATGGCAGGCAAGAACTCTGCCTGCTGAGCCACCGTGGCCCACCCCCAACTTTATTTTAAAAAGTCTACAACTAATGTCCTTACAAAGAGAATTCTGTATTATCTCAAAATAATTCCTTAAGATAAATTTTTAGAAGCTGAATTCACAGTCCAAAGTTTATGCACCTTTTAAGGCTTTCGCTATGTTGCAGTTTGCCTGCCAGGGGAAAAACGAACAATACAGATGTATGCTTGCATTTATGTTATGGCCTGGGAGCTACTGAGGTTCTCCTAAAGAAATTCAGGCTTTCAGTTGGAGAGGGATCCCTGCAATGACTAAACAGCACAAAGGGTATAATTTGTACAAGTTCATTTGGAGATAAATTGAATTGGTTTCCAAAGTGATGGCTAGTTGCTGGCTGTCATTAGATATGGGCATTGCCTCTTAAGATTCTTGATCTCCCCAGGCTATGGAAAGAAACACAGACTCAATCTTGCTGGGAGTCAGCTCTCTTTGGGCCTTGGCAATGAGATGAACACCAAAGCAGGTGAATTAAAGAAGAAAAAAACATTATTTTCAAACCCACTAAAAGACCAGAAGGTTCAAATCATATAACCATAGGTCAAAAACTACTTTATTATTCCTTTACTCATTCTATCATTAAACATATACTTAAGGAGTGCTATGTGAAAGGTACTAAAGAGATAAAATGTACCAGATTAAAAAGAAGAAGGAGGGCGGGCCGCGGTGGCTCAGCGGGCAAGAGTGCTTGCCTGCCGTGCCGGAGGACCCCGGTTCGATTCCCGGCCCCAGCCCATGTAAAAAACAAACAAACAAACAAAATATAATAAAACAAGAAAATGTTTAAAGATGTTTCCCTTTCTTCCTCCCTTCCTTCCTTCCATCCTTCCTTCCTTCTCTGTCTTTCCTTCCCTTCCTCCCTCTCTCTTTAAAAAATAAAAAAAAAAAAAAAAAAAAAAAAAAGAAGAAGGACTTTGAAGAGATGGCTGCCTAAATGGACTGCATGCATTCAAATTACCTGTTTTTCGTTCAAAATGGACACTATTTGCTAAGTGTCCTAGACAAATTCCTTAAATTTTTCTGTCACTCCATTTTGCTGTTTGCTAAACCGGTATAATATTACTTACTTCATAGGCTTATTATGAATTTTATATACTTACAAAAAAGCAATGTGATTATTTGCCACAGAAGTCACCCAATGAATGGCAGCTGTTTATATGACAGATTTGAAGATTCAGCTCAGACATAACCTTCAGCTCTTTTCTCTTCCAGCTGGGTTAATGACTTGCATCTGAGCTCCACAAATATCTTTGGCAAACTTCTATAATACCATTTGAAACGTTATTTACTAATTAACTCAATATATACCTTTTGCTTAAAAAAAGTTGACATCTTTAAGCAACAATCATATTTTATTTATGTGATCGTGTGTGTCAGTGAGTGCCTTTGTCGCCTAAGATACTATTTACTTTACTGCAGGTGTTCAGTAAATAACAAGTAGAAGAATACATGGATTTCCTTCTCTAGTAAAAGACAAACAACAAGTAAATAAATTGCTATAATATACTAAAGATTAGTAATATTAACTACAAAAATATTAAGATTTGTATGATATTTTACAGATCATACATTTAACAATATGTGCCATGAACTGTTTAAGGCACTTGGGATTCATCAGCAAACAAAACAATGATGCTGAACTGCATGTAGATTATGAAACAAGTCACATTTATTTCCCCATGTATTTCTTGTGAGATAAATATAAGTATTATCCCTGTTTTACAGATGAGAAAACCATCTTTGATTTGCCCAAGATTCCCCTGCCAGGAGCCTGTATCGAACCCATACTTTTTGACTCCATGTCGCATAAACAAGGTGCAAAAATTTTGTCATTACAGGGAAAGAATTTTTAAAATCACATCATACCGGGAGGAATCAGGAGAAACCTTATGGAAAACATAGCATGTTCTTATACCTTAAAGGGAGTAGTAGGATGCCAGCAGCTATAGAAATGAGAAGTTGCTAGAGGTAGACAGAGAGAAGGAATATTACAGATTGCTTGCAGTAAGGTAACTGTGGGTCAAATGTGGGAAATGATGTCTGGAAAAATCAATTAAATCTAGATGTGGAAGACCTTGATTTTTATTAGTACTTAATGGAGAAAGATGGCTTTTAAGCAGAGGGGAGTCATGATAAGAGGTATAGAAAGCTTCTGAGTGGATTGAGATGGGTGGAGATATCAAAGCCATTAAAATAGTCAAGGTTAGGGACACAGTAAAGGCTTCAACTAGCATAGTTGCACTCTGAATGATTAAGAAAGGACGGACTGTGAAAATTACTTGGAAATCAATTGGGTTACATCAGTAATGATAGACAATGAAGAGGGAATAATCAGAAATGATCCCAAGGTTTCTAGTCTGGTATTTTATTGGCACAATCTATAAAAGATAAATTCAGAAGCATGGCAGGTTTTCCCGTAAATAGCAATGAAAACTTTTACATGTTAGAATTATGATGCTAAGGGGATATTCAACAAGCAATATGGTAGTAGAGATTAGAGTGAAGTCAGAAATGGAGACATAGGTGTCTTCTGCATAACGATACTAGTTGAAAAATGGAAGAGAGTATTGACTAGTTATGGACAGAATTGGGAGAGAGAAACAGAGACAAAGAGAGAGACACATAAAGACAGAGTAGGAATTCCTCTAAATTTGGGAATATAATGAGAAATAAGGGACAGAAAAAAAGAAAGCAAACACCAAGTAGGATGCAGCCAGCTCGGGTCAAAATATGACCTTGAAGAATGTGTGCATGAGAGAAAACTCTTTCAAACTGATGAGACACAGAAAGGTGAAATGCTCACTTGGGGATGAAGCATTTTTAGGACACCCGAGCATCATATAGAAGAAAATGTCAGAGTATGAATACAGGTGTCACTGGAAAGGAGTAAGTCAAATCATAGCCAGTCTTCTACTGTGACTCAGAGATTTTTCTTTCTGGAAAGCAGTAATTTGGGGTGATCAGGGAATTTTAGCAAGTTGCAAATGAGATGAAGGTGAATTTTTGGAAAATTTGGTATTGACCTGTGAGTTTAATTCAAAGAAGGACCTACTTTCTACATATGCTGAAATTGAAAACTTATTTCAGCAATAGCTACTCAATTTAGATATTGTCAGGAGATTATAACATTGTTAAAATATGAATGGGGTAAAAAAGGAGGAGAGAAATGAAGCCAGAACATCCATATATTTTACTAATGAAGAGTGAAAGCCATTTAAAAGTAAAATTTCAACCAAATATAGGATTTAGTATGTTTCTTGTAAATTCTACTACCCATCCATTGCCTAACTTTCAAAGAAGCAAAAGTTTGTCTTTAAGTTATTATCACATGATTACTTCTTGACTTTCTTCATACTAGATTCTACCTCATTCTTCTAATGGAAGCATTATCTTTATATTCAGTTGTGGGTTTTTTTTTATTAATTAAAAAAATTAACTAACAATATTTAGAAATCATTCCATTCTACATATGCAATCAGTAATTCTTAATATCATCACATAGATGTATGATCATCATTTCTTAGTACATTTGCATCGATTTAGAAAAAGAAATAGCAAAACAACAGAAAAAGAAATAGAATGATAATATAGAGAAAAAAATAAAAATAAAAATACAAAAAATATATATAAAAAAACAGACAAATAAAAAATAAACTATAGCTCAGATGCAGCTTCATTCAGTGTTTTAACATAATTACATTACAATTAGATAGTATTGTGTTGTCCATTTTTGAGTTTTTGTATCTAGTCCTGTTGCACAGTCTGTATCCCTTCAGCTCCAATTACCCATTATCTTACCCTGTTTCTAACTCCTGATGGTCTCTGTTACCAAAAACATATTCCAAGTTTATTCTCGAATGTCGGTTCACATCAGTGGGACCATACAGTATTTGTCCTTTAGTTTTTGGCTAGTCTCACTCAGCATAATGTTCTCTAGGTCCATCCATGCTATTACATGCTTCATAAGTTTATTCTGTCTTAAAGCTGCATAATATTCCATCGTATGTATATACCACAGTTTGTTTAGCCACTCGTCTGTTGATGGACATTTTGGCTGTTTCCATCTCTTTGCAATTGTAAATAACGCTGCTATAAACATTGGTGTGCAAATGTCCATTTGTGTCTTTTCTCTTAAGTCCTTTGAGTAGATACCTAGCAATGGTATTGCTGGGTCATATGGCAAGTATATATTCAGTTTTTTGAGGAACCGCCAAACTGCCTTCCACAGTGGTTGCACCATTTGACATTCCCACCAACAGTGGATAAGTGTGCCTCTTTCTCCGCATCCTCTCCAGCACTTGTCATTTTCTGTTTTGTTGATAATGGCCATTCTGGTGGGTATGAGATGATATCTTATTGGGGTTTTGATTTGCATTTCTCTAAATGGCCAGGGACATTGAGCATCTCTTCATGTGCCTTTTGGCCATTTGTATTTCCTCTTTTGAGAGGTGTCTGCTCAAGTCTTTTCCCATTTTGTAATTGGGTTGGCTGTCTTTTTGTTGTTGAGTTGAACAATCTCATTATAAATTCTGGATACTAGACCTTTATCTGATATGTCGTTTCCAAATATTGTCTCCCATTGTGTAGGCTGTCTTTCTACTTTCTTGATGAAGTTCTTTGATGCACAAAAGTGTTTAATTTTGAGGAGCTCCCATTTCTTTCTTTCTTTCTTCAGTGCTCTTGCTTTAGGTTTAAGGTCCATAAAACCGCCTCCAATTGTAAGTTTCATAAGATAGCTCCCTACATTTTCCTCTAATTGTTTTATGGTCTTAGACCTAATGTTTAGATCTTTGATCCATTTTGAGTTAACTTTTGTATAGGGTGTGAGATACGGGTCCTCTTTCATTCTTTTGCATATGGATATCCAGTTCTCTAGGCATCATTTATTGAAGAGACTGTTCTGTCCCAGGTGAATTGGCTTGACTGCCTTATCAAAGATCAAATGTCCATAGATAAGAGGGTCTATATCTGAGCACTCTGTTCGATTCCATTGGTCGATATATCTATCTTTATGCCAATACCATGCTGTTTTGACCACTGTGGCTTCATAATATGCCTTAAAGTCCAGCAGCGTGAGACCTCCAGCTTCGTTTTTTTTTCCTCAAGATACTTTTAGTAATTCGGGGCACCCTGCCCTTCCAGATAAATTTGCTTATTGGTTTTTCTATTTCTGAAAAATAAGTTGGGATTTTGATTGGTATTGCATTGAATCTGTAAATCAATTTAGGTAGGATTGACATCTTAACTATATTTAGTCTTCCAGTCCATGAATACGGTATGCCCTTCCATCTATTTAGGTCTTCTGTGATTTCTTTTAGCAGCTTTTTGTAGTTTTCTTTGTATAGGTCTTTTGTCTCTTAAGTTAAATTTATTCCTAAGTATTTTACTCTTTTAGTTGCAATTGTAAATGGGATTCATTTCTTGATTTCCCCCTCAGCTTGTTCATTGCTAGTGTATAGAAATGCTACAGATTTTTGAATGTTGATCTTGTAACCTGCTACTTTGCTGTACTCATTTATTAGCTCTAGTAGTTTTGTTGTGGATTTTTCCGGGTTTTCTACGTATAGTATCATATCGTCTGCAAACAGTGATAGTTTTACTTCTTCCTTTCCAATTTTGATGCCTTGTATTTCTTTTTCTTGTCTAATTGCTCTGGCTAGAACCTCCAACATGATGTTGAATAACAGTGGTGATAATGGACATCCTTGTCTTGTTCCTGATCTTAGGGGGAAAGTTTTCAATTTTTCCCCGTTGAGGATGATATTAGCTGTGGGTTTTTCATATATTCCCTCTATCATTTTAAGGAAGTTCCCTTGTATTCTTATCCTTTGAAGTGTTTTCAACAGGAAAGGATGTTGAATCTTGTCAAATGCCTTCTCTGCATCAATTGAGATGATCATGTGATTTTTCTGCTTTGATTTGTTGATATGGTGTATTACATTAATTGATTTTCTTATGTTGAACCATCCTTGCATCCTTGCATACTTGGTCATGATGTATAATTCTTTTAATGTGTTGCTGGATTCGATTTGCTAGAATTTTGTTGAGGATTTTTGCATCTATATTCATTAGAGAGATTGGTCTGTAGTTTTCTTTTTTTGTAATATCTTTGCCTGGTTTTGGTATGAGGGTGATTTTGGCTTCACAGAATGAATTAGGTAGCTTTCCCTCCACTTTGATTTTTTTGAAGAGTTTGAGCAGAGTTGGTACTAATTCTTTCTGGAATGCTTGGTAGAATTCACATGTGAAGCCGTCTGGTCCTGGACTTTTCTTTCTGTGAAGCTTTTGAATGGCTGATTCAATTTCTTTACTTGTGATTGGTTTGTTGAGGTCCTCTATTTCTTCTTGAGATAAAGTTGGTTGTTCATGCCTTTCTAGGAACTTGTCCATTTCATCTACATTGTTGTATTTATTAGCGTAAAGTTGTTCATAGTATCCTGTTATTACCTCCTTTATTTCTGTGAGGTCAGTGGTTATGTCTCCTCTTCCATTTCTGATCTTATTTATTTGCGTCCTCTCTCTTCTTCTTTTAAAATGTCAATCATGCTAAGGGCCCATCAATCTTATTGATTTTCTCATAGAACCAACTTCTGGTCTTATTGATTTTCTCTATTGTTTTCATGTTTTCAATTTCATTTATTTCTGCTCTAATCTTTGTTATTTCTTTCCTTTTGCTTGCTTTGGGATTAGTTTGCTGTTCTTTCTCCAGTTCTTCCAAGTGGACAGTTAATTCCTGAATTTTTGCCTTTTCTTCTTTTCTGATATAGGCATTTAGGACAATAAATTTCCCTCTTAGCACTGCCTTTGCTGCATCCCATAGGTTTTGATATGTTGTGTTTTCATTTTCATTCGCCTCGAGATATTTACTGATTTCTCTTGTAATTTCTTCCTTGACCCACTGGTTGTTTAAGAGTGTGCTGTTGAGCCTCCACGTACTTGTGAATTTTCTGGCACTCCGCCTATTATTGATTTCCAACTTCATTCCTTTATGATCCGAGAAAGTGTTGTGTATGATTTCAATCTTTTTAAATTTGTTGAGACTTGCTTTGTGACCCAGCATACGGTCTATCTTTGAGAATGATCCATAAGCACTTGAGAAAAAGGTGTCTCCTGCTGTTGTGGGGTGTAATGTCCTATAAATGTCTGTTAAGTCTAGCTCATTTATTGTAATATTCAAATTCTTTGTTTCTTTATTGATCCTCTGTCTAGATGTTCTGTCCATTGATGAGAGTGGTGAATTGAAGTCTCCAACTATTATGGTATATGAGTCTATTTCCCTTTTCAGTGATTGCAGTGTATTCCTCACGTATTTTGGGGCATTTTGATTTGGTGCATAAATATTTATGATTGTTATGTCTTCTTGTTTAATTGTTCCTTTTATTAGTAGATAGTATCCTTCTTTGTCTCTTTTAACTGTTTTACATTTGAAGTCTAATTTGTTGGATATTAGTATAGCCACTCCTGCTCTTTTCTGGTTGTTATTTGCATGAAATATCTTTTCCCAACCTTTCACTTTCAACCTGTGTTTATCTTTGGGTCTAAGATGTGTTTCCTATAGACAGCATATAGAAGGATCCTGTTTTTTAATCCATTCTGCCAGTCTATGTCTTTTGATTGGGGAATTCAGTCCATTAACATTTAGAGTTATTACTGTTTGGATAATATTTTTCTCTACCATTTTGCCTTTTATATTATATATATCATATCTGACTTTCCTTCTTTCTACACTCTTCTCCATACCTCTCTCTTCTGTCTTTTCGTATCTGATGCTAGTGCTCCCTTTAGTATTTCTTGCAGAGCTGGTCTCTTGGTCACAAATCTCTCAGTGACTTTTTGTCTGAAAATGTTTTAATTTCTCCCTTATTTTTGAAGGACAATTTTGCTGGATATAGAAGTCTTGGTTGGCAGTTTTTCTCTTTTAGTAATTTAAATATATCATCCCATGGTTTCCGCTGAGAAATCTACACATAGTCTATTGGGTTTCCCTTGTATGTGATGGATTGTTTTTCTCTTGCTGCTTTCAAGATCCTCTCTTTCTCTATGGCCTCTGACATTCTAACTAGTACATGTCTTGGAGAATGCCTATTTGGGTCTATTCTCTTTGGGGTGTGCTGCACTTCTTGGATCTGAAATTTTAGGTCTTTCATAAGAGTTGGGAAATTTTCAGTGATAATTTCTTCCATTAGTTTTTCTCCTCCTTTTCCCTTCTCTTCTCCTTCTGGGACACCCACAACACGTATATTTGCGCGCTTCATATTATCATTCAATTCCCTGAGCCCCTGCTCAAATTTTTCCATTCTTTTCCTTATAGTTTCTTTTTCTTTTTGGATTTCAGATGTTCCACCCTCCAGTTCACTAATTCTAGCCTCTGTCTCTTTAAATCTACCATTGTAGGTTTCCATTGTTTTTTTCATCTCTTCTACTCTGTCTTTCAATCCCATAAGTTCTGTGATTTGTTTTTTCAGACTTTCCATTTCTTCTTTTTGTTCATCCCATGCCTTCTTCATGTCCTCCCTCAATTTATTGATTTGGTTTTTGAAGAGGTTTTCCATTTCTGTTCGTATATTCAGAATTAGTTGTCTCAGCTCCTGTATCTCATTTGAGCTATTGGTTTTTTCCTTTGACTGGGCCATATCTTCAATTTTCCTGGTGTGATCCATTATTTTTTGCTGGCGTCTGGGCATTTAATCAGATTTCCCTGAGTGTGGGACCCAGCAGGTTAAAAGATTTTCCTGTGAAGTCTCTGGGCTCTGTTTTTCTTATCCTGCCAAATATGTGGTGCTCATCTGTCTGCGGGTCCCACCAGTAAAAGATGCTGTGGCTCCTTTAACTTTGGAAGACTCTCGCTGTTGGGTGTGTGGTGGAGACAGAGGAAAGGTTGTAGGTTGGTTTTAATGGGTTCAAATTGTGAAGTCCTAGGATCTGAGTTCCTTGAGAGAGGGATTCCACCTGAGTTGTGTTTCACCCCTCCTGTGGGGAAGGTTCAGGTGGTAGAGAGCCCTGAAAGCAGCCTGTTTCTGCGTTCGGGGCAGTTGCAACCTGTGTAATCCCAGCGCCGAGCCCAGAGGCAATGAGGCCTCTGTAGAAACAGCTGCAGAAGGCTCTGTTTCGCCCCCTCTCCTCTTTTTCAATTAGCCCAATCGGTGACTTCCGCCTTGATCAGTTTCGCCTGAGCTGAGGGCATATGTTTAGTAGTCAGAAGTTGTTCATTAATGCCACTATTGGTGTTAGGTTGGGCTCAGTCTCTACTACTGTTGGAGACTCTTTCCTTTCCCTCCGTGAAGTCGCCTGTGGGGGAGGGTCGCCAGCCACCGCAGCTTGGGGAACCGCTGTTCCGAGGTTCCCAGCTGGCCTGGGAAGCCGCGTGTGGGGGAGGGGCACCGGCCACCACGGCTTGGGGAACCACCGACCCAAACCTCCCAGCCAGCCCGGGAAGGAGGGAGGGAGGGGCTCCAGCCGCCAGCCGCCATGGCCCGGGGAAGCACGCGCCTCTCGGGGACCTCACCGCAGCGGAGTCTCTTAGCTGGTCCAGCAGTTCCAGAATGGGGTACGCTGTGTGTCTGGTCTCTGTTGTGGCTCCGGGAGCTGTTCTGTACTGTTTCTAGTTCTTTAGTAGTTGTTTTGGAGGAGGAACTAAGACCCGCGCGCCTTACTAAGCTGCCATCTTCTCCGGAAGCCAGTTGTGGGTTTTTTAATAACACATGCAATTTTGTCATCCTTATTCTCTGCAAATAAATCAGCTGAATTTGCTGTGACTGGCAACCCTTCCTTATTGAAAATCACTCCTCTATTGTTTCCTATGAATTCTCCATTTCTCCACCTCCTGCTCTGTACCTACTCTCATAGATTTTGCTCCTCTAAGGAGAGTGAATATCAACTCCCAAAACCATCTCTCCTATGTTAGGTTCCAGTTTGAAAGAGCAAAGAGCACTAACTCATTTTCAATTCTACCCTTCACTAGGAGAGAGGCCATCAATAGGATATAATTGTCATCACAAGCACAGTGGAGGGCTCCTAGCTAAACTTACCCTGAATTTTCTTTCTTGAGCTAATATTGATTCTTAACCAAACACATCTGCACATCAGCCTCTTAGAATTTATTGTCATTAAGACAAATTGAATCACCAGGTTACATGTCTTTATTATGCCATTGGAAAAAAAAAAACAGTTCATTTATTCAATGAGGTCTTAGGAGGTAGAAATTTCTCCAATGTACTATTATATTTGTGTAAGAGTTAAATGTTCAGTGAACTGCTTTTCACTCACTAAACACTTGAATAATCTGTCTGGCTTTCTATTTTTTTTCTGTCATTTTCCTGTAATAGGGACTTGCTATTTGAAAAGCTACCTATGATTAATAGTTGAGCAATAATTCTTTTTCTAAACTAATGAGATGTGTTATTAATCATATTGTGAAAGAAAGGGACGATTAGGAAGAGAACTAAATCTTAGTACAAGGTTGTATGAAAACTTACATGAATTTTTTGTTCTCTATTTTTCCCTATCCAAGGTTATACATTTTGGAAATAAGGTAGGCCAGCAAAAGTCTGTATAACCTATGAATGAAGAAAACAATTCTGTTTTATAGAGAGATGATAATTTGTCTCCTTGGCAGAGGCCAGGGAAAAAAAAACCCAATATCTGTTAAAAGCAAAGATGAAGGATAATATTTTGCAGCAGAGGCATTTCAGTGAACCCCGGACAAGGACAAGTATTTCTAGTTCAAAAAAGACTATGTAAAAATGTATGTATTAAAATCTTTTATTTGTCCTCAGCTAGTTGTTATGCTGAAACAGGCTTGGCAACACTTTATATTTAATTTGTACAGAAATTTTTACGATTGTAAAGGTAAACAAGATTATGTTGAAAGCTATTTTATGTTTTATATTTAAATACTCATTTGGTGTGATGTAGGTCATGCTAGAAAGAAAATGCACTACATGTAATTAGATTAACACTGTAAATATGTTATATTATATCAAAGCTCAAATTGTGAAATTTGAACTGTAGTTATAACTTGCTTCCTGAACATTAATTTTGAAAGTACAAAACCAGTTCTTAATATTAGTAGCTAGTCAACTGGTTTTATTTTGTGCTCACAACAATAAAAGTTGCTATAAACTTTAGGTACTAGAAATAATTTGAATTAATGTGGCTTCTTATATCTGGATAGTCCTACTTTCTAAGGCTAGCTCATCTTCCTGAGCAAGTATTATGATAGACTGAATTGTGCTTTTCTTGAGAAGATAAACTCAGGTATATCAAACTACATCATCAAGCCTGCCACACTATGTATCTCTGAATCAATGACCTGATGCATTGATACAGAAATACATGTAATACTTTTATTTTTATCCCTTATAATTGGGACTACTTTGAGTTTCACTTGAAAATTAATAGTAACCAATATGGAAGTCCTCAATATAATATGCTGCTATACAGCCACTGAATTTATCAGAAAAAATAACGTTAGAATGAAAGTAGTTGACATACTGGTTCTCTGTGTGTCACCGTATTGGCATAATCAATGTGAAAAGGTAAACACCTGGGATAAGACAACGCTAAGGGCAGCCTTGAATGAATGCATTTGTATATTACATACAGTATATACATTAAGTTCAAATATTTGACCTGAGCTGTGTGACCATAGCTAGGATCTATGACATTTATCATATTCAAATTTCTGATCTCAAAGTTAAGAGTTGTGAGACTATTCAGTTTGACCTTGTTTGTTCAGATAATTTAATGAGGCCACAGAACCAAAACTCTACAAACATTAGGGGATATTATTTCTTTTATTTTATTAAGCAATCCATATCTAGGATCAGATAGAGCAAGACTTAAATTTTAGTTCCGACTGCAACAAGCGAATACATTGCAGAATGCTCACCTAGGAGCTGAGGCTGTGAATTCACATGTGCTGAAGCCCTTCTGAGCACCACACAGCTAAGTCAATTGTCAGCCTTGATTAGAGGAACCAAATTATCTTCTTTTCTCCCCCCTGCATTCTTTGGAATGGAAAATCTCAGTTAAGCCTAATCAACATAGAGTATTACAAAGTTATATCATACGTATATCGATTTCTACTTTTCTTGAGATAAGTTGTTTTTTTTTCTTTTTCTTTTTTTAGCTGGGCAGGCACCAGGAACCAAACCCAGGTCTCTGGCATGGCAGGTGAGAACTCTGCCAGCGAGTCACCGTGGACTGCCCAACAGTTGCTGTTTTAATTGAAAATATAATATGAGATTCTGGAGGATATGGGATGAGAATTAGTGCTGAAAGGATCAAGAACATATTTCTAGAAATTGCATAATCAGAAATTGGCTGGTTTTAAGGTCCTTTACTTCAATTTGTAGGTCAAGATGTGTGAGTCTAAACCTTACTTTTTTTCTTAGTTCAACACAATGCTTACAACATCTTGTATTTTCTATATGGAAGAATATTTCCCTGTATGATTAAATCCTAGAGGATGCACATACAATACTTGCAAATAATAAATTTATTTTCACTAATTGGACTGTTTTATATTTTTATTCTCTGCACTGACTCCCTTCTATTTGATAACCAAATACCACCATGTGTTCCCTGTCACAAAAACTGTTGTCCATCTTCATTCTTGTTATAGCCAATATTACATCTTATATTTCAATGCTTGGATTTTGATATCTGTTCCTATCGCTGCTAAAATAAGTCTTTAAAGGTCTCAAAATGCAAAAATATTTTTTCAGTGTTACTTATAGCATTTGACAAGAGGGACAGTCCCCACTTTGAAACCCTGGAGGTCATTTGTATGGCACTTCTTTTATGGGTCTCTTCTCTACATACTGGATCATTCTTTTCTTGTCTCTTCCACTAACTCCTCTTGTATTTCTGCCAGAGTAATGCAGATATTCCTAAAGATTAAGTCCTTGTCCCAAATTCTCAGTCCACTTTCTCCTTGGTGGAACACCACTGTTGTTTAATTGACTCGCCAAATGTTTTACTCCGGCCAGTTCCACTGACTTTCTTGGGTACCAACTAATATTTTTAAAATGTTGGCTATTTCCTCCTAAAAGTAGAATACAACTGTCTCAAATTGAAGTTATTTTATATTCCCAGAAACCTGCTTCTTTGTCTGACTGTTTATGTAGCAGCATTATGAATTGTTCAATTGAATTGATCAAGGCTCAGAGTCATTAATTCTTATTTAGTTTGGAGCTTCTCACGGCTACGTATTCTATTCTATCATCAATACATCATGGAATTCAGTAGATCATTTTTATGTAGATTATTGAGGTGACCTCCTAATTGGACTTTTCCTTTATCATTTCCCTGGATAAATATTCTATGAAAACCTCTGATTGTCTTCTACCCTCTGTTCATTTGAGAGGTAAATTACATAATTCTGAGCATGTATGGTAAACCCTGAGGGATTTATAGTCAGAACTATGTTTTACACACGTCACTCCTCAAAACTTTATAGAGGGATTCTAGCGGGGATGGGGCAGAGCGGAGGAGAGAGATGTTAAGAAGACAGAGTGGGCACGAGTTACAGGTAAGCAATTTTTCTGGTAGTTTTAGTTAGAGATAAGGGTGCCTGCAATAAGGAAATCAATACAGAATAGAAGGACATACATTGATATCACTCGCCTCAAGCTCTATGAGGATGTGCATTGATCATTCTTGGCTACCCAACATCTAGATCACTGCCCAAGAGAAAGGAAGGCTGGAGTAAATGCTCTATGAATAAAGTAATTACAGACATCCTGAACAACAAATGTAAGGCAGGGTTGAGGGCAGCATAGGGTAGCACAAGGCAATATAGCATAGACATTGTAAGTATGAGGTTTGAATTTAAATCTGAGTTGGAACTGCTGTTATATCATTTACTAACAGTGTGACTTTGGGCAAAAAAATGTGAGCTTCCATTTTCAAATTATTTATACAATTAAATCAATAATAGACTTCCATCATAAGGTTGATATGGGGGATGATGATGCATTAAATGTGTTTAGAAGTCTGTCTGACATTTTAGTCCTCCGTAAATAGTATGGCTTATTACTGTTATTGTTATTAAATTTATAAATATGTATATATGTACTTCCACATATGCATAACACCCATTAAAATAACAAATAAATAATTTCATTACATATATAATAAAATGGAAACAAAGAAAGGGGAATTTATCCGATCTGGGAAAGTCAGGAAATGTTTCCCTGAGGAGATTATTCTTGAAGTTGAGCTTGCACAGAAGCACAGCAATGAAAACTTAACTATGGAAATAGAATCAAATAACAATTGCTGTTCCTTTGACTCAGGAGAAATTAAATCTCTAAAGACCTCAGACTGGGTCAGAATTATGTTTTACGTAGGTCATTCCCGAAAACTTTATGGAGGGATTCTAGCAGGGTTGGAGCAGATTGGAGAAGAGATGTTAAGGAGAAAACAGAGCAGGCACAAGTTACAGGTAAGCAATTTTTCTGGTAGTTTGCATTCTGACTTGCCCCTCTTAGAAAGGATTTTCATGGAGTTAAGTGATCTTAGAAAGTCATATTCCCTATCATATTCCATATCTGGCCCCTTGCTATACTTTTTTATTGTCATTTTATATTAGAATCTTTATGTCCATCAGAATCCTCAGTTGTTCTGAGTTGGAGCTGCTGTTTTATCATGTGAACCTGGCTCTGATAATAAGATTAAGAACACGGGTTGCATATTTGTACCTTGTAATTTCTTGTGTCAGGGAAGGATCTCCAAAGACTCTTCACTGAGGATTAAGGGGCAGTGAAATGGGTAAATGTGCAAGAAAGGTCAGAGGATTTATACACTCCCCAATCCTGGCCTTTCCCATTGCGTCACACAACTGAGTGGAGAGCTGACTTTCACATTTCTAGGAACAAGAAGAGGGGCATTGAGACAAAACTACCTTCGCAAGCCTGATAAGTGGAGTAATTTTCTTGGGGCTATCTGCCACATATGGACAGAGTTATTCATGATTCCCATGAATAAAAAAAGGGTGGATTTGAATGAACTTTGGTATATACAATATATATTTGCAAATATACAATAGATGTAAGAGAATTGAGGATTTGATGGCAAATCTACTACAGATTTCAACTTTGATTCATCATTAATAGCTTCTCTTGAAAGCGTTTAATTATGCATTCTCAACTTTTAAAATTTCTTCCATGATCTAACTCTAAGAGGCCACACCGTATTTGCCAAAGGGTCACATGCTCTCAGTTACCTATATCTATAATGAGCTTTGCAATTATCCTGTTTCAGGAGATTTAAACGTTAATTTCTGAGTAGTGATTTTATTTAAGAAAAACAGATTAGTTTTGTGCATTTAAGGTAAAATTACAAAGAAACATTAATTTGTTTTGTTATAAAGTTTGATCATTTTACAGATAGTAAAATCAACAGTATAAGTGTGATTATTTCATTCGGATTAATATTTATTATTAGTGAATTAATAAGGTTATTATGGACAAAGTCTCATAGACTTATGAAATAAAACTCTGGATAGATACTGAGGAGTTAGTGATTATACAAATAATTTCATTACATGTTAAACACTAGCAAAATGTGGTCTTAGGTCAAATTTACTCTAGTACAAAAAGTTATGTAGAAATCAGGGAAGTAATTTTTGAGTTTCATGTGAAAATGAAAGGTTAAATTAAAGGGCTTAAATACAAAGTCCACAAAAATCATATAATCTCTCAAAGAGTTAAGGAGGTTATTTTAATCAACTGCTTCAAGAAAAACTAATGGAATATTCTGAATCTAAATCATCTAAATGCCCTGAAAAGCAGTATGTTAAAATTTATATATTAACTATCAATTTACGAGTGTTGGCATAGAAGGATGTTTCTGAAGCAAGAGACAGCATGAGGAGATATTATTCTTGATTCATTTTATGTTTGTCTAGATGACATGAATTATTGCTAAAAATCCAAATGTTGGCAAGAGTGCTATGAAGTCTAGTTTTCTGAAGGATGTTTGCAAAGTGTGCAGTGTCACATTATCAATTCCAAATTCTCATCAGCATGGTAATAAGCTAATAGAGTGATAAAGTTTGATATGCTGTATCCTTGTTTGTCACTGAAGAGAAGCCACTAGACTAAGTGAGCAAATTAAACTCATGATGAAAATAAATGGGAGTAAAATATACTTTGTCAAAAATAATCTTATTGATAACCAATAACAATCATCACTAGCAATAAAATGACAGCTTTGCAATTATTTATATCTTTCCTTCCCAACTTAAACACCACTTCACAAACATGACTTCTCCACCTCATTAATTTTTACTATGTCTCTTTGAGGTATGTATTTATTAATGCTAAAGTACAATACTAACATTAACTAAGCTGAACCATGTTTATGACTCTTCATTTAGGGTGAACATTTAAAACAAAAGGTCCTGTGGGTAGACATTTAGACAAGTGAAGGAAAGGTTTAAGAGGAAAATGAGCAAGTGTATAGTAGCTGCTCAAACACATTAATTATTCAGATCAAAATTTTAAAAGATATAAATAAATGAAGTGAATAGATGCATGATTAAATGCTAGTTTCATTTAAAGAACTAGTTGGGTTTTACGTCAGCCTAATTAAACTTGCTATTGACTATATGTAGGGATGTTATTGATATCTCCACCTAAGCCTCAATTGAGAAATTTCTATGAGAATTGAATGTCAAGAAAAGAAATTCTCTCAATGAAGAACTAGGGGAAATTAATCTTTAAATGTTTGTATTTCCCTTTTTGTTTTGACCACTAGGGAAATATTTATGCCTCAACCACAATAATAGTGAGACTCTGTACTAGCTACGCTACACTAACTTGACTTCTTACCTTGAAACGTATTTTTCTTGGGGCTGTATTTACTTGTTAACATATTTCTATTGTATTGTACATAATAGTACAATAATAGTAAGACAAATGAATCACCTTTGGAATAAAGTAAACATTAACTATACTAATAAAATAAAATAATTATACAAATTTACCTTTTTTATTTTGTATTTATTGATGCTGACAAAGAGGCTACAATTGCCCATTTCCGACCTTGTGCTTTGTCTGGACCAAACTAGTCAGCCTTTTCTCCTCCTCATAGCCGCAAACTTTAGCTTGCTCTCCAAGTCTGAGCTAGCAGTAAAATGCTGTCCCCTTACAGGCCCATACAAATATCTGTTGACCCTATGAGACATGTTTTTGTTAAACCCAGATGGTTATGCAGTCTGCCTGCTCCCCTTCATCTGCCTGTCTTTCCTTACTGCTTACCCCTCTTTACCCTATAAAAGGAAAGCCTTTTTATATTTGATTTTGAGGCACTTGTAGATTTCTCAGATTGGAGTGTTCACCATATTCAATTGTCTTTTACAATCAAATTTCTTCTCTGCTAGGTCTGCATTTGGTTTAATTTGATAATACTTTGGGTGACAAGATGACAAGTGAATAGAAACAAAACTGTAAAATGTGATATTAACTTTGCTTTACATTTACTTAACTTTTCCACACTCTAGATATAAATCTTATGATTGCTAAATTGCCAAGAGAAAAGGCGCTGACACTCAGTGCCTTATTACATTTTTCTCCAAAAGCCAGCTATCAGCTTTTGATAATGGCCATAATCATTTTTGTCATGTAACAAAGTGTCAAAAATAAGAAAATAAAAAGCAAACAAAAAGCTTGGAAAATGAGCTTTCCAGGTCCTAAACTTAGAGCACCAATAAGAAAGCAAAGTCTGAAAAAAAAAAGGCTTATTAAAAGAGAAAATATTAGAAGAAAAACACACCAAAATTACTAAAACTCCCTAAATTCCAGTTCTAGAGAAAAGATTCAATGTAAGTTAAATTTTCATGAAGAAAATTAGGTAAGTGGTTTATTAATGAAACTTGAAAAATAAGAAGAAATACACATCGTGAATTACAAATTTAGTTTTGTTATTTTGTTGTGTTAATGAATGTGTTAACAAATCTGTTGTAAAATGATGGTTAATGAAGCATATAAGGATGATTCAAAAGATTAACATATAATTAAAATCTGGAAGTGGAGGTGAAAATTAAATTGTGCATGTCATAAAGGGAATACAGTACAATTTTTAGTAGAATAAGAAAAGATTGAGTACCATTAGAGTTAAAGTGAAAGTATCATCAGTAAAATGGCTCTACATTTTGCAACATAACAGCTCATATATTGGTTAGGAGGACCAAATGAGTTGATGCATTTAAAGCACTTAGAACGTTCTCTGGCAGAGAAAAAAATCACTCAATTAACATAAGCTGCGAATTTGGGCTTCAGACCTTAAAAAAAGCTGTGTGTGTGTTATTAAATCTTGGTCACTAAAGTGCTTTAGCAATACGATCATCCTGCCCACCATGGAACTAATCTGGAACAATCTGATACATATGTCTAGTGCCGAAATTTTAGTCTCGATAATATTAGAGTCAATGGAAGTAGCGGAATCTATGCTTTGGTAGAAGCCAGGGATCGGGGGTAGGGGGTGTCAAAATGCTATAAATGGAAAGCTAGATCATTTTAAACTGTATTTCTGTTTTAATAATTAAAGGACAAAAAACCGTAGCACTAAAAGATTTTCAATAGTCAAATTGTGAGAATTATTACATGTATATGAATAAGTTGATTTTGTAAAAGGCCTCTAGACCCTAATGATACTCAAAACTCAAAAATTTAAAGTGTATAAATACACACACATAGGTAATTTTCATGCAAAAGAAGATGACCATAATAGGATATGCTTAAATTTCATTAACTTTAATAAACATGGGATAGGTTGTATATGGGTCACCTGACCCTCCTATTAAATATGGTCTATTTATAAAATACAGATTAGTCCTTTTATCTATGAATATAATGAGGGGAAACCCATTTTACACTGGCCAGTAAGTCCTTGATCAGATCACTTCAATCAAAGATATTGTATTTCAATAGGCAAAAGAGCCTGTTAAAGTTATAGATTTTAAAAATGTCATTGATATAACAAAAAATAAATGTTTCAGCCTGTTAAATGGAACTCACATCTGAAAGGAGTAACAAAATATCAGTTTTTTTGATAACTCACAAACTGACTTTAGATTGGGCAATATATTCTTCCTTCTTAACAAATAACAGAAAGTAATATTATCACTAGCAAGGTTTAGATAAATAGAGTATCTGATAAAGTTACAATATAATATATGCGAAAATTAAAAGTAAAAAAAGACAAAAAAACCCCTAAAAGTTACTGAAAGTAAATAAAGCATAAAATATGCTTCATAAGTAAATATGATACAAAATTTATTAATAAAAGGTTTCGTAATCATTTTGATAATTTGTAAAAATTGTCTAATTTTAGGACATTTGAAACATTTAAGAGACTCATGTACTAGACTTGAATATTTAATATTGTTTAAGAAAATTTGATTATATTTGTTTTAATAATTATTTAAATTTAATAAATAAAATTATTTTGAAATATTCATATAAGGAGTATTTACATTTGTAGATAAATAGTGGCTGATGAATATACAGGATAGGTAATTTCAGCTTTAAAATGGATGTAGTAGTGAGTATTCCTCTGTCTCTATAAAACCCTTTAGACATTAAACATTTTATTAACAAGAGTGAGTGAGTCTATTTATAAATAGACTTTATAAATAAGACTATTTATGAGGCTAGATAAAAGAAAATCATGATGTAATGGAAGTTTGCCATCATGTGTTCTCATCTCAATTTACCTTTGATTTCTTTCACTTTCAGAAACCCCTTTTCTATTTTTTTGTCTCTACTTCCTACTTCATTTCCTCTTTCTAATCCCAAATTCTGCCCTGGCTCCCATTAGGTTATAATAGAAAGCAAATTGATTAAGTTTTTATCTGGTCTTTCTACACCTATGCTTGCATTTTCTTTCAAAGGTCATCTTTAAAAAAAAGAGACAGTAATAAATCTAAAGGATTTAATATCTTATAGTATAAATTTAGCTGTAATAGTATATAGATAGAGGAATTTTGAGGCAGAAGTGATGTTCTCTATGTAATATGTAAGCTCACCTAGTACCAAAAACATGGTATTTGTTTTCCCTTAAATCAGCAGTGACAGCAAATTATGCCAACTTCTTTTTTTGCTCTATTTACTAGAAGACCACTAGTTTCTTTAGGGCTGTGCCTGCTGCAGGGTTCCTGAAGAGATGAATCACAGCCATCAAAAATTCACCCCCACCTGAGCAAGCAAACTGGCACCAAAAATGACCTTAACTTAGTTGAAAATAACATGTGCTTTGTTTTTAACTTAAACACTGTGCATAATGTGGGCTTGGATCAGATAATATAGACCAAACAATAAGGTATAAATCACGTTCCTTTTGTATATCACATTCTCTGGATTTGCTGTATCTGTCTTATAAAGTCTGCTCTGTTGAACAGAGTAGAGATAAGCCATTTATTTAGTTTGTTTTAAGTTACTGTGTTAACATGTATAAGGAAATGTGTTAGGTTCTGTGTTATACCATATACTATTTTCTTAATTATAAGAAGTTTATTTAGGCTTCTTTAATGGCATATTTGTGCCTTTCTGAACTCCTTAGCCAAAGGTATTTTAAAAATAATATTTTAATATTTCTAATACCTAGCTTGATATTCTCCAAACTGTACTAATTATACTTCATTTATTCCTTTTTTTCTCCCTCATACTTCTATAATCGGGTGTCTAGATTCTGGGTTAATTATAAAGGATATATGGAGAAAAAACAATTATTACATTCTTCAGGGTATAATTTTAACTAAAAGTCACTTCATAATAAATTACAAAGCCAATGGATTATTAACACAAAGATTCCTGGACCTTCTATTGTTTTTAGATTGTAATCCTCCATAATTTAAATTCAAATAGGATTAACTACTAAGACATAATACTAAATATTTTTTCACCTTGTAGCCTATCCTCTATTTGGTGTAAGTCTTCATCATAACTCAAATAATTTTAAGTGATTGTAAGAAGCCAATAAATTTAGTTAGAATATACGGTGTCTTTTAGAAAATGTATATATTCTAGCTTATATATACATATATGCAACACACACATATATAACTATATATAACTATATATATAAAAGCAATCTTTCTTCCTATACAAAAATTGGGACACCTGGGAATTTCAGAGCTTGGAATATTAGCATTTTGGAGGTATTTATCTGGTCACAGAGTATAAGCAGAACTTTTGGGATATAATATCTTATGTCCTCAAGAATCTACAGCAAATGACTGTGATAAATAGTTGAAGAATGAAAGCAAATATTTTAAAACGCTGACAGGGAGAATCAAATTATCTTATTTTTATTAGAATTCTAAAGATATTTCAATTCTAAAACCTTATCTGCTCTCAGGAATAGGATTTTAACTACCAGATTTGTACAACCGGTTTCTTTAGAAGACGGTAAACATTTCAGGGAATTTCAAAATATCCCTGAAGACCATTTTTTTTTTGCATAGTTCTAAAGTATGTTCGAATTTATATATACGGAATATATATAAATTTACTTTACTCACAGGCAAACTGAAGTATGGCTTCTCTGCTCAGAATACTTCCAAACTTGTTGGTTGCTAAACACTGATAGTGACCAGAATCCTTTACTTCACTTGGGTTGCTTATAATGAAGGTGCCGTCTATCAAACTGTAGCGATAATCACTTTCCAAATCTATTTCTGTTCCATTTCGGAGCCATCTTAGGGAAAATCAGAAGACAAATATGCAAAAATTACTTGAGACATTATAATACTCCTTCGGAGTGTCAAAATGTTATTCAAGGGAATTTTTTAAGGCTTAAGAGAAGTGATTAATAGTGAATTTCTACCTGTAACTGGGAATCGGGTTGCTGCGAACTTCACAGTTCAGTGCTACTTTCTTCTCGTCAGAATCAGTCGGGAAAATGACGTCATCTGGTTCTTGCACAAACACAGGCCCATAGTCCACACTTTCTGTAAGGACAAAAAAGGATACAATTAAAAACTCCCCCACTTATCAAGGGATTTTCTTTCTCCATTCCTTACATTTGAACTTTTTGCTTTTGTAATCAACAGACAAGTTATCAAATGAAAGGTGTCGCTAGCATAGGACGTTTCTTAATGAATTGCAGAAGACTAAATATACCTTTTTGTAATGGCCTCAAATTGCTCTGAAGCTTGTGATATACGTAATGGGAAAAAATGAACATCTCAGACACTTACAGTTTATGTTTTTTTAAAATATAAATTTTTGCTTTCATCCTCTAAAGCAGGGCTGAGGAAAATAGTATTTAGCATATGCATTATTTTAAAGCCCTCAAATTTTGCAAAACTCTTAGAACTTTAAAAATAATATTCAGAAAAGAAAAGGTAATAAATTAAAATTGTGTCACTGGGCGGGCCACGGTGGCTCAGCAGGCAGAGTTCTCGCCTGCCATGCCGGAGAACCGGGTTCGATTCCCGGTGCCTGCCCATGCAAAAAAGCAAGCAAACAAACAAAGAAACAAAAAATAAATAAAATTGTGTCAGTATTTGGGAGCTACAGATGTCAAAATGTTGGTTCTCATGTAGATCTTCATGTATTCCTCCCTTTGCTAATTCAGTCAAGCACATTTACTTAGTGTTAAAAGTGCTGGAGGGTAAGGAAAAATGATGTCATGCAAGAATATATAAGAAATACTCCCTTTCCTTAAGGTGCTGATATTTTCATGGAAGAGTTCAGATATGCCTTCCACATAAAGTAAAAACTATATCACATTAAGTGATCAACAAGTAGTGTGCTGGTTTGAAAGGATGCATGCACCCTAGAAAAGCCATGTTTTAATACTAATCCTATTTTGTAAAGGCAGTCATTTCTTCTAATCCCTATTCAGTATTGTATATTTGAAACTGTAATTAGATAATCTCCCTGGAGATGTGATTTAATCAAGAGTGGTTGTTAAACTGGAATAGGTGGAGGCGTGTCTTGCCCCATTTGGGTGGGTCTTGATTAGTTTCTGGAATCCTATAAAAGAGGAAACATTTTGGAGAATGAGAGAGATTCAGAGAGAGGAGAGCAGAAGACACAGCCATGAGAAGCAGAGACCACCAGCCAGAGACCTTTGGAGATGAAGAAGGAAAATGACTCCCAGAGAGCTTCATGAAACAGGAAGCCAGGAGAGAAGGCTTGCATATTATGATGCCATGTTCACCATGTGCCCTTCCAGCTGAGAGAGAAACCCTGACCGTGTTTGCCATGTGCCTTCTCATTTGAGAGAGAAACCCTGAACTTCACTGGCCTTCTTGAACCAAGGTATCTTTCCCTGGATGCCTTTGAGTGGACATTTCTATAGACTTGTTTTAATTGGGACTTTTTCTAGGTCTTAGAACTGTAAACTAGCAATTTATTAAATTCCCCTTTTTAAAAGCCATTCCATTTCAGGTAGATTGCATTTTGGCAGCTAGCAAACTAGAACAAGCAGATAAAGTAAATTAGAACAGAAGAGAAAAAGCATGAATGGGAGGGCAAAAAGAAAGAACACTGTAACTTGAGTGTCTACTACATGCCAGGCTTTAGATTTTGTCTCATTTAATCAATCAAGACTCAGAAATCTTATGACAATGTAGTTTGAAACTAATGAAAATTTCATGGAAAAAGTGGAAATAGAAATGGATCTCAAATGTTGGCTTGGATGTGAATAGTTTGGGGTCGATGCTGCTAGGGAAATGATGAGTAAATATGCTGGTGGGAATATAAGAAAGGCACGTTAGCCAGTGGTTATGTAAGAGTTTTCAGAATCATGTGCCCTGTGGCTAGTCCCTAAAGCATTCTGGATTGTAAATTTTGAGGAAAAATAAAACTTTTTGCTTTATTTTTATTAGTCATGAATTTGATTACATAATAGCCTTGGTTAGATCAGGGTTTCTCAACCTTGGCACTACTGACATTTGGAATCAGCTAATTGTTGGGGCCTGCCCAGTGCGCTGCGGGGCGTTTGGCAGCATCCTTGAGCTCTACTCACTAGATGGCAGTGGTACCAAGGCCTGATCATGAAAAATGTCTCTTGACATTGGCAAAATCACCTCCACTGAGAAGCACTGACTTAGATAAATGAAGAGAGATTTCAGGAAAGATATATTGTCAAGGTCTATACTAAACAGTTGGAAGATTACATCGTCCA
The DNA here is from genome assembly GCF_023851605.1 of Tamandua tetradactyla. NCBI lineage: Eukaryota > Metazoa > Chordata > Mammalia > Pilosa > Myrmecophagidae > Tamandua > Tamandua tetradactyla. The sequence goes on from NC_135334.1 coordinate 42,997,862, forward strand.
CAGAAAACCACAAGAAAATATCAGGAAAGAAACGCAAGAATAAAGGTCCAAGGACATTTATGTTTAAAAAAAGTATTGCTGACAAAGATGTGCATCTCCATATTTAGAAGAATAGATCTGAGTAAGCTGATTTGCTTTCTTTAGAATATATTCTCTTGCTCTTCTTTGGTACAAAGAAAAGCAAAAGGGTTCACGAAACTCCAAATATCCAACCAAACAAAATTGAAGACTCACAATGGCTGCTAATGATTTTGGACATGTACTCCTTAATGATATTTTCTGAAAGTCTTAAATAATCGAGGACTCTCAAACTAAAAAATATTTATAATAGCAAAATAATTAAAATGTGTTCCTCTATATCACATTATGTTGCTGCCACTAGAAACTCCTGTTCACAAGGAAAAGAAAATAAATAAATAAGAGACTTGATGAGTAACTAGAGCAAAGTACTGTCAAAATTTCGTATTTGTTGTTTCATCATATTGATTGGATAAAAATTTGGAAAAGCACATAAAATCAAACTCAATTAGAATTAAGCTGCACAATCAATGATTAAAGAATTCCTTCATATCTTGACCTGCTGAAAAGAATGATTTGAATTAATACTATAAATGCATACGGTATACAAAATTAACATTTAATGAGTAACTTTTATATAATAGAAAACCTGCAAATATTAGAGCCAGATACACTTGTATTCAAATTCTAATACTATCATTTGCTCACCTTGGACCAATTATTTTGAAACTCTGCTGCTTCATTTACTAGAGTTAATAATAATAACTAATATTCATTTGAAGTATAATTACTATATTCCAGACATTATGAGGAATAATTTGCAAGCAATAACTCAATCTCACTTAATTATCACAATCTTGTGCCTCAGATTCATCCTCCCATTCCTTATGGATGAGAAAACTGAAAATAATTAGCTAAATGTATATAACAAATAGATAGCAGACCTAGGGTATAAATCTAGGGCTGTTGGAATCTAGAACCTGATCATTGTTTCTACTACTACTACTACTGCTACTTATTGTTATTTATTATATTTATACTCTAACATTTATGAAGCACTTTTATATATATTATCATTTAATTGTAGGCACTCAGAATTAGAATTATTTCTAATTCATAGATGAAAACTTTCTGAGATTCTGCAAGAAGGCTGCCCCCAAATAATCCAGTACCTGGAAAAATAGCTTATTAAAACCTTGATTTACTGGTTTCAAATATCATGTTCTGAAAATTGTCCAAGCAGCATACGACTGAAAGAAATAAAAAGATTGTCATACATGGGGTATCTGGGAGGGGTAGAATCTGCTTAAATATGGAAAGGATATTAAGCAACTGAGGCGAACAATATGAATTCTATTATGACTGTCCATATATTCTAAGATATCTTTTTTGTTGCTCATTGTCACTCTCCAAAGCATCTTAGCCTTATTTAAGGACTCCATCATTATATCTGTTGCAGGTGAACTGAGGCCCCAACACAAATGGCCACAAAGAAAAATTAAAAAAAATAAAAGGAAAGTATTTAAAATGCCAAATTAGGCAATTCTGTTTTTTTTTTTTTCTTTTAAAAGTAAAAGTAATTGTAAGGGAAGTAAAAGCGCATGTGTCTAGATGGCACTTCCCAGTCCCCAACCAAGGGTAATCCATGATAATTCTATGTTTGAACAAGATTACTTTTTAAAGCTCCACATCAAGGAATCATTATTATAATCATACTTACAGAGATTATGTAATGCTTTCACCTCTAATAGCAAACTCCATCTACTGATAACAATGGTGCACTGTCTAAAGTAGTGCTCCTGCATTTTGCATTTTTTAACATAAAGGAATCTGTTAATGTATGGTGAGAGACTTCAAAACATGCATGCCACTGAAACATTGCAAATATCTTGGTCCAAATAATTCAAGATCTTTATTCAACCGAATAGAAACCTTTGAGACAAAAGGCAAATGCCATCACAGACGACGTTAATTTCTCCTAGGAGCAGTATTTTTGAGTGGGTGTGTTCATTATCAGAACTTTTATTAACAGACTGCTGGTTATCTGTAGTTGCTGAACCCACAATAGTAGAGTTATTGCCTGTGAAAATGTCAGAATCGTACCTCAAGAGGGTCTTTTCTTTGGAAGAGAATTGTTTCAATTTAGAAATGGTCCTTTGATTCTCTGCTAAGAATGATGGATTAGTGCACTTCCTCGCAACTCCTTCCAGCCTAACTCCTAAATTTTGTTTTGTTTGTTAGTCAGAGTTCACATAGTTTCTTACTCATAGTTCTTATTATTAGGATACTAAATACTCATGACTTGTGTCCTCACCACGGCTTTACAATTCTGTTTCTTATTTAAATTCATTATCTCTCAGTGAATTGTCAAATAGTTTGTTTTTTTCAGCTAAAAACTCATGCATGCTAGATTCCTTGCATCCTAACATGATAAAGAATATCTATTTGAAGTAATTAACACCACCAAACTATATTTGAAAGTGGCTAAAATGTAAAATTTTATGTTGTCAACATGTTACCAGAGTAAAAATTAAAAACAAAAACAACTGCACAACACAGAGTGAGCCCTAATGTAAAATATGGACTATAGTTAATAATATAATTATAATAATATTTGTTCACCAATTGTAATGAAGGTACTATACTAATGGAAAATGTTAAAAATAGGGAAAGCTGGGGGTGGGGTGGTTATGGGAATTCTGTACTTTATGGACGATTTTTCTGTAAAGCCACAACTACAATAAAACTAAATAAAAAGTAATTGGGCAGTGCAACAGTGGCTCAGTGGCAGAATTCTTGCCTGCCATGCCAGAGACCCAGGTTTGATTCCCAGAGCCTACCCATGCCAAAAAAAAAAAACATACAGCTTTGTAGACTTTTTAATTGAAAGACAACATTGTAGGCATTTTTCAACTCTTTAGTGACATTGTATATTACCGTAGTGAAGTACAGCCTGATTTTTCACACTTCTAAGTGACTGGACTTTATGCCCAGATGCCAACTGGACTCTTTCCTCAACCTTGGATTTCTATAATTGTGCTGGTTGTGATTTGGTGCTATCATTTTATGTTTTCCCTGGGACTCAGTAAAAGTCATTAAAATTTTATTTCAGGAATACTGCTTCTTCATTTGTTCTGTTCCCTTAATACCAATTAGACATACGTTGTCCTATTGCTTTATATTTTCTCTATCTTCTCCACAACAACTTTCGTAATCTTCATTCTTTTACTATTTGTTAGACTTCCTCAAGTCTGGTCCCTATGTTCCTATCTTTTCAGTCACCTCTCTATTACCTCCAATAAGGGTTCCATCTCTTTAAATAATTTATTTTTCTCTTTCATTTGTTTCCTGAGCTCTAATAGTTATGTATCATTTTCTGTTATCTTGCCATATTTGCATTGATTTCATGTATTCCTTCCTGGAAATATGTTGGGCAATTTGATGCCTGTAATACCTGAGCCAGCAAAGTCCTGTGTCTGCATTACCCTATTTTCTACCCAAGAAGGTGCTTAAGCCAAGCCTCTTGGTCATAATCCAGTAATTCCTAATTTTCTTGCCTCTTTCACCCTGTCTCATCTCCAGTTGTCCTCTCAACCAAAAATTTAACTTGTAAAAAAAGAAGTTATGATTTGGTAGAGTGGTTCCTTCTTGGTGCCTCATAAATGTCTGGCAATCCCCACTTCTTTATGGACTTCTATCAATGGATTTCTTTTACACTTATTAAAGAATGATCAAATAAACATTTCTTTACAAGGCTGTGATACCTACTTTTAGTGAAATTGATATTTGGCCTAAAGTTTGAGGGCAAAGATATATGTTTGTGGGATATGTCTTTACTCATTTTGGTTATGGCATTATTTTTTCCTTGTTTCAATGAAAGTAATATTTTTATGCATATTTTACATTTTTTCTTTTATTTTAATTGTATATCAAAATAGTGATATAAAGTAGAAATGGCTTTTATGCCATCTTTGACCTAATTTACTTTTCTTTATTCTTAGCAGCAGCTTTATCAATAGCCGTAGTTAATAAACATGTGCTCGGTATGGGGAGCACAAGAGAATGAGCATCACTGAAATCTTATTAGATAAATATTCTTTCTCACTAAAATCATCCATAATTTGACAAGTGTTTGGGAGACTATATAAATATTTAGAAAACTTAGCTAAATATTTTTTTGATAGGAAACAAAACAAAACAATTCTAAATTCTTTCTCTCTTGAATGTAATAGGATAATAACAATAATAAGAAAGTCCTTTGGGGTGGTTTTGAACAAATGTTCCCAAATTCCTCAATACTCCTCTCAAATGTTCTCTCCCACTGCATATGGGCTGAACATTGTGACTTATTTCTAAGAAATAGCAGAATGGATAGCATGTTATTTCCAATACCAGCTTATAAAGTGCTGTGATTCATTTCATTCATGGATGTTTGCTGTCTCTCTCTCTGTCTCTTTCTCTCTTTGACAACTCCATTTGAGGGTAGTCAGCTACCACGTCCTGGGAATACTCTTTCAGCCTAAGGAGTGGTAAACTTGGTGAAATGAAGTTCTGAGCAACAGCCAGCAAGAAACTGAGGGCTGCAAGCAACCACAGATTGTGTTTTTAAGTCGATTCTCACTCCATGAAGGCTTTAGATGAGAATGCAGCCAGCCAGCAGCTTCATTGTAACTTCATGGGAGGCCTTGAGCAGGAACCACCCAGCTACTGTCATCCCCAGATTCCAGACCCACGATAACTGTGAGGAATATATTTTTGTTATTTCAAGCTGCTAAATTCTGGTAATTTGTTAGATGGGAATACATAACTAACAAACCATTTTTCTCACCCTATATTACATATAAGAAAATGTGTTTGAGAGAAACTGCATTAATGGAATTGATGCACTTCCCTGGAAAAAGAAAACGTAAAAATGTCATTTACAAATACTGATACCTGGGAAAATGAAAACACTTGATTTAAATGTCATTGTAATGCTATATTATAATGCTATATCCTGGAATTATAAACCTTTAGAATGAGGTCATGATAAATTATTGTTTTATAATGGTTGCCTGAAAATAAAATTATTCAGTCTTTTAGTAACTAAACTACATAAGCATAGATCCTAAATAAGGACTGCTATTGTTTTTATCAGTTCTACTCCATAATAAATATATTTTAATAAAGATTTTACCATAATGAAATTGCTTGCACTTGAATAAGAATTTACAGAAACTGTCATTAAGAATAGAATATAAAGGTTCTAATAAGAATATCTTTTTTTCCACTAATAATATCTTATGGAAAATAAAAAATTCACTTAACCAAAATTATTGTTTTAACACTCAACTTTAACTTGCCAAAACAAAGCTTCTCTATATAAAGAATAGAACTAATCTTGAACCCTTTTAACCATTGATATGAGGAAATATTTGTTAAAAGCCTATTTATAGGTGATATTGAAATGATTAGCTACAGTGAAACTTGTACGTTATTATTGGTATAAGGTTATATTTGATAGGCTTTGTCTATACATGTATGGCAGGGACTGAGGAGATATGCACTAAATCCACTTCTCCTTCCTGGGAGAATAAAACAAAAATTTGTCACCTATCTTTGGGCTGGACTGGAGCCATGTGACATGAATCAGTACTGAAATGATGTTTGCCAATTTCAGGACAGGCCATAAAACACATGCCCAAATCCTCCATCTTTCTCTCCTCATTTGTCAACCAGCTGGAGATAAAAGAGCATAGGATGGTAGTTTGGCCCTATTAGGTATCAGAAGTATTACATGGAAAGAACCTGGATCCCAAACTCTCCATATGAAATGTGACTCATTGAAAACCAATTTGAATGTGATATGAATTAGAAATAAATACATATTATTTATTTATATATTTAAATAGTCAATTATAGATTTACAGAAAAATCATAAAAAGATACAGTATTCCCAAATGCACCCTTATTATTAGCATTTTGCATAGTGTGGTACCTTTGTTATAATTGATGAAAGAGTATTATAATTGTAGTCCATCATTTACAATAGGGCTCACTGTTGTACAGTCCTCTGTTTTATCTTTTACTTTTTATTCTAGTAATATAAATACCACCTAAAAATTCCCCTTCAAACGCGTTAATGTATATGATACGGTGCTATTAATTATACTCAAAATGTCCTGCTACCATTATCACTAATCATTTCCAAAATTTTATAATCAATCCAAATAGAAATTCTGTACAAATTAGGAATTAACTCCCCACACCCTTTCCTCAGCCCAGACCGCTGCTAACCTCTATTCTAGATGCTGACTCTCAGTTTGCTAATTTTAATTATTTCCTATCAGAGAGATGACACAACACTTGTCCTTTAGGGTCTGGCTTATTCTACTCAACAAAATGTCTTCAAGGTTGATCCATGTTGTCACATGACCCAGAATTTCCATTGTATAGATATATCACACTTCATTTTTTAATTTATTGGATGATGAACGGTTGGGTTGCATCCCTCTGTTGGCAATTCTGAATAATGCCACTATGAATATAGGTGCACAAATATCTTTTAAGTCTCTGCTTTCAATTCTTTTGGGTATATATTTAGATTGTAAGGTAATATAATTCTGTACTTAGCTTTCTGAGGAACCACCAAACTGTCCTCAATAGCAGCTGTAACATTTTACATTCCCACCAGCAATAAATGAATGTTCCTATTTCTCCACATCCTCTCCAACACTTGCAATTTTGTTTTTTTAAATAGTAGCCATTCTAGTGGGTGCAAAATGATATCTCCTGGCTTCGATTTACATTTCACTAATAGTAATGTTGAGCATCTTTTCATGTGCTTTCTAGCCATTTCTATCTTCTCTTTGGTACATGTCTGTTCAAATCTTTTGCATATTTTTAAATTGGGTTGTATTTTTGTTACTCAGTAGAATATTTTTATATATTCTGGACATTGAACCTTTATGAGATATGTGGTTGACAAATATTTTCTCTCATTAAGTAGATTGTCTTTTCACTTTCATTATAAAGTCCTTCGAAGAGCAAAAGTTCTTAATTTTGATGAATATTTGTCTATTTTTCTTTTACAGCTTGTGCTTTTGACATAAAGTCTAAGATACCATTGCCTACCACACATTCTTGAAAATACTCCACTATATTTTCTAGGAATTATGATCCTGGTACCTTTATTTAGGTCTTTGATCAACTTTTAATTAATTTTGTATAAGGTGTGAGATGGGGTCCCTCTTTCTTTCTTTGCATGTATATTTAGTTCTCCCAGAAACATTTCTCAGAAGAATTATTCTATCCAAGTTGAGTGGATTTGATAGCCTTGTTGAATACCAATTAGCGATAGATCTGAGGGTCTCATCTTGAATTATCAGTTTGATTCTATTGTTCATTATACCTATCTTTATGCCAGTACCACACTGTTTTGACCACTGTAACTTTGTAATATGTTTTAACATCAGGAAGTGTGAGTCCTCTGATTTCATTCTTCTTTTTCAAAATTATTTTAGTTATTCAGGGCCATTTACCCTTCCAAATAAATTTGAAAATCCGCTTTTCCATTTCTGCAAAATAGGCTGTTGGAATTTTGATTGGGATTGCATTGAAACTGTGCATCAATTTGGGAAGAATTATCATCTTAATTATATTTAGTCTTCCAAACTGTGAACATGGAATACCCTCCCATTTATATAGAACTTCTTTGATTTTGTTCAGCCAAATCTTGTAGTTTTCCATGTATAAGTTCTTTATATCCTTGGTTAAATTTATTCTCGGTATTTTATTCTTTTAGTTGCTATTGTAAATGAATTTTTTTCTTGATTTGCTCCTCATTTGCTCAATACTAGTGTATACAAACACTACTGATTTTTATGTGTTGATCTTGTATCCTGACACTGATGAATTCACTTATTAACTCTAGGAGCTTTGTTGTAAAATTTTTTTAAGTTTCTGTGTATAGGATCATGTCATCTGCAAATAGTAAAAGGTTTACTTTTTCCTTTCCAATTTGGATACACTTTATTTCTTTTTCTTGCCAAACTGCTCTAGCTAGAATTTCTAGCACAATGTTGAATAACAATAGTAAACATGGGCATCCTTTTCTTGTTCCATATTTTAGAGGGAAAGCTTTCTGTCTTTCCCAATTGAGTAAAATGTTAGCTGTGGGTTTTTCATGTATGGTTTTTATCATATTGAGGAATTTTCCTTCTATTCATTTTTTTCCAAGTGTTTTTATCAAGATAGGATGCTGAATTTTGTCAAATAATTTCTCTGTGTCAATCAAGATGATCACGTGATTTTCTCCCTTCATTTTGCCGATGTGGTATATGCCATTAATTAATTCTCTTCTGTTGAATCACCCTCACAAACATGGGATAAAACCCACCTGATCATGATGTCTAATTATTTTAATGTGCCACTGATTTTTGACTTGCATGTATTTTGTTAAGGATTGTGCATCTATATTTATTAGAGAAATTGGACTATAATTTTCTTTTCTTTAGTATCTTTTCCTGGCTTTGGTATAAGGGTGATGTTGGCTTCATAGAATGAATTAGGTAGTGTTCCCTCCTCTTCAATATTTTGAAGAGATTGTGCAGGATTGGTATTGATTCTTCTCAGAATGATGGTAGAATTCACCTGTGAAGCCATCTGGTCCTGGACTTTTCTTTTGTGGAAGGTTTTTTGATGACTGATTCAATCTCTAGTTGTAATTAGTCTATGAGGTCTTTAATTTCTTCTAGAGTAAGTTTAGGTCATTCATGTGTTTCCAGGAATTGCTCCATTTATTTTAAGTTGTTGGTATTTAGTGGTGGTATGATCTATTCCATTCCTGTTGAGTCAGTAATAATTCCCCCTCTCATTTCTGATTTTATTTATTTGTATTTTCTCTGTTTTTGTCAGTCTAGCTAAAGGTTTGTCGATTTTCTTGATTCTCTCAAAGAACCAACTTTTGGTTTGGTTAATTCTATTTTTGTTTTCACTCTCAATTTATTTCTTCACTGATCTTAATGATTTCTTTGCTTCTCCTTGCTTTGGAGTTAGTTTGCTGTTCTTTTTCTAGTTCCTCCAGGTATGCAGATAGGCCTTCAATTTTAACCCTTTCTTCTTTTGTAATGTATACATTTAAGTCTATACATTTCCCTCTCAGTGCTGCTTTCACTGCATCTCACATGTTTTGATATGTTGTGTTCTTGTTTTCAGTCATCTCAAGATATTTACTGATTGACTCACTGATTATTTAAGAGTGGGTTCTTTAACATCCATACCTTTGTGAATTTTCTAGTTCTCCACTTGGTATTGATTTCCAGCTTCATTATATTATGGTCTTATGACATAAATGTGTCCAAGAAGCACAACTTAATCCAAATAGACTAAATCCCTCTGGGACACCCATGACACATGTGTTTGTGCATTTTGTACTGTCATTCAATTCTGAAACTCTGCTCAATTTTTTCCATTCTGTGCTCTAATGTTCTTCTGTCTATGAAATTTCAGTTATCTTCTTTTCTAGTTTACCTCTTTCTTCTGTCCATTCAAATTCTGCTGTTGAATGCCTCTAGTGTATTTTTCAATTTTTTTTTTTTTTTGCATGGGCAGGCACTGGAAATCGAACCCGGTTCTCCAACATGGCAGGTGAGAACTCTGCCTGCTGAGCCACCATGGCCCACCCTATTTTTAAATATTTTTAATGAGATATCTTCACACATCATATAGTCTATCCAAAGTATACAATCAATGGATCACAATATCATTACATCTCTAGTGTATTTTTAATCTCTTTTATTGCCCCTTTCATCCCTATAACTTCTGTTATTTTTCAATTTCCAAATTTTTCTTTATGTACACCCTGTGTCTTCTCTACATGCTTTATATCTTTAGTCATATTTTCATTCATTTCCTTGAATTGATTTAGATTTGTTTGTACATCTTTTATTAGTAGTTCCAAATCCTGTAACTCCTCCAAAGATTTAATCATTTCCTTTGACAGGGCCATATTTTCCTGTTTCTTCACATAACTTATAATATTTTGCTGATATCTAGGTATGTGATTATCTTGAATATTTACTCTGACGGTCAGCTTCTCTCTCTTGCCTAGGGTTTTATTGTTGTTTAGCTTTGTGTTAGGGCTCTTCTTTGATGATTGGTCCAACTTATTCTGGACCTTTAGAATGGTGATGCTTAACTGTTTTTCTCAGATCTTCTCCTGATTCTTGCCCTGGACATGCAAACCAATTTTTTAGATTGCACTATTTCTGCAATTGTTTCACCCCCAGGGGAAAGCTTCCTTTCTTCTATTCCTTCTCTGGAAATCTTTATCTGTTCTGTTTGCTTTTCTGCAGAATTTTCTACCCAGCTTCTATGATTTGACTAAATTCTCTCTCTCACTAAGTGCAACCTTATTCCTCACACTTTTCAATTCTGGGATGTGTCCTGTCTTACGGAAGTTTAGTCCCCTCCCACATTTTTTACAGGGAGGCTTTTCTGCCTCCAATTTCTTCCCCATTACAGCATCCTTGGATGGCATAATCTAGAAGGGTGAGCCAATCTAGAAGATCTGTTCTGCATTTAGGTGGTTCAGCAAATAGAGACTGGAATGACTGAACACACCTCTTGCCAATAGTTCTGTCATGGTCTCTCTCCTCCTCTTTGTCTTTTGTGTCCCTTTTTCATGTGGCACTTCTCAGTAACTTGTGCTCTGCCCTGGGCCTCTGTAGACTTGTGGCCCTGTGCCGACACAGGTATGGAGTTCTAACTCACTGCTCTGAGTGGCTCTATAGACTGTATCCACGTCGGGAGGGTCTGGACTATGCTGCCTCTGTGCAACTCTCAAGCTCCACATGGCCAAGTGGGCAGAGGTGTTCAGACTGGTGGCTCTAGGAAGAAAATCTCCTACTTGCTTTTGGAGATTAATCCTCTTTCTCCTTAGATTCAGCATTTGCAGAGTCCTTCTCCAGTGTCTATCATCTTCCAGAGTTCTCAGCAAGTAGGATTTGTCCTATTAAGTTGATTCTGAAGGAATAGTTTTCTGGGGGATGTCTTACATCACCATTTGATGATGTCTCCCCCCCCAATGCATATTGCTTTGAGAGACTGATTATTACAGTATCAAAATTTCTCATCCCACATAATACTAATATTCGAAAGCAAACTCATTTTCAAATTACAGAAAAATTTGTAAGATGATTAGGAGGTAATGTTCATCATTAGATGAAAGGGCCCTGATTATTTTCTTCTTCTCTAGTTCGCACCTCTTGATTGCTACCTAGGTGACGTGTATTCATAGGCATAGGTCCATGACAGGAGATACTCAACAAGTCAACCTTATATCTAATTTGACCAGTTATAGTGCCAAGTTTTCATAACTTGTTTTCTACCATTTTTCATCCTTGTACTCCAATACTTCTTCATATGCCTAAGTTCTAAAAATGGGCTTGCAACCTATGTCTCTATTCCTAGCTTCTATTTTATTAGGTCCAATGCTATTAAGTAGACATTTATATTATATGGGGAAAAAAAAGAATGAAAATAAAAAAACAAAACAGAACAAAAAAATATTATATGGATGTAGTGGTTCTTGTCCCATATTCTCATGTAAATGAATTTTGCTTTAGAATAATTTAATGAAGAATCTGCCTCCATTTTTTAATGTTTGATGAATAACAGCCTTCAGGCTCTACCAGTTCTCTTTTCCTTTTTGCCTCATGGCAAGTTGATAAGAAAACCAGGTTCTCCCTCCCTTGGTTCTGGGACAGAAGTTTTACATAGGATCCTCACTCCAGCCCATCCTCCTAACCACAATACAAAGTCACTCACCCTTCCTTTAGTTAAGCCACTCTCCAATTGGCTTGGGAACCTATCCTGTCTCAGAGTGCCTCATGATTTCAGTAATAAATCTTTTCATGTAGTATATGTACGGCATCATCAAGATTAACATCTGAACTACTTTGGGGTAGTAAGAGTATTGTCATCCATGGGACAAACGCATAGCAGATAAGGGTTCAACCATCTGGGTGAAGGACAAGGTTCTTCTGAGGCAAATAATTTTTAAGAGGGGTTTACATTCATGAAAGCTATAGATCTTCATCAGTAAACTACAAGATGGACAGCAGGTCTTAGACAATGGATATGCCTGAATTTCTCTATATAGTTTTCTCTTAGCTTCACATCAGGAAATAAGATATGCTTTGGGGATTATTCCAATTATTGGGCAAGCTGGCCTTGACTATAGAGACAAACCAGGGGCTAGGTTTGGAAGCAATAAAATAGAGTACCACAAAGTGAATATGTTTAAACCATACTTGTAAATCATACACACACACATATATGTATATATACCCCTTTCTCCTTTTCTTTCTTGTTATCCTTGAGCCTTAGCAACAACCCCATCCATCTTGGTCTGAACAAGCCCAGAAAAAAGAACGTGGAATTGAGGGAAAAGTGATACATATCCATGAATAGACTAGTGGTTCTCAGATTTTTTAATAAATATTTTATGAATCTCCTTTACAGTTATTAAATGAAACTCATGGATCCTATAATCCACCTACAGGCATAATAAAAAATAACAGGAAGACAAATAAAAGGGAAGTAATTTTTCATAAAATAATATTTAATACAATTTGCAATTTTTCAGACATGGATATAGTAGAAAGCATTAAAAAAAACAGTATTTTATGCTTGTTCAGAAAATCCCTATGAACACAACAGCCACAAATGGAAATTGATCCAGGAATGTGGTATTAGTGACTCAATAAGTGCCACTGTTAGGTGATGCAATTTTCCAAATGGCCAATAACTCTTGGTAAACTCTTCAAGAAAACTAAGTATAATCTTGCTGTAATTTACAAGGTTTTGCATTGAAACATCCATTATATTTCTAAAATGTCAAGTATGTAACATAATACAGTTAGCTTCTAGTCTCTGGAAATAATAGAGATATTTTTCACTTGCCTGAATGTCTAGCAGGCCATTTAAAAGTCCTGTGCATTGTAATTAAGGTTGTTTAGCATCCCTCATCTCCAGTCTCTACATTAGAGTAGCATCCCCAAATCACTTAGACAACCAAAGCCACCCCCACAGATTTCTGAAACACCTCTGAGGAGATTTATTCCCTTTTGAGAATCACTGGTCTAGAGAAATGAACAGAAAACAGTGGCAGCCTAAAATGAGCCTGGTGCTGGTAGCAATCTTCCAGGAGAGGTCCTGGAGCAGGAAGATAAAGCTCTACTGCAATTCATGATTCAAATGCTTATGAATTTCTCCAAATGGAGCTTCTTGTGACATTGGTTTATTTTGTCTGAGGAGTCAACAGTTTCCCTTGCTCTGTCCTAGGGTCAGGCGGGTGTCTGTCCCTCTCTAATTCATTTGAAATCTCTGCCACTATTTGGTAGGCTACCCAGACACTGACCACCTTCCTGTCAAGACATTCCAAGTGTCCTCTGAGACTCCTAGAGATAGGACCCCTAGGGAAGCCTTGCTAATTGATGTACGGTCATTCTGTTTTCAGTTGTTTTTCTGGATCATGGCCAGATATTATCATGTCTCACTGGATTCTGAACTTGCCTTTCATATTGAAATCTTCCTTTTAACAACTGGTTCTGTGCCCATTTTCCCCAAGAATCAGGTCTGGTGCCAAACCTTAATCCTCTTCACCTGCTGGTTAGTTCTAATTTATGGCCCTGTCTAGCTTATTCATGAAATGTGATCTAAGCATATCAGAATATAATGTAGAGGAAATATCAGCTTATCATGGCCAATATAATGATAAGAAATGCCCTTTTAATGATCATTGATGTATTTTACATGATAATTTCCAGCAACTTTGGAATACTTAATTTGAAATTGAATTTTATAATAACTTTCACAAATACAATGTGCAAAAATCATTTCACATCATATGGGCTTCTAAGGTCAATTTCTGAAAAAAATATCCAAAACTTCCTTTAATTGTAAGTTGCCTTTGAATGCTGAGGTTAAGTTTTTGTAAAAGTTAAAGACGTATAAGCTATCACTCTAAAACTCTAAGGGTTGCTAATAATTGAAGATCATATATCATATAAAAGCAGTGTGATGAAAGTTTCATGGATAGTAAGTAGCATTATAAATTATACATAATACAAATTAAATGAGTATCTACTAGATTGTTTTTTATGATTTTCTGATGTGGCTATAAAAGAGAGGCCAGATGATTCAAGAATGGTATCACTTAGGAGAATGGCCAGAGTTCACAGATTGTTTTATCACATTCATAAAATGCCAGGTCACTAGGCTACTTTTTCAATAGAGAGAGGACAATGTTCTTTCCTCCCTTCACTTGTAATCCAAAAGAGAGAGTTTCGTTCATAAATATTCCAGCAAATGTTTTATCTTGATGTAGAAATTCTGCCTAACAGTAGATGTCAAGAACCAGGAAGTAATCTTCTAATAGATCCCTTTTTCGTGAACTGTATTTGTTAAGCTCATACTAAGCCTCGAACTGCTCTGAGTGTGGAATGAGGATGATGAAGAGACTATGAGATGGCTTTTCTCAAATAGCTTATGTTAAATTAGAGAGAAAAGTATACTAACATGAAACAGTAACAACAGCTTTAACGTTTGGAATATGAAGTAAAGAACAAAGAAATAAAGATTCAATGAATCATGAAATTGTAAGGCTTTTCGTAGAATGTAGTCTCTATTTTTCAATTGGGAGAAACTGGAGTGATCTGATTTATGTAGGGTATATTCTTTCAGTGAAATACTTTTCACCTTCCAAAGAATTCTATGGAAATTCTCAGTCCCATAAAAGATAATTTAAATTTCTTGTTTCATTCTCAAAAAAAAAAAACCCAACAATTTATAAGTGAAAGGGTGTTTTGAAGAAGCTAGAGAAAACTGTCAACACAGAGAAAACTGTCAACACAGAGCTGGCTTTGCATTGCAATGCCATTGCCCACCAGGATAAGTCAGACCTGGAAATAAGCCATCAATTATGGAACTAAGCCAAAGATACTAAGGATATGAGGCAACGAATTTGATAAGCGCAGGAATCTTCCAAAATTCAGAAGCCAGTGGTAGAAACTCCAAAAGCCAGGGTAGCCTCAGAAGGTGAAGAAAATTATGGGTTGTGCTCATTCTTGAAGAAATTAAAGACATCCAAGGCTGTATGTATAACCTTAACAGGAAATCATTTGGATGATCCCTTTCTGTATGATGTTGCCCTTGTAGTCTCTGAGCCTCACAACTCATAAAAAGGTCTGAAACTTCCGGTCAGAGTCAGTTCCAATTCAGACTGGCATTGTGCAAGGAAATAAAAATATCTGAATTGAACCATCTCATCACAGAATAAATGAAAAAAAAATCTCTTCACTTAATTACGTTTCCCGCTACTAAAGCAACAACAACAACAGAGATGAGTTCAAAACCCAGCTTATTTGCTGTCCCTTTGTAGATGAAGGTATAGTGTCAGTGGCGGGTAATAATCCTTGCCTGCATCATGAAATTTAAAAAAGTGCATGTTCTGCAGGTGTTTGACATGCTGATTCATAAGGGCTTCCAATTAACCTATATTATCATGAAAATTTTCCATGGGAGCCTTAGTCAGTGTTTTTAATCATTTACATGGTACTCTTTGATTTCAAACAACTACTTTAGAGTAACTCAGCTATGTTTTAAATCAGATAATACCTCCCAAGTTTGTGAAATATTTACACTAATACAGTTGAAGTGATCACAACGAGTATTCCAAATAACAATATCAGGTTGAAAGCAGAAGAGTTCCTGAGGACTTCTCTAATTGTTTGACTCTATAAAGTACACACTGAAATTCTGAGCAACACTTATATCCATATACTACCCCATTACTCTTCATCCAGCTATGGTGATAACTCCAACATTTTTGTATATTCACTGTCTCCACTTTCTCACCTCAGTCAAGTGTCAATGACTAACCGTCGCAGACTTCAATGAACATGGGAATTCATTTATAACAGCTAACATTTAGACGGGATCTGACATACTAAAATCAGATTTCATATTTAAGTTAATACATTCATTAAGATGGCAACTCAAAATAGTTGAGGGAGAAGGTTTGGCAGCTCGTTTGACACCAGAAGGAAGGACAGAGGTTAAAGACTGAGAAGGTACAAATATAAGAATTTTTTTTTTCATGAGGGAGATCAAATGCATGTTTACATTGCAAGGTGTTGAAAATGGGATGGCACACAAGAAAAAGTAGCAACCAATGTTACTATAGTCAACAGTAACATTGTAATACGCTTGCAGTAAATGTAACGAAGGCATTATGCCAAAACTAAGTTTCAACAAGCAGGGGATACCTGGGAAGGGTATGGGATTCTTTGCAGAAGAAAAGGAAATGTCTTTGTATAAATTGTATTGGTGAAGCCACGGCTATGTGATTATACCAGGAATCATTGCTTTTTCACTTAGGTTGGATTGTATGATGTGTGAATGAAGCTGTTTAAAAATGAACAGAGAGAAATAAGTGCTGGAGAAAATGTGGAGAAAGAGCTGTGCCTATTCACTGTGGGTAGGGAAGCTGAGAGGTGCAGCTGTTCTGAAGGGCAGTGTGGTGGTTCCATAGGAGGCTACGGGGCGGGGTTGCTGTATGATCCTGCAACCCCTTATGTTTCTAGGAATATACCTGGAGGAACTGAGAGTGGGAATATGAATAGACATTGCCACACTGGGGTTTATGGTGGCAGGTGGTCTAAGGATACAACAACTGAGGAACTGAAGGGGGAACTGTGGTGCATATACAAAGGACTAATGAGCAGCTACAAGAAGGAATGAAGTTGTGAGGCATGCTACTGGGTGAATGAAACTTGACGTCAGTATGTTGAATGAAATGTCAGAAACAGACAAATACTATCATGTCCACTCACGTGGACTAACTATCATGTCTCACTCATGTGGACTAACAAAATTGGAGAACTGAAGTCAAGAGCATGGCTTATCAGGTTGGGGCCTATTGTAAAGGGTCCTACATTGCACATTCTTACAGCAGTAGCATCTATTCTGGAGTTGTAACTGTTATTTCTAAATTTTGAGATATTGAGCTATTTCTGTATAACCTGGTGTTCCTTGAAACTGATCTGGATAGGACTAAGGTAAATCAGAATACAGGATAAAGGATGATATGGTCCATATTTTAAAACTTTAACTTCTGTATGAGACCAAAGAAGAGATGTTTATTTAGTGCAAAATTTATATTTTGGGTAGCACATTATCTAATTTAACTTGTATGGTCAGTTTATTCTAACACTATAATCACATGTTATCTTGAATAAGGTGGGAGATCTTGTGGTTTGTATAGGTTAGTGTGATGCCCTGATACATCCCAGAATAATTTGGGAAGAGAATTAAAAAGTATTTTCAAAGTCTCCTTGGGGGACTGGGGAGAAAGGAGGAAATATTCAACTTCCCCATCTAGGGAATTCATGATATTTTCACAAGCAGTGGGGACAACCAATTCGATAGGCTGAGTCATCAATCTTGGGGTTCACCACTATGAAATTTATTACTGAGAAAGAGAAGTAAGTCTACCTATAATTATGTCTAAGAGTCAACCCCAGAGAACCTCTTTTGTTGCTCAGATGTGGCCTCACTCTAAGCCAATTTTGCAGGTGAACTCACTGCCTTCCCCCTATGTGGGACATGGCTCCCAGTGGTATAAATGTTGCTAGCAATGTGGGACAGGATTTGCAGGATGAGCTGGGACATCGTGGGATTCAGAAAGCCTTCTTGACCAAAAAGGGGAAGAGAGAAACGAGACAAAATAAAGTTTCTCAAACTTCTTGACAACTGAGAAGTTTCTCAGCTCTGAGAGATTTCAAACAGAGTTCAGAGATTATCCTGGAGGCTATTCTTATATATTATATAGCTATCCCTTTTTAGTTTATGGTGTATTGGAATGGCTGGAGGGAAGTACTTGAAACTATTGAACTCTATTCCAGTAACCTTGATTCTTGAAGACGATTGTATAACTATATAGCTTTTATATGTGACCTTGTGACTGTGAAAACCTTGTATCTGACGCTACCTTTATCCAGGGTATGAACAGATGGCTAAAAAAAAAGGATTAAAAATAAATAAATAATGGTGGACATAAGGGATAAAAATGGGTAGATTCAAATATAGTGGTCAATGAGAGGGAAGGGTAAAGGGTATGGGATATATGAGTTTTTTCCTTTTTCTTTTTATTTCTTTTTCTGGAGTGACGCAAATGTTCTAAAAATAATCATGGTGATGAATATACAACTACTTGTAGATATCATGAGCCATGGATTGTATACTTTGGATGGACTGTATGTGGGTGAAGAAATTTCAATAAAAATATAAAAAAAATAACCATTCTAGATAAAGACATAATTTTAAATTATGCAAACTCTCTTGTGTGTAGTAGCAATACGAAATATGAAGACTTTTAATTTTCCATATCTCTTATTTAAAAATTAGATAAAGGTTTCCAGGTTTGCTCATGTGTGAGTAAAAAATATTTTATATTAAGTAATATTTGATTGTGTTCTCTCTAGTAAAATAACATAAGGTACCCTATCATTAGTGAAAGCTTTTGCTCCTCAAACAATATTTATAATCAGCTATCCATGTTACAAATTATATATTGGACATGTCACTTTATGTATCTCTTTATATTGATAGAAATATTAATAATATATTAGAAAACATAGACTTATAAATGCCCTCTGCAGTCTAATTGATATTTACTATCACAGTTTCCAAATACCATCAAGCTTTAGAGAATAAAAGAATAATAGCTATTATCAACTTGGGATCAATTAATATACAGCTGGCACATAGTAAGATAGTGGCCAATTTATCTTATAGAAGGATACAAGAGGCAAGTGCTTCTCAAGTTTTGAATTCAGTTCTGATCATGCTTTGTGCTCATGGCAGTAGCTCTACTCTAAATGTTACCAACCCTCACCTAAGAATAATAAATAGCCAAGAGAGGCGCATATAAATTTGGCCCACAAATATCTTGATTATTGTTAGCATCGTAATATATGGAAGAGTTAAATGCTACAAAGAGGCTGTTAAAGTTCTTCTTTAGAATTCACTCCTTCATATAAATACAGCTTTTCTTTTGTTAAAGGTTGAAAACTAAGTCATGGGTAAGTTATTATTTGTAAATATTTTGCTTCTACAGAAATATTTCTGGACTGAAACAAATCTAACAAAATACATAATCTCACTATATACTATTCATATCTTTTCTTGGAATTATTCAAACAATTCAATTAATCTTCTTTTAAATTTTACTTTTTTAATTAGGTCCCACATGGTTGAAATTCCACAGTAGAAAACTCAGGCTATTTCTGATACAAGCTTGAAAACAGTTCAGGGACCGCAGTCAATTAACTATAATAAAACTTAAGAGGAACCAATATAGAATCCTGCTGCTTTGACCTAATAAGTCTCTATGGAGAGACTCCAGAAGGACAGGAAAGAGATACACATTTATACATGTAGCTATATCTATACCTATCTATCTACCTATCTGTCCATCCACCAGAGAAAACCAACAGTTAAATTTCAAGTCTTTAAAAGCAATCTAACCTACTTTTTCATATTTCAAGAATGATAAAAATTTTACCCAGTTGCCTAAGCCAGAAGCTGAAAAGTTACTCTAGACGCTTTCATTTTCCCTTCTAAATCTGAATGACTATTGTCGCTTCTTCATCTCTTTAGCTACTGCCTCATTTCAGAAACTGATAATTTCTTCCTTTTAAAACTGTGACATCCTCACTGGTTCCTCCGTCCCCTTCCTGCCACATAGCCATCAGAGTGTTGATATTATCATCACCATTATCATTATAAATCTGGATGCCCAGAAGCCTTCAGGCACGTGCTGGTAACGGTATTCCACTGTTTGCTGGAGTCTTGTTCTTAACTTAGATAAAATGGCCAAATTCTTTAACAAGACATATAAGCCAGTTTATAATTTCACTGCAGTCATTTACATTTTGCTACAAGTTTTACATTTTGTACAGTTTCTCAAACATAGGACACCCATAGGGCATCATGCTCTCCTGTGACCCAATGCCTTTGGACATGCTATTTTTTTTCTAACTACACATCTAATGTATTTTAGATGGAATATCAATTCCTCAGTGTAGCTTCTCTTGGTCATACAATGTAGGTTAGATTTGCTGCCCCTGGGATGGATTGAATAGTGCATACCAGCTTGGACATGTTCTCGGTCTTGGTTCATATCCTGGTGGGTGTGGACCCATTGTAGATAAAATATCTTCAAGATGCTATTTCAGTTCAGGTATGGTCTAACGGAATTAGGTTGGGCTTTAACCCAGATGACTGGAGTTCATTATAAACAGAGTGAAAGTCAAACAGAGAGAAGCCCCAGGAAGCAGTCAGAACCTGGAAGTCAAATGAATCTGGAGGAGAAGAGAGGACATTATCATATGCATTGCTATGTGACAAAAGGCAACAGAAGCCCAAAGATGCCAGCTCCAGAAGATGCCAAACTCAGGAGGAAGCAAGCCTTCTATCCTCTGAGCAAGCCAATAAATTTTGTTGTGAAGCCACCCCACTGTGTGATATTTGTTTTAGCAGCTACAAAACCAAACTAACCCATTTTCTATGTTTCTACAGAACACTGTCTATACCTCTATCATGATGTTCATAATACTAGATTTTGTGCCATTTTTACCTAACTCTTTCAAAGACTTTAAGTTGTGGACCTGGCAAGATGGAAGCAGGCAGAACACAGCTTCCTCATAATGAGAAAATCAAGCTGTCCCTATGCTCAGTAACTGAATCTCAGTATCACCAACATTACTATGGGCTAGTTGCCCCAAAGTGCCATTATAAGAACTAGTTCCAGTCTCAAGGTTGGATCTACGTGAGAGTGATCATAAAGTGAGTAAACCTAAGGGGGAAGCAAACAAACAGATAGAAAAAATTGAAGTAAGCTAAAATGCTTCTTTTGAATATGTACCTACAAAGCAAAGCAAAATTCCAACATACCTAAGGAAATCTAATGCTGCAAAAAAGACCTCAAGTCAATAGCAACAGTAATTCATTCCAGATAATATAACTGTTAAATACTTGCCTTACTCGAGACTTTAAAATAAAGATTCTTAGGATACTCAAAAGGTATAAATGAAGTGGCAGTTTTCCTTCAAAAGAGTAAGCAATTATGAAATGCAAAAAGGGGATACATGGAGTAAGAACAGAAAGATATGAAAAAGAACCAGTAAAAATCTTGAAAAAAAATAACCAGTTGAAAAGTTTAATCCAAAATATAGACAACTTAGAAGTTTAAAAGAAATTTATAAGATATGAGGATGAATTGAGTTGTCTAAAAGTATTTTTATGCTCAAAAATAAGGAAGAAAGTAAAAAAAGAAAGTGAAAGGATTGACTGAGAAGCTATATTTGAAGGGAAAAAGCAGAGGTGTGCAAATTTGAAGAAAGATGTTCATCTTGTGTTTATATTTATATTATAAGCACTGGGCAGAATAAATAGAGACCACCTGTAGAAACTACATACTAAAAATAAAAGTAGGAAATTAAAAAAAAAACTTATGTAGAACAGTCTACTTATAAAGAAATGAAAAATTGAGAGCAGACTTCTCACCTGCTACAACAGAGCCCAGAAGATATTTGAAGTACTAATGGAACTGTCATCCTAGAATGTTATGCCCTGTTAAACATCAATCATTGAAGAATAAGGACAAAATAAAGACATTTTCAAACGTGTAAAGACTAAGATAGTATAGCACAATCATATCTTCATTATTAAAAAATATCCTTCACCAAGAATAAAAGTTAATATAGATAAGAATTAATATAGACAAAAGAAAGAGTACAGATATTAAATAATGGAACAGATTTAATCAAATATTAAATGTTAATATTAAAATATGTTTTAATGTTAAAAAATGTAAAATTAATATGAGAAATAATGTGTACTTAAAGCATGAACATATATCATTTTTGAGAGAATAAAATATTTAATAATTTTACATTTATAAATTTTTTGTTAATTTCATTAGTGCTAATCACCAACGTAATAGAATAAACTAGTGGCAATCAAATAGGCATACATTGCATAGATTCTAAAGCAACAGAAATTAATTATATATAGAAAACTTTATCAATCTAAAATTAAGCATAAGAGGAAAAAAGCATACTAAAGAAAGAAAATAGTGTGGCAGATATTGGCTGGTTTAAACAAAATAATTTCCATTTTTCTCTTAAGCACACAACTAGCTATCTGTACAAGTTGTTTTTCCTAACACTGTGTCAACAATGACTATGAAACAAGCCATGTGAGCCAGAACTCAGAGAAACAACAGATAATAGAAACAGAGCCACAGGGTTCCATATCCTGGATATAACAGACACAGATAATGAACCAACTATGTTCACTATGTTACTATGTTCAAGGACACAAAAACTACATGAAATTCAGGTAAAAATCTAATAAAAGATGTGAAAAAATACTTATGGTGATAGTTGTAAGTTATTGATAAAATAAAAGCATCTTAATATATCAGGGAGGTAGTCTTACAAATCAACAAAGAATGTTTACAGTAGTTAATAAATAGTACTCCAATTATGGAAAAAGAAATGAAATTAGAGTATTACCTTACGTCGTTTACAAAAACAATACCAGATAATTTATGTTCTTAAATATTAAAACCAAACATTTAAGTTAGATGGAAATAAATGAGAATCCAGTATAAGAACAGGTTTTTAATTAAGATAAAGTATAAACTACAAAGGAAAGTATTGCTATTTACATTAAAATTTTAAATGGTTGTTCAACAAAAGATACTTTTGACAAAGTAAAAATCAAGCCAAATGGTGAGAATTTAAAAATCTATTTAATCAATTAGCGATCATCAATTTGTAAAACTCCTACAGATAATTAAAAAGTCAAGTATCCTAATAGGAAAATTGAGTCAACACATGTGAATAAACAAGTTAAAGAAGTAACCAGAATGATCAATATGCAAATGAAGAAAAAAAGTCAACCTCAGTAGTAAAAACAAATGAAAATAAAACAGCATACTATATCCAAGAGTTTGGCAAACTTACATATAAACTCAAAGTTTATATGTAAACATATAAACTCAAAGTTTATATGTAACAGGCAGTGTCCGATGGAAACACTCACACACATTGGTAGAAGTGTCAGTTACTTTGGAAATCAACTCGACAATATCCAGAAAAGTTGGAGTGGCACATATTCTTTAACACAAAAATTGTACTTTGAAAGAAAATACAGCACACTTACCAAAGAGACATGTAAAAGAATAGTCATTTAAAAATGTTTTTAATGGCAGAAAATTAGAAATGACCTAAATATCTATTATAAGAGAATGGATAAATAAATTTAGAATAGTAAAAAATTGATATAATTTATAGAAAATGAAATGACCTTAGAACCGCAAATAATATCAGCATAACTAAATCTTGGGGATATAATATTGATCCAGAAAAGGTAGCTCACAAATAATATAAAAAATATTGTTTATGTAAAACTTGAAAACATTAGTACATTTATTATGCAGATAAGGCATATGTAGAAATAACTTTAACAAATGCAAGTGATTGAAAAAATTGAGCATAGTATTTCCTATTAGACAGGATAGAGAGTGTTGAGATTGGAGAGATATTCAGGGGATTTCAACTTTGTATGAAACATTTTATTTTTAAAAAAGCATTAGCAAATTTGACAAAATATTAAAATCTAATAAAACTGATATATAGGCACATGAGACTTTCATCAAATTATTATCTTCATGTTCAAAATATTTCACAATTTAAAAATAAATGAATATATGAAATAAAAAGGAATGTATTAAAATGACAAATTAGGCAATTCCTTTTTTTTCTCTTAGAAGTAAATTTCAATATAAGGGAGGTAAAGGGGTACATAATATAAATATAAATAAATTAAATAATAAGATTAGAATTTTATTTTTACTTGCAGCATTTGGCTTTTTTCTCCTAAGATTTTTGGCATAACAAATATAACTAAAAAGTAAGTTTTGTGAAAAATATAAAGTAGAACAGAGAACAGTGCCTAATTAACACTTGAATAAACAAGTTTTGGCTGAAAATTGGGACTAGCTGTCCAGAAAAGGCTATCAACATCTTGAAATGATCAGAAGACAACAAAAACCATTAAAATAAATGATATTTACAAAGAAATCTTTAAAACTATCATAAAGTAAAAATAACCCTCTGCAGGGAATATTTAAATATGGTACGGATGATACAGAGGTTATATATATATATATATATATATTATCTTTACTTTAATTATCTTACAGATTCTGTGAGCCAGGAAACCAGATATGGCTTAGCTGGGTCCTCTGGCTTTGTGAGTTCACAAGACTCTGTGAGTCTCATTTCAAGGCATAACTGGGTAAAGATCCACTTAAAAATTCACTCACAAAATTGTTGGCAAGATTCAGTCCTCAAGGATTCTTGGACTGACCACCTTAATTACTCTTGGGCTCTTGGTCAGAGGCTATTCTCGGTACCTTGCCACATGGAACTCTCTATACTGCAGCTCAGACATGGTAGCTGATTTCCACTCACATACTCAAGACAGAGAGCAAGAGAAGGCAAACAGGATGGAAGCCAGAGTCTTTCCCAGTCCAATCTTGGAAGTCAGAGCCCATTACTTTTGCCATAATCTACTCCAGGAGCACATTACTAGTTCAACCTTCAGTCAAGGGAAGGAGTTTACATAAGGCGTAAATATAAGGAGGTATGAATGGTTTGAGTCTTTTTTAGAAGTCGTCATATTTGCTTACGATTTCTTTTCTAAAGAAATAAAATATCACAAGGTTGAGGTCATCTATCTTCCATATCCTGGTACTATTTTCCCTTCTTCTCGCCTTCCCTTTGTCCTCAAAGTTAAAAGTATTATCATCAATTTGCTGTCTCCAGACCATGTTTTTAAGATTGCACTGCATATATATTTCAGAAATAGCAAATGTTGTTTTATTTTTAAGTTTTTACATAAAGATATATTATATGCAATATTCTGTAGCTTGCTATGTTCACGATTACATTTTGATGTCTATCCATTTTGTTTCATAAACATATAGGCTATTCACTTTAACAATTTTACTGTTCTAATAAAGGATAAACTACAGTTTATTTATCCATTATCCTTCTGATGGACCTCTGAATTGTTTCCAAAGTTTTGCTACATATAATACTTTTATATTTTCTTGAGAATGTATGGGAGAGGTTCTCCATATACCGAATTAAAATAGGTCCCTCAAATTGTACAGAAAACTGGGGTTTTTTATTTTTCAGAAAAATCTTACCTGTAGCTAGGGTATTTCTTCGTTTAAATCTGAGAAGAAGGGGGTGGGGTGTGACTTTTTATTCATTCTCTGTTAGTTTCTCATTTTTCACAAGAACGTGACAACCCCAGTTTACTCTTATTAAGGCTAAGGGGAATTGCCTGACAAAAATCATATGTCAGGCTTTTGTCAGAACAAACTCAGAATTAAGTATCCATCAATGCTCAGATGATAAAACAACGGTTATAGGAGATTACTTGGAAAATATTCAAACTATCTATTCTCTCTGTTACTCTAAAATCTGGATTAGACAAAAAAACAGGGGACCTGGAAAGTAAATCATTTTGATTCTCAGCCTAGAGGTTGGCTACTGAAAATATGGTCCACAGAGCAGCAAGCACCACCATCACCTGGGAGCTTGTCATAAAGATTCTCAGGCTCTCCTCCAGATCTGCGGAAAGGGGACACGCATTTTAACAAAATTCCCAAGTAATTTGTATGGCTCTTAAAGATGGAGAAACGCTGTTTTAGAAAATAACTTCTCTCACTTTATTGTTGATGTTTGTATTTCATCTGCCTTTATCAAAGCAGATAAAATTCATTATTATGTATGCAATAAGGAAAATGGTCAGGTCACGGGCCTTTATATGAAAGACTAAACTCTTAATGAGGACCCTCAAGAAAAAAATGCATCTGACCATAGGACTTTCCTTGTCTTTGGTTGATAATTAGACCAAGTGAGAGCAGCCTACAGAAGTATACGGACATTGAAGTAGATACTTTGGATTAGTCTCACCCCTGGTTCCATTTTATGTTCCAAAGCTTATTGTTTTCATCATTTTCATGCACTTTAATTCATATTTTCTAGCTATAATTTATTTATCTTGTGAGGTTCCTTGACTTCTATTTGGAACAAGAGAACAAAGGAATAGAGTACTAGGTGGTACCATTATACCAAAACATAAAAGTAACTCACAGTTCTGATCACTCAATATGTTCTTTCTTGTTGTCATCCTGTGAAATAATGATGGCTACAGAATACAAGTCACCAAACATCTCGGCCTGATTGAATCTGATACTAGAGTTAATGTGATGGGAAGCTAGTATATATATAGATAAAATAGTATAACTACTTTGAAAAATCTATTTACAGGGTGCTAACACCATGCCTAAATATATTTCAATGCCAAAATTATGAGATGGTGCTCTAAAAGATAACAATTGGTACAATAATGAGGAATGAGTTGCCAGTGTGTGGTATCACAGCCTAATTTTATATTTCTAAAATCATTCCAACATTCTTGCAAATATATCCTTGAATGTTCAGTCCTTCATCAATCACAATTCAAGTATAGTTCAGAGTATTGGAATTCAAATATTTTCATATGTGAATGAAAATGGGCTCTCTTATTTGCTAGCAGTACTGACCTTGGGCAAGATACATACCTGCCCCTGAGGTTCTATTTCTAGAAATGACAGTAGCAATATATCCACTTCGTCTATTTGTCAACAAAATTGAGTGTATTGAGCCATATGAAAGAGCCTGACACAGAGCCTGGTGATGTCTTTTCTCTCACTGTTAATTAACATCATAAGTGTTATTGGTACATCCCAAAATGACAGACTTCAAGAGAAGATCTAGAAAACGTTCACTATCAAATCATAATTTTAATAGCAGCATTAAAATTATTATTTAATAGCAGCATTAAAAAAAATTTAACTGGTCTCTTAGATTGTTTCTTATTTTTCATCATCATGTTGAATGCATGTACATATCTTTGTTAGCACTGATCATTTCCTTATAGAGAGTACATTTCTAGGAGTGAAGCCGTTGGGTTGAAGGATATGACTATTTTAAGGCTCTTGATATCTGTTGCTAAATTGTCCTCCAGAAAATTTTATACTTTTACTCTCAGTCTATGATAGCTCCTTAGTCTTAATCCTCCATCAGAACCGGTATAAGGTATGGTTTAATAATAATACATTAAAAATCATGAAGGAGACGGAGACTAGAAGAGGGGCTTACCATCCTGTTTGAAGGCCTCTGAGGAGTGGTACAGATTGATGGGGGAATAGTATTGTTGCGCTGCCCCCCGCCAGCTCGGGGAGGACGCGCTCAGCGTTCCCAACGGAGGGCCGCTGGACCGTGGTCTGGTCTTCAAGCCAAAGAGGGCTGAAGGTGAACTTTTCTTAATTCTTAGCAAAGCAGCATATGAAGTAGGGAGACCAGGAAGAGCTTCAGAATATTCTATAAAAGAAAAAAAAAAGTAGATACTGAAAGATTTTTTTTCTTTGAAAATCGTTTTTTTTCTGCAGACATTGTTGAAAATTTTCCTTAGAGCTGCCACCAAATGCATACTGCAATGATAGTGAAAATATTAAAATGTTACTTTTATATTTTTAAAATCGTTTCTGGAAATTCTACTGGTTATAATGTGATTATGCAAGAAAAGAAGAAATAAACAGAAAGGAAGAAAAAAGAAGGAAGAAAACGAAAGAAGGAAGGAGGGTAGGGAGGGAGGGAGATAGTTAAAAGCTCAAGCTCTTCTACTCTATCAGAAATATTCGGAAATTGATTTTTTTGAGTTTGTCTTAATAATAAAATATGCATTTGGATATATTAGTTTCTTCTTTATTATTAGAAAAAAATAGAACAAAAGAATAAAATTGCATTCTCATGTACGGTCTATAAATGCTGGTTTGATCTTCACCACCTGAAATGTATCATATAGTAAGACGTGTCAAATATAGTGTATATATTTTGCCTAGCCTGTAAACTATGCCTCGTGTTCTTGAAAAGCAGTCAAACCTACTTTGGAATTTGATGGAATTTGTTTTATATATTTCATTTTTGCATAGTTTTTATAACAATATTATTAGGGGATACCATTATGAGATTTGTAGTTTTATGGATCATTGAGACATGTCTTGCCCATATTTGACTTTACTTCCCAAAGCTTTTGCTAGGGAAAAAAAAGTACATCGGGCCTGAAGTACATTGTACTAACTACTCATTATTTCCACAGGGAAGAATAAGTTTACGATATAGATTTATTATTTAAAGAATTATAATGAATTTTGAAGAACAATTAGGAGTTGAATTTTTTTTATACCTAACATCAATTGAACTTGATCATTTGCTGATCTTAGAAATATCTGTAAGAATCAGACGCTTTTTTCAGGATATCTGATATGGCGGAATTTAACTTAATAATTGGCAACCTAATTTTAGATTATACATTATTTTTGCCAATAAGTGTCCACATAATTAGAATTATTTAGAATCATTATACTGCCTCATAGGGATATTGTGGTATTGCAAGAAGCATTTCTGTGATTTGAAAATAACAATTGAGGTGCGAAGAATCAAAGTATGTTAACATTTTCTGTTCTGAGAGTTTGTAAATATGACTTCTCTGAAAGTTGGCAAAGTATAATTTTAGATGTTTACTTCATTTAAAATAAACATCGTATATGCAGTCTAAGCCCATCAGAATTGTTAAGAGACTTATGCCCTTTAGTCTTAGCTGCTCAACAAAAAATCTTGTGAAGGTGGATCAATTTCAACTGAAAATAGCTAACATCTCCTGGGAAGATTATATGAGAACAGATTATGGGTAGACATAAAATATCCCTTAAAACCCAGAATTCAATGAAAATTTGGGCACCCGGAGCTGTAAGGTAATGAAAAGAGAATTTCTCCTTTAAGGTAGTTTGTAGTTTTAATCTCGTAACCTGTTCATTTCTCAGTGCAGTATGCTGCTTTGTGTTTTAACCGCCTGATCTATTTACAAAACAAAATAAAACAAAATGAAAAAATTATCCCATGGTAGTGTTAAAAATTAAAATGATGTATAGGAGTAAGGTTTATAGTTCTTAAAGCCAGATAAGCATAACCAGTGGAAATTTGGAATAGCCATAAAAAGATTTCAAATGCCAGGATACTCATCATGGTTGCAAATCCCATACATATTTTGACAAAATGCATACTGCCCGAGTGGTACAGAAATTTGGCTTGTACCACTCCATATAAACAGAGATCAGCCAAATGCTAATTTGGCTGTGTGCGCCACACCAGGGTTCCATTTGTTATGTAATCAGTTGCATCTGTTGCTGTGGATATTTCCTTTCCTTCAATTAAAGCAAACCAAAACCTGCTACTCCAAATCTGGCAATTCATCCATTCAGTCATCTATTCAATAGACATGTCCTGAGAATTGAGTAGGTGCCAAATCCTAGGGATACAAAAGTGACTAAGATGTGCCAGCTTTCAAGGAGCACATGACCTTGAAGAGAAGAAGGGCAAGTTTGCATGCAGTTTTAAACCAGCATGATATAGAAGTTAAATTCAGGGAGCTATGAGATCCCAGGGTGTGAAAGCCCCTAATCCAGCCTTTGAACATTAAAAAATAATAATAAAATAAAGCTTTCCTGAGGAAATTATATTTCATCTGAGTCTTGAAAGCCCATGAACAATTAGCTCAGTAAAGTACTGAGGAAAGGAGTGATATTTCGTACAATGGAAAGAAAATATATGAAGACCTACAGAGGAAGATCAGCATGACATACTCGGTGGATTAAGATAGTCAGGAGCTCCGAATGTAAGGGAGAAGCAAGGCTGGGTAAATGAGAAAGAGACCCGTATGAGCAGTTAAACTAGATGACTTTGTGGGAAAATAACATAGGTTTTAGTGAGATCACTCAGGCCACAGTGTCACGCTGGAATAAAAAAGGAGGAAGCAATACTATTTAAGAGCCGAAAATAATAGGAGAGGCAGAAATTAGAAACAGGTAGTGATATTAGGTGTGGGAGTGAGAAAAAAAGATTGGTGATTGAGTAGACCAGAGGCAGGTAAGGGAAAGGAAGAAACTGCAGATGGCCTATGCCACTAGAAGACGAACAGGAATGCAGGGGAAGGCATGGGCTTGAGGGGAAAGCTCATGAGTTCAGTTTTAGATAGCTGGAGAGTCTGAGCTGGTAAGATTCTGTCAACATAAAGGAGATACAGGTTCACGAGCAAGAGATCATTAAACTATAACCAAATAGTTACTCAAACTATGAGAATGGATGAGGTTGCCAAAGTAGTATCACAAGGAGAGATGGAGAGCTGAAAATGGAATCCTGAGCAGCCCCAGCATTTAAGAGAAGAGCAGAGGTAGAAGAATCTGCGAAGTTCCAGGCAGATACGAAAGTGGAGTCAGAGACTGGGAGTAGAGAGGCTCTTCTAGGCCCTAGAGAAAGTCTGGAAGCTCTACACTGCCATTTCTATTCTGCTTGACCTTTAGATTTTTTTTTTTTTTTTTGCATGGGCAGGCACCGGGTATTAAACCTGGGTCTCCGGCATGGTGGGTGAGAATTCTGCCACTGAGTCGCTGTTGCACCTCCCTTGACCTATTGACTTATGCTTTAGACTCAGACACCCTCAAATATGGTCAGAGTGCAACTGACTATCAATTCAGTGAGGTCTCGCTCCAAGAGATATTTCTAACTCTCCTTATTGTTGCCCTCTTAGTTGTCTAGCCCTGTTCTCTTTCAGTTTGGGATCAGCTCAGAAAAATAGATATGTTAGCATAGATAAATGGGAAAATGGTGTTCATTTATAGGACTTCTTTAGCTCCCAACTTTGGAAGACTGAACTGATTTAACAATGCAAATGTGAAAGTTCATATATCAGGGTTCTATTAAGGATGAAAAATAACTACATCTCCTCCCTAAACTTAAATTCAATTATTTAATTTTATTTTTCATTATATCTGTTGCTCTCTAGGTGTGCCAGAATTTTATCCCCTGAGAGACCTACAATCTACTGATTCTTATATCTTCTCACTTTCCTGAATCAATCCCATTTTTCCTCAATTTCCTCTTTACCCACTGGTCCATTACTTTACTCACTCCCTTATATACACTTTCAACCTCACTTTCCCTCTCTCTTGGTTGATTTCACAGAACAAAACACCCACCTAATTTAAATCCAGCTATCAACCTACACTGCTTCTGAATGCAGCTGGAGAAAAAATACAAATTGCATATTGAAATACTTCATGAAGATTAACCTTAGGCAGGCCTTCGGAGCTTTCTGGCATTATTAGCACCTCCTAGTCCATTTAATTCTCCCACCCTCCTGGGTGAATATTTTATTTCTTATCCTCTCACCTTGAGCCCCACCCTTCCTTCTGCTTTCTGAGGAGGGTGATTGCTATTTCATTGAGAAAATAAAAGCAATCAGAATAGAGGGCCCCTCATACATCCCTACCGCTTACATCCACATGCATGCACTCTTGCCTTGCTTTCTTCACTGGTACGCTATGAATGAATTGTCTGGGCATCTGCTGAAGGTCACCCTCTCTACTCATGTGCACGGAATCACACTGCCTCCCTTCCTGAGTGCTCAAGAACATCTCTCCAGCAAATCCCTTAATTTCCTCCTTCAGCATCGATTTTTATTTCTATGAGATCATTCCCTTAACCATATGCATTTTTCCTAATCTTTAAAAATAAAACCATCTTAACCTTATCATTCAGTCTTCCTATTATTCTTTGGAGAAAAAATCCTTGGAAAGATCTACTGAGAGGCAGTGTATTCAATTTCTTTCTTCTCACTCTTTTTTGAACCTCCTCCAGTCCTGTACACCACGCCACCATAACAGCTCTCTTCAAGGTTAACAATAGCTACATTATTGCTAAAAACAACTCACAGTTTTCAGCATACTACACATATCAGCAGTGTTTGTGATAGCTGGGCATTCCTTTTGCCTTGAAACATTTTCTTCATATTCTTCCAGGATACCATATTATCATGTTTTTTCCCCCTTTTGTTTTCTTCTTTTATTTATTTATTTTTTTCTGTTTCAGTCCTCATTTCCTTTGCTAGGTCTTCTTTATCTCCTCAACTTCCAAATGTTAGTGTACCCTTGGAAACATCCATTCTCCTATATAAACTATCCTTTAAATGAGCTTATAAAATCTTATTGTTTTATATGCCATCTGTATCGTAACAACTCCCACATTTATTTCCCTAGTCCAGACCTCTTTCTTGAACTTCAGGTTCACATATTTAGTGCCTATTTGACATTTCTACTTGAATGTCCAACAGGCATCTTTCACTCAACATATTCCAGACTCGCTCTGATCTCAGTCACCTTCATTTCAGTAACTGGAAAATCTCTCTTCCCTGTTTACTTGAGACAAAAGCCTGAAAGTCATACTTTGCTTTTAATCTTACATACCAGATCTAATCCATCTGCAAAATCTGTTGGCTTTAGCTGAAAAATGCATCCAGAATATAGTAACTTTTCATCACCGCCTCTCATACTACCATAGCCCAATATTTTATCTTTTGCCTGTATTATTTCAATAGCTTTCTAATGATTCTTGCCTTGCCACTTTCCCAAGTCTATTCCAATAGAATAGTCAGTGTCTCTTTTAAAAAGTAAGTCATATAATGCCACTTCTCTGCTCAAAACCACCTCAGGTTGCCATCTCATTCAAGTAAAATTCAACCATATTATAAAGGACTATAAGACTCTATGTGGTCATTTTATCAAAGTGGAGAAAATGAGATTAGTTACTGGAACGATTCTTTTTTTTATTATCCATCATTCAATAAACATTTAATGTAGCAGGTACTGGGACAAAAAGACTAATCAGGTTTGGGCTCTTCTATCGAGGAGCTTACAACCTACTAAGAAACACATTATTATATCATGGGGTAACCAGTGCACCAAAAGTGTGTGTATAAATAAAATGGGAGGCACAGAGGAGCTGTAGGAGATTCTGTTGGGAATGTGGTTGGGTATAGAAGGACAACTACTTCACTCAGAAAAAAACACGACTTGGGATCTTTAAGGGGGAAGTGTTTAGCGTATACATATACGATGGGAAAGGACATTTCAAGCACAGGAAATAAAGTGTATGGGGAACTGATGCAGAAGGATGTCACACACTACTATGTGACATGGCCACATGTCATTGTGTGTGACATGACTACATGACTACATGTGTGACATGATCTTGTTTTCCATTTTGCCTGAAATAATGGTGGTGTACTCATTTGGATAATAAATTATGAGGTCACCTCAACGCTGTTTCTGTTACTGTTCTTGGTCCCAGGGAAAGACAAGTGAATAAAATAGGTACTGCACTAGCTTTAATGGAACTTGTCTACTTGGGGAATTAAATTATGAGCAAGAAAATATCTGGTAGAATTAAGGCAATTATCAAAATAATACAGCATGATATGATCAAAAGTGACTGAAAGGGGCTACTTTTTGTGCAGATGATCTCCAGGGGGTCCCTGGCGCTAGACATCAATGATAAACAGAAGGAAGATAAGCAAAGATGTGGTGGAGTATTGTCCAGAGAGAGATAGTAGGTACTGTAAAGACACTACATTGGGAATAGATTTGGCATGCACATGGGATATAAAGACGGCCAGTGTGATTAATGAATAATGAACATGGGAGAAACTGGTAGACAATGAGTTTAGACAGTTAAGCACAAGTCTGTCTAAACTCCAGTTTAGGCTCCAGTAGTCCTTAATAAGGATCAAGACTTTATAGGAAGCTATTGGATAGAAGAGGATTTAAAGTTTAAAAGTTTTTAAAATTTTTAAATATTATTCAGCCACTTGTGTCAAGATATAAGTGAGAGATGGGGAACCCAAGAAAAGGGGCTTTTGCAGTAATATAGGAAAGGGAAGACAATAAAGAGATTCAAGATTGAATGTAAATCCTCATAAAGTGAAGGAAAAGACGTGCCAAGGATGACTTCTCAGTTTTAAACTGAGCTACAGAGGGGAAGGTGGCTTTCCTTCCTGAGAAGGGAGCTCGGTTCTGTATAGCTTGTGTGAAACTCCCATGAGGAAATGCTTCAGGAAAAAATTCTGCCACTGATGAACTCTATGGATCTAGAGAAAATGCAGTGCATAAATATCCTTGTGTTTCTACTGGCTGAAACAAGAACCTGCACGCCTTTCTCCCAAATCTATGTCCAGGGTTTGGAAATAAGTATGATTTGCAATTCCTTCTTAGAGAAAAATCTTTATCAGTTGCTAAGTTTTTAATGAATGCCTGTGTTGAAGATGTCAGCAGAGTCCAGTTATGTGTTAATCATTTTTTTCTTCTATTTTCTCACTTTATATAGATCAGACCTTAGGGAATGTGCACTATTTCTAAAGTAGCCCAGAGATATTGTGAGAAAAGTCAATTAACCTGGTGCTCTCACACCATGAAAGTCCACCTAGAGGTTTAGTAGGAGTAAATATTAATTTTTTCATTAAATATTTCCTAATCAAATGACCTTGAGACCAGTGATGTTATAATATTTAATAAAATTGTGGTCCACTAAGTCAGAATGATATTGCTACCATTTGCAGTCCTGGAAGAAATAGCATTGCATTTTCATTATTTAAAAGGTGTTTTATAGAAAATAACATTGCTTTTGAATGTAAATAAGATTAATGAAACAATGGATTACAATATATAGAACAACAATCTCTTATGGAAATATTTATGAACAAATTAAAATATCAGTAGGAAAAAGGGTATATTTTAAAATATTGAACCCCCTACCATATTTGAAATATTCCTGAATTTTGGATAAAATTAAACTTCAGAATTCTATTTCTGCCCCAAGTGTGAAAAACATAATTACAAAGAATTTTACAGCTCTTAAAATATTGATGATAAAACTAGAACATTATTACTGGATTTTGTAGTTGAATCTTTTCTGCCAAATCCCCACACAAAACTGTTAAAATTGTTAATTTTTACAGCTATAGAGTGGTAAGCAACACCAAAAATTCATGAAAGAGTGTCTTTGTATAAATGCATCTATTCACTGGAGTTCTAGTTTGATTTAAATATTGATTTAAGCTCATATAAAAATAATACTTTAAAGAATATTGATGCTTAATCACTGACTCTTAAGTTAATGGAGCAAAAAGTGGCACTGTATATTGATGACACAATGTACAGAAGAAGCAGAAGTCACCAATAGCCAAGCCTGCAATGTGACTCAATTTGGCATCAAAGTCAGCATAAGGAAATTTGATATCTGACCTTTTGCAGGGTAATTGCTAAGACTGTCCTCTCTTTGATGAGAATTAATGTTAACTGTGCAACTTTAGCCTGCTACTGTTTTATGAAGCTTGCAGGGATGAATGTAACACCTCAGTGAAGCCAGTCGTGTGAAGCATATTTAGAAATGGTTAATAATTCATAAATAATGTGCATCATTTCAATTTGGTTGTCTGCAACTTTGGCAGAGGAGAGTTTGAAATAGCCCAAGTCAGATTTACTTATATCTCAACTCAGCACTTTCTTCAAGAAATGTATTATGTGTAAACTTTATAGTATCTTAGCTACAGGAGGAGGAAAGCATGTGAGAGGATGATGTTTACCCATTTTAAAATTGAAAGCACCAAAATCAGGCATCTCAACTGTGAAACTAAGATATAAGAAAAAAAATGTAACAGCACTGCATTTTCAGTGTTCTTTGCATAAGATTGAAAAATAGACATACTTGCAGAATAAAAAGAGACATAGTTCTAAATTGTTTCTACCACTCCTTCTCAGGTATACTGTTTATATCTGTAGTCATAATGATTTAAGATTTGGAGCACTATCTTTTTGCTCTAGGTAGTAAAAATTGTACACATAGATAAATCATGCAGGTTATTAGACATTAAACTAGGTATTATATGCTTCTGTTGCAGAAATAAAAGATTCCCATAGTTTTCTTCTGTAGAGTTTTTCACAATTATGAGAAGCCTTTAAAAAAAATTTATAATTTTTGGATGAGATCTGTTTAAATTACAAAAGCAAATATGTTATTGCATTAAACTGATATTTCCTCCATAATATGAATATTGTTTTCTAATCACCAAGGACATGAATAAGGGCAAGAGCTAGTTGTAAAATATAACCAAATTAATTTAGTGATTAAAGAATTCCCCCTTGTTTTAGATAATTAAAGCTTTCAGTGAAGATTTAACTTCTAATGATTATATTAGCTTTTACCTCCCTATTCTCTTCATGTTTAAGATAGATCAGTTAATAATCAATAATAAATCAAATAAAGATGACATTGCTTAGCAAAGAATATTGCAATAAAAATATTTAAACAAAATGACACTTCCTTCCAACTGAGAAACTATTCAATGGGCAAATGCTGCTTTTATTACATATAGTGACATAAAAAATAATTATGTATATTTCATTATGTCCACTGTTTCTTAAGATGCTATACAGATTTCAGATTCCAAAGAATGTGGGTTTATTTGTCAATTGAGGATTTGGGAATGGAATTCAAAAAAGCTAGTTACATTAAGGGAATTCTAGATGGCCAAGAATAATCATGGAACGTGTGGACTGCAGAGACAAACATTGTGTAATATGGG
This sequence comes from Tamandua tetradactyla, assembly GCF_023851605.1. NCBI lineage: Eukaryota > Metazoa > Chordata > Mammalia > Pilosa > Myrmecophagidae > Tamandua > Tamandua tetradactyla. The sequence continues at coordinate 43,034,588 of NC_135334.1, forward strand.
ATCTTCCACTCATTCACAAACAAACTGAACATATATTAGGCATCCCAAACTGAAAAATAAAAGTGGGCATACAAAAGCAATGAAATATACAATCGTTGCTTTCAATGAGCTTTTATAAACCAAGGGAGGATAAATGTAAACTTTTGTAACATAGAATATGAACAAAACTCGGTACAGAGAGGCTCAGGTTAAAATAGGAGCAGATTTAGAGAATCTAAATCTCTGAAAGGGCCAAGAGGGCCAAGTTCCTTCAAGCACCTAGAAATGCATGGGGATTGATTGCTACATTTGCATAGGGCTAGAAGCCATACATAAGTAAGAAGATATTACACAGCCTCCTTCATTAAGAAAATAAAGAATTTTTCTCAATCCTGGTGGAATTCTCACTCCACATGGATGCTATTTTGAAAGCTGATGGATTCATCGAATCTGTACCTTTCCACTTCGTGGAAATAAGCTTCATTGGCTCCTGCTTTGCACACCAGCTCTGAGCAAATAGCTTTTTTATATTTTGTAATTGACTTGGCACTAGAGATAGAATTTTACATTGAGCTTCGGTCATATCTCAAAATGGAAAATAACCTATTGAAAATGTGTTCATGAGTTTTATTGTACTACTTAGCATATGCAAAAAATGCCTTGGAGGACTTCCGGAGAAGATTGCGGCTTAGTAAGATGCGCGGATCTTAGTTTCTCCTCCAGGACAGCTACTAGGGGAGTAGAAACGATACAGAACAGCTCCCAAAGCCACGACAGAGATAAAAAAGACAGCGTACCCCATCCTGGAACGGCTGGCTGGCTGAGAGAACTTGTTCTGGTGAGATCGCCGAGGGGCGCGGGCTTCACCGGGCGGGGCGGCAAGCGGCCGGAGTCACTCCCTTCCCCCTCCCCGGGCCGGCTGGGAGAATTGGACAGGCGGTCCCCTCAAACCGTGGCGGCTGGCGCTCACACCAAGCGCGGTCCCCCGGACCAACTGAGAGAATTGGATCGGAAATCCCCAGGCTGCGGAGAACGGTGACGGGGGGGGGGGGCTTTCCAAACCCGTGACTCCCCGGGAACGTGCACTCTCCCGGGCGGGCCGCTGCGGCTGGTGCCCTCCCACTACGCTTGGTGCCCCGGGCCGACTAGGAAATTCAGACGGGAGCTTTCCCGGGCTGCGGCGGCCAGTGACCCTCCCCGCGTTCGGACCCTGGGCCGGCTGGCACTCTTCCAAGCCGCTTCGGCTAGCGAAACTCCCGGATGGCGAGAGTTTTCCAAAGTTAAAGGACCCACAGCACCTTTTACTGGTGGGACCCGCAGACAAACGTGTGCCACGAGCGCCACCTACTGGGCAGGATAAGAAAAACAGAACCCAGAGATTTCACAGAAAAATCTTACAACCTTGTTGGGTCCGACACCCAGGGAAATCTGACTAAATGCCCAGACGCCAGTAGCAGAAGATAACTGTCCACGCTCAGAAGATTGAGAATATGGCCCAGTCAAAGGAACAAACCAATAGTTCAAATGAGATACAAGAGCTGAGACAACTAATGCTGAATATACGAACAGAAATGGAAAACCTCTTCAAAAATGAAATCGATAAATTGAGGGAGGACATGAATAGGATATGGGCTGAACATAAAGAAGAAATAGAAAAACTGAAAAAACAAATCACAGAACTTATGGAAGTGAAGGATAAAGTAGAAAAGATGGAAAAAACAATGGATACCTACAATGATAGATTTAAAGAGACAGAAGATAGAATTAGTGATTTGGAGGATGGAACATCTGAATTCCAAAAAGAAACAGAAACTATAAGGAAAAGAATGGAAAAATTTGAACAGGGGATCAGGGAACTCAAGGACAATATGAACCGCACAAATATATGTGTTGTGGGTGTCCCAGAAGGAGAAGAGAAGGGAAAAGGAGGAGAAAAACTAATGGAAGCAAGGTTCACTGAAAATTTCCCAACTCTTATGAAAGACCTAAAATTACAGATCCAAGAAGTGCAGCGCACCCCAAAGAGATTAGACCCAAATAGGCGTTCTCCAAGACACTTACTAGTTAGAATGTCAGAGGTCAAAGAGAAAGAGAGGATCTTGAAAGCAGCAAGAGAAAAACAATCCATCACATACAAGGGAAACCCAATAAGACTATGTGTAGATTTCTCAGCAGAAACCATGGAAGCTAGAAGACAGTGGGATGATATATTTAAATTACTAAAAGAGAAAAACTGCCAACCAAGACTCCTATATCCAGCAAAATTATCCTTCAAAAATGAGGGAGAAATTAAAACATTCTCAGACAAAAAGTCACTGAGAGAATTTGTGACCAAGAGACCAGCTCTGCAAGAAATACTAAAGGGAGCACTAGAGTCAGAAACAAAAAGACAGAAGAGAGAGGTATGGAGAAGAGTGTAGAAAGAAGGAAAATCAGATATGATATATATAATACAATAGGCAAAATGGTAGAGGAAAATATTATCCAAACAGTAATAACACTAAATGTCAATGGACTGAATTCCCCAATCAAAAGACATAGATTGGCAGAATGGATTAAAAAACAGGATCCTTCTATATGCTGTCTACAGGAAACACATCTTAGACCCAAAGATAAACATAGGTTGAAAGTGAAAGGTTGGGAAAAGATATTTCATGCAAATAACAACCAGAAAAGAGCAGGAGTGGCTACACTAATATCCAACAAATTAGGCTTCAAATGTAAAGCAGTTAAAAGAGACAAAGAAGGACACTATATACTAATAAAAGGAAAAATTAAACAAGAAGACATAACAATCATAAATATTTATGCACCAAATCAGAATGCCCCAAAATACGTGAGGAATACACTGCAAACACTGAAAAGGGAAATAGATTCATATACCATAATAGTTGGAGACTTCAATTCACCACTCTCATCAATGGACAGAACATCTAGACAGAGGATCAATAAAGAAATAGAGAATCTGAATATTACTATCAATGAGCTAGACTTAACAGACATTTATAGGACATTACATCCCACAACAGCAGGATACACCTTTTTCTCAAGTGCTTATGGATCATTCTCAAAGATAGACCATATGCTGGGTCACAAAGCAAGTCTTAACAAATTTAAAAAGATTGAAATCATACACAACACTTTCTCGGATCATAAAGGAATGAAGTTGGAAATCAATAATAGGCGGAGTGCCAGAAAATTCACAAATATGTGGAGGCTCAACAACACACTCCTAAACAACAAGTGGGTCAAAGAAGAGATTGCTAGAGAAATTAGCAAATACCTCGAGGCGAATGAAAACGAAAACACAACATATCAAAACTTATGGGATGCAGCAAAGGCAGTGCTAAGAGGGAAATTTATTGCCCTAAATGTCTATATCAGAAAAGAAGAAAAGGCAAAAATTCAGGAATTAACTATCCATTTGGAAGAACTGGAGAAAGAACAGCAAACTAATCCCAAAGCAAGCAAAAGGAAAGAAATAACAAAGATTAGAGCAGAAATAAATGAAATTGAAAACATGAAAACAATAGAGAAAATCAATAAGGCCAGAAGTTGGTTCTATGAGAAAATCAATAAGATTGATGGGCCCTTAGCAAGATTGACAAAAAGAAGAAGAGAGAGGATGCAAATAAATAAGATCAGAAATGGAAGAGGAGACATAACTACTGACCCCACAGAAATAAAGGAGGTAGTAACAGGATACTATGAACAACTTTATGCTAATAAATACAACAATTTAGAGGAAATAGATGGGTTCCTGGAAAGACATGAACAACCAACTTTGACTCAAGAAGACATAGATGACCTCAACAAACCAATCACAAGTATGGAAATTGAATCAGTCATTCAAAAGCTTCCTAAAAAGAAAAGTCCAGGACTAGAAGGCTTCACATCTGAATTCTATCAAACCTTCCAGAAAGAATTAGTACCAACTCTCCTCAAACTCTTTCAAAAAATCGAAACGGAGGGAAAGCTACCTAATTCATTCTGTGAAGCCAACATCACCCTCATACCAAAACCAGGCAAAGATATTACAAAAAAAGAAAACTACAGGCCAATCTCTCTAATGAATATAGATGCAAAAATCCTCAATAAAATTCTAGCAAATCGCATCCAACAACACATTAAAAGAATTATACATCATGACCAAGTAGGATTCATCCCAGGTATGCAAGGATGGTTCAACATAAGAAAATCAATTAATGTAATACACCATATCAACAAATCAAAGCAGAAAAATCACATGATCATCTCAATTGATGCAGAGAAGGCATTTGACAAGATTCAACATCCTTTCCTGTTGAAAACACTTCAAAGGATAGGAATACAAGGGAACTTCCTTAAAATGATAGAGGGAATATATGAAAAACCCACAGCTAATATCATCCTCAATGGGGAAAAATTGAAAACTTTCCCCCTAAGATCAGGAACAAGACAAGGATGTCCACTATCACCACTATTATTCAACATTGTGTTGGAGGTTCTAGCCAGAGCAATTAGACAAGAAAAAGAAATACAAGGCATCAAAATAGGAAAGGAAGAAGTAAAACTATCACTGTTTGCAGACGATATGATACTATATGTCGAACACCCGGAAAAATCCACAACAAAACTACTAGAGCTAATAAATGAGTACAGCAAAATAGCAGGTTACAAGATCAACATTCAAAAATCTGTAGCATTTCTATACACTAGCAATGAACAAGCGGAGGGGGAAATCAAGAAACGAATCCCATTTACAATTGCAACTAAAAGAATAAAATACCTAGGAATAAATTTAACTAAAGAGACAAAAAACCTATATAAAGAAAACTACAAAAAACTGCTAAAAGAAATCACAGAAGACCTAAATAGATGGAAGGGCATACCGTGTTCATGGATTGGAAGACTAAATATAGTTAAGATGTCAATCCTACCTAAATTGATTTACAGAGTCAATGCAATACCAATCAAAATCCCAACAACTTATTTTTCAGAAATAGAGAAACCAATAAGCAAATTTATCTGGAAGGGCAGGGTGCCCCGAATTGCTAAAAACATCTTGAGGAAAAAAAACGAAGCTGGAGGTCTCGCGCTGCCTGACTTTAAGGCATATTATGAAGCCACAGTGGTCAAAACAGCATGGTATTGGCATAAAGATAGATATATCAATCAATGGAATCGAATAGAGTGCTCAGATATAGACCCTCTCATCTATGGACATTTGATCTTTGATAAGGCAGTCAAGCCAATTCACCTGGGACAGAACAGTCTCTTCAATAAATGGTGCCTAGAGAACTGGATATCCATATGCAAAAGAATGAAAGAAGACCCATATCTCACACCCTACACAAATGTTAACTCAAAATGGATCAAAGATCTAAACATTAGGTCTAAGACCATAAAACAGTTAGAGGAAAATGTAGGGAGATATCTTATGAAACTTACAATTGGAGGCGGTTTTATGGACCTTAAACCTAAAGCAAGAGCACTGAAGAAGGAAATAAATAAATGGGAACTCCTCAAAATTAAACACTTTTGTGCATCAAAGAACTTCATCAAGAAAGTAGAAAGACAGCCTACACAATGGGAGACAATATTTGGAAACGACATATCAGATAAAGGTCTAGTATCCAGAATTTATAATGAGATTGTTCAACTCAACAACAAAAAGACAGCCAACCCAATTACAAAATGGGAAAAAGACTTGAATAGACACCTCTCAGAGGAGGAAATACAAATGGCCAAAAGGCACATGAAGAGATGCTCAATGTCCCTGGCCATTAGAGAAATGCAAATCAAAACCACAATGAGATATCATCTCACACCCACCAGAATGGCCATTATCAACAAAACAGAAAATGACAAGTGCTGGAGAGGATGCGGTGAAAGAGGCACACTTATCCACTGTTGGTGGGAATGTCAAAGGGTGCAACCACTGTGGAAGGCAGTTTGGCGGTTCCTCAAAAAGCTGAATATAGAATTGCCATACGACCCAGCAATACCATTGCTGGGAATCTACTCAAAGGAATTAAGGGCAAAAACTCAAATGGACATTTGCACACCAATGTTTATAGCAGCGTTATTTACAATTGCAAAGAGATGGAAACAGCCAAAATGTCCATCAACAGACGAATGGCTAAACAAACTGTGGTATATACATACGATGGAATATTATGCAGCTTTAAGACAAGATAAACTTATGAAGCATGTAATAACATGGATGGACCTAGAGAACATTATGCTGAGTGAGTCTAGCCAAAAACTAAAGGACAAATACTGTATGGTCCCACTGATGTGAACGGACATTCGAGAATAAACTTGGAATATGTCATTGGTAACAGAGTTCAGCAGGAGTTAGAAACAGGGTAAGATAATGGGTAATTGGAGCTGATGGGATACAGACTGTGCAATAGGACTAGATACAAAAACTCAAAAATGGACAGCACAATAATACCTAATTGTAAAGTAATCATGTTAAAACACTGAATGAAGCTGCATCCGAGCTATAGGTTTTTGTTTTGTTTTTTTTTGTTTTGTTCTTACTATTATTACTTTTATTTTTTTTCTCTATATTAACATTCTATATCTTTTTCGGTTATATTGCTAGTTCTTCTAAACCGATGCAAATGTACTAAGAAACTATGATCATGCACCTATGTGATGATGTTAAGAATTACTGATTTTACTGATTGCATATGTAGAATGGTATGATTTCTAAAAAAAAAAAAAAAAAAAAAGAGGACAGCACAATACTACCTAATTGTAATGTAATTATGTTAAAACACTGAATGAAGCTGCATCTGAGCTATAGTTTTTTTCTTATATATTTTTGTATTTTGTATTTTTATTTTTATTTTTTCTCTATATTATCATTTTATTTCTTTTTCTGTTGTCTTGCTATTTCTTTTTCTAAATCGATGCATATGTACTAAGAAATGATGATCATACATCTATGTGATGATATTAAGAATTACTGATTGCATATGTAGAATGGAATGATTTCTAAATGTTGTGTTAGTTAATTTTTTTTAATTAATAATAAAAAAAAATGCCTTGGAATCCATTTGAGGGAAGTTAGTTATTCAAGTCCCCAACTGGTCTCATGATAAGACAATTTTTCTTAAAAACTGCTTTGACCCCAAGATCTATATGCTAGTGAGGCTTGAACTTTCATTTAACAGATGAAATATCTGCAAATCTATTTAAATTCACTATCTGCTATGATTGTGGCATGCTCTATCCTAAACTGACAGCTCATTTGCTCCAGGAACTGAGTTTAAATAATGATTAAACAAAACATTTAGTAGACTAAATAAAAGATTTAGTAGACTAAAATGCCAAGGTTTGATTCATTATTCCACTATCACCGTTACTGTCTCCACATTTACATCACCTGTGGCCTTTCCTCAGTATCTAACCAACCCTATTTCCAGAAAGCAAGGACTAAAAGTGGAACTGTTTCTCCTCTGTTATTTACAGATCACAGACACAACCACTGGTTATATGGCAACTTTTCAAGCAGAATGTATTGTTTCAAAGGACTAGACATCTGCTACCTTTGGGAATCTGGTGAGAATGTTGAACTCAGTTGCCATTTATTCCCTTTGCTTTCAGGTTAAGACATTTTCTTTTGCTGAGGGAATATCTTACTAGGTTAGGGCCTGAAAGAAACGTTCCTACCCTAAGTTTTCATTGAATTCTAATTTTAAACATTCTGATTATAGAAGTACATGTACATGTGCTCACTGTAGAATTAAAACAATCTCTAACCTTGCTACTGAGAAGTAGTAGCCCTTTGTAAAAAAAAACTCTGATGTAGCCTCATTTATTCTGATAGGTAGATATACCAACAAGGACATAGGCAGATATCTCTGTTCTGTTTTAAGGAAACTGGGATCAGTGCAATCTTCTAGTTTTAAGTTAATTATTGTGAGTATTTATTCCTATTATAAATATTCTTTCAAAGCATGTTACTGATTGCATAATATTCCTATTATGCATTCTGCTATAATTTTATTTATATTTTAAACTTTTGTTTTGAAATGATTTCAAACTTATAGGACTGTTACAAAAATAATATAAACTCTGTACAGAGAACTCCAACATCCCCCATTTCCCCTACTCTCATATCCATATCTACCAATTTTACAATTTTGCCACCTTAGCCATATTATTTTTTCTGTTTATCACATATCTATGTATCTATGTATGCGTGTATCTAACTGCCTCTGTTTTTTTAACATTTGAGAGCAAGCTTCACGTATCATAATCCTTGAATACATAATGCTTCCATTTACATTTCCTACAAAAAAAGGATATTCACTTGTGTTATAACCTTAAGTGCAGTTATCACGTTCAAGAAATTTAGTATTGACAAACTTTACATTCTATATTCCATTTTTTTCTTGTCCCAGTAATGTCCTTTTGAACCTTCTCTCATCCATTCTTAGATCCCATCTAGTCTCAGGTATTGCATTTAGCTGTCATGATCTCTTTAGTGTATCTCCCTTTCTATTTTTTATAATTATGGAAACATACATATAACAAATCTTGCCATCCAAACCCGTCAGTGGGATCACTCTTGTTGCAGTATCCTCCTCATCATCCATTACTACAAGTTTCCCTTCACCCCAAATAGAAACCCTACACTCATTTTGCATTAATTCCCCACTGCTCACTGCTCCCCCACCCCCACTGGTAACCCATATTCTACTTTCTGTCTCTATGATTTTGCATAATCTCTGTTATTTTCTTGGTGGTTACCATGGAGATTAAATTTAACATTCTAAATCTATAACAATCTGATTGCACTGATACCAATTTATGATCAATAGCATACATAAACTATGATCCTATAAACCTCCCTCCCCAAATATTCGTGTAGTTCTTATCACAAATTCATATCTATACATTATATGTATCAAAAACCATTGATTCATTATTATATTATATGCATTTTCTTTTAGATACTGTAGGAAGTAAAAAGCAGAGTTTCAAGTAAAAAACATAGTAGTACTGGAATTTATATTCACCTATGTCATTACCCTCACCAGAGATCTTTATTTCTTCATTGGGCTTCAGTCAATTGCCTAGTGTCCTTTCAATCTGTAGAGCTCCCTTTAGCATTTCTCATAGGATTGGTCTATGCTGACAAACTCTTAGCTTTTATTTATCTGGAAATATCTTAATCCCTCTCTCATTTTTTGGAAGACAGTTTTGCCAAACACAGAATTCTTGGCTGGCAATTCTTTACATTCAGCACTTTAAATTTGTTTTCCCATGGCCTTCTTACTTTCCTGGTTTCCAGTGAGAAGTCGGCATTTCATTTTATTGAGTCGTTCTTATATGTAGCACGCTGCTTCTCTCTTGCAGCTTTCAGAATTCTTTCTTTATGTGAGGCACTCAATACTTCGTTCTATTGGTTATGGGTCTATTTGGATTTATCCCACTTGGAGTTTGCTCAGCATCTTGGGACGTGTATATTCATGACTTTTATTAAATTTTGGAAGTTTTCAGCCATATTTCTCTGAGTATTCTCTCTGCCTCTTCCTCTCTTTTCTTTTTAGGATCTCCACAATGTGATGTTGTCTCATTGGTTCCATGGGTTCCATTCACTTTTATTCATTCTTTCCATTTTCTTTTCATCAGACTGGATGTTTTCAATGTCTTACATTCAAGTACACTGACTTTTTCTTCTACCAGATCCAATCTGATGTTGAATTCCTTTGGAGAATTTTCAGTTTCTATTATTGTGGTCTTTAACTGTAATTTCCTTTAGTTCTTTGTTGATGCTTTCTTTTAGCATTTTGAGTGTATTTAGGGCCATTTTTTTTTTAAATCTTTATCTGGTATGTCCCAAGACTGATCTTCCTCATTAATAGTTTCTAATGCTTTAAACTTCTCCTTTGCCTGGGTCTTCACTTCCTGGTTTTTTTATTTTTAATTCTTGTAATGTTTTGTAATGCTTTGTTGAAACCTGGACATTTTGATATTAAAATGTATTATGGATGGAATTTAGACTCGGAGATATCTGCTCCTTAAACTTTTCTTATGACAGATTTCTCCTTGAGTTCCAGGAGCTAACAATAACAACAGCAGCAACAAAATTTTAAAGGCAAAAAAAGAAAACACTTTTTCCTAGTCTATGTAAAATGACCTTGCCAGCCCTCTCCTCAGGACTTATTTATGCAAGGAGTTTGGAGAATAGCTCCAGGCTAAAGTGTAGGGGCCTCCTTGGTCCTTTCTCCAGAAGAGTTTTGTCCTGGGTATGCATATTTCACCCTAGAAATCCCCCCAATTCCTGAAGTTCTGAATATCTTCTCTTACAGACAGTTTCATTATGGTCTCAGACACTGCACTGTTTATCCTACAGCTAGCATCCCTTGCCCAGGTAGTCACACTTGCAGTCTCCCGCCACCTGACTCTGTGAGTCACCTTCTATACGCAGGGCAAGTTCTTGGATGGTGAGTTCCTCAGGCCACCACCAGATATTTTGGGCAGTCGTACATGCTCTCGGTATATACACAAACGTTACTCTGCTCCCTCTGTAACCAGGAACTGGGAGCATACTGCGAGCACAGGCCAGCTCTATGCAGAGCCGGTGAGGGTTGGGCATGGAGACAGGCAGGGTGTCATTGGATCCTACTGCTTTTAACTTACAGTAGTATTTTTTCTGATTTGGTATTTGTGTTATTACTGCAGTTCTTCAAATTTGGATATATTTAAATTATATATCCAAATAGCTTTCCATTTTTAAATTGAGTTGTTAATTTCTTTTCTCTTTATTCTTAAAAGCTTTTTATACATTAAGAGCATTAATCATTTTATTTATGTTAGAGTTTGGCTTTTAATTTTATTGTAGTGCACTATAGAAAGATTTAATTTTTTAAGCATTAAGATCTATTGATAATTTCTCTTGGGATTTACTTTTTTTCACATTTTTATGATTTTTTAAACTTTTTTTATTGTGAAATGTAACATATATACAAAAAGCAATAAATTTCCAAGTAATTTTATTTGTTTTTTAATTTTATTTATTTTGTGTGGGCAGGCACCAGTAATCGAACCCAGGTATCTGGCCTGGCAGGCGAGAATTCGGCCACTGAGCCACTGTCACAGCACCCTCCAAGTACATTTTATTTTATTTTATTTATTTTTTTATTTTTTCCATAGGCAGGTACTGAGAATCGAACTGGGGTCCGCTGGCAGCTCCAAGTACATTTTAACAAGTAGTTATAGAATAGATTTTAAAGTTTGATATGGGTTACAGTTCCATGATTTTTTGATTTCTCTTCTAGCTTCTCAGAGTCACTGGAGACCAAAAGAAATATCAATATAATGATTCAGCAGTCATACTCATTTGTTAAATCTTATCTTCTTGGTTATACTCCTCCTTCTTTTTTTTCTCTTTTTTCTTGTGATAAATAGTATATATACACAAAAAAATGCGTTTCAAGCTACATCATAATAATTAGCTGTAGAAGAGAATTCAGAGTTTGGTATGGGCTACAATTCCACAATTTTAGGTTTTTACTTCTAGCTGCTCTAAGGTACTGGAGACTAAAAGAAATATCAATATAGTGATTCATACAAATGAGCAATCATACTCATTTGTTAAACCCAACCTTCTCTGTACAACTCCATCACCTTTGCTCTTTCTCCCACTCTTTAGGGGTATTTGGACTACGCCCATTCTAACTTTTTCATGTTGGAAGGGGCTGTCGATAATATGGGATGGGGGATGGAATTAGTTGATGTTCTAGTCTGGCCCCTCTGCATTTCAGGATTTATCTGGTCCAGGGACCCATCTGGAGGTTGTAGGTTTCTGGAAAGTTACCCTAGTGCATGGAACCTTTGGAGAATCTCATATAATGCCCTAGATATTCTTTAGGATTGGCAGGAATGGTCCTGGTTGGGGTTTGGCAGGTTATGATAGGTAGCAATGTTTAATTGAAGCTTGCATCAGAATGACCTCCAGAGTAGCCTCTCAACTCTATCTGAAACTCTCTCAGCTACTGCTACCTTATTTCTTATACTTCTTTTCCCCCATTTGGTCAGGATGGCATTGTTGATCCCATGGTACCAGGGCCAGGCCCATCCCTGGGCATCATCTCCCATGCTGCCAGGGAGACTTTCACCCCTGGATATCGTGTCCCATGTAGAGGGAAGGGAAATGGTTTTACTTGTAGAATTGGGCTTAGAGAGAGAGAGGACACATCTGAGCAACAAAAGAGACCCTCCATGTTGGTATGCCTAAGAGATCCTCTTAGGTATACCTATAGGTAGACTAAGCTTCTCTGCTACATATACATAAGCTTCACAAGAGCAAGTGTCAAGATCAAGGGCTTGGCCTACTGATTTGGGTGTCCCTAATGTTAGACACAGTACCTGGGGTTTCCCCAGAAGTAAAGTTTAATTGTTCCATATTTTTCCTAATCCCTCAAGGGACTTTGCCAATACTTTTTGATTATCTGCTTAATATACTCTGGAATGCATCCAGGCATTACATTAAGCTATACAGGATTAAAGGCCCTCATTCTTATTCTGGGCTCCCTGTGTTTGACTTGTTTAAATTATCTATCCAGACGGGTTGAGTTAGATTATGTGCTACAGAAAATTTAGATTCTTCTTTTTTTTTTTAATCTTTTGAAATTCCTTTTAAATTTACTTGTGACCATCTTTGAATTTGAATTTAGAAATATTAGATCAATTCTGAAAGTAATGCATATAATCTCTGTGCCTTTTCAAATTCTGATTTAATTGGAAATTCACATTGGCCTAAAGGGATGAAAGTTTTATTTATTAGTTATATTATTTTGTGGGAAATTAGCAAAGATATTTTTAAGTAAATATCATTGTGAAGTTCATACAGTTTGTAGAATAGCTAAGAGTTGATCTCATGTTCTTTTATTCTTATACTAGACACAACATGCTCTAAGGTTAAAAGAACCACTTTGCCATGGAAGGGAGACAAAGCCAGAGAATATTTAATTTAAATTGATAAAGAATGAATTTAAGCCAAACCGGAGGCCAAAAGATCTCTAAGAAGAGACTGGTGCAGCTCTCTCTGATTCCACACCAATGGCAACCTGCTTTATAAAAAAATGCTTAAATGTCTGTATTTTTAATGTCATTTCCCAAACTGTCATAATATCTTTTTGCTTATTGTGTTTGAAATTGTCACAAAACCCACATAACAGCTTAGTGCTGAACACACTTTATTATGGCTACAATTTTTATTTTCATGACAATGTAAAAAAAAAATCAAGACTTTTTAGGTCACATTTTCTTGTTTTTGAAAATGACAGTTGGTCAGTGGCTAAGGTTCAATGACATTTATCAGCTAACTAATTAAAATGTAGACACTTTTATAATAATTGCAAATGTGACCTTCATTTATGTATTTTTTGCTAGCTAGCATGTTTAGCCAAATGTCAGAAAGAACCCTAATCCATTCTTTCCCGTAATGTTTAATTATATCATATTGGAAGTGCTCACTCTTTGGTCACCATGCTTTATGAACGCACACTGCTTCCCTGGAGAATGGGGAGTTATAGTTACCGTACTCTAATGAGCAGTGATTGCAAAGCTATGTCTACAAGCTGCCAAAACAACTAGCTGAAAAGTGAAAATTCATTCAATTAACAAGTTGGTTTGCCATCATGATGCCAAACAAAACCTCTGATTGCTTTTTTTCTCTATACAAACTAGGGATTCATATTTATGAGCTGGATTGTTTTGGCTTTCTGTAAAAATAACCCAGAATTTCTTCACACTTGTATGTAAAATTGCTTAGGTTTAAACTCCTCATACATTTTCCACGGGATTTGAAACTTTAACCCAACCTCCATGCTCTCTGAGATGTGCACATTCTACCTTGACCAAACTCATAAGCACTGCCCTAGTTAACTCCTGCTTTCCTATACTCTCCCCAAAGCCCTCCAGACAATGCCTCACAATTACATGGAAGTACATTTATCCCATGCAAAATCTGACCATAACATATGCTTGCTTCACATACTTTAATCATTCCTTTAAACCCTCATGACAAAGCAAGTTTTTTTCTTTTTCTTGTGAGTCAAGATTCTTCTTAACGATTTATCCGAATTCTCCCATTTGATGTCTGTGTTCTTCTCAAACTATTAGTAATGAATTACTCAAGTTTTCTCAAATGAGTCAGCTCACATTTATTTTCCAGTCTTGGCACTTGCTATTCCCCTAGGCTGGTTATGTGTTAATTATGAAGCAGTGATATTTTATCAAATGTGATAAAATTTGATAAAATTGTGATTTTGGGGGTGCCACTTATATGTAACTAGTTACAGTTATTTGCTGAACTCAAGAGTCATAAGACATTTTATCTTCATTAATAAAATATAATTATAAATCTACATAACCCAGAAAACATAGACTCTAACACACCTTGTATTTATTTATACTATTTTCTTTAAAAATATTGTATTTCTCCCATACTAAGAGATTTTACCTATATTAACTAAATATTGCAATGTTGTTGAAAATATTGTTGGGTGAGTTACAAGTTTCTAAATGTAAAATAACTCTAGCATAATATTAAAGAGTATACTAAGACTTTTTTACTTCAAATAAAAATAACAAATATCCTATTGTAAAAATCAATGTTTGGGTCAACCCATAGGATTAGGATAAATTGACATATTAGGAATAATTTTAGAGTTAGAAAGTAATTCTGAAGAGCAATAAAATAGTTTATCAATCTAATATTTTTCAGGTTAAGTTGCACTATTCCTAAGTATCATGAGTAAAACAGCTGAGTTAGTTTAAGATTTTCACTGGAATGTAATGATATTTTGCAAACTAGGGTACATATTTCGTCAATTCATTTTTTTGGGTCTATTTATCAAAACATTTTAAAATTAATCCATTTATAAAAAAACATTTTAAAATTATCAAAAACTACCAAACTGTAAATGAAACTAAATTACTAGCCATACTTAATTTTGTTAATTTGTTCTTCTGATGCAATAAAGTGTAAATATGTAGAGATTAGCAGTCTTTTTGTGATATTATGAAAGCAGGAGTTTGGGGACATATTTTACTCATTTGTTTTCAGCTGTGTGCTGCCATGACATTTTCATGTATGAAGGAAGATTTCAAAGCCCCAGGTCATCTCAGGCAAGTAAACATGTTACAGTGTGGCTGAGGAATCACCAAGGTGACTCCACACATGGGAGACATTAAATTTAAGAAATATATTTAAAAATGTCTATTCCCAACCCATACACTTCCCCAAAACAAACAAGCAAATGAAAGAAAAAGCAAACAAAAATTGAACAAATGGTGCTGCAATAGCAGGATATGCACATGGAAAAGAATGAAATGTGACCCCACCATACAGCATACCAGAAAAAAAAAAGAAGAAATACATTCAGAAATGTATTTAGCATTTCAAATGTTGAAAATAAATCTTCCAATAGATATCTTATCTGCAACAACATGAAGTAAAATTATAAAATTTCATCAGATGTTGGAAGAATCCTAAATAGATTTTGAGGGCAAAGGAAATTAAATGATAATTATACAATGGCCCATTATTCCCACAGGAAGGTGCAAATATTTTATTGTCAGTTTATTTATTCAGTATGGTATATTCGGTAATTTATTTTACTTTATGTAAAAATATTTCTAAAGACTTCATTTTCTACTCCTTAAACCAGTTTTTCTTAAGTTCAAATTCCAATTCTGTATTCATTAATTTCCTGACATTGGCTAAATTACATAATCCCTCTAATCCTTTATAAAATAGGGATAATAATAACTACTTCATAATGGCTTATTTTGAAGATTAAGTGAGATCCAGTACATTGTCTGATACAGAGTAGGAAGTCCATGAATTATACCATAATCAATTATTGTTATTATTGCTAATTCTAACTCTACTACAACAGCTTGAAATTTAAATTATTGTGGCATATATCTGCTGATCTTCAAAGTAATGTATACTTATTAGAATTCTTTTTGCTTTCTTAGGAAAGTAGAGATTCAAGAATCAAAGGGCTCTTTTTGGAGGTGGATGTTAGATTTTACATCATGATATTAAAGAAAAGATTTAGAAAGAAACCATTAAGTCACTGTTTTTGTGGGCTTTTACTTTAATTTTTTGTCACAAAGTGATCTAATATATTTTACTCAAAGATTTGTGGTGATAAAATCTTAAACTGCGCTCTCTTATGAAAGTGTTCTGACACCTAAAGGAATAGATTTTTCATATCTGAAACACGAAAAAATATACATGACAGGACTGAATATTGTCTATCTCCATTGAGGAAAAATATAATTTGGCCAAGAGGTAGTTAAATAAAAATTTTAATAAACTGTATTTCCCAGTGATGTTATCATATGCATGTCCTCACTGGAGTCCTTAGAAGAATCTGCATAAACAGTGAAGTTCATATCTGCTGCAATAATATAATAAGTTGAATTAAACCCCCACAGGGCCTACCATGGAGCCTTGCATGTGGTCAGTACTGAATAAATATTGTTGAATAGAAGTGAAACCGAAAAGCTAAAAGAATAATTGATCTCCATAATTTTTCATTTCCAAAGGAAGCAATATAAAAATGATAACATGTATATGCACTGAGACAATACATTAAAGCTATGTTCCCACAGCTGTATCAGAATTCATATATCCAAATAAGTACAGTCTTTGAAAGTATTCACTTCTGTCAGTGCTACTATCTTTTATTGCCAAAATTAGCTTTTGCAGCTCTATTTTGAAATTGCTTCCACAGCCTTATGATTCAATGGACAGATGTTACTTTAAAATAGCCTTATTTATAATAATAAAAAGTAAGCAGATTTGATGAGTGGGCAGTATCCAACACAGGAGGAATTCAGGGAAAAAGAAAGCAAGGTTAGGAGAACTAAGAAATAAATTGCTTCAGGAGAAACTACAAATTTTCTAAAACAGTGAGATGTGGGAAGAGAAAGTGATATAGAAAGAGAAAGTGAGATTTGATATTGGTGTTGGTAGCACAACATTATGAATAATTAATAACACTGAATTATATATTTGAATGGGGTTAAAAAGGGAAATTTGAGGTTGCATTCATGTTACTAGGATAAAAATTTTAAAAACACTACATGCAATTGCACAACACAGTGAATCCTAAATTAAACCATAAATTCTAGTTAACTGTACAATTATAAAAATACGCTTTCATTAATTGTAAGAAATATCCTACTCCGATGCAAGATGTTGATAATAAGGTGGTAGATGGCAGATGGGAATCCAGTATTTAAATTATGATTTTTTTTTTTTTTGGTAAACCTACAACTTCTTTAATAAAACTGGAAGAAAGACCTAGGAAATAAAGCAGGCCTAATAAAGAAGGTTTTGTGTTCTTGTGATCACGGAAATGGGATGAACCAAGAATACAGAGGATGTTTAACCGAGTGATGCTAAGAGTTCAGTGAAGACTGTATGGTTTATAGTTTCACCTACATTATGATGATGATATAATGACAGAAATCACATTGAAATGAGGTAAACAGTGATCATTAGCAGACCTACATATGGGTCAGTGAGATCAACATTTTGATAAAGATGTGGGGAGAAGCTCGTTAGGGATTTGAGTCATATAGAAGGAGAGCATCAGTGACGATCTGAGTGTGGTAGAGATATGACGTGTATATCATATGCTTTCCTACCGGCTGTGCTGAGTGTGTGGACACAGGTCATGTACTTAAGGTCTTTCTACACTGACTTGACTCTTCTACTTGGTAGCAAAGTTTTCTTCTCTGAAAGAAAATATAATTGCAGCTTGTCATAAAACAAGTCTGTTCTTTCATTCCTTCAGCTCACTAGCAATTACAGCTCTTTAATTAGAAAGGTTGACTTTGTGCCATAATGTCATGTTAAATTATTTCTCCGTTGTTTTGTGGTGAAAACTACTTTCCATTTTGGAACTAAAGCTTGATGCCATCACCTCAACTGCAAGCTAATTGCTGAAACTGTAAGTTTAACATAATGCCTTAGAAGTGACTTTTTTAGGGAAAAAATCGCAAATGGTAAATATGAAGAGATTTTAACATGGAAAATAAATACAATAGCATCGATAAAGAGTCTTGAACAGATCCTAATATCAGGATCACCACCTCCTAAAAGGAATAAGCAAATACTGAAGTTCACTACATACAACACATTCCTTCACCTTTTCAGATATATTTTCACATATTCTCCACTGCATACTTCCCTCTTCTTATCTTCTTTATTTCTTTCTGTTTGCCATAGTCATCCTTCTAAAATCAGTATTCATACTAATTTTTAGAAGCAAATGAAAAACTATAATTTCATAATACTACATAGATGTATATGTATGCATAACACACACACACACTTGACAATCACCACCACATCAAGAGCTTCATATTCTCACATGTATATGTTTTCTAAGAAGCAATTATTTAAATAATTATTTATCTGTCAGTTAGTATACAGACAATTTCTAATGTTTTTTTCAGAACTCTAAAATACTCTGTAAGAAAGTTCCTAAGCATTGGTGACTTTCCAGCACTCTGTGTACCCCCTGGGATCATCTTACTCCAATGTCTAAGTACATCTCTTAAAGCAAATATTCATTTAAAAGATATACTTCATGAGCACCAAATATGTGTGAAGCTTTGTGTTGGGGTGTACAACAATGAAAAGTCAGCCCATCACCTTAGGTAGTTTACAATCTATTTAACTCCTGAATACTATTTGACATTTAAAAATTACTGTATAAATTAAAATATCTTCTCAAGCAGACACTCTTTTGTCAGAACTGTGAAAAAAACTGAAATTTGTAGAAGTAAATGCAAAGATACTTAAAGTGTCCAATTAGCATCTACTGATTTTTTTCATAAAACTTCATATACACTCAAAATATTGCATATTTAAATTTCCTAAGGTGCTACTTGGGCTTCCCAAAGGCTCCTCTTTCCATACCTGACGTGTAAGGTCTTCTGTGAATGAAATGCACCATATTCACAAAGGATTCCCTCTCATCACTTCCCACCACACCCTTAAATTATGTTCTTAGATGGTGCCCTTTTAAAATGCTTTTATAAACAGTGTGGAACTGTATGTGCTACTCTATCATTGAAAAAGAAAAAGCAAAACAGCTTCAGAGAGCATCAATTTACTTAAAGATTTAAGAGTAAATGTTATAATAATTTAAAGCATTATTTAAAAGTTATAACAGAAGCAGATACATTACAGAAATAAAATGCATATCTTTCTTAAAATTTTAAGATAACTCATTAGATTTTTTTTTTTTTTTAAAGGAAAGACAGAGAGAAGGAAGGAAGGATAGAAGGAAGGAAGGAAGGAAGAAAGGGAAACATCTTTAAACATTTTCTTGTTTTATTGTATTCTGTTTCTCCGTTTTTGTTACATGGGCTGGGGCCGGGAATCGAACCGAGGTCCTCCGGCATAGCAGGCAAGCACTTTGCCCGCTGAGCCACCGCGGCCCGCCAACTCATTAGATTTTAGAGCTACTCCTTATGCTGAACTCCTTTAGACTACACTCTGATTTTCCACACGTGTGGGTTCAATCTCACCTGCCCTGTTGAGCACTTTCCTAAGTAAATTGAAAGCTTCAGTCTTAAAATCGTCCTCCTTCACTTCTCACCACAACCGTTATTCATCCATTTCTCATGTAAAAATTCTCTACAATGACTTTTCTTTCCATCTACTTAAATTCAACATTCTCCTCTAAGCCCCTTTTTAATCTTCCACACTTGATGAAATCTTTTATTACTAACCATATTCTTCTCTTACTTTGATCTTCAGCATTGAGAAACAATCTACTGCATGATCACCGTTTGCTTACGCTTGTTAATATATAAAAGGGTAATAATATATATTCCTTGAGAGAAAAGGAGTCTACAAGCATTTGACACACTTAATCCCAAAGAATAGAAAGCAAACTACAGGAAGAAGGAGGATTTGAAGACAGAAGTAACAGAAACTACCAGTAATTTATCTGCAAGATCACAGAAGAGGCAATGTTGCCAAAACGTTTGTAAGGATCATGGTGGTCCTTGTAATATCCACCTACAGACTCCATCTCTCTTGGACAACGTTGTCTCCCTGCCCACGCACGTACATCAAGAAACTAAGGGCAATATGAGTTTGGCAAAGATCAGTGTGGATATGTGATCTAGGATACAATGGATGCCCTGACTACAAGGCTGGCACTGAGCTGCCTGGGGTATCATCAAGGGAGCAGATAATGGGATTTGTGGTGTTTACACAACCTCTGAGAAGTTATAGTTCTGCATAGTCTGCTTTCTTGGCCATATGAAGGGATTTTATTCTTGGCCACATATTGATATAATAAGAAGTTCCTTTGAACAAGTTCAGTATTCCAAATTTCAATATGTAGAAAGTTTTAAAATGATCATTTCCATGAAAACTCTTAACAAATAACAGAGAGACCAGTGGGAAATGATAAAATAATGCTTCTTTAAGGAAGGAGGTATATCATGATGCCTAAGGACAACTCAGATTCTAGAATCATGCTGCCTGATTTGAATCCTCATTCCTGGGTTTCTAACTGTACAACATTCGATGTAACTTATCTTTTCTAACCCTGTTTCCTTATCTGTGCAATAGGCATTTCTCATGGCTGTTGTGAGAGTACAAGAAATTACATACATACAGAGCAGCTGAAATCGGGACAATGGTTGGCTTATGGGTAGCAAGCAATAAATCTCAGCTATCATTATTATAGTTTTAGAATAAGCTGGGAATTGTCCAGTCCACTGGAAAGTTAACTAAGGTAGTGTGATGAAAGAATGATTGCCAATATATGTGGCTTTACAAGCAAGAGAGTCTGGGCTTCTACTCTTGAATTTGTGAGACAATTTGGTTTGCCACCACTCAGATGAAACCAATCCAGAATTCTGTTTCTCGTATCTAAATTCAGCCAGAGTGCTCAAAGTGATATACTTAATTACTTTATTTCTTCTGTTGGCCTAAAGCCTACAGATTAAAAAGCACAGGGAGAATTAACAAAACTGTTTTTTTTTTCTTCTGACTATATATGTTCATAGAATTAAAGAAAATATTTATTATGTAACATTAAAACCACAATGCATACATGGAATGCTTTTTTAAAAATTGGATTAGGTAATTAGAAGGTAACGGGTATTTCCTTTTTATTCTCTCATGAGACATGAAATGATAGTTTTACAATTATTTTTTCAGTTTTTTAAAGAAGTACATTTATATTCTCCTCAGTTCGCCCGGAAATTGAAAGGACTTACTTGCCAATTCAGAATGATTTGAGAATGAGCCAAAGCCAAGTGATAAAATCAATTTACAAAGCACCTTTATGAATTTAGCAAATAGGGAATGATTATCATCATATATCAGTTTCAAATGAAATTCAAAAATTTGAATTCACTGTTCTTTAACTCCATACCAGAATAGTAATAGTGATAATTATGTTAAATGATAATAAAATGAATTCTTTTAAAATTTATTACCTACCTTGGAGAAGTTCTCAGAATGCATAATAAGGTAATAAGTTGCTTTCTCAATAGGTCCTTAACCTATTGTGAACTTTACTTTTGCTGCCTCTTTCTGACATACAATCACAGTAACTATGAAGATGAAGAGGACATAAATTTATTTATATAGTCTTCAACAGAGCAGTTATTTGTTTTCACAATTTAATGGAGAATAATAAGATCAAACCACTTCCAGAGCAGAGGCTTATAAACATTAATCCATCTAATCTAATATACATTAGATTTTGAAATGAATATGCTGATTAAGAAAAGCTTATTAGATACTTACATATATGGCTTTTTTTTTAGTGTACTATATAGTCACAAGATGGTTTAATTAACCATGTTTTTAAACTAAGACAAAGTCATAGACCTACAACTAATTGTTGCTCAATTCTATCATGATGATAAGAGTCTCAGTATTTAATAGACTCAGTTAAACAAACTTGAAAACACCTTCAGTGTATTCATTCAGGACATATCTAAAAATTGTCTCAAAGAATCTATCACTGATAAAGGCTCTCATTTTTGCTTCTAGGAGTTTCATGAATGAGATTGTTCTAACAGGAGGTCAGCCTGGATTCAAACATTGCCCAGGATTTAAACACCAATGTGTTAACAATCCTTCAGATTGCAAGGAAGAAAATAACTCAACTTAAACTGAATTAAGCAATAAAGTTATATAATATTGCAGAACTTAAAAAACCCAAAGAGAGATGTATTAGTTTGCTAAAGCTGCTAGAATACAATATACCAGAAACAAAATGGGTTTAAAAAGGCAATTTATTAAGCTGCAAGCTTACAGTTCTAAGGCCATGAAAATGTCCATTTTAGGGCACCAATATGAGGTTACCTTCACTTAAGAAGGGCTGATGCCATACGGAACACCTCTCTCACCTGGGGAGGCACATGGCGATATCTGCTAGCCTTCTCCCCTGGTTTTTCATTTCATAGGGCTTCCCCAGGGGCAATTTCCTTCGGCATCTCTAAAGGGTTCTGGGTGCGTGGGCTCTGAAGCTCTTTCCAAAATGATTACCCCTTAAAGGACTTCAGTAAGCAACCCCACCTTGAATGGAGACATATCTCCATGGAAACCACCTAATCAAAAGGTCCCACTCACACTAGGGTGGGACACATCTCCATGACAGCAACTTAATTTAAAAGGACCCCACCCAGCAGTATTAAATGAGGATTAAAAAACATTGCTTTTTTGGGGCACACAACAGTTTCAAACCAACACAGTAAACATGTGCAAGGGTAAGCTTATTAGGATTGTTCAATAGTGTCACAGAAAACCCAGTTATTGTTTCATCACTTTGTGTTTCATGGGGTTAACAAATTGCTTTCACATATGGTATTATATATATGTGAGGGTGTGTGTGTGTATAATCTGTAGAACTGCGTATGGTATTATTATGTATGTAGTTACATATATATGTGAAAACAATCTGTGAACTATAAAATGTCATATAAATGTGAGATGATATAATAAGCACTATTATTGTTACTCAATTTGAAATGTTTTGGCAGTAAAAATCAACTGCTACATCTGAGGTTTCCTCAGCACTCAAAAAAGAGGCATTTTAAGTTCTCAATTTAGACACACTCCATGCGATTACACATTTACTACTTTAGTAGAACAAACTTGTGAAGAACAATTTTTTTATTATTCCTTGAGAATTAATACTTTTTCAGTGAATTTGCAAAGAAAACTGCTATCAAGCGTCTAAGATGTAGTTTCATTAGTTGAAAAGTTCAACAGCAGACTAAAAATTCTAAATATATAATTTTTGAAATTGAGACCTTAGTGTGGCATCCTTTACTCTTTTAATTTCGCAATTTATATATTCAATAACTTATTTTATCAGACCAACTCTTTCTGCATTAATTTATGTAATCAAAGGTAAGAAAACTAAACAGGAGAACAAAGATTTTATTTCTGTGGAAAATAGATGCAGAGCATTTCTTGTCATGTGCAAAACCTTAAATACACATGGGAAGTATATTTATGCTCTATTTAAAGGACATAGTGAATTTCAAAATATATTCTTGCCTTACTGTAAACCATCCTTTCTTGAATGTGAACTTGTCAAAAAATTATAAATATTGTAGTGAAAGTAAAATTTGATATAATAAAAATCTGCTCAATTTAATGCTTGTATGTTATAACAATCATTGAAATTTGACTTCCCGTGACACAGCACGGTAGTTCCCCCACTACTACAGAACATTCTAAAGGCAAGTAAAGTGAAAAAATCCAATATAACATTTTGGTTAGAATTGAAAGAGAAATAGCTTTCCAAAAGAATATAATTATCCGGAGAAAGCAGAGAGTTTGCTTACATCTCATTTTTACATTGGAGACCAAATTGTGGTTGGTACCTGAGCGTTGCTAGTCACTGGAAAGAAGACAAAGAAGTCTTCTTGAATATATGTCAAGCTAAAATAATATGATACTATTTTTAGTAGGCACTTTTGAGATTTTTTTTTTCCCATTAAATTCCCCATGCTAATATATGGTCCTTCCCAGTACTTTTAAGTATCATTCACATGAATTGACAGGCTCTGTCCAGTAGAGGGCACTGCTGTATATTTATGCAAGCCCCATTTGAACATTGAAATCTGAAAATAAAAGCTTTCTGAACAATGCTTTTTGTGGTCCTCATGCTAAAGAAATGGGGCTGTACAAGGAAGAAAGGGGATATGAAAGTAAAGGACATTGAGGATAGAATCATACTGTTAAATAATAATTATCAATATATATTTTAATCTCTTATGTAATATGAGTTGTATAAAAATTATTAGCTACATTTTCACCCCCCAAAAACGGCCTGTGAGAATTCAAACATGTTTCATAACCACAGTGGAAGAAGTGCTTTTAGAGAGAAAGTTTTTTTTTTTTTAAACAAATGGCTAAATACCTTGTAAAAATCAGGCATTAATTTGAAACTGATTTCTTTCAAAATTATGCTTAATATCCCTTCCTTTGAGAAGCTTTGCCTGATAATTGCATCCCTTTAGAGGAGAGTTAGTTTCTTCCTCCTTCGTGCTCCCTCAGGATGGCATATAGGTGATTCTAATAGCTCAGCTATTTACTCACATGCCTAGGGATGCTACTGAATTGTAGTCTTCACGATCTCTTTTCATTCATTATTCCATCAATGCCTGCTATAGAGCATTTGATATATATATTTATAAAATAAATGACTAAGCAGCTAACAATTGAAAGTGCAGAGAACATTTTTGCCTGGAATACCAAATTAGCAATAAAAATATAAATTCTGTGAAAAAGAAAGAACCAAAGGAAACTATTGCATTTTCTCCAAATTATCCAAAATACAGAGGGAGGTAAATGATCAACTATGAATGCACATTCTTATACTTTTATCTATTATATCTCTATTTAAAATTTTAAAGGCATTTTTCCTTTTTTTATTTTTTGGCATTAATTTTTTAAATGGGAAAGACAAATTAAGAAAAAAATCAGACTTGATCAAGAACTTCCCTAGAGTGAACATTTTCATTGTAAAATTAACTAACACTCAGCATTATTAACCGCCATAAAGTAAAGCAACAATTCAAGGTCTTCTTATAAAGCACACACAGATGTTATAAATTCACCCCAAAGAAACCACTCTTTAAAACCTGTGGGTACATTAAAAATAATTATTTTAAAATAAGTCCTTGATTCTTTCCCTCTCTCCTATGATTTAATATCTATGTCCTTAAAGTTGTATTTTTTTTAATTAAAACTTTTGGGTCAATGAAACATTAATCATAATATACTTTTCTATTCCTTTAATTAGATTATATAGTAGTTTACATTTCCAAAATGACATGAAGAGCCATTCTGAATAATATGGTGAAGAGATATTTAATCTATCCAGCCAGCTATTCCCAGGAAATCTGATCTCAGAACTTTTATATCACTCCACATGGGTTTCCATTGTTCCAGCACAATAAAAAAAGTCATAAATGAAAATGGCCATATTAAAAAAGCAAAATGCTTTAATTCCTAATGTTATTGGAAATGGGTGACTATGCTAGCAGAAAATACAAAAATATTTTCACTCAAGGGCAAATCTTTTTATGGCCAAGCATCAAGCCAGTGGCACAGTAAAACCACTCAGTGTGGCCACAATAATGATCCATTTGGATTGACTTCGCTACAAAGCATCTGCAGAGATTTAAGGGACTGGCCACAATTCCCTTCTGATGGCTCTGTCACAGTATGGGCGATTTGTCTCTGGTCTATATTCATGATTCGAGCTAAAGTGATGCTTTCAAGTCATTATAAAATATACCCCAAATATAATTTCCTAAAAATGCAACCAAATCACACAGAAATATATACCTGTGTTTCTGTTGTTCTTTTAATAAAGTGTTTTTCCCCCTAGTTACTTTATATTTGATTATAAGAGCTTTAATATTAAAAAAGCACCTATATCTGGACAGCAGGTTTATTACAGGTGGCCTGAACAGGCTTATGCTCCTGATGGAGCTGATGCTTAGATTCTACGAGAGGCGTGCAGTTCTAAGCACGTGAAGTCACAGGCAAGAGTGACCCAGTGAAGAAAGTGCAGGAAACAAGAGGACAGGAAAGATGCTCACTAGCAAGTGACTACCCCAGGCTCCTGTTGGGATGGGTGGGGACAGAATGAAGGCTCCATAGTTCTCAATGATGGGTACAAAGAGAGCGCCTTTAGGCAGTTTCTGCAGCGTAGAGTCATTTGTTTGTTTCTCTTATGAATTTGCTAAAAATTTAGGCCTTGCCCACTCAGATTTTTTTTCTAGCTCTAAGATTTCATGAAGCATGGGCACTCATACAAACAAGAGGGATGAATCAGAGCAACTACTTCTATTGTGAAAAAAAAAAAAAAAGCGTGACCACTAGAAACAGCCTGAAATTCTTCAAAGCTAATCAATTTTAAAAATCACTAAATGTCTCAGTATTTTTTCCATCATTGTGATAAGCTCAATAAAGATTTATTCATACATTGAATGAACAATTTTGACCAGGTAAGATGTACCAGGCAAGGGGGGGCAAAGGTAGTTCAGTGGTAGAATTCTTGCCTGCCGTGCAGGAGACCCGGGTTTGATTCTGAGTCCATGCACTTCTCCAAAAAACAAACAAACAAAACACAAAAATTTAACAAATGGTACTGCAATATGGGATACTTATATGGAAAAATAATGAAATGTGACCTCCGCCATAAAGCACACACACAAAAAAAGATGTACCAGGCAGAGATGATTAAGACATAGTCTGCTTCTTAGAAGCTCAAAATAGTAAAGACGTGACTTGATACTCAAGCCATAAGAGCTTGGGGAAAAATGCCATGACAAAAAATAAGAGGCAACAAACTTGAAAGCATCATCAAAATTGGTGGCCGTGGGCCATAACATGTTATTGGTGGTAGAATTGAAGGTAGACTCACAGATAAATTAATTTTGCACCCTACAAGGGGTAAGACCCTTATTTTATTCAGTAGAATAAACACTTGCATAGGCAAGGGGATATGGAACTAAAAGAGGGTGTTAGTTTGGAAATAAAGGAAAACAGGACCCAGTTCCTGAGAGCCCTCGTTCATCAAGTGAAGGAGCTTGAATTCCATTCGATACGTGGATAAAGAGCACTCAGCAGAGGGGTATTAGGGTACTATAAGGAAAGTCACAGTCTGGTAGCAACTTTTTTTTTATGCTGTATAGTGGGTCACATTTCATTATTTTTCCATGTGAGTACCCCGGTATTGCAGCACCATTTGTTGAATTTTCATTTGTTTGTTTGTTTGTTGGGAAGTGAGAATCAAATCTGGCAAAAAAAAAAAAGGCAGGCAAGAATTTTTGCACCCCTGATAGCAGTTTTAAAGTTTGGAATATACTTGGTATTTATAGTGATGAGAAAAATTCTGTAACAACAATTATCAGCCTTTTAAAAATTTGTTGCCATTTTTTTTCATTGAAAAAGATAATGGAAATCACGTCTGAAATTGGCCATTTATTTTCCTACGGATAAGGTTAAGGTTAAGTGATCTTGGATATCATGTCAATAATAATCTTTAAGAAAATAATTTCTACTTTTAAATAATCTATGTATTAAACTACAGTACACGTAAACTTAAAAACAATAAGATACATGGGGGTATGTAGTCCCAGTGACCTTAAAATCCGAAGACACTGATGTTGTTCTGCAAGGGATCTTATAACTTTTTAAATCTGTAGAAGAAAAGTGTGCAGATGATATTTGATTTACAAATATTTAAGCATAAATATTGGCATGATGCAATTAAACTCTAATTGGAATTATTTTAATTTACAATTTTAAGTCTTCCTTAAAAAGAGAGAGACTCTCTTTGGAGATTTGAGCAATTGTTCAGTCATGGATACTTAGGGCTTTTTACTTTAAGACCCTGACATTTTAACCTTCAAAACCCATGTCAGTTTTGATAGATATTGGGATCCATGTTCTTTGTGAATGGAAATGGAAATTAAAGTTGACTGACTATGTTTGCTTTCTTTAGTTAGTGGGGTCAGTGGCTGGGAGGGGTCACGAGAGGATCTTCTTGGGTGTTGGTAAAGTTCCATTTTCTGATCTGGTTGGTGATTACACCATGTTCACTTTGTGAAAATTCATCAAACTGTACATGATGATATATATATATTATACCTCTAGAGATGTTTATTTAAAAATACAGAATGTGACTAAGGCATAACTGTAAAGGGACAAAGGGCTCATCAGTTGATGAGTGGAAGGGCGAACTGTGAGATATATCCAGAGAATGAAACCTTAAATCCAAAGAAAGAAAAATAAATTATGGTGTAGTGGTATAACAGAGTGACATGCAACCACTTAAAATTATTTAGAAGAATATTTAAAAACATGAAATTATGTTTATGATAGATGTGAAAAGGCATCTGACTATTCACATATGTTCCCCCAAACATAAGTAGGTCAAAAACGAGAGCAAATAAAATCAAACTCATGTTTCAGCATAAGGGGCAAGAACATTTTTCAAAATTTTGTTTTCCTATACATAGAAAAGCAACCATCTGAAATGAGTGGAGTCACTTCTGGAAATCTTCTGGAGCTCTGAGCCAAATGGAGGTTTAATTTAAATAGGAAAAAAAAGAAAAAGAGAAAGAATACGAAAGAGCAAGGGGGGATGGAGGGAAGGAGGGCAAGAAAGAGGAAGGAAGGTAAAAAGAAGGAAGGAAGAGAGAGAGGCCAGGGACAGAGAGAGAGAGAGGGAGGGTGGGGCAGGGGGAACAAGAGAGAGGGAGAGAGACAGGAAGGACATTGAACAGATCTGAGGGTAGATGAATTTTGGAGCACAGGCTACTGAAGAATCTACTGAAAATAGCTATTGCTGCAGGGAAAACACAGATGAATTTCAAAATCTTGATGTTGAATGAGGGGAACCAGACACAAAAGAATAAATACTATGACTCCATCTAGACCATGTTCAAAAACAGGCAAAATTATATATGAATTAAAAGGTAGGGTAGTGACTTCCTTTGGGAAGGAGGCAGGGAACTGGAGGGGGTCATGAGATTCCTGGTAATGTATTTAGGTGGTGATGAATAGGTATTTAGGTGGTGATGAATAGGTTTTCTCACTCGAAAATATGAATTTTATATTTTCTCTCTATATATGTATTATACTTCTATAAGAAATTTATTCACAAAAACCTTAGAACAAACATCATCTTTATTGGCAACACATTAAAAATTGTTCCCTTTGAAGTCTACAAGAAAGCAACAAGTCCTCCTCGAGCCTCCTTTATTGTCATTTTTAATAACCTAGAATAAGATACAGTCACCAGTGTACTGAGATAAGCAAAAGAAGCAAATAATATGACTGGCAAGAAACAGCTCATTCTTACAGTTATATATATATATATATACTCAATTTATTTATAGTAAGATTCAGATGCTATTTTTCGTCTAAAAATTTGACAAAATATTTAAAA
The DNA here is from genome assembly GCF_023851605.1 of Tamandua tetradactyla. Lineage (NCBI taxonomy): Eukaryota > Metazoa > Chordata > Mammalia > Pilosa > Myrmecophagidae > Tamandua > Tamandua tetradactyla. The sequence goes on from NC_135334.1 coordinate 43,064,062, forward strand.
CTTTGCAACACAGTCAGTGACATTCTGGGGAAGCAGATGTTCTTACATACTGCTGGTACGATTTCAGGATTATTAAACAATACAGAGGGACAAACAAAGATAAAGGCGCCAGTTTGAAGGGGTTTCCAATAGCTATGTTGGGTACAATTTAAACATCAGAAAGAATACTGCCAGTAATGTGTTATGGTGAAAATTTAAAAATCCATGAGTCCATAATAATATTAAAATATATATATATTTTTTTTGCATGGGCAGGCACCGGGAATCAAACCCAGGTCTCCAGCATGGCAGGCAAGAACTCTTCCTGCTGAGCCACCAGGGCCTGCCCTTAAGATACTTTTTATTTTTTAAATAAGGAAATAAAAATATAGGGGATAGGAAAGCTCTTGCTTTATAGAGGAATTCCAGGCCTTAAGTTTAGGAATTATGATAGAATTAGAAAATTTTCATTTTGCGTTCCTCAATATAACAACTCATTCAATCAAAGATCACGAGTGGATTCTAAAACCATTTTGCAAAATTGTGGTAGAAAAAGATATTCACATAGTTTCAAGATATCACTCCACAGATGACTTGTCAATAAAAATGAAAACATATAATCTCAAGAGATATGATCTCAAATTTACTGCACAATCCTTGATTAGATTCTGGATTGGAGTAATGGGGAAAATGTATATATGGACAGTACATTAGATAATGTTACTGTACCAGTATTACATTTCTTGGGTATCATAATTTTATTATGTTTATATAAGAAGTACAGGAGAGTGCCTTTGTTTTTAGGAGACACATGCTGAGGTGTCAGCACCCACCACTTAAGTTTGAATGGCTCAGAAAAAAAATGTATGTATATTTTTATGTATGGATGTATATACATATCTATCATCTGTCTATGTTTTTATACTTAAAGAGATAAAGCAAATGTAGCAAAATGTTAATAACTGGTGAATCTAAATCAGGGTTCAGCAACTTTTTTAATGTATCAGCCAGAGATGATACATAAATTAATGGGTGTGGGTATGTACCAATCAAACTTTATATGAACAGGTGGCAGACAGAAATTGGCTGTGCAGCTGTAGTTTGTAGACCCCTGATCTAAATAGAAGTTTACATGGTTGTTCATTTTATTTTTCTGTATGTTACAAAAAATACAATTTTTTTAATCATATGGGAAAACAAACATATGGACGTATGTTTCTATTGGAACAGAAATTATTCATGTGACTAGATTTGTCATAAAAGTGGAAGTGACGATGGTATTTAATAAATAATGTAGATGTAGTCACCATGCTGTCATTGCCCTTCTCAGAAAGTTAAAGAGGAGAAGGTTAGAAATAATTTAGATTCAGGTCACTAGAAACAAACAAAAAGCACCATTAGCCAGAGAGAATAAAGGTCTCTAAAGATTAAAGTGTACATTCCTTGATCCTGATTTTTTTGTTTGCTTACAAACCTAGATTTACTACAAATGAATGAGGATGGAAACAAGCCTTTCTATAGAAAATACAAATATTTGAATATAAAACTTGAAAGTGTACTATGTTAACCACTGAATCTTATAAACTATGTATGCTATAGGAAATTAAATTTTATTACCTAGACTGTATGTGAATTTAATAACACTGTGATACTTAACACACCACAACACATACTGTATGGACCTTAGCTTTCTCCTTGAAGACCTGTTTGAAATTAGGCTGCCTCTGCAAAAGTGATTCAAACAGAAAACAAATGCTTGCTCTTTCCCAGTTCTATATAGTTTCTTTCTCTTTTTTTTCATTTTGTTTTTAATGATTACCACTTGGCTTTTGTTTTGTAGGTGGTTTTTATTTCTTTAACTTTGCTTACCACTATTTTTTTTTACAACTTCATACAATGAATATGTTTTACATACATTTATTTGTGTGAGTATAAATATATATATACATAGAAAGAGAGAGAGAGAGAGACAGAGAAACAGAGAGAGCGAGACAGGAGAGATGCAGATATATAGATACATTCTGTCACCTAGCACAAACAAAACCCTGGTTTCAGTCATTTTGATGAATGAATAGTAGGAAAGGTGAAGAACAATTCAGAAGATGGCAAGACTCTGAAAGAACCTAGGGCTCTGTGAATATTGGGTGATAAGCAAGTATCCAACAAATAACAAGGATGCAAAACAAAACAAAACAAAACAAAACTTTTTTTTTTTTCAGACAACTGAGATGCTTTTGAGTTCATTGGAATAGTCGTTTAAATAAAAAAAATCATTAATTCAGGCTTAAAGACATTTCAGTTACAACAAGAGTAACTTGAGTGTGAAGCAAACATGTTTTAAAACATGTTAAGCAACATTTAACAGATACATCTGACAGGAACCATGAAGAAAGAAATCAGATAGCAGTGACGGGAGTATTGACAAAAGTCTAAAGAAATAGGCAGTAAGGTTGGCAGGTAGTGTAGTCTCAGACTCTTGAAGAAGGTAACTGAAACTGAATCCTGTTTGGCAAAGGAATGCTTTACTAAAACTATATTATATTAAAGCATAAAACAATATGATTTTTTATAGGAAAATAGAAAATAAAATTTAAAAGAGTTATCCATAATCCTCCCAGTTCCCTAACACTATGGCTATCATCTAATAGAATTCACACCTGCATTTATTTTACTTAGGGCATTATAGAAAACATAAAATGTTGTACCTTGGATTTTTTTTTTTTGGTGCTACATTGCAAGCATTTGATTTGAAAGTCCTATTAATGGGAATGGGATTGCTCAAGATATTTTTTTGAAGGCCTTCTCTGTGCCAGAAACATTAGCAGCCTCATACTCTGCAGGTACGTATTTTGCATTCCAGTAAGCCAATTTCCTGAAGTATTCCGTAAACCACTTCTAGTTTTAATAAAATTATTATATATCATCTGACATAAAGCTCTGAAGTTATAAATTTCCCCACACATATTTACCTAACTAGATAAATCATGATGGAATAATATACTGTCATTCAGAAACTATATTACTTGGAATGGCATTTGATTATCATGGGAAGTATGCACGTTCTCTAATAACAGATGATATTCAATATGCTAGTAAAATTATTCAGAGTAATAAAAAACCCAGGAGCCTGGAGGATGTTCTTTGACAAGTATAAATGTACTTTAACTCTTTTATCTTAATATTATATGCTAGTTGATTCTGTGCTACTTTCATTTAATGTAACCACATCCTTGACATCTGATTATCTACAGATAAGTAGAGATCAGTCATTTTTCATAACCATTTATGCTACACTCTTTTAGAGGCCTTTCTATGACTCACGTAATCATAAAAAAAAAAAAAGCCACAGTCTCTCCTGTAAGTGTCGCTGAGACAAAAACTTCCAGAATTCCTTACTTTGTCTCTTTGTCATAATAACCCAGAAAATCTGACAGGCTAAGATTAGATAAGCTTGGCAGACTCAAATAAAATATGATGAAGTTCACTAACACTTCAAACATAAATGTAGAAAATGCAGACAGGTCTCAGAATTAACATAATGTTCTGAATTTCTAATCCCTTTATATCAAATGTAATTCTAATATTGAAACTACAGATTAGCCTGGCTAAATTATAAAATATAGTTGTGTCAACCCCTATTAAAGGACTTGCGAAGGCTCCTCAGTGATTAAATCTCAGTGTGGGATACCTGGTGCTGTGCATGGGGGATGATTTCAGGTTATGAAGGGGCCTTGAACAAATAGGATAGTGAGAGATTTCTTACTAATTTCTTTAATCCTAATTATTTTAGGAAAAGGGTCAGCAGGTCTTTTATGTCCTTTTAACAATTGTTCATCAATCTTTCTAAAAGAAAAGCTAGCTCAGATGGCCAGGCAAAAACATTTATCTGAAATGGAATAACATTTTATATGGTGTTTATTTTCATTGTTATCATCAATATCTGACAAGTGAAAAAATGGCATACCTTTTAAATGATATCAATAAATAAATTTAAGTAACATTGATTAATCAATCCGGAGAAAATTACTAATCGGATGTAGTAGTGCGGTATGTGGACATGGCAAACATAAGAAAATGTGTTCTGTTGCAGTACAGAGAAATGGAAATTATGGCAATTGTGCATGGATAGATAACATGTAAGATACACCGGCCTAGGCCTCAACCTTCTGATAAGACCCACACTAGCCACATTACTTATTGGACACTTGAAATACAGTTTGTATTTCTAAGTAAACTAAGATGCTTTATAAGTGTAAAATACACACCCGGTTTCAAAGACACACAAAAAAGAATGGGAATTCTTTCATTATTTGTTTATATTAATTGTGACTTAAAATGACAATATTTTGAAGATATTGTATTAAATACATTATTATTATTTCACTTGTTTATGTTTTTTAATGTGGCTGACTTGGGAAATATGTAACATCACATTTTTTCCTATTGGTTAGCATTTTCCTAGACAATGAATTCCGGACTCTTTGGCATTCCAGGAAATCCACAATCCTTTTAACTTTTATTCTACAAGTTTAACCATTAAATACTCTATAACACCTTAAAAAGGTTTTGTATACCTAGACCTTTATTTTACAGGAGTGACCTTTAAGATTTTTGTTCATGTAGTCCATAAAGGAATTTTAACAAATTATATAAACCATCACACTTTTATAATTTGATATCTAATTTTCAACATAAATTTAAATAATTGCTAAAGACATACTTTCTAGCACACTATAGTGCCACTCTTTTGTCAGAACTAATAGACCCTAAATAGCAAAGTTATTTGAAATCCAACATAATTAATTTTAAAATATAAGCAAACAAACTCTGCTTTTAGGATTTGGAAATTTTATATTGTATATTCATTTTATGGAAGTAGTTTTTCTATTCCACTAAGCCCACAGAAATATTTCTTAATGCAATATGTACCCTATTGTATTTCTCTGTAACAAGTAACATCCATATAATCCAAAATTTATTGTTGATTTATTTTTTGCATTTCCAAATAAGAATTGAAGTGTAAAAATTTTCTTTTTCTTCAGGATTGAAATGTTGTTGTAATTATTACTGTGCACATCTGATAAAATAAACATGTAACAAATATATTTAAATGAAAGTTAAACTTTTAGTAGAAATGTGTTCTTAATAAGATGGGTTTTGCCTTTTATTCTTATTTACTATTTTTAAAATATTTGTGTGCTGGTGTGAAACTGTTGTGTACCCCAGAAAAGCCACGATTTTTACCCTCATTCAATATTGCTGTGTGGGATCTTTTTTTGTTTCCATGGAGATGTGACCCACCCAATTGTTGGGGGTAACTTTTGAGTAGATAGTTTCCATGGAGATGACTCTACTCATTCAAGGTGGGGTTGCTTAATGGAGCCCTTTAAGAGGGCACCATTTTGGAAAAAGCTCAGTGCCCACAGAACCCACACAACCAGAGACCTTTGGAGATGTAGAAGGAAAATGCTCCTGGGGAAGCCTTATGAAATGAGGAGGGAAAGCTAGCAGATGTCACCTTGTGCCCTCCCAGCTGGGAAAGAAACCCCAAACTTCATTAGTCCTTTCTTTGGAGTTAAGGTATCTTACTCTGGATGCCTTAATTTGGACATTTTCATGGCCTTAGAACTGTAAACTTGCAACTTAATAAATTCCCTTTTAAAAAGCTGTTCCATTTATGGTATATGCATTCTGGCAGCTTACAAACTAAACAATATGCATTGAAAAAATAATTTATTTACAAAATTAGGTAGAGGGGAATAGAAATAACTTTATTCTAATGATGTTACTAGATATCTTGAACTCCTTCTGACTTATATTCCAAAAGCACAGTTATGACCAAAAATGATTTTTATTAATTTATCAACAAACAACCTAGTTTGATCCTCCTTTAATTTTAATGAAAATAACAACCGTAAAAAGCAAGTTAATTACACATATGGACAAATTAGGCTCTTTCAGTTTCTCCCACCTACAATGCTACTTTCGATCGTCATTTTGCTTGGTGTTTCAAGAGTTATTCTACACCTGGCAGTGTACCCCATAAGGTTAAGAGTGAACTAAAGTGAGCCTGTCCTTGATAAAGAGTCATGTGAGAGATAATATAGGGAGACCATACCTGAAGCTTCTACCTCAGAAGAATTAACAGGAAGATCAATTTAGGAAAGAGTTCATAAAGGATTCAGGTAATGGAAAATTTGTCCTTAAAACTTTCTCTGCCTATCACTGGACAATGTCTGTGTACCCCAGAAAATAGGCACTCCAGTTTGAAGATCTCTGCTGTAGAATAGTTTCTTTCTCTTCTTAGTGAACAAGTAAATGAATAAGGAAATGAAGGAAGAGATTCATTATCATCATCAATGTCTAATTTATATGAGATCTTTACAATAAAACTTACTTGATCCATGTACTCTAAAATAACACCCTTTAATCTTTACCTATATAATTCTGCTTTTTTTTTTTTAAGTAGGGGACGAATTGGTAGAATCCTTACTGGACAATTTGACAATATGTACAGTAGGCAAAGCCATTTAAGTGCATTTTTTTTTTAATTAGAGAAGTTGTGGGTTAACAATCATGCAAAAATACAGGATTTCTATATACTACCCCCTGACCGACATCTTGCACTGGTGTAGATAATTTGTTACAATTGATGACAGCACATTTTTACAAATGCACTATTAATTCAAGTCTATGTTTCAGCTTAGGGCTCACAGTCTGTGTTATCATATATACAATCTAACATTTCCCCTTTTAGTCATATTCAGATATTTATTTCAATGCTGTTAACTGCATTCAAAATGTTGTACGACCATTACCAAAACATTTCCATCATTCCAAACAGAAATCCTGTGCATTTTAAGTCTTAACTTCCCATTCCATAACCCCATCCCATTCCCTGGTACCTATATTCTATATTCTGACTCTGAGCTTGCTTATTCTAATTATTTCAAATTAGTGAGATCGTGCAAAATTTACCCTTCTGTGTCTGGCTTATTTTACTCAACATGGTGTCTTCAAGGTTCATCCATGTTGTTCCATGTATCGGGACTTAATTCCTTTTTATGGCTGAATAACTTTCTATTGTATGTATATACCACACTTTATTTATAGGTTCATCTATTGATGGACATTTGGATCGTTTCCATCTTTTGGTAATTGTATCATGCCACTATGAACATCAGTGTGCAAATATCTGTTTGAATCCCTACTTTCAATTCTTTGGGCACATACCTAGTAATGGTATTGCCAGATCACATAGGATTTCTATATTTAACTTGGTGAGGAGCTATCAGACTATCTTTCAGAATGTCAGCACCATCTTACATTGCCACCAGCAATGAATGAGTGTTCCTATTTCTCTGCATCCTCTCCAATGTTTATTTTCCATTTTTAAATAGCATTCATTCTAATGTGGGTGAAATGCTTCTTATTGTGGTTTTGATTTGCATTTCTCTGACGGTTAATGATTGCTAATGCAAATAGGGAAAGTCTTATTTCTTCCTTTCTCATTTGGATGCCTTTTATTTCTTTTTCTTGCCTAATTGCTCTGGTAAGAACTTCCAGTACAATGTTGAATAACAGTGGTGACAGTGGACATCTTTGTCTTGTTCCTGATCTTAGACAGAAAACTTTCAGTCTCTCACCATGATGTATGATGCTAGTTTTGGGTTTTTCATATATGCCCTTTATCATGGTAAGGTATTTCTTTCTACTTCTAGTGTTTTAAGTGATTTTATCAAGAAAGTGCACTGTCTTTTATCAAATGTCTTCTCTGCATCAACTGAGATAATTTTCATTTATTCTGTTAATATGGTGTATTACATTAATTGATCTTTTTTATACTGAACCAATCTTGCACACCAGGGATATGCTGTTGAATAAGGTTCATTAGTATTGTGTTGAGGATTTTTGCATCTACATTCATAAGAAGTATTGACCTGTGATTTTCTTTTCTTATGGTATCTTCATCAAGCTTTGGTGTGAGGGTGTGTGATGTTAGCCTCACAGAGTGAGTTAGGGAGTGTTCCATCCTCTTAAATTTTTTGGAAGGGCTTGAACAGAACTGGAGTTGTTTTCTTGGAATACTTGGTAGAATTCCCCTGTAAAGCCATCTGGTCCCGAGTTTTTTTGTGGGGAGGATTTTGATTACTAAGTCAATTTCTTTATAATTGGTTTGTTGAGATATTTTATTTCTTCTTCATTTAATCTAGGTAGTTTGTGTATTTCTAAAAATGTGTCCATTTCATCTAGGTTATCTACTGTATTGGCATACGGTCGTACACAGTATCCTCTCACAGTCCTTCTTTTTTTCCAGCGGGCTCAGAAGTAATGTCCTCCTTGTCATTTCCAATTTTCATTATTTTATCCTCTTTTCAAAGGACCAACTTTTGGTTTTGTTGATTCTCTCTTTTGTTTTGTTTTGTTTCCTGTTTTGTTAATCTCTGCTCTAATCTTTGTTATTTCCTTCCTTCTACTCATGTTGCATTTGGTTTGCTCTTTTTTTTTTTTTTCTAGTTTTAGGTTAGGTTTCTGATTAACTGAGCCACCATTGCACCGCCCTGTTTCTTCTTTTTTAATATATGTATTCAAAGCTATAAATTTCCCTCTCATATTGCCTTCACTGCACCCCATACGTTTTGATATGTTGTATTTTCATTTTAATTCACCTCAAGGTATTTCCTAACTTCACTTCTGATTTTCTCTTTAACCCATTGGTTGTTTAAGAGTATGCTGTTTAATTTTCATTTATTTGTGAATTTTCCATTTCTTGCTATGTTATCGATTTCTAGCTAAATTCCGTTGTGGTTGGAGAATATACATTGTATGATTTCAATAAATTTGAATTTATTGAGAGTTGTTTTGTGACCAAAGGTAGGGACTAATGTGGAGGGTGATCTATGTGCACTCAAGAAGAGTGTGTATTCTGTTTCTGTTGGGTTCAGTGTTCTATACATGTCTGTTAGGTCTAATTGGTTGAGTGCATTATTCAAGTCCTGTACATCCTTACTGATCTTCTCACTAGATGGTCTATCCATTATTAAGAGTGGAATGCTAAAGTCTCCTACTATTAATGTAGAACTGTTAATTTCTCCCTGCAGATCTGTCAGTTTTTGTTTCATATATTTTGGGGCTCTGTTGTTAGGTGCATTTATATTGATAATTTTTATGTCTTCTCATTAAATTGTCCCCTTTATTAGTAGATAATGATCATCTTTGCCCCTCATAACTGTTTATGACTTAAAGTCTATTTTATCTGATATTAGTGTAGCCACCCCAGCTGTCTTTTGGTTCCTGCTTGCATGGTATATTTTTTCCATCCTTTTACTCTCAACCTACTATATCTTTGACTCAAAGGTAAGCCTCTTGCAGGCAGCATATAGTTGTTATGCTTTTTTCCCCCCATTCTGCCAATTTCTGCTTTTTGACTGGAAAGTTTAATCCATTTATATTTAGTTGCTACTGATAATACAGAACCTTCTCGTGCCATTTTGCTATTTAGCCTTTGTAGGTCTTATACTTTTTTAGCCCTTTAGTTCCATTAAGTCTACTTTTATATTTATTGGTTTTTATGTGCAAATTGTAACATATTGAGTGCCTTCTCTTTTCTATCTGCATATATTTTTCATTTGTTTTCCTTGTGGTTTCCTTAGTGTTACAATTTAACATCTTAAGTATATGACAATCATATTTAGTTTGATATCAACTTAACTTTAATAGCATGCACATGCTATTATACTTTTCCTATATCCTGGTGTCCCTCCACCATTTTTTATACTTGTTATCACTTACATCTTCGTGCCCTGTATCTCCAAAAACCTAGATTTATGCTTGCCTTACATGTGGGAGAGCTGGGTTCAATTCCCGGACCATGCACCCTGCTCGCCCCCAAAAAACAACGACCTAGATTTAGCATTACTTTTTATGCATTTGCATAACAGCACCTGTAGTAAGAAGTGGAGCCACATACCAAACAATACAATACAATAATACTGGCATATGTAATTGCCCAAATGATTATCTTTTTATTTCCTTATGGTGCTTTAAACCCCTGTCTAGTGTTCTTTAGCATTGCTTATAGGGTAGTCTAGTGGTTATGAACTCCCTCAGCTCTTCTTTATCTGAGAATGTCTTAATCTATTCCACATTTTTTGAAAGAAATTCTCACTGGATATTAAATTCCGGGCTGGCATTTTTTCCCTTCAGCACTTTAAGTATTTTAACCCACTGCTTTTTTGACTCCACGGTTTCTTAAGAGAAATTAGCACTCAGTCTAACTGAGACTTCCTTGCATATGACCCATTGTTTTCCTCTTGCAGCTTCCAGAACTCTCTCCTTGTCCTTTGCTTTTTTGTTTGTTTTTTTCACATGGGTAGGCAGCAGGAATTGAATCTGGGTCTCTGGCATGGCAGGCGAACATTCTGCCACTGAGCCACCATCACACCATCTCCTGTCCTTTGCTTTTGATAGTGTAATCAATACATGGTGGAATGGATTTTTCTTAATATTTATCCTGTTTGGTTTTCTCTGAGCTGCTTGGATGTGCATATTCACATCTTTTGCTAAGTTTGGGAAGTTCTCTGTCATTATTTCTTTGTCTATTCCTTCTGCCCCTTTTTCTCTTTCTTCTACTTCTGAAACTCCCAAAATGTGTATATTGGAATGCTTGATGGTGTCCCATAGCATCTTAGGCTATTCTCATTTTTAATATTCATTTTTTTTTTCTTTCTGCTCCTCAGCCTGTTTCATTTCAAATGTCTTACTTCAAGTTCACTGATTCTTTCTTCTACCAGCTCTAATCTGCTCTTGAAACCCTCCTGGGCATATTTCATTTCTGTTGTTGTAGTCTTCAACTCCAGTAGTTATGTTCTTCCCCAGAAGTCCCACTTAAGGGCTCTTACATACGTCTTATTTACTTACCAATTTCTACCCAGATTATACTTATTTTCACTATATACCATCCTTATAGTACAAGGAAACCCTCTGAGGGTAGAAACTGTTTTTAATTCATTTATCTTTCATTACAGTCCAGGACAGTGTCTTATTCACAGACTGCTGAACTAACTGAAACAATGAATAAACAAATATTTGAGTTAAATATTTTTAATAGAAGGCAACTGTTGTATAACTATTGTAAAAATAATAACAGATAATATTTTTAGGATCTTTTATATGCCTGACACTTAGTTGATAATTCATAAATATCCTCTCTAAACTTTACAACAACCAGGCAAAGTAGGTGTCATCTTCATTTTATATATAAGGAGACTATGGCTTAGAATAATTAAATAATTTGCATTTTATTACATAGTTACTAAGTAGGAGAATCTCTAAACAATATATTGTATTGTTATTAGCATTATAAAAAGTTATTGCCACAAAGTTTTATTTTAGCAAATATTATTTCAGTCACATATATCTCAGAGAAAAACTATCACTTTCTATGTCATTGATGGCTATATTAAATTTTAGAATGATTATTTCTTCCTATTATATAATACAAAATGCAAAAGTTGCAAGTCACTTTTTCAGAAAAACCTCACTTTTATAATTGTTGTTTTGAGCACCATTTTTTTCTTATCTAAAAAGGAGTTAATGAAATTACTTCTATAAGATATGCAAAACTGTAAAGTTTAAATACTTTGAGAATGGGTAACAATGGTGAAATTTACCTAAGCTGTTCTGTAAATGTTCAAATGTCTTACTGCAGCAAGTCTGATGATCAGACCATTCTTTGTGTATTTATTTAATTTAACACTTCTGATTTATATGATTTTAGGAGAAGGGTAATATCTTCAGCTCACTCATTGGGATTGATTTGTGACAAGATGCAATCTACCTTTCCTTAATCCTCTCCCTTACTTTAATAGTATTTGGTATTTATTTTGGTAGGGAAAAAAATAGAAAATTGCCTGTGAAAAGGCTATGCTAATCTATGCAAATATGCACAATTGGTGTGACTATAATTGTGGCCCTCAGTCATGTACTTGAGAGGAATCTAATAAAAATGTAGGTAGAGATCTTACTTAGAAAAAAGCTACAACTGAATATGATCATTTCACTAACCTCTATTTCACAAAGTTACCTTTGCAATAAGTCCTATTCTGTGCTTCTTAGGTACATCCAATACCTGCTTACTGAGAAGAAGCATTCAAGAAACCAAGCAGGGCACTTTGATTCTATTCATGGTACCTTTGTCTTTTGCAGTTTAATAATGACAACCTGAAAAATTACTGGGTTGTCAAACCATGGGTTTCTTTAGTGCATGCTGTTCTTAGTCAAATTTTGTACGTTTTAGTTAATTGGATGCTAAGATGTAGTAGTGTGTTCATACAGGAAGAGAAATAAATGTTTTCATTTTTTTCCTAATGTAAATTAAAACAGAATCTTAAAAAAGTCAATAGACTATTGACTATTTCCAAATATTCTTGAATTTGCTAGCTTTTATTCTTCTCATCATGCTTTGTAATAAGTTGTGATATCAAAATACCACTTGCAGATCACATCTCTTAAAGTGTTAGGTTTGGAAGGCAGCTTAGATATAACCTGGTAAAATTCTCTCAGGGCTCTACAGGATAACTATAACAGGGTGGAAAATATGACCCTTTTAAGTGACAATGTAATTCCTCTTCAGGAGGCAATTGACTCTTTATAAAAAATTATATGGGTTAGAAGTTGAGACCTGAGGCATAGGTTAAGGAAAATCAGGAATAAAAGAGATGACTTAACATTATACATGAATAGAACTTGGGTGTAAGGGAGAGAAGAGTCAAAAAGAGATATTTTAAATATTTATTGACATGGCATGGGCAGCCATCAATGAGAATGGACTCAGTGATCAGTCAAATAGGTAACAGCTGTTAGTTTGGTCTTACCTTTGCTTGTAAGGTGAATAAAAATCCAGAACTTAACCCCGCAATGTAAATCCCTTGTATAAGGAGGATTTTAATTGTTTGTTTGTTTGGTTTGGTTTTAAGTGAAAAATTAAGCGATATTTCCACCTTTTCCTTCTCAATGTATGCAAAAATTGGAAAAGTATTATTATGAAAAGCAAACACCGATAGAAATACTGTTTAAAATCCTATTACCGGATCTCAGACTCTGCATTCCCACCACCAGGTTTGTTGCCTTTTATTATCTACAACAAACAAGGCTATGCACAGAACATTTTTCATGGTTCCTGGCATCCTCCAGGTTGCAGTTGAAATAAACAAATTTAAAAGTGGTTTCTCTGTTTGGACTGCAAACTCGCTTCATTTCCTGGATGGCTACCTTATGTGTTCGAGCCTTCACGTGGCTCCATACTGCACTATTTAAATTTTACACTCTTGAAGTCTGCGTGGTTATGGCTTTGCCAAGATTTGAGTCCAAGATTCTTAATTTAGTTAAAAATGGTAGGTATTAGTTTTTTGTGTATTTCAAAAAATTCTGAACTTGCACTAATTTAAAATACCATGGGACCCGTGTTTGTAGTGATAGACAATTACACGATCAGAAGATCAACAAAGCACTTCATCCAAACAGAGGAATGAAACTAGCAGGCCCAGGTGTGAAATAATTATGGGTTTTAAGTAATAATAGAATAATAATATAAAATATATTCAGTGAGCACTAGCAAAACAAGTGATGATGTCTAGTTTATTTATATCTTTGCTTAATCATTTATTTTAATCTTTAAATGATTACAGAACATTCCAACAATATCTGATGGCATGTTTATCATTCTATCCATATTTGGTTATGTATTGTTCTACTGATCTATCTATCTGCTCAGTCCATCAGTCATCCATTGAGATCTGCAGAGTAAGTTGTCAATGGTGTTTAACTTGCAGTTGAGATCTCTCAGGGCTGACAAGAGCAAAGCTCAGTTCAGTGGTATCCTAGGTAGGTAATTTCATAGACGAGTGGGGAAAAATCTTTGACTGAATCAGTCCTAATAAAATTTAAAAAGCAACTTAAAGTACTGCCCAATAAAGGCTGTCATGAGGATCATTTTTAAACACGTAAAGTAGGAAATCTTAATTTATACCTGTAGACAAGTTGGCAGGGGAGGAGGGAGAGGCAGTGGTTATAATTATGTGGTAACTGCATTTGGCTCATGGGAAAAAATTGAAAACATGTATCCCAATAGTAGAAATGTAGCCTATATTATTATGTGGGACATCAAGTATTTAGGTGATACTAGTTTACTTTACAGCTGTTAAACTTTGTACTTTGGTGCACATAATAAATATTTTTTCATACAATTTATAAAAGGAGAGATCAGAAATCACCCTTTGGGGAAAAGTAGAAATCATTGAGTAGTCCAAGAGAAGTTATACATTAAAATTGATATATCACTTATTTCCCATTTAAATGTGCATTTCTTTTTTGGGGACAGGACATTAAGTTGGCGAGGAAGGCTATCATCTTTACCTAGGTGAGCTTTTAGTTATAATTGTGGGAGACCAACATCACCCTGCTTTAACACTATTGCAGGTGAGGTTAATAATTAAGCTAGATAATTATTAACATTGAGTTTGTCAAAGATCAGACACATGATTCCTGGAGCCCATATAAAATTCTGTAGAAATATATCAATCTGATGGAGTTGTAATATTGCTATTATGGTTGCTTATAAGTTTGTGCTTTACAATTACACTGAAAAGTAGTTCAGATATTAGACTATGACCACTGAAATTCTCATCCCCATTTTTCATAAATAAGATAAAATAAAACATTTCTTCTTTAGAAATAAGATAAATACAAAATCTGATATCAGAAGGTCCTAATATTCTGCAGTAAAAAATACAGAATATTAGTATATAGGGTAGAACATCTCAAAATAGCTATTCAATGTACATTTACATGTAACATAGATATTAAATTATTTCTGGACAAATGAGAAGATATGTGCATTTTTCCAGGCATACGCTGGCTTCTAAATAGAAGTGCCAGGATAAAAGTTTATTTTTCTCTTACATATCAACGCAACGTCAGGCAGGTTTATTGAGTCTAAGTGTCATGACCACCCTCAGCTTATTATTTTCATTTTTGCAATCCATGGCAGTTGTTCCAGCTCCACCAGCTGCAGCCAGCAGGAAGGAGAAAGTGAACTGGGAAGTGGGCATCCACATCCAATCACTGAGGGGCAAGAATCAGTGTATCACTCAGATTGCATTGTCCAGAACATAGCCACATGCCTACACTGAGCTGAGGGAGAATGGGTGTGGGAGGGGACACACCACGAGGGTGTCCCCCGATGAGCCCCACCTCCTGATATTCATGTCCTGTGTTGTCACCTCTCCTTGAGTGTAGGCTGGGTTTCATGACATACTTGAAATGCAGAAAATATGAAAAAACTGATAAAATGCCACATCACTTCCAAGACCGGGTGAGAAAAAGACTGTAGTTTCTGTCTTGGGTGCTCTCTCTCACTCTCTCCTTGAGCACTCCCTCTTGCTCCCTCCCTCTTGGATCACTTGCTCTGGGAGAGCCCTGCTGCTGTGTCCTGAGGTGGCCCTGCGGAGAGGCCCTCATGAGTGACCTTGGGAGTGAATCCTCCTGAGTGGGTCCTGGAGAAGCGTGCAGCCCCAGCCAACACCTTGATTCCCACCGTGAGAGCAACCCTGAGTCCAAACCACTCAGATAAACCACTCCCAGGTGCCTGGCCTGTGAAAATAAGACAATACATGCTTGCTGCTTTCAGCTACAAGATCTGGGGTCATTAGTTTTGCAGCAATGGATAATTAGCATACTGGGACATGCAGTCTTTAGCTGGGTAGCTGTGTGATTTTGATACACAACAAGAAGAGAATGGGTATTGGGAAAACACAAGTAGTCTGACTATAAGAGGTGATAAAAATACATCTTTATTCCTTTTTTTCACCATAAAATAATAATTAAAATAGACTTGCTTTAGATGAGAGATGATATATGTTAGATAAGAAGATGGTTGGAAATATAAAGTAACTTTCCATTTTAGGCACAGCTGAGAACATTCCTTTGGGTTTAAAATAGTGATCACTGCACTTTTTCGTATACTAACTAAGTTAATTCTAACAAGAACCCTTTGGGAAACCAAGAAACTGAGTAGAGACTCATTGCTGCATCACTCTGCTACCTCTAGAACTCGAATATAGTCCTATTATTTCCCTTATCATACTTGGCTATATTTGTTTACATTACTATATTCCTTAATAGTGAGTAAGCTCCTTATAGCTGTATCCATGGCTTTTTAATTTTTTGGTCCCCTGTGCCTAACACACTATTGAACATTTTCAACACATGTTTATAGAATAGAATTAAAAGTCTCAGTGACGTGTAGGAGGCTTGACTGAGATTGGCACAAGTAAGGGCGGCAAATATTTGAAACATGTGCCACTGATTTCCTTTTGTACCCCCAGTAGCAGGCATAAAATATCATAGTATTTTTTGAGCTGAGCTTAGAGAATCCTTTTCAACACATACAGCTATAATCTATCACTAGAAGCTGGCATAAAATGAAAGCTATTTCACAGGTCAGCCACGTGGGCTAGCATGGTACAAACTGCTCAGCTGAGCGTGGCGCTGCAACTATTTTCCATCCTTAGCCAAGGGGTCTCAGTTCAAGCTAATAATACCAATATACCCTTGTAAGAAGGGTTGTCAAAAACAGATTATTGAGGCTTTAGGAAAGAGAAGGAGAGCAGTTCAGGATAAAAACATTTGCCGATATTTCTAGGAGGGCTTTAGAGGTGTAGAGTCATTTTACAATGACCCCAGCGAAGTTTTCTTTTTGTCTCTTCTTTCGACATTTAGAAAGTTGCAGCTTCTCTTGTTCAACTCTGTTTCATACGGTTTCAATTATGAAATTTATAAGGAAGGGGGACGGATGGCCAGGAATCCATGTTTGTCAGGGAATCATTATCAAATCAAGAACCACCATTTCAGGTCTGCCAATATAAACACTTCACGGATGAAATCTACTGAAATGCCGAGCAAGACGTATGTGTGTTTTTTCCCACCTTCTATGTGCAAGATCAATGATGGCGATCATTCAACTGCTTGGAGGCCCTGATCTTTGCAATCCTGAAATTGACTCATAAGGGAAAGGGAGGAATAGAGGAGTGAGAATAGGGCTCCCTCACAATTCTGGGATGTAGGACTGTGACTTTGGCAGACACATCAACTGGTTTTCACTTTCCCCCACACTGAGAGACTTTTGTCTGCCTTTCTTATTGGCCTACGTATTTTGGGCAGTTAAGAAGAGCTGAGTTGCCCATTGCCAACATGGTGCCTGGGAACACCAGTCACTGGGTGTTCCCGGCCCATGCGAAATGTGTTGCTTTCTTATCTATAGGATTTGTTTGTCCCAGGCTTATAGTCTTTGTAAATCAGAGTAACTGTTTTGAAGAACAGGTAAAATGTGTCACTGCTCTGTGAAAAGGCCGTCAGCTGTACATCAGCAGCAGAACTGACAGTCGATCATGATGGTTCCAAACTGCAATTAAATGAGCCTCAACACTCTGGCTGTTTGGCTCAGTCCTGGGGATGCCCCACACTTGTCCTGCTTTTATCAACTCAGAGGTCTTTGAAAGTGCGTTTTTTCCTCCCAGCATTTTAACTTATGTATGTTTCTTTGTTAGAGGGCAAAGCTTTCATATTCCATGGTAGCTTTGCCTGAGGTAGAAAGGATAAAAAATGGTCATCATTTTTGCAGTTCAGTGTAAGCTCTATTCAACATTTGCTGTTTCTGTAACACTATCTGTGCATGTTTCAATGGTGGAGGGAGAAGAATCAAATTATAAGAAAAAATTGTCGAAGAGGAAGTCTTTAATACTTACCTGGATTTAGGCAAGAATCTGTTAAGCTTTCATGAGTTATCAAAATGATTTGCCCCATCATTTGGAGGTTATTCATACCTTAATTCATGATTTTACAAATTACTTGTACATGGGTTTGGCTTTTAAGAGCTGCTAAGTAGCCAGCTGTATTAGAAGCGCCTCGGCAGAAGATTACTGGATGGCATCATTCCCCACAATTACTGAGCACCTACTCATAGGCTCTGTAACAGCTAGGATGCTCTGGAAGCAGAAAACACCCATCGTATACCAAACGTATACCACGTACTACCATGACTCGATGTGCTTTTCACATAATTCTGCTGTATAGGTAAGGAAACAGATTTAGGGAGGTTAAGTAACTTGCCCAGTTCCACAAAAATTTTATGAGGCAGCGAATTTCAGACAAGTAAGTTGTTTCCACTACTACATGCTTCCCTTCAGGAACTTACAACCTCATGAGGAAGACAAGTAGCAAAATTATACTTTCTAATATCTGAGGGTTAAATTCATCATTTGTAATACTAGGATAGGTTTATCCAAAAGGGTTTGTTATACAGATTAAAAAATGTGTATGAAGAGGGTCATTTGCATTTGTAATATAGGTATACATAACTAGGCACAGAGTTTTAATATGTCAGGTCTACTGTACAAATTTCTGATGTAATTGGAACCCTTCATTGCTTTTTCAAAGTAATATATCTCTTTCCTTGCCATATTGTTAATGAGTAAGGCAAAGTTTTTTTTTTTTCCTTATCTTGGCCTTTCTTTACTCATGGGAAGATTTGAAGATAGCCATCTAATTCTAACTACTCAAAGTAATTGTCGATTACTGAGGTTAGCCACACAATTTAACATAAAAATGGCACAGGTTTAGGTCCTCTGAGAGACTGTGAGATTCCTGAAGGCAAAAGCTATGGCTTTATGTTTCTGGTGACTCTAAGCCATTGGCATAGGGTCTAAAATGTTGAATGGGACCATGTCCAGTATATCAATATTTCTCACAATTTTTTTTTTCGCATGGGCAGGCAACGAGAACCCATAATTCTTTTACATGAACAGATACAATTTAGATCACAGTAATGAGACGCATTCTTATTATTCAGGCAAAGAGTTTCAATAGTAGGAGACTAGCCAGGAGTGAGAGATTCTAGGATTTGCTTTAAATTTCTCATCTCAACACCTATGCTGACTTGCCATGGGATATTGGGCAACTCACTATGTTTTCTGAAATATAGTTTATTGATCTATATAATAAATATAAAATATCTGCCTCACTATCTAAACTAAAGCTATAGGTGATAGAATAGAATTAATGTGTTTTAGAGCAAGAAAAGACCCAAGAGATTGTTTCGTCTCCCTTCCCACCTACTCCTTTTAAAGCTTGTAATCCAAAATATCAATTGATTCAATCAAATAGAACAAATTAATAGTTATTGAACTAAGGTTTCCTGTTCCCCATCCTGTATTAATCACCCTATTCGGGAAAAAACAAATACAAAAACAAATTTATAGGTTAAAAAAATACAATATGTTATACAAACATACTCTAAAACTTACAAAACAATTCATAATTTTCAATCAACCTGCTAATTAGCATCACCATTCTGATACTTCAGAGGAGAAAACATAGACTCAGTGAATTTAGAGACAAATCACACTACTCATGAAGGCATAGCTGTGACTTGGACTCTCCCATCCCTTCTTTACACTTGGTCCTACTTTAAAAAGCAGGAACATAATTGCCAAGTACCATTGTTGTATTATATTTTAATAAGATGGACTATTCTTTATATTGTTTCCCATGACCTTTAGCAGTTACATTTCCTACTTTTTTCTTTCATAGATCTTAATTTTGACTATTTAAAATGTCATTTTCCTTACTTGCAAATCATGAAATTAAGCTGATTTTCTCCTGGTGAGTAAATTGCTGCATATTTAGTGTAGGAGCCCATGGGGGATAAATAAATAGATGAAATAGCTCAGCTTTACTGGGAATATTTTTGCAAAATTCATTCAAAGGAATAAATCATAGTTTCTAATACAAGACAGTCATATAACAGCAGGACACAATATATAAGTATAATAGAAAGAAAATACTTAACATGCCTTAAAGTAGATGTAACTTGTGGAATTCTCACTTAATGAAACTTTCTAAATTGATTAGATCACGAAATAGAAAGCATTTTTAGGGGCTTATTTTTAAGCTATGAACTAACTGCAAAAGATGAAATCTGGTGTGTTAGGCTGAGGACAAATTTGTATCCCAGCAGTCAAGTTCACTGAAGAAGGTAAGTGGCTGTTCAGGTATTTTGTAAAAAGATAAGAACATTTAGTTTTCATGACAGTACGGTGACAGCCTGCACAGTTGGGAAACAATATGTTGACTTATTCTAGAATGGACTCTGGCAAAGCAGAGATACACCTTGAAGTTTCAAACTGGATGAGGAAAGAGAGTTTTTATAATACACAGAATCTATTATTTAGAAATACAAAAAGAAAAAAAGGCAGCAATTGGCAGTGACAAAATATACTATAGTGACTAATACAAAGGAAGACGTTAGTCTTTCCATTTAGTGGTAACTCCCAATGTATTGAAATTGGTGATTTACATGAGCTATTTCTGATAGACAGAAAATATAGTTAATGAAAATATAGTTAATCTACAACTATTATGATAATGGTAACTGAGACAATTTTACATGATATTATTGCTTTATTACTTTATCTCAGTGAGTTAAACTGAGGGTAAAGGATTTAGAGGTACCTCTATCTCTCTGTCTATCTCTCTATCTTTCTATCAGTCTATCTATGTAAGCTGGTAGATAGCGGTTCTTTCTGAATGAATTGTAAATCCTTTTAAATTGTGTGTGTTATTTTATACATTAAAAAATATGCTGTACCTGGCACACAATAGTTGCTCAATAAGTGTGTTAGATAAATGAATGATGCTTTATAACTGTACTGTTCCTTAGACGTTTTGAAAATACTGGACAATCTTTTTAAAAAATGAAGTTCTGATGACTGAAGAGAACAGAATGTGAAAAAGCATCAGCACTTCTTTTTAAGGGCGCTTTGGAAAATCCTTTTCTACTATTCCCACTCTTCACAAGCTTCATTCAGCAAATAGCCAGGGCATATTTATCACTGACGGTTAGAGCAATCCAAAGGTAACAAAGTTTTTAATGCAAGTGATCATTGTGTATAATATATAAGAGGTGTATAAAATATGCTGCTTAAAATGCACGTGATCTGATAATTAACCTAATCTAGAGCCAAAATCATAATTATTTTCTTTCTGTTGATGGCATAAATATTTATATATAATTTTTGGCAAATTATATAAATAAAAGTAGGTATATTTATAAATCTATGTTGAAATATATAAAACTAATTTATATAAATTTAAATAATCTTTGGGGAGAGATAAATAATTAAAATTTATTATTCTTTGAAATGATCATAGTGTGAGATTATGGTCACATAGTTTGTGATAATATCAGCATTGGCTATGAATGTCTCCCAGGCTAAATTAATTTGAGGACCATCCTTCACAGTTCAATCATTGAATATATATATATAGATATAATTCTCCCAAGGAAATTCTTGTTAAAGGTACATCGACTAACGTAACCCTGAGAATAAGTGATTTTTCCCTTTACTCAAAACTAGTTTTGTGAGATTTTCACTTTCCTAAAATCTTATCAAACCTCTCATTTGATAGTAAAAAATATGTATATATAAGAATCTGTCCTCAGTAAGTAGAATGACCATATTATTTGTTGTCTAAGCCAGAACACTTTACTCTGAGGCAAATGAGAAACTAGATGGGACACTGGAAGCACAAGTATGAGTTGTCTTTGGACAATATGGACACGTAGCGAGACTATCAACATTTTATCGGGAGCACATTTTAAAAAAGATTTTAATAAAATACTTTTCTAAAATTTTAAAGTTCAAAGGAATCTGTTCATATCAGAAGGTCCATATGGGGAGCTTGGACACAAAACCACTAAAATTCCATGCTCACGTGCACTACTCTCCTGAGAGGACTGATACCTCTCTTTGGACTTTCAAAGCAGTTTGCAAGCCAAGATCCAGGGACGAGATGCAGTTAGAAAACAGTGCTCTGGTTCTTGGTGAGATTACTTTCACTCAGCCTGCTCTCATCTTTTCCAGTGAGCTCACAATGAAGAATCCCTGAGGAAGAGCTGCATAAAACCTGCACATCCACTTATTGTAGGAATGACAGATTTTGAAGATGAATCCATTGTGCCACAAAGGCTTTTTCTGTGCGGAAAAATTATTCTTTCACTTTAATAGCAGGGAGAGATATAACTCTCCTGAGTAAATGGTATGGTTGCGTATTATGAGCACTGTGTTTTATCACTGATCATAATTCTCTCTTTGTCTTTCTCAACCAAGATTATCAGTCAGAGCCTTCTGTGAGCCAAGCTGCAAGTGCCCAGCACTGCACAGCATCTGTTTGGTAACTTTATCCTCAATTTCGTTACCTCTCCCACATTCATTTCCCCAACATCTATCAATGGTTAACCTATTTAACATTTTCTTGTCTTTTCAGTACTGTAAACTGCTTCACATCCCTATGGAACAAGGTAGACAATAAATAAGCAAAATAAATACTAATCTAGAATCCATAATTCCAGGCAATAATATGCTATCTTAATTCCAAAGGCAAAGATGTCCTGGGCTTAAATGTTTTCAGCAAACATGGAATTCACGTTGGAAACCATAAAATCCATAAGGTTTGACTAGGTGAAAATTAAGATAAGATGAAATAAAGGGTGTTACAGGTCAGCAGGAAGACTTTATTACCATAGAATTAGATTTGACAGTGTACTAACCATGTCAACAAGGTAATGGGCCAATTTATATTGACTGATGGTTTCTTTGGAGGGATTGGGAAGGGAATTTAAGTATTACTAATCTGGACATCCATATGTCTTCAGTTGAAAAAATTTGCATTGATTAGAATGCTTGATGCATATCCACCAAACATATGCTGCTGAAAGAGTAGCTGCCACTTCAGATTTTGCATTACACATGGGTGTCCACTGAGGGCATGGCCTGGGGCTGAAATCCAGTCTGTATCTGTTCCCCAAGCCAGGGCTGCCAGTGCCGGGAGGGAAGGGCACGTTCCTCTAATTCACACAAAGCTCCCCTCTGATCAGAAACTGCCCTGACACAAATATGCTGTCTTGCTTCTTTGTTCTCTTTTATTTAAAAAGAGGTATTGGTTCTATTTCTGTTCTATTTTATTTTCTCAAGATGCGATATAAATTGTATTTATATGATACATTAGCAATACCATTATAACGTCTAAGCCTTAGCCTTTTATTGAAAATTCACTCATAACTACTAGTGAGATGGGTGAATTTTTCCATGTTTTGGGGCTCTGGATTATGACTAACTTTTCTTACCTTTTCAGTACCATTGAACTCCCATTGCTGGACCCCCCATTAAAGAAGACAAAACTACAATTTTGTATTTTATAGTTACAAGCCTGATTAAAAACAAGCAAGCAAAAGACACGCACATGCAAAACCCTTTTTCCTTTCTGTGCTTGGAAAGACACTTTAATTTCATGATTGGCATTATTTTCTCTCAAGGTCATTTGAATATGACCAAATTATATTATCTTCAGATTTTTAAAATACTCTTCTAGTAACTCATAATAATTTGGGGTTAGGACATATTCATCATCAAGTGTGGATAAATTACTAAGGGAAACAGCATTTGCCAAATACCTAAAATATAAAGATCAATATATTTTAACCTACAGACAAAACCAAGGTTATGGTGCCAGCTGAAGTTTATAAAAGTTCCTTTCCTAGGTTTAAGGCTTCCATTTTACTTACTAACATACCGTAAGCTTTTACTGTGTGCCAGACTGTATAGTAAAGCCCTACAAAAATCTCTGAACAGAAGGAGCAAGTTTGTGTTACAGTCTCGGTGAGAGGATGCAGACTGGATTTCAGCTCCATCTCTCCTGCAGGGGGTACTGTTGTGCAACCAATTGTGGGGCCTTAGCCTTTCCTCTACCTTCTCCCCTCCCCCCAAGTAGGATACCTGCTCAGGTCAAATGGGAGGGAATTCCAGCGTCTTTCAGAGAAAGATGTGTTTTATTTATTCTTTCATTCAGTCTGAATGAATATTTTAATATTTGTGTCTTAAAAAGCACTTTTGCTTGATCTTTGTTTAAGATGATGCAAATGCAAATCTGAGGTGTTAAGATCCCCCCATGCAATCTGCTTTTGAAAGAAAATTTGTACACTTTCCATACTGCATATTTCTTCAAAGTATAGAACGGATTTATTCATATATGTTTAAAAATCTAGTTGCATCATTTCCACTAATTATAGATATGAAATGTCTCGATAAGGAACTGCCTGTGGTTTCCAAGAGTGGTAGCTTTTTAGCTTTAGGTTAATTATGAAAACTTCCAATTTTATATTGTTATAAATGAACCTTTAAAGGAGGAATAACTATTATGCAATTTGTTGTAAGACTGGAAAGAAAAATGTGTGGTGTATAAGCTATACTGACATGAAGTCTAAATGAAAGTGAGCCACATACAAGAAAGTAGTAAAATTAAAAGAAGTGTAATAGGCTCCGAAACACTAAAAATGTTTCCATACTTAATCTGTCATCTATGTTTATTATATCTGACCACTGTAAAATGGCATATTCCTTATAACAACACACATTCACACACACACACACACACACAATTTATTATGCATTCTCATGTTTATGTCAAATGTTTAAGGCTAGAGAATTGTTTGCTCTCTAATTTAACTCTAATAATTTACTTTATAACAATAGAACAAGGCCTCTTTTGAATGTGTTTTAAACAAAGCCACACATATTTTGTTTCTTAAAACTCTTCCACATCCTAAAACCCACCAGTATCTCTCTACCACCCTTGAAATAGAGTACAAATTCCTTTACTTGAATTTTGATTCCTAGGGCATTTGACACTTGTTTAATTCTCCAACTTTCTCACCACTGCTTCCTTTACTAAACACCCTTTGTATGCAACGGGTGTCAAATATAGATATTTGCTATTTTATGAATTCTCCATTTTCTTTTACATCCTACCATTTGGAGTTTTTTGTTTCTTTTTTGTTGTCGTTGTTGTTGTTTGTTTGTTTGCTTTGAATACCCTTCCTATTCTCCATCCTTCATTCTTCATCTGGCTAATCCCAATCCATCTTTTAGGTTTGTGCTGGTTTGAAAGGATTATGTGGCCTAGAAAATCCATGTTTTAATCCTGATCCATCCTGCGGAGACAGCTATTTCTTTTAATCTCTATCCAGCACTGTAGTTTGGAACTTGATAAGATTACCTCCATGGAGATGTGACCCACCCAACTGTGGGTATCAACCTTTGATTAGAGGGAGATGCGACTCCACCCATTCCAGGTGGAATATTTAACGTGAATTGGAAAATTTTGGAATTATAGCATTTTTAAACAGTAAACATCATGCTTCCTAAAAGACATACACCCAAATTCCACAGTTACTTGAAAAGAACCCAATGACTGGAACCCAGCTGGTTGGATTATTTCGTCAATTTTATTTCCCTATCTTCCAATTCCAGTAAAGGGCAAAATAGTCTAGAAATAAAAGACTTTTGGTTCTGAGTCTAGATACCTTTCCACTTTATTAAGCTACCTTGAATGAGCAGTTTATGCTCTCCCTTCTCCTTAGTTCACCGGTGAGAAATGAGGTCTCTTGTGTTTTCATGGTTATATTCTAGAGTATACTTTGGGCACCATTAATGTAACACTTATATTCCATCTTGGATTATAACTACCTTTTAACTAGATCTACAACATATTAGCACCAGAGAGCAGAAAGACACTGAGTTGATTGAGCAGAATGTAAAGGACTTCACGGTGAAAGCAGAATTTGAGTGGGACTTGGAAGTATTCGTTGGAGGAATGCGTATGAGTAAATGAGTGTGTGTGGGTGGGGCACGTGTATCCGGGGTGGTAGAAAGAGTTTTTCCTTTCTGATAAAAACAAAAGGGTGGGAGTATGAAATTGAAGACTATTCTGAAACTTGAGAACAGGCAATTATATTATTAAAATATGAGACTTAATATGTTCACCGTTCTTCATGTACCGCTGTTTGATTCCTTAAATTCAGAGTGTTCTATACAATTTGGCATCAGTGCTCAGAAACTTTAAAATTCCCTGCTGCTGGTCAGTTTATTTGGGATGCTGCTGGACAGAACTAGATAATTGCATAATTATTCTATTTCTAGCTATATTAGGGAGATTTTATATCAGAAGTTATTTTCTGAAAAAAAAAAAAAAAACAAACTATCAGCTAGAACTGTCCTGTGCTGATATGATATGGTAACACTAATTACACGTGGCTACTGTGTGCCTGAAATGTGTCTAGTCCTAATTGAGATGCAACATAAGTATAAATGCTCATTTAATTTTGAAGATAAAAGTAATTTAAAATAGCTTATTACCATTTTTTTACATTGATTACATGAAGATGGCATTATTTTGGATATTTGGATTTAAATAAAATACATTTTATTTTTATTTCTACCTTTTTAATGTGGCTGCTAGAAGATTTAAAATTACTTACGTGGTTCAGGTTAAATTATTGTATGTACTAAGCTTGAAGACTCTTCAGGTGATAAAATCTCAACAGAAAAATAAACAGTCAAATTCCTCCCACAGAACTGTCCTTTAACTGACTAGTGTTTGCATCCAAAAAATCCACCGGAATGTAAGATCTTCAAAAGTCTTGCTTATCACTAATTGCCAATGTCTATAACTCAATAAATTTTTGGAATGAATAGAATGTCATATCTTTACATGAATTAGTTAAGAACATGGGATTTGACATCTGACAACCTTACTTCTGTGTTAATTTGAGCAAGTTACCTAGTGTTGAAACTTCAGTTTGCTCCTGTGTGAAATGGAGATCATACCTACCCAAAGTGATTAATTCAAGGACTAAATAAAACAGTATATGCAAGATGTCTAGTGTGGTACAGGCACATAACAAGAAAACCTAAATGTCTGCTAGACATTACTGATACTGTAGGTCTCTGGTTTTGTTCTCACACTAAGAATTTTGATCTCACATGTTATAATTAACTGATGTGATTGCATGAGCTTGAAACAAGTAATAAATTGACCCCTTCTAGATTTTGGGTGAAAGAAAACTGCATCTTACATAAAGTTGATCAAGCACATTAGATGCCATCAATCTTCGGTTTTAGAAGCTTAAAGAGAGAGAAAGACAGAAAGCATAGACATAAAGAAAGAGAAAATTCCCCGAAGAAATACTAGTCAAGCTGGCTTCCCATATATACAAGAATTTGGTGTTGTGTTAGTTAGATTCAGTTGTCAACTTGGCCAGGTGAGCATACCTAGTCTTGTTGCTGCAGACATAAGCCAATGGTATGTGAACCTCATCTGTTGCTAATTACATCTACAGTCGGCTAGGAGGCTTGTCTGCTGCAATGAGTGATGTTTGACTTAATTGGCTGGTGCTTAAATGAGAGAGCGCAGTGTTACACAGCCTAGCAGCTCGGCATTCCTCATCTCAGCACTAGCAGCTCAGCCCAGGCCTTTGGACATGCAGAAAGAAGTCACCCCGGGGAAAGTTGTTGGAACCCAGGGGCCTGGAGAGAAGACCAGCAGAGACCATCTTGTGCCTTCCATGTAAGAAAGAACCTCAGTGGAAAGTTAGCTGCCTTTCCTCTGAAGAACCAACAAAATAAATCCCCTTTTATTAAAAGCCAATCCGTCTCTGGTGTGTTGCATGCCGGCAGCTAGCAAACTAGAACAGGTGTATTTCACTTAAGTAATTTGAATAGTTTTTACTGAGTGTTTTGATTTGCTAAAGCCAGTGGAATGCAATAAGCCATAAATGGAATGGCTTCTAAAAAGGGAATTTATTAAGTCACAACTTTTTAGTTCTAGGGTCATAGAAATGTCCAAACTAAGACATCCAGAGAAAGATACCTTAACTCTAAAGAAAGGGCCCATGACATTCGGGGTTTCTCTCTCAGTTGAGAAAGCACATGGTGATGTCTGCTAGCTTTCTCTCCAGGCTTCTTCAAATGGCTTCCCTGGGGGTGCTTTCTTTCTGCATCTCCACAGGTCTCTGGCTGTGTGGGCTCTGTTGGCTCTGAAGCTCACGCTAGTAAGCAACCCATCTTGAATGGGTGGAGACACATCTCCATGAAAACCACCTAATCAAAGAGTCCCACCCACAATTGGGTGGGTCACATCTCAAAGGAAACAATCAAAAAGATCCCACCCAACAATATTGAAAGAGGATTAAAGAACATGGCTTTTCTGGGGTACACAACAGTTTCAAACCGGCACTCTGAGTATCAGTGATGGCCTTGGCACACAGGTTCAAACACAGTCTAGGCATAAAACAATTTTAAGAATTAATGAATTCAGTCTTCACTGAAACAGTCATAGTGAAATTAAACCAAATTTTTTGACAGGATGTAAAATAGACTATAAGCAGCTGTACAAAATAAACATATACCTTCTGCTTATGGAAAGGATCTATTTTGCACCTCAATTTTCACTATTGAGAAAATATGAAATATAGTATGCAAATAGGAAAGACAACTTAAGGCAGCTGGACACACCATGATGGTGTTTACTTTGTTTCTGTTTTCCATGGGTATATTCTGATAAAACCCTTTCATTTGGAAAGTTTATTCAGGGAACGAACAATTTGTCAATCTGGCATATCCCAAAATGTAAGCCCTTCTAGAAGGTAAATGCTTTGAGGGCAAGATCTTTGAGCAATGCCTACTACATAGTAGGTACTAGTAAATATATGTTAGACGAATGAATGAACCTCAGTTGTTGACAGCTTAATTCCCTTATTTTTCATATTGCAAGGGTTTAAAGCTTTAAAAAGACTATAGTATAGGTAGCTTGTTTTTTCCTTAAAAAAAAAACTGGATGTAATAATTAGGTATAACTGCTTCCCAATATGAAGCCTACATAAATCAGTGTTCTAGTAAGTAATGTAAATAGGGGTATATCCTCTCTGATTGAGAACTATCAAAAACTACTAGGTATGGTAAACACAACCGATGCCTTCCAGAAGTCTCTTTCTGAAGCACGTTAGGAAACCAGTGATGTGAATTGTGAATTGTGGAGGCAGATTGCAGTTTTGAAAATAGGCATTACAGAGACAATGCCATTGTGTTTCCAGCTAGGAAAGAGATTACTGAGACCACCAATACTTGGCTGAAATGGACACAGTTATTGCTATAGTTACCTTCTTTATTCTGTTTCAGTAACCTCGCCTAGTTACCTTTTAAGTTTTCCCAATTAGTCTCCAAACACTGTACAAGACAACCTTTTATTATTGTGGCAAAATACCAAGAGGGATAAGATAATAGTCAAAACAGTTGGAGAGTTCAAAAGGAAATGCCCATATTGAAGCATTTTACCATTCCTAGATCATCAGCAGGCCATGTGCTTTACATCATTATTTTAAAAATCCCTGAGAGCTCCTTCCTCCCTTTTTTATACTTCACTTCAAAAATGTCAGTAAAATGGCAAACATTTTTAATCTACCTATCTAATAAGCATATGCTAAAACTGTTTCATTACAATGAGTTTATTCCACTAACTTGTTAACTGGTCTTTTCCTTCATCAGTTTTGCATACATTTTTCTCATGTCAGATTAACCTTCCTAAACATTATTTCCATCTGTGCTGGTTTGAAAGGATGTATGTACCCTACAAAAGCCATGTTTTAATCCCAATCCCATTTTGTAAAGGCAGCTGTTTCTTCTAATCCCTATTCAATACTGTTTATTTGAAACTGTAATTAGATCATCTCCCTGGAGATGTGATTTAATCAAGAGTGGTTGTTAAACTGGATTAGGTGGAGGCATTTCTGCATCCATTTGGGTGGGTCTTTATTAGTTTCTGGAGTCCTATAAAAGAGGAAACATTTTGGAGAGAGATTCAGAGAAAGCAGAGCAGAACAACATAGCTACGAGAAGCAGAGTCCACCAGCCAGTGACCTTTGAAGATGAAGAAGGAAAATGCCTCCCAGGGAGCTTCATGAAACAGGAAGCCAGGAGAGGAAGCTAGCAGATGATGCTGTGCTTGCCATGTTCCTTTCCAGATGAGAGAGAAGCCTTGACTGTGTTTCCATGTGCCTTCTCACTTGAGAGAAGAACCTTATCAGCCTTCTTGAGCTAAGGTATCTTTACCTGGATGCCTTAGATTGGACATTTCTATAGACTTGTTTCAATTGGGATATTTTCTTGGCCTTAGAACTGTAAACTAGCAACTTATTAAATTCCCTATTTTAAAAGCCATTCCATTTCTGGTATATTGCATTCTGGCAGCTAGCAAACTACAACACCATCATATCCCCTTCTTATTAAATTATATTTTCAGTGACTTCCACTTTCTGAAGATCAAATTCTAAATTCCTTATCTATGTGAAAGCCCAAAATGCCCTTAATCCCCTAAATACTCCATTCAGATAGCAATGCCATTTTAGTTGTGCTATTTCCTTTAATCCTCTTTAGCTAATTTCTACCAATCTCCAAGAATCAACTCAATTCTCACCCCCTCCATGGAACTTTTCCATTCCACTTCAGCCTTCAATAATCACACTTTCTGCTCTGAAGCCATGGATTGTTTTTATAACTCTACCACATCTTTGGCTATTAGTACTGCCTTGTTTTCTTCTTTTATTTACTTCTTGTTGCATGTTTTGTGTCTTTAACTTATCACCCCCAATGACTGTACATTCCAATAATCTCTCTCATCACTCCAACATCATTCTAGCATGCTAATTCCATTGTTTCCATTTCAATAATTTTTTAATCTCAAAAGGGCCTCCAATGCGGTCTTTCATTATCTGCTATCTCCCACATTTCTTTATTTGGCTCTTTGTCTGCTCTAAGAACTTTCTTGCAAATATCTTTAAATTCCTTTCCTACCCTGTCTTGTTTTCCTTGACTGATAAAACTCAAAAACTGGTTAAAATAAACAGTTTGCTTACTCCATACTTATATCCTAGTAACTAAAAATTGTAGAAAATAAAATTTAAGACACTGCATTGACTTTAAATTTATGGTCCCAAATCTCAAATGGACATTCTGCTCGACTGGATCTAAAAATGGGCAGCAACAATCTCTCTTTTCTCTCTACAATGTATTCTACTCCTCCTCTCAAGAGGTGGCATCTGTTTCTCTTCCTGTTGTATATGGGCAGCTTTTGTTGGCTTTGCCCAGTGGAATGCCATGCACTTGACTTGGTCCTAATTTGTGGTCTAGCCCCTAAAAGGCTGCAGGATGCTAAAGGAGCACTGAGGGCTGAGGGATATCTTTCTAGCCTGAGGGAATAGGGACAATTTCTTGGAGAGAAGGACTTGACACAAGATTAGATTTAAATTGTGAAAATGAATATAGTAGTTACTCAGAATATATCAGGGCAGCTAGGGCAGATTTTCAAGAGAAAGCCAAGAAAAAGGATAAATATTTATTGGTAAAGTTAGATATGTATGTTTATATCGACCAGTTAAGGGCATATGGGTAATGCTGGTAGAAATGGATATCTCTATTTTAATATAACTACTTCAGTTAACTCTGTATTTTAAGAAAAATCTTTCTGATGTAGCATTAACACCCACCCACACCCATGGAACTGTGGTATCGTTAAATGAGGGTTTAATGTCCCATGAAGTATTTGTAATTTCATGACTATACCAAGGCTCGAGCCAACCTGAACACCAAGACTGGGAATTGACTTCTATCTGCAAGACAAAGAGAGTAAAAGTGATCCTTCCTAGAATAAAGACATGGAACCAAAGATAAAACCCCACTTCTAATTTAGGACAGTTAGATTTTGAGATCTTTACAGTTGTTTTCCTCCCTTTTAGTTTGGTCAGATGTTGATGTTATGAGGACATGACTCAGTACTCATTCAGCAATGGGAAACAAATTGTAGTTTAATATAATAATATAGTTATGCTTTTATCACTACCAAAGGTGGGAACATATTAGAAAAGGCAATGCCTTAAGCATAAACATAAATATAAACAAATTTAGTTCTGTACATATTATAAGTGTCTGATGAATGAAAGAAATTTGTAAATGCCTAGCTTAACAGCAGACAATTGGCACCCCCTAAAGATTCATGAAAGAGTGGTGTGTTCACTTGAGAAGTTTTGTATTAGTAAAACAAAAAGGAGAGTCAGGGAGTGGTGAATTCAAATTATAGCCAAAGGCTTGATCATTTCTGACTTTCATTCTGTATAATCATGAATAGATTTTCACTTAAAATAGATAGTTCTGGCAGTGAGTAATGGTAAGACTCTCAGTCTCTTCTCTTTGAGTAGGAAGACCAATCCAGGTAAATAGGGAGCTAAGTACTGCTACTTAGATCCCTTAGCATTATAGTTTGCCTTCTGCTGAATAATCTCTCCTATAACCAGAGGCTAATTCCAGCAGAATCCTAACTGCCTTTGGGGAACAGAATACAAAGCTATCTCATTTTCCCTTAATTATGTTCAATTTTAAACAATTAGTTAGAATCTACTATCTGCAAGTCATCTGGGTAGTGGATACATGCTAGGGGTGAGAGCCACCTGTAGACAGAGCAAGACTTCAGCCCTCTAATTCCCCACAGCTTGAGGACAGAGGCACACACATAGATAAACAAATTCAATGCAACCTGGTAAATGTTAGTTTAGCCGTTTACCTTGAACTGCCCTTCCAGCCCATCTTCAATGCCCTCCAGAATCCTGGCACCTAATCCTCCCAGCAGGAGTTAGTTTCATTCTCTTCGGTGCCCACATGGAAGTTTAATCACATTTATGATTCTTTCATAAATAGTTTATGTAGGGATGTAAAAGAGCCTGTCTCACCACTGCAGTGGAGGTTACTTGAACATGTCTTGTTCACTATTGAATGTCCCCTACTTAACACACCCCATGAGGTGGTCCTGTTAAAGTTAAAGCTCCCTAATACAGATCTGGGGGTGTGGCTCAGGAACCCAGGTTCTGTAAGAAGAAAGTTTGTACTGCTCTGCAAGGTATGACACCTGAATTACACTTGGCCCATTATTAAAATTTACTTCTGCCTTAATCTATTTTGACCTTGTCTCTTGTTGTCCCCTCTTGGCTGAGGTGGACCTTGATTGATGGTTCCTTTCCAATTCCTTAGACTTCAGAGCTTTCCTCTTCCTTTTAGTCAAAACCCAAGAAGTATATACTCTGATCACACTGACTCATGGTCACTACTTAAACTTTTTCTGTGTAAACTGTCTCCTCTGCCCCTCCTGTGTCCTGATCTGAGGCGCTCAAACTTTCTGACCTGACCACCTCCATTTTGTGTCATGATGAGGCGGCTAATTCCCTTGGTTGCAGGAAACAGCCTATTTCTTCCTAATGGCACTTGTTCTTTTGTAAGAGAAATCCTGACAAAGTTAGAACCATCAAGTAGATTTGTATGTTATTACCACTAACTGCTAAAACAAAACAAAACAAGCCAATCTTATCTTTGTTACTGTTTTAATGAACTCCTTTGAGTATAGTATGATTGGTTAATCACCCTGAATTTTACCAGAGTTGCAGTAATTGCAGGGACTGGTTTTTAACTCCATATTTAGGTAAAAGTCATTTTTTTGATAAAACTTCTCCTTAAGAATCCCTTGACCTACTCATAAATGCTGTATATATGGTTTTGTATAAAACTTGGGTAATAAAATGCTTGATAAATGAGAACATATACTATAATATTCAGAAATTAAATCAATTAAGGGTTCTTAAAAACCATTGAGAAAATATGTCAAAATATCAACTTGCTGACTTTCTATTCATAGTCATATTTTGCTTTTAATAACAAGTTTGTTAATTTTTCTAAAATTCCTTTAATATTTCTATACACCTTTTAATTTGTTTTTCAATTTGGGAAAACTGTTACTATTATCTGGCCAATTGTTTAATGACTTTAATTCCTTTGTCAGTGGTAGGAAAACCTTTAGAATCTGCCCTCTTCCTGCCCTCTCTCCTCTCTATGATCACACTCCACTGTTATTTCCTAAGATATTGAAAACCACATTTTTTCAATGAGGTCACTCCTTTTATTTTCCTCCCTCTCTCTTCATTGATTTTAATCTCCAACAGGCAGAGACCTTAAATGTTGATTTCACTTTTGAGTCCATTGATTTTGAATGACTGAGTTTGTTGATCAGAGGTGGATTAGTATTGGGTTTAAGGAATCAGACTCTCTGAGTTTCAAACCTTGTACAGATGACTGAAACTCTGTGACTTAGTTTTTTTATATGCAAAATGGGGATAATGATGGGTTACTGTGATCATTAATTGAGTTGATAAAAGTAAAATACTTAGAACTGTATTTGACAAGCAGTACCATACAAGCATCAGCAGTTATTTTACTTTAAGTGTACAAAAAACAAATGGCTTAAAGCATGACATCATTATTAAAAATAATTTTATGATATTGTATTTTATATGAATTCATTTGTATTGCTATCATCATTTAGCTTTCTCAATAATATTGAGTCCACATATCTCTTTGTTTCTTTCAAAAAAAAATTGGGGGGAAGCTTTAATTATGTGTAATTTCCCTTATTTGAATTCCTCCTTTGAAGCCAATGATAATGTAAATTCAACTTGAAAATGTGAAATTGTGGTTTTCAGGAATCTTTGGTACCTATAGCACTGAAACAATTCACCAGAATGAGACAACCATGTAGCTTATATTCAGTGACAGGGTTCAGGTTTTTGACATCTGCTATCTTGTCACATCAGAAGCAGAAGTGGTTTTAGGTGCTAGAATTGGAGTTTTATTATATGACGGTATTTTAATAATACATGATAGCAGCAACATACCCTGGGGTTTTGTGGCTATTTATAAGAAATGAATGTTGTCAAATTTGAAAATCAAAGAACAGATCAAAATAGTATCTATTATTTTTTCAATGTAAATTCTCTTCAGGGTTGCTTCCAATGCACATTTTTATAACTCTTGCCTTTAAAGAGATATTATATTT
Source organism: Tamandua tetradactyla (assembly GCF_023851605.1). Taxonomy (NCBI): domain Eukaryota; kingdom Metazoa; phylum Chordata; class Mammalia; order Pilosa; family Myrmecophagidae; genus Tamandua; species Tamandua tetradactyla. The sequence goes on from NC_135334.1 coordinate 43,098,919, forward strand.
CCCAGAATCTCATCATAAATAAATATTTTGATTTAATGAACAGTCTCTAAACTTCAATACCCAAAAGGGTTAAGTACTGCTGAGGCGTAACATGTACTCTTTGATGCTTTGATGCTTGATTCCTCTTATATGTCTAACATAATAGCTTGAGTGTAAATCCTGTCTTCATTACTCACTCATTGTATGGTCTTAAACAATTAATTTTAGAATTCTCATCTGTAGTGTGGAGACAATAATGTTTTCCATCTTTTAGGATTTGTTGTAAGTATTAAATATGGAAATATTTAGAATAGTTCCTGATGCAAAGTAAGCAGTAAATTTCAGTGATTGCTGTTTATATAAATGGTTTAGCTCAAAGCAAATATTCTAGAATAATTTCAATGTAATTTTTATATTTCCTGCTGGTAGAAAATTTGTACTCTTTGTGCGTTATGAAACTTTACTTACTGGCTTCAGGCACTAAATGCAGATTCTACCAGAAAAGAAAACAAAATAGTGAAGCAAATAATAGTCCATGGATCATTAATAAAAGCCCGAATTTATAAAATATTCTGCTCTTAATTGTTCTTTATTCTGGCACAGACTCAAAAAAAAAGAATAGATGGGTCATTTCTTATTTTGCTCTACTACCTTCCAATGTCTCAGGACTCACTAGGGAGGAAATGGGGATCCTTTCTGTTTATTCCAGGGTGTACTTCTAAGTAGTGGTAGCAGTGGCCCCAGAGATGAATGAAAGATCTTGAAGTGCCATTGGCATCACAGCCAAGAGGGAGTGATATTTAAAAAGACCTTCACATTTCTTTATAGTTCAGGGATGTATCTTAGATTGATTGATTGATTGATTTGATGGTTCTAAAGTAGGTCATATCTTTAAAAGAACTAAAAATAGGAGCATGTGTTTAGACAGTGGTTAAAGTTATTAGTAATGAGGAGGTCTACAATTTGACAGTGAGAACAAGGGACCAAGGAAGTTTAGAGACCAAGAAGATTAAGAGAGAGGAGAGCAAGAAATTAACAGGACTGTTTAATGGAAAGATTAATATGCAGATGTTGAAGTTGCTAAGAATTATAGAACATTACTGGGAAGAATAACAGCAAACCAGGTGCTTAAATCTTTAAAAATTTAGAGGAAGGGGGTCGGGAGGGTAGTTCAGTGGTAGAATTCTCACCTGCCATGCTGGAGACCTGGGTTTGATTCCTGGTCCTTGCACTTCCCCAAAACAAACAAAAACAAACAAACAAAGAAAAAATTAGATTTGAAAGTCCACACCATTCTGGAAGGCCTGGTCATCAAAATCTGCAGTGTGTGTTGCTGGTGTTTAACAAAGCTTTTATAAATTCATCTTTAGACCTTCCAAAATGGCAGAAGAGCAGGGCACAGCTACTGACCAGAGCAAAAATAATATCTACTCTTTCCTTCAAAAAAAAAAAATCTGTACCCACACATGATTTCACTTCCTCTTAGCTTAGCTCTTCATTCTCTACAATTCAAACAGCATGTCTCATACAAATCTCAGTCTTCTCACCACGTCTGAAGAAAGTATGGCAACTCTGTTTCCTGAGGCCACCCAGGGATGAGCAAAGGGTATGAAAGGCAAGTTTCACATCAATTTATGCAGGTACTAAGACAGCTGGAAAATCCAGGGGTTCCCCCTCCCTCCACCTTACTGGATCACTTTGAGATTCTTCAAGATTGTTAGTATTTCATCATCATCAAGTCTTCTACTCAATCTTGGAAACATACTTAAAAACAATGCAGCACTTCCCTGGGGCACACCATCTTGATATATAATGAAAATTCTCTATTAATTGCATATCATTAGCCTTAATGAGCCCTTTATGATCTCTCTAATAGGTGACATATATAAAGCTTATAATTACAATGACCTATTTTTGTCACCAAATAGCCAGATAAGATAAAGTGGCAGTCTAGAGGGATGGATGACATCCTTTTTTATCTTGGCTCCTTAGAAAGTTACATAAAGTGTGTAAGCCTCAGTTTTATCATTCATAGTAGGAAGATTGTAAAACTCATAAGATTGCTTAAATTAAATTGTGTGTATGTGTGTGTATGCACACACATTTAATATTTTTTGCCCTTATTACATGGCAGACACTGTTGTAGATACCACAGACACAGAGATAACTAACAGACAAAACCCTTACCCACTTGGAACCTATAATATGGGGGAGCACAGTAAACAAAATAAATAAGGAAACTATGTCCGATATTAGGTGGCGGTAAGTGCTATGGAGAAAAACAAAGAGGGACACGAATACAGGAAGTGAGTGGGGCTGCTTTTATCCGGGAAGTAGAAAGTAAAGTCATCACCTGAGAATGAGGATGAAGATAGAGGTATAGGAGGCTGGTTTACAGATGAGGACATCTAGGAGAACAGGAGATTGGAATAAATAGGAGACTACCTAGAAGTAATAAGGGGCCTCTTGAAGTTGGGGCCTTACATTTAAAGTGAGGCCTGAAAGCATGGTTTTAGTTTTTCCTCTAGCCATGCTCATCTGTCCTTGTGTATGCAAGGAGTAATAGGGAGGAGGTTTTAGCCAATGTGGAATTTTTTCTGGGGTGAGATCTATAATAAAGGAAGGCAGGGGAAAGGGAGTTAAGATATATGCAAGAGACAGATTAATTAATGGAGAGTGGAATGACCTCAGTAAGGAAGCAAGAGAGGGCTTGGGGCAGTGGTAGACAGTGAAAAGATAATAGGAACGATGGGCTGTAGAACCCAGAGTCAAAGACTTTTGGAGTTGAAACACTAAAATGTATAGGCTGGAAAAATAGGAGCATGTGTTTAGACAGTGGTTATTAGTAATGAGGAGTCTATGATTTGACAGTGAGAACAAGGGACTGAGGAAATTTGGAGACCAAGAAGATTAAGAGAGAGGAGAGCAAGAAATTAACAGGACTGTTTAATGGAAAGATTAATATGCAGATGTTGAAGTTGCTAAGAATCATAGAATATTTCTGGGAAGAATAACAGCAAACCAGGTGCTTAAATCTTTAAAAATTTAGAGGAAGGGGGTCGGGAGGGTAGTTCAGTGGTAGAATTCTCACCTGCCATGCTGGAGACCTGGGTTTGATTCCTGATCCTTGCACTTCCCCCAAAACAAACAAAAACAAACAAACAAATGAAAAATTCAAAAAATGGTGCTGCAATGATGGGATGCTAACATGGAAAAATAATGAAATGTGGCCGCGCTGCACAGCATAGAAAAAAAAATTAGAGGAAGAACCTGGGGAGTTGGAAGTTGATTGTAAATAGGAGTAATGGATGGTGTTGCCTGAGGCACTGACATTCAAAGCCTATGGTTTTTCAAGAAAGAGTGCAAGAGAATAATCCAAAAGCAGCAATGAAAAGTAAAGATACCCTTCTCACTTCCATAATAGAACTTTGTGAGCTTCCTTAAGTAGAGAAGAAGACTAATATGTTGGATGATTATAATGATAACAATGCTGGCACAATTAAAGGACACAGGGCTACAGGAAAAAAAATGTTCTCCGGTTTCAGTTAGAGGATGAAATTTAAAGGACTATTCGGAAAAGAAAGAGGGGCTCTTGCTGCTGACTGACCATGAGTGCCAGGGGTAGAAGTGTTTCTGAAGTTGTCAAAGGGGAGGAAATGTGATGAGAACAAAGAATGCACAAATCCAAATGGACATCAGAACCCAAGGGGCAATGTATAACTGGAAGTCCTGCTAAACTCCAGGCAGACCCTGTTGGGGGTCAGGGGAGGGAGAGGCTCTGAGAGTTAGGGTTTGGAAGAGGGATGGGTCAACCAGAATTTATGGTCCAAAACCTATTTTTTATCTCTCTCCAATCTCTTTTCACTCAGCTTCATACTTGTAAAAGACTAGAGATGACTTGAACTTCCTGAATTTCTAATCCCTTGCCTCAAAATCTTACTTTACCTTCATATTAACTCTCCTTTCCCCTCTTGTTACTTTATAAGAAGCATATTCCCCATCTGTACATGTTTTTCTCCCTATATATGCATTCTTACATGTATTTTCAATTTACCTTCATCCAAGCTCCAGTGGAAAAGTGAGCTTTTCAAATAAGATCGTCCATTGTTCTTTTAATCACATTCTTTACCCTCTTCTCTGGAACTTCCCTCATCATTTTTTTTTTTTTCTCTTGAGAATAAAAGCTATTCATTTTCACTATGAAAGAAAATCCTTGGGGAGAGCTATGTTCAAATAGCCAATATATTGGCACTATAGCAGATAAAGGGTTAAATTTTGGCCTCATTAATATAGGACCCTGGGCAAGTTACTTAATATCTATGACCCTTAGTTTCCTATAGGGCTGTTGGAGAATTAAGCATGAAACACTCAACACATGTTTGAAACATAATGCCCTCAGCATATGGTGACCAAAGTTATTCTCAGTCACCTTGATAACTCTCTATAGCATTTGATGCAACAGATTACTATTCTCATATTTTGTTCCTCTCAAGCCTCTGACCTTGAGATGGGCATGCTGGGGTGTGTTCCAAGCTTCTCTGTTAGTCTTTTTTCCTTTGCCCTTTCTCTCAGCTTTGCATCTATTCATATAGCTACAGGAAGCATCACTAAGCCTATGATTCCTAAATATCTCTTACAAATTTCAAAAACATTCTGTTGAAGTACATGTGGTTCCCCAAACTAACTGTAAAATCACTAAGGGGATCTTTAGAGAAGGCTGGGCCCCCACCGAAACTGACTGAATGAGAATGTCTTGGAGCAGGACCTGTAGCACTGATGTTAAGGCAGATTTAGAGATTCCTTTGTCAATAAGAGCATTTGTTTTGTTTTGTTTTCCACAACGTCTGAAACAGTCTCTGACACACAGGAATTGATTAATAAATATTTGTTGATTGAATAAACGAATCAATGAATTTATTGAAGATAATGCAAAGACTTAGAACACCAGCTGTGAAGAATAAAATTAGTAACTGGAAATAAATGAAATGATTCCACAAGATGCATGTGGACCCACTTAGGGTTGGTTGGCCTGACTTAGTGGCATCCATAGAAGAGAGTGAAATGATATTTTCTAGCAAGATTCAAGAGAGGGAGAAAATTAGAAAAAAATACAGAGATGAGAACATAATAGTGGAATTTATCAACGAGGGTAGGCAGAAGAAGTGGTGAGTGTTCTAGGATGACACTGAGTGTTGACTTGTTACGGCTGAGTCAGATGCAGGCAACTTAAACCACTATCGTCAAACAAAGTCCTCTTTGAATAAGAGAGTGTTCAGATTTTAAAATCTTTTTGAATATTTAAAAAAAATCAGTCTGTTCAGAATAATTTTAAAAGAACCTATGCCCCATCTAAATAATGGCACATTTTTTCCCCTTATTGCATTTGAAGAACACCTGGGTTTTGGTATTTCATTTCTCTGTCACTCATTTTTGGAACCAGATTGTGAATAAATCCATATGCTACCTCTAATTTATCTGCATTTAATTGAACAAATGCTGCTTAAAAATGTTGATTTTAAAGGTTTGATTGAGAACACCTGTTTAATAATAAAAACATTCTCATCTAAGATACAATGGAAATACTGTGTATGTATTTTTTTCTCCTTATCCCCTTTTATATTCCCGATAGTATTGTACTGGTAGTGCACACCCATACTCCCTAGCAGCAATTTCCTTACACTTTCTTTATACACAGGTGTAGTTCTTCTGAAAAATTATTATGGCATTTTAAATATTTAGAAACAGTGCACGTATGATTATTATTAATCTATATGAATAATATATATCTATCCAGTATTTCCTTTCATCTTCTACATTCAGGTAGAGGCAACTTTAGACTTACTCTTGTTCTATAAAGTGCAAATCAATTGACCCAGAAAGGTTACAAAAATCTACAAATAGTTCAGGCTTGCAAGTGTTATTACCAAAGGACAGAACAATAATTGGTATACCACCTGAAAACAGCAAGTACAGATGTACAATTTGTGGGACCAATTCCATAGAGAAATAAGCAAAGGGTAAAATAGTTTGGAAGACTGAATGCTCAATTTTAATTTCACCAATGCTACTGAATAATAAAAGAAAAAGGAAAACAAAAGCATAGCTGATTCACTTAGTGGCTTTCCTGGTAGGCTCCTTGACACAATGTCTTAAGTATTTTTTTTTTTCTCCCCATACACACTGCACTTAGTAAATACTTAAAAATTAAATATTTCCATTTTTAAAAAATTGTTGATTGAAGGAATACTCAAAACACACTGTTAGCTGTTCTCCTAACATATTCCTGAGATATATTCTTTCTTAAGATTAAGAAAACATAAACTATTTAAAACAAAACACTTATAATACTGTTTTCTACTCTCACCTCCATACAAGAGTTATTTGCAATAGTTCTGTGGACATTGAGGGTGGGGGATTTATTAAAAATCTCTGTAAACTACACATAGTTTGAGATAGAGAATATACAAGGAGGAAGAGGGAAGAGGTCGACACTGAGAGTTCTGGTCAGACATGTGGAGGTTAAGTGGTCTATGGACATATATGGATGCAGTTTGGAGAGCAGCTGGTCCCTCCAGACAAGGATCTGGCTGGAGTTGCAGGAAGATGAACTCATTCTGCACACTGAGAAAGAATAAAAGAGGAGTAGGAGATAAAGAGTCAGAACATCATTGAACCCATGGGGAGTTTCTAGGGAGGAGAGAAATTTCGAAAGGAAGGAATCATCAGTTTAAAATGCCACAATAAATTCTAGTTCTAAGAGGCCAGAGAATTGGACAGTGTCTCAGTTAAATAACAACATTTTTGAGAATTTTCCATTAGCACCTTGCTCCACCAGGGAGTTTAGGGGTTCAAAAGGGATAAATATTATAGCTGTTAACCCAAGAGAGTTCAAAACTGAGGAAAGACCAAGGAAAAAATTAGAAATTTTAGTGATTGCAATATAATGTTAAATTATAAAATACGGAGTATAAATGTCAACATATCTTCTCAGGGTCCTTTTACTAAGGAAATCTTCAAAACAATAGATTTTGCTTGAAATCAGAGAACTAAAACCACAGATAGAAAATCAATAATTTCAGAGTTATTTTGGGAAATGAATTTCTATGCTTGCACTAAAGATATTTTTTTCTATTTCTTAAAATATATAAAAAATAATTTCTACAGGTCATTGATTCGGTCATTTAGATAACACTTAGACCAAAATCACTTTCCCAACACATTAGATATATTTTCATTTTTCTTTGGGGATAATTCATGAATATGCAGAATAAAGATATCATAATATAAATATGTCCATCTACATAAATACATGTATATAAAATGAATATTAAAATATGCAAAATATCCTTAGTTCTTTCCAGGCTGATGATATGATGCTATTATTCCATGTTACAATTATTAATCCAAAATTCCTGCCCTTGCCTTCTTTCATATATTACTACCTGCAAAGTCAGCCCAGGTATTTCTGGATGTGGGCAGCTGAGGCTTTTGGAGTTGCACAGGCATACACATACTTTGACTCCCACTGGGTTACATTCATGCCCAGCTCAAATGTGAAGGCACCTCACTGCTGCCACCAAAGGAATCTATTGAGAAAACCATTCACTAGTCTACCTCCTGGTACCATCAGCTTCAAGTGTTGAGTGTTGGAAGACTCTGGATTCCACAGGTAGTCTTCTTTCTGCCTCTGTCAACTGAATTTAGAGGGATTCTGCTGTAGTCTCCCTGATTTTATGCCAAGTCTACCAACAAAGCAGTTAGTCTTCACTAGAATCACTCAGTCCCAGAGGACATTGTGTTCCTTTGAATTTTATTCAGCTTCCTCTCTCCTCAAAACCCTTCCATTCCCTTTACTGTCACAAAATGAAATTTCCTACTCAAATTAACTAGTTGATCATAATTCAATAATTATTATATGCCAATAAATGTTCTATGTACTTTGTATTATCTCATTCATTGCTAATGACAAGTTCCTAAATTAGAGTTACTATTATTTCCGTTCTACAGATGAAAAAATCAAGGCATAGAAAAGTTAATTAGCAGCAGAGCTAGGACTGAAGTGAAACATTCAGACCCTACATTCTGTAACTAGTCTAAGTGATTTGATAAATTAATAGCATGTATAATTGTAATTCCATCAAATAAATGATAATCTCTTGTTGATTAGGCAGAATATAGTAGAAATGACAGGGTATTTGTGAACTAAATGGTATTTAGCTCTTGTTTTGAATCTCAGTTTTAATTTGGTGTGACTTTGAGCTATTAAAGTTAAGTCTGGAATCTTTCATTCCTTCATCCTTAGGAAAAAAAATGCCAATCTTTGTTGATTAAATAACTTAGGATATGTAAAACAACCAGCATGGGATACTGAGCACTTGTAAGGTAGCCACTAAATATTAATTCCCTTCATCTTTTCCTCATCCAGGAGGTAGATAGCAATGGTAAACCATCAAATACTCTGCTTTACTATAGTGCTTCTAAGTAGATTCCTCTTAAACTATGAGTTCAAGATGGTGAAATGAAAACTTTAATTCTACGCTATGCTACTTGTAATGCTGACTGTATTTTCTTCTGAGATGGGCATGCAAGTGATCTATAGCACAAGAAAGTAATCCACAGTGAGATATAATGCTTCTCTTTGGTAAAACACTACAAAACTGTTACCGAGCGCTCTATAAATTTTTTTCTTTTTTACTTATTTTTGTGTAGCTATGCTAAAACACATCTTTTTACTTAATAATAATAGCGCCATGCTTACATTTGAAGTTCAGAAATACAAATATCATTTTTAAAGGGATGACACAATGTGTGACTCTCAAACTCTAAGAATAAAAGGAAATGTCCCCAAAGCATTATGAGTAAACTAGGATACAAGTTATTTTACATCTAGGGGAATTTTCAATTCATGCATAGTCCCAGTTCTGCTAACAAAATGTAAGCATTCTATTAAAAACAGTTGACATATCGAATACAGAAGAGCTCATTTTTTTTTGCCCAGCTATGTAGCTAAGATAACATAATACTTCAGCTTTTGTTTCTTCACAATGCACACAGACAATAAGAATATTATCTTCAGTAATGCATTCTCTAAATGATGGGAGAAAATGGATTGTCTACTTTCTACAATAAAATGCTTGAGGTTTGGTTGTATTCAAACGCAAAGTGCAAGTTTTAGAATGGTTTTCCTAGTTCTGGAAACGTGTAGCTTATGTCCTTGAATAAAAGAGATATCTTAATAGTTAATACATTCTCTATCTATAAGCATATATACACTTTTATGGTATAATAATCAGTTGTAAATTCAGGAATGTGTACTGCAGTTCACGCGAGCCCAGTGTCCTGCATGGAGGATGGGCTCAAAGCATTTCTGTTGAAAACATGAAGGAAAGCATAAAGAATATTTACTCCATAAGTGAAATCTTTTATTATACATTTGCTGAATTACAAGCAAAATAAAATAAATTAGGAGATGTAGCTGGCATTGAACCATGGAACAACACACAACCATCAAAACCATCTCCATATGATGAATATGGGTTATTTTTATTTGAAAGAATATACTGAAAGGGATTATAAAATGTCATATGAAAATTAGCAATATCCTCCTAGATTTATCAATACCACTCTATCTTCATAGACTCGCTTTGGCTGACATTATTTTTTCCACAAAAGTTTATTAAAAGGAGATATTTAAAACATCAAAGTTTATTAATGAGATGAAAGAGGTGTTGATAAAGAATGGTTTTCTAAGGGCCTGTTGCGAGTTCTAAATATTTTTATATAGGATAAATCCAACTAGGGACCTAGATTTAAAGAATAAAAGACTGTAGTGTATAAGTAAGTCACATGCAATATGGGAAATACAGAACACTAAAAACAATATTGCTTATCAGAAGTTCAATTTTAATGGGCATTCTGTATTTTATATAGCAACTCCTAATCCCAAGTTATCTTTCAGTTGTGCTTCAAATATCTTCTATTAAATTTATGGATGTGCAAAATATATTTTAAAGGACATTTTATATATTCAAAATTATAGTAAATTTCTGCCTTCGAACATAACTATTCCTCCTTTAAGCATCCAGAATTCCTTACCCAGTTTGGTTATGGATCTTGGTTTATCCATCATTTTATTCTCCTAGGGTACAAGATTGCTGTTCTAGGAAAAATTTGTAAGATTTGGAATGTCGGCCCTTGGTTATCCTTCTCTGTTCCCACGTGCAAAATCCAGAACAGAGGCTACATATGCACGCACACACAAGCACACACACAATCACACACATGCATGCACACACATACATGTACAACATGCATGCACACATGCACGCACACACATGCACACACACACATGCACATGTGCACACCACAAGGGCAGTAAAGTCAGTGCAGGCTTTATGAGAGGGAACAGGAACAGTTGTAGGAAGTTTGGGTTCACTTTTACCCTTGAATATTAGAACGTGGTCCCCAGTGGGTGGGTGGGGCAGGGCTCTGAGAAGGGGTGCGTGTAGGAGTCTTGCCAAAGAGTAAGGATGCTAAGCAGTGACCATGACAAAAACAGCAGCAGCGGTGGCCTTGGTCTGAGCTACAGAAGGTTCCCTGACTTTATATTAAAAGTGTCAGCAGAGAAGCACCTGTAGCATCTGTGAATGAGCTCAGTGATAGAACCAGAAAACTGCCTGGGATGTGCACTCTGTGTGTTTAGATAAAAAATGCTACTAGTACTGCAAAAGCAGAATATTGAGGAAACATTTTGGGAAGAGAAAAGAAGGCAGAGTGTCTTGGGTCAAGATATAGCAAAAGCAGAAGTCCCAACTGTACTTCTGTCACTGAAATGAATTTAAAATAAACATTGAGAAATCAACTTCTCAGCAATCAACTTTCAGTTGATATTTTTCTAAATATGATTCTAAATTGAAGAGCTCTTCTCTAATCCCTTTCCTCAGCAAAAACCCAAAGGGAATGAACTATTTCAATATTCCCACCTTAATAAAACTCCACCTAATCCAAATCCAATCATGTATTGTACACTTAATAAGTCCTTTTCAGTCTTCCAAGATTTATCCAAAACATAAACGGGGAGGAATTATTTGCTTATTTAAAAAACATCTGTTACTCTGCAATTGTCCTGGTTTAATTGAAATATTTCCCCATTTAAAAATGTTCAGTTTACAAACTACTTTTCAGAAACATATCTATTACTCTAATGAGGTTTATGTGTATTTTCATGCATATGTGTATGTATATTTGTTTTTAACATTTTTTAAATGCATGTATCCATATAGAATATTTACGTAATTCTTGAACAACTTAAATATAGTAACTTATTTAGAGAGTTTGGACACATGAAACAACCAGACTAAAACTTGTAACATTATGTTTCACTGAACACCTTATGGAAAAATCTTGGCATCATTTAAGCATCATCTTTAATAATGTTCAATTCATTTCATTTTAACTTAGTTTTAATCAGGTAGTTGATGCTGAGTGACTTTGTCAAAAGAACGTGTATGATCTGGCTCCTCCATGCATTCGAAGAAAGACATTTTGCTAAGAATGAAATTTTCATCATAGACCCACAAATGGAATATGAAGAGGACATTTTTATGTAGTAAAGTAACCCCATGCATGGTCTTATTCAGTGAATTAATAGATCAGAAAGTCTATCATTAAAAATGTGTCAGTTCTTTAAATCTTTAAGGCAGGGAGACCTGCTTTCCTGCCAGAAGGTACTGTGCAAAATATTTAATCTCTCCCAGGCTCGGGCTAGAAGATTGCTTCAGCATAGCAAGGTAGGGGGCATTTACTATTGAGAGGCACAGCAGACCGGAACCACGCCTCCTAGATTTAAGTCTTAGCATTGACACATAAAATATTTGTTTGATCATGGTCAAGTTTCTTAACTTCTCTGTGCTTCAAATTCTTCATCAATAAAATGATGATAACATTTTATTTTTTTCATAGAATACTTTTGGGAAGTCAACGATTTTATATCTGTAAACTGTTTCAACATTGCCAGGCATGTGAATCTATGTAAGTACAAATGTGATTGCCTTACCAAAAAATGAGAGAAATAATTCATGACTTCTTGAGAACAAATAAGATATTTAATGCAATAAAATCCAAATTAGCAGAAAAAAAAAGAAATAAAACATACTGCCACTGAAATCATGAAATGTATATTCAAATGTGAGTAGATTCAGATTATGTTCTGACTTATTGTGCGAGGCCTTTTTCATACACGTTGTCCAATTTGTTCCCTTTAACCACTCTGCAAGGATGTAATATCATTGCCTTTATGGATGGCAAGAAATACCTGAGGTTAAGCGGGATAAAGAGAATTTCTCTGGGTAAATAACAGCTGAAAATGGTATACCTGAATTTAAACCCTGTCCCACTGACTTAAATACCAGTACTCTTTCCATTATGCACAAGAAGATTGTGGCATTATGTAAGGGGTTTAGCTTTTTTTCTGCCAAAGACTCACGAATAGTAATAATGTTAAATCATTCCAACTTCACAAAGCACAACTTGATTTTTATTTCTTCTCTAATTTAACTAGTAATAGCTACCATTTTCAAGCATCCGCTATTGTGCAAGATGCTTTATATTAATGGCAAAATTCCACAATTCAAAATAGAGATCAGATACATTTAGAGATGAAAATATTAGGTAGAGAGTAAGAATAAGTAATTTACCCCAAGTATACCCTGACAGTAAATTATCTAAATACATGGGAATGAAAGTCAGGTGCATTATTACCTTCTATTTAGATAACTTGAAATAAGTGAGCCTGAGTCTATTAAATTAAAAATCACAGTAGACATCTTCTTGATGATGTTACAAATCATTTCTCTCCCTTCCTCTGTCCTTCCTTATTTTTAATTTTTCAGTCTACTATGACAAATCCCACACAATAGCTTCAACAATGGGAATTTATTGGTTTGCTGATTTGAGGCTAGGGAAAGCCTACAATAGAGGCGTGGGTAAAGTGATGCTTTCTTGCCAATGTGTGCCACATTCTGATGCTGGCTTGTGGGTGCATCCTTGGGTTTTTGAGTTTGCAACCTTGTCTCAAGGCACATGGAGATGTCACTCCTGTGTATCTGGGCTCTGTTGACTTCCGGTTCCTAGCTCCTCCCGGGGCTTTCTTTATGCAGGAAATTTCTCTGTTTATAAAGGAGTCCAGTAATCCACACTAAGGCCCACCCTACTTCAGTAGAGTCAGACCCTGAGTAAAATGTCATTCTCAGGAGCTCCTGTTTACAATGAATGCACACCCATAGTAATGTGCATAAAGATTAAGAACTTGTCTAAATTTGGGTACTTAATCTAATACACACACACCATAAAAGTTTGAATAGCAACACTTCTATTGAATTTTTGAAGTTTTCCCAGTTTCAGAAGTATGGGATTAGAGAGAAACCATTGATAAGGCTAATTTACAAGCCACTAATTCTCATTGATTAATATGATCTTGAATGCAGGGAGGGGAAAAAAGACAATGGAATAGAATAAAGAAAGCAGAGAGACACGGATAAATGAGAGAGAAATAAGAAAGAAGGAGAGATAGAGAGCTTCAAAATTTGGGAGGTCAGGGAGAAGATGGGAATTCCAGGACATCTAAGACACTTTCTTTCTTTCATTGCCACTGAGACCAAACACAAATTCTGGGCTGAAACCCAGATTCTGGACACAGGACAGTAACGTACAGCTACAAAAGGGTATGAACTATGAAGTCAGACTGATGTGAGTTTAAATCTCAGGACTGCCTGAGAAGAATTCATGGAGGAGGAAAGGCTTGAGCTTGGAAGAATTTTGAGGTTTGGAAGAATAGATATGGCTTTTAAAGAGGTAACGAATGATCTAGATCTATGATTTCTAAATGCCACAGCTCCTACAGAATTTCATCAGAAAATTGTTAAAACCAGATTAATAGACAATACTTTGGCATTTTTGTTCTAGTAGTTGGTGGGGTAGGCAGAAATGTGTACACTTAACAAGAATCTTAGCACATTTTGATGCTTAGTCAACTCTGATACAAAATCCTAAGGAAAGTGGATGTGCTCTGACACTGAGGGAGAATAAAATCTAAACTTTGTGAGAAAGAGAAGGGCAGCATAGAGGAAGACAGATGTTAAGATGTCTGGGCTACTCAAGTAAATACCATGAAATGGATCAGTTAACAATGAGAATCTATTCGCTCACAGTTTGAGGCTGGAAAAAATTCCGAATCAAGGTGTCATCAATGTGATGCTTTCTTCCTGAAGACTGTGGCAGTCTGGGGCTGGCAGCCAGTGATTCTCAGTCCTTAGCCTGTCATCTGCCAAGGAAAATAACATGGTCTCCTGGTCTCTCCCTTCTCTTCCGGGTTTCACTGATGTTCAGCTTCTTTCTTCCTTTTCTCTCTGTTTGAATTTCATTCCACTTATAAAAGACTACAGTCATAGGATTAAGACCCATCCAAATTGGGCTGGGTCACACTTTAACTGAAGTAACCTCATCACAGGTCCTATTTCCAATGGTTTCACACCTACAGGAATGGATTAGGTTTCAGTACACGCTTTTCTGGGGTACACACAGCTTCAAATTACCACAAGGGAAAAATGGAAAGTTTGGAAAATAATTTGGGATTGACAGGATCGGCACTTCTGAGGACAAAGGAAGTGAAAGGATGAAGCAAAAATAATTGCAGAGGGCAGGCAACAGTGGCTTAGAGGAAGAATTTTCACCTGCCATGCCAGAGACCCAGGTTCAATTCTCGGACCCTGCCCTTGCAATAAATAAAAATAAATAAATAAATAAATAAATAAATAAATAAATAAATAACCGTAGAGCTTTTTGGCCCCATCAAATGCAAGAATGTCTGTGACAATGGCAGAAGGGAGGATCTGGCATTTCCTCCTTTGTCCTCAAGTATTAGATGTCTTCCAAAGAGTGAGAAAGAAAAGCAAGTTGATGACGGATGATGTAAAGTTTACTTGATTTGAATACTTAGAATTGCTTAAGCCCTGGAAAATCAGATATTTGCTTTTTTCTGGTACCTAATTAGAATTTCGAAAGAGTCTTATTATAACCAATATGTACAGAGCAGGAAGTTAATACTTCTGTCAACTTTTACATTTCCATTTTCTTTGGTCTTTTAATCTTCCTGTTTACTATTGATTGATTATGACACTGCTAAGTGGGGTGAATGTGTTTATATGTATCATGAAAATGTCAAATGCGTTCATTCAAAACATTTAAATTATTAATCAGGTAAAACGATTTAAGGCGTATTTATGCCTGTGCATGTGAGAACTACAGTAAGTCAATAGCAAGGATTCATGTCTATTTTCCTAAAAGTCTGAAAATTTAAGTTCTACAGCATTATTCATTTTTCATGGCTCTAATACTTCCCCTGTATTTCACACAGTAGGAAAAAGTGTGAATTTTATAACCACCCAGGGAATATCTCTCTATAGTTATTCATCAAGAACAGTAGTCTAGGTCATCATTTCTTTCTAGCTTTTAAAGTTTGCCCTCTTAAGGTTGTTCGCGTCCATATTTAAAGTTCTCAAAAAAAAACAGAATAGAAAGATTTGATGATAAGGCAAGTATATTAATAATAACTCTAGACCTATATAGGGCACAGATTTCAATGGTTCTTTTAAATGGGGTCATGGAGCCCACCCTGTGTCCTGCAGTCCTAGAGAGGGAGGCCAGCCCCTATCTCATGGGCACAGGGCTGATGGAATTTTGGGGAGGACATGGTAGGCATACCCCTTCGGGTGGAGATGGGAATATCCTAGGATGGAGCTGGGGACATCCTAGGATGGAGCTGGGGATATCCAAGGATGGAGCTGAATAGCAATGGCCGTGGTTAGCCGTGTCTGGGGCCCAGGCCACCACCAGGGGGGATCACTTTCACTGTGCAGTGAACCTGCCACAAGATATACGTAGACAGGCCCTGACACTTCCTTGTGACTTGATCAAATTTCTAAAAGTACATGAAGGACAAAAAAGTGCATTTCATTTTTCTTTCTGTTTAAAAACAGGTATTCTCTTAAAGAAAAAAACAACAACAGGTAGGATGGGCTCGTGGAAATGGTTTGCACCTTTAAAAGTGTAAACTACTTAGGTATATTATTATTTTATTAACAATGTGAAAAAAATAATAGGCTTCTGTGGTAGTTTGGAGCTGTTATGTACCCCAGAAAAGGCCATGTGCTTTTAACCCATTCCTGTGGGTGCAGATCTGTGGTGGGTGCGGCACTTTGGCTAGGTTATTTCAAGTGAGATGTGACCCACCCCATTCTGGGGGTGGGGGAGGATTTTTAATCCTTTCACTGGATTCCTTTATGAGAGGATAAAGACAGAAAAAGCTGAAAGAGCCTAGTACAGAGACAAGCCTTGGGGAAGCTAACAGAGCCCCACAAAAGCTCAGAAAAGGAGGCCACTGGACATAGAAGCTGAAAACAAGAAAACATGGGAGTGAAGGACCAGCGGACACCGGCCATGTGTCTTCCTACCTGACAGAGGAACCCAGGATTCCAGCAACCTTTCTTCCAAGAACATAGTTTTGTTGTGATGTCTTACTTTGGACTTTTTTGCATGACTTGAGAACTATAAATTTGTAGGCTAATAAATCCCCATTGTAAAACTCAACCATTTCTGGTCTACTTCATTCCGGCAGCTTTAGCAAACTGGAACAGCTTCCCATTTTTGCCTAAATCGGGACATTTCCAAAACTTTCTTTAGTATCTATCAAATAAATATTATAGAGTGATATTTTATATTGCATTGCTGAGTGAGTATATCAGAGTTCTATAAGTTTGAACAAGTAGGATAATGCTTCCCAGCATCTCTCACAACAGTCATATTTTATATACAGTTTAATAAAGATTGAGCTTGATTCTTCATTTTCTTCTAGGTGATTAGCTTTCAGATGAAGGAAGATGAAAATGCATGGAAATTTCACTCTGGTCCTATGAAAAACAGACTATTTAACAACTCCAAATTATTTACTTAATAACAGAGCCAAAATTAAGATTTGGGCATTTTGATTATTCATCCATTATTATCTTTACCATGGTGAATTTCATTTTCATTGGGAATTTGTGAGCAACTAAACATGCAGGTTATTCACGAGCTTTGAATTTGTAATAATGTTGGAAGGAAAATTAATTCACATACTCAAATGGGCAATGATGGTTTGAAGTTGTTAATTATTATTTTACCTTAGATTGAGGACAAAAGTTAAAGTGAAAACATGTTTTATAAGGAAAATTGATCATTTGGGGCTTTATAACATTTTACATAGGAGACTTAAATATCATTTATGCTCTTCTGTGCATTTAAAATTAGTTAGGGGTGAAGATAAATTTTACCTGACTCAAAGAAAAAAAAAAAAAGACTGCAAACTAGTTCTGAATGCACGGCATGTAGTTTTCGTCTTCTGAGAGAGCAGTATTTCAGAAGATAACAGAGAGGAGGAATTTATGGCAGGTGCATTACTACTTAGGAACTAATCTCACCCACATGGCTGTTAATGTGAAATATGGATTTTAATAATCCTGGCTCTGTGAGTTGTGTGATCCCGCCTGGCGGGAATGTGATTAGCCACCGCCTGCAAGATTAATTGAGATATATAGCACACGGTTACATTTAGCGAACTCCAAACTACTTTGATAGTTTGCATAGTTAATGCCGTATTTTGTAGTTAGAAAAAACAAACAGATAAATCAATATTCTATTATGGGGAGAAGGAAAAATGTTATTTTTTCCTTCGGTCATTAAACAGGTCATTTAAATAGAGTGTATAAGTTATCTAGAGGCCAGAAAAATTAAAACAATGTGCATAGATAACTAGACAGATGACACAGATGAGAGACAGATGATGATAGATAGATAGATAGATGATAGATAGATGTTTATAGATAGACAGACAGACAGACAGATAGATGGATGATGGAACCATTCATAACAATTTTGAAATTCTCCATCCTTATGTCTGTGATTTTAAAAACAGTTTTACTCAAGAAGGAAAAAAAGTCAAGGCATCAAAATTTAGGAGAAGAAAAGTTTAAATCAAGTGATTTAATTGATTAGTTCTTTTGCTGATTTGCAAAAGGGATAGGGAGAATATGGCTGGATTTTGTTGACATTCTCCTTTTCTTTAATGGAAAGTTTTTCATGGTATTTTCAAACACCGATACAGCTGCTAAATGAAGAAAGATAATTAACCATGATCTATTAGTTTTTAATTCTTATTATATAATAAGAATTATGCATTTTGAACGAGTTAATATAAATGCACAAGCAGGGACTATTAGATGTATAATGTATTAAGGACATATTTTAATAAAAAATAATTCTGAGGCCAGACCAAGTTCCAACAACATGCTTTTCATAAAGTTGCACCTCTTACAGACAAGTGTTAACTCTGTTGTTATTACTATTATTATTTTACTTATTACCAAAATATTACTATTGCTTTCTTCTCTCTTTTTCCTCTTATTTTTTCTCCCATCATACACAGCTCTGGATGATCACCTATGCTTTATGGTTTTTATACCTTGAAAAATTTTCAAAAAAATCAAAATCTCCAGACTTAATGGTTCAGCTCCATTATTGAAATTTCCAGATGTGTAGAATGAGTTTCCATCGATACATGTTTCTGAAACCCAACTCATTGGCTCCCACCGAATCTATTCCTCCAACATCTATTCCCTCTCTCAATCTATGACTCTATTAGATACCCAGGAACAAAAAATATTTTTGTGTTCTCTTTAATTTTTTCTTCATTTTAATCCCTAAAAACAACAGAAATTGTTCATTAATATTTAATGGATGCTTACTATGCATCCCCTCAAAAATGTTCTCTTTGGAAGACCTTTGATGATGTCCTTCTCCATTCATACTACAGTAAATTTCAGTTGAGTTCTAAAAGCGCTTTGCTTTAGTTTTATAATCTTATAATTGGTAAGTGACATTGTCTGTGTCCCTTCTAGATTGTGAATTTTTTGAGAATTAGGGCTGTGCAATCTCATCACCTAACACAGTACCAACCCTATAGTCTATTATAGCTAGTTAACTAAAAGCCAGCTTTCCAACCTCATCACCCTCTGCTCCTCTTTTTACACTTTGCTTTCCAGCAAAACTGCAATCCTTCCCATGCCCCAAATAGTCCCTCCCCTTTCTAGCCTCCAAACATCCTAATTTATGACTCCTTGGACAACTGCATTCCTTTTTGCCTAGGTGTCTGTTTATCAAAGACAATAAGTTAATATAGAACAAAAAAATTGTAGAAAGTGATTAAATGGGGCCACATGCTTGCTTAAGATTCTAATAACCTGCAGAGTATAGAAAGAAAATGTTCAGGGCTATAAGAATTTAACTACACATATTAAGCAATCAGCTCTGAATCACTGAATTGACCAGAGGTGTGGAGTCACTTCCATGAAGAGATAAAGAAAATTTCAGGGCAATTTAGTTCACAATGAAGTAAGCTAAGACTGGTTATGATTATAGCTAAAAAAGAATTAATAACTCCTCGAGCACATCTCTACTGGATCCCTATATTCTAGAACACCAGAACTGAAAGCCCTCTAACTGTTAAATTTTGTACAGGTTTGAAAGACTCATAAAAGAAATATTGTTTTATGTAAGTATGTAACATAAGTATTCAAGAAGGGAGGATAGAATAATATAAATGTCTTCAAGAGAGATTTGAGAACATTCCTGGCTGATAGCTTTAGAGTGGGCAGTTAGAAACCTGGAGATGTTTGAGGATGTAGTTTCACTTTTTGTGGTTCATTCAGAAGTGTTTCACCAAATAAACCTCAGCACCACCACAGGCAGAATCATGGTTTGAATTGAACTGAATCTGTGTTATTTGGAGATGATTACTGAAATAGCTAGAAACCTTGAAAATTCAAAGATTTATCAGAAATATATATATAGTACATATATAAATATTTTAAAAACATTTAAAAAAATGTTTAAAAGCATTTTTATTGTGAAATAGAGCATACAGAAAAATGATAGATTTCAAAGTACGTTTAACAAGTAGTTATAAAACAAACTTCAAAATTTGGTGTGGGTTACAGTTCTTCGATTTCAGGTATTTCCTTCTAGCTGCTCTCATACACTGGAGATGTATTATATAGGTATGTAAATTATGTAATAAATATCAATATAACGATTCAATAGTCATACTCATTTGTTAAATCCTGTCTTCTCTGTTATAACTCCTCTTTCTCCTTTGCTCCTTCTCCCAGCCTTTAGGGTGATTTGGGCAATGACCATTCTAGTTTCTTCATGTTGAGAAGGGGTGCAATTTGTTGATGTTCTTGGGAAGACTATGACCTCTGGGTTTCTGGGCTTATTTGGCAAAGGAACAATCTGGGCATTTTAGGTTTCTGAAAAATAAACTGAGTGAAACTGTTATAGAGCCTCAGATAGAGCCCTGAGTATTCTTTTAGGGTTTTCAGGAATACTGTGAGTTGGGGCTTGGCAGACCATGGCAATTTGCAATATCTACCTGAAGTCTGCCTAACAGTAATCTCCAGAATAGCTTCTCCACTCTATTTGAAATATCCTAGCCACTGAGAAACTTGATTCTGTTGCTTTTCTTTTCTCCCTTTTGGATAAGAAGACAGTGGTCAATCCTCTGTCTGAGTCCAGGCCAGGTTCATCCTGGGAGCCATGTCCCACGCTGTCAGGGAGACATACACACCCCTGGGACTCACGCTCCGTGCAGTGAGGTGGGGTAATGAGTTTTAGCAGAGTTGAGCTTAGAGAAAGAGAGAGGGGTCATATTTGAGCAAGAAAAGAGATTCTCTGGAAGCGACACTTAGGCAAAACTACAGGTAGGCTTAGCTTCTCTCTTACATAAATGAATTTCATAGGAGCAAGCCTCAAGACTGAGGACTTGGCCTATTAACTTGGGAAATCCTAATGCTTGAGAGAATATCAGGAATTTCCCAGGTGGGTGTAGGAGATAGGATTAAGATAAGACCTGTGGAACTAGTTGGGAGCAGATGGCATTAGGGTGGTGTGGGCAGTAAACTGTGGAGATTGTATCTGCTCTATGTTATCTGATTTATGTAAGACAGTCTAGGAGGAAGAGAATGCTTGTTTACCCCAAATGGTTATCTTAAGTATGAAGGAAGAGCACTGAAAGATAATTACTCTGCTCCCTTAGGAAATGCATGTATGCCTTTTGTCATCCTGCAGTATACAAGCAGGATCTGGTTAAGAATATAATTGTCTGTTGTCTGTTAAAGTTAAGCTTCAGACCTCCTGAACCCGTCTGTGTCTTTTTTTCTTTCTTTCATTCTTTCTTGTCATTCCTTAATATCCTTCAAGCTCCGTTTCATAGGAAGCAACAGTTGGGGAAGTTTAATAGATCCATATATTTTTTTCTCCAGTTCTCAAGGGACTTTACAAATACTTTTTCATTATCTGCCCAGCATAATCTGGAGTGTATCAGAGTATTACATTAAGCTATACAGAATTACAAGGCCTCATTTCCTATTATCAGCTCCATGTGTTTAAATACTTTAAATGAACTGCCCAGACTTGCTAAATTAGATTGTATGCTACAGAAAAGTTAAATTTTGGACAAAATAAAAATCTCTTCCTTTGATCTCACAGAGAAGGTGAGGTTTTAGAATATAGACACTATCATCCTTTACCCTGCATTCTGATTTACCTTAGTCCCAACCAGATCAGCTTCGTTTGTATCTCTTATTGAAGTCTCATCTCTTTTTTGGCTTATTTAACAGTTGCTATATGAATAAATGCTGACTTTCAGAGCTGCAGAACTCTAACTTTGAGTCTGAGTTGTCATATAGGTACCCAAAGTTGCAGGGAAATACCAGGTTACACACACAGAGCACAGCATCTCAGAACTTTTAACACAAAGCTCAAGAATAAATGTGACTACTACAAGAGTTTACAATCTAGGCCCTTATTTTCTTATAAATCTCTTCCAAATGAGACCATGCAATATTTGTTCTTTTGTTTCTGGTTTATTTTACTCAACATAATGTCCTCAGGGTTCTTCAGTCACCTCATTGCATCCCTCATGACTTCATTTCTTTCTGTAGCCGCACAATATTCTATTGCATGTATAGGTCACAGTTTGTCTTTCAGCTTCTCAGTAGATGTATCCTTCAGCCACCTCCATCCATTGATTATCATGAATGATGCCACCATGAACATCAGTGTGCAAATGTCTATTTGAGTCCCTGCTTTCAGATGTTCCAAATATATTCCCCGTTAACGGGATTGCCTAATCATATGGTGACCCTCTACTTTGCCTCCTGTGTATTCACTACATAACCCTCCCGAGGGCTACTCTATTCTGCTACTCTACCAACATTGAATAGGTGTACCTCTCTCTCTCTATTTTCTCTACCACTTAAATCTCTCTATTTATTTTCAATCTGCAGATTTTTGAGATATATTTACATAACATATATTTTATCCAGTATAAACACTCA
This sequence comes from Tamandua tetradactyla, assembly GCF_023851605.1. NCBI lineage: Eukaryota > Metazoa > Chordata > Mammalia > Pilosa > Myrmecophagidae > Tamandua > Tamandua tetradactyla. The sequence goes on from NC_135334.1 coordinate 43,121,385, forward strand.
ATGTCTCATAGTATCTTCGCTTAGTTGTACAATCACCATCACTCTCAATTTTGGACAATTTTCATTGCTCCAAAGAGAAAAATAACAGATAGGCATATGTATAAGCACATTTCAAAGGAAATAAATTTGCTGTCTCCTGAGAAATACTAAGTCACAACTGACAAGAGGGGAGTCTTCTCTTAGGGATAACTTTTGTCTTTCTTTGTGATATTTTATTCCTGCTTTTTTTTTTATTCTTTGAAAGCAGATACATTCCATCTTCAGATGTTGGGTGAATTCCAGAAAGTAGCATACACCTACAGGCATATATATAGATAGTAAACATAGATAAAATATATTGGCAATATTTCATCTTTTAAATATAGTAAGTATGCAGTAAACATCTGATTAATTGGAATTTTTAATAAAATCTGGTTCATCTTTTATATAATAATTTAGTATATTTGAGAAGCTTTATTGATCAACATATGATAGTAGAAAAAAAGAACATTTTTTAGTTCTCACTGTATATTTTTATCTTGATATTAGACAACATGTCTCAATGTGTTCCATCTTTCACCTCATCCAGAAATATGCAATTTAAAATTGCACAGTATGTGAGTCAAGTCTAGTCATCAAATTTACTTTTTAATATGCTTGGGAAGACATTCCAAGTCCCTCCGGCTTCTAATTTTCATCTCCAAATTCATATTGATTTCCAAACTGTCTGATTTAACATGGCATTTCATAAGTTCCTATGTGAAGACTGAGTGCTTTCTCTGCCTGGGACAGCACAGGACCCTTGAGGCATTGCTGGGACAAAGAAGACAGAACTCAAGAGTTATGAGTGGGTTTAGTCACCAAGAGCCAGAGAAGCATATTCTCCTTCATACGTGTGTGTGTGTGTTATATGAACTAGTCTTGTTTATTTTCCTCCAGTTATGAATGATTCGTGAGAAGCTCACTGAAGTCCCCTATAGGCACACCACAATTTGTTCAAGATTGTTGCATTCAAGTCTCCCTCTACTTACAGAAACACGCATGAATAACAGCACACCTATTAACTTCCAACAATAAAATCTCAAAGGTGCCTAGAGCAAATGACAGCAGAGTTAGAGTTCCAGTAGAATTACTCAAATGCTGAAAATCTGTACTAAATGAATAAATAAATGAAGTAATGAGTGAGACCCCTATACGTTGAAGTCCCATCAGTGCAGAATAGTACAAAGAACTGAAAGAATAAGGGATTCTATGTAGAAGTGGGTTTGGAATTGAATAGACCTAGATTTTAATTGACTACTTGGTAGCTGTGTCAATCTAGGTACGTTTCTTAACTCTCAGATTCTTTGACCTTTAGATTCTCTCACCTGTAAAATAGAAAATGCAATGCTTACCTCATAAGGTTGTGGTGAGGGTTAAACATAAATATAGCTCAGTGCTTAGCAGATCCTAAGCACTCAATAAGTGGCAATGATACCTTATTATTCATTATTACATTTATTCTATTATACTTATATTTTAGTGTGTTAATTATACTTACTATATTAATGTTTTTATGGATAATAAATCATTCTATTATTTTTATATTAGTACACACTTATTATAGACTAGCATTCTTCAGTAGAGACATTTGTCTAATAAAAATGTTATCAAGATAAAAAGATGGTTTGAAATGAAGTATAACACACTCTAGTTCATGTAAGCACTGAAAGATTCTTCACAAAAATCATCCTTCTAGATAAATATAATTTAGACCATTATAATTTGTTTGTTCTAATCTTGTTCAGAAAATACAAACAAATTGATCCCTTTGATAGGTATTTGGTTTTTGTTTACATGAAACTAGCTAGCAAATTGAAATTTTAAATCAAATCAAGATTAGAAAATATAAAAACATTAAAATGTTTACAAGGGTTTAAATATAATACTTATAGGACGGCTACCTGAAGTTGACATTTTTAATGGTGTATAGAAAAAAGCAAGCTCTTGTTCTGTGTGCTTGTAAAGCATTTTCTAACCCTTTATATGATATTTACATAATGCCTCAGTTTTTTGAAGTTTCTTCATTTGAAGAGGAAAAGAAAGTTCCAACATACCCTCATACTTATATATTTCATTAATATAGAAATCTGATTTCTAGAGGTCATCATGCAAATGAAAATAGCACTATTTCTTCTTTCCTGTACAGATGGTGTCTCATTTTAGCTTTAGCAAACAGCTTTTCAAGCCGGTTTCAAGACTTGAATAGGAAACAGCTGGATTTGTTCGAGAATGCATGAATTGCCCTGAAAGTTAACAGATCAAACAGCTTGGATATAAAGGCACAAAGATGCACTTTGAATACTTAAGTATACCGAAAATTGTTGATAAATAGCACTTAAATGTTGCTTGGTTGACAATTTGAAACATTTATTGTTGAAGACAGCAAATGTCAGGAGAATTGTTCAGTATGTCTCTAATTTTCAACAAGAAAAGAACAATATAAAATATTATAAAACATAAGTATAACGATCCTTACATTATAATTCCATGGTAGTATTGTAAAGATGCTAATAACCATTCCATTTTAAATATACATGATCTGTGGTACTAAGAAATTTATGAAATCTTACTTAAACATTTGATATTTTGCTGAAGATAAAAAAGTACTACCAGTTGATTTAAATCTTAGGAACTTATTTTTTCACTGTTTTGGAGGTTGAAAGTTCAAATTCAAGGCATTAGCAGACCGTGCTCTCTCCAGAGTCTGCAGCATTCTAGAAGTGGCTGGCTGACAATCCATAACTACATCTCTGCTTTCATCTCGTGGCCATCTGTCTCCTTTGGTCAAATATCCTCTCTTACAAGAACTCCAGTCACACTGGGTTAAGACCCACTCTTATTCAGTTTTGGCATGCCTTAAATAGTAACAACTCCAAAGATCCTATTTATAAATTATTACCCTCTATAGAATCAGGGATACATCTTGGACGTGTCTTTGTTGGGGACAAGATCAATCCATGACACATTATAGTATTTAACATTTAGTCTGAAGGAATATTTGCTGTACTAGAGCATTATGATTTTATAATGTCACTTTAAAAGAAAGAAAAAAAGCAGAAACCTGTTTTCTTCTGGGTTTATCAGGCAACTCTTATCGATTAATTTCATTCACTTTGGTAAGATTTAGAAGAAGCTACATTTTTTTTCTCGGCTATACCTGTGAGTATAGACAAAAGGATATAAAAGCAAAATGATAATAAGTAGTGAGTAGGTAACCATTTGTCTGTGTATTCATTCATTCATCCAAAGGATTAACCAATATGTGCCAGGCCACTGTGTCAGGAATTGGGAATGTGTTCCTTTTGGAAGGAAACACAGCTTTTAAGGCCTATAAAGCAATTATGGGATGCTGTCCCTTGGCAACAGGGACATGCTATCTAAAGCTACTAGAAATGGAATAACTGGATTTGTGGAAAAGAGCTCTAAAGGCCACAGGGCTAAGAGACACAACAGTGACTGGCTCTTCACAAGGTAGGTGTGTAATCTACGAGCCACGCGTAGTGCTCTCCCGCTGGGCCCCGCAGTCTAACCATGTTCAGCTTACTTGAACTTTCAATTTAGATGAGGGGAAAACACCTATAAAAGGGGTGACTTTATTAATAGACTGCTCATTTAGGCTTCAGTGTGTACTGGACACATAACTGGCATTATCTCTCATCTTTATAATGATTCCATTTTATAAATTAAAAAAATAAAAATATCAGTAATTCATGAACTATTTTCAGGTACTTGCAGACCCCATTTTCAGCCATAAGGAAATCTTTCTACATGAAAGCCAAAAGTATAAAATTCAAGGATTTGAGGCATATATTTATAAAGGAAGTTCTCTTAGTCTATAGCTGAAAAAAACATAAAACTCTCTAATTATGATATTTATTCATTCGTTTATTTTTTTTTAAAAGAACCTTGAACCTTAACTTTGAAAACATTAGGAACACAGAATAAATATTAAATATATATAAATGAAATGTCTTGGGTTTTTTTGAGCACTTCTTCCTGACATTACAAGATGTTTCAGGCTCATAACTGGTTTTTGTTTGTTTGTTTGTTTTTTCCAAAATGAGTGTGAATGAGGTGAAAATACATGAAATAAAAAGGTAGATGGACAATATTGCATTCAGGTGGATTCTTTCTTTTTTTTTTTTTTCTTCTAATCTCATATACACCTTTTTTCTGTTTTAGCATGGAAAATCAGCATAGAGGTTGAAGAGAAAATTGCGGAGAATAATCTTATTTAATATATCAGATGTTTAAGGAATTAATTTTTTTAAACAAATGAAAATAATAAAAGTTAGCACCTACATAGTGCATACCACGTACAGAAAATGTTTTAAATATTACTCATTTAATAACGTCAAAAATCCTATAAGTGGTGTTAATAATCATTAAATAGTAAATGAAACTGAAGCATGAGGAAATAAAGTAACTTGCTTAAGGTTATAGAAAAGTGGTAAGGCAAGATTTAAACTCAGACAGTCTTGTCTAGAATGCTCTAAACACTACAATACACTAGTAACTCTTTCTAAAACTTAATGGACTTCCATAAAAAGTGTAATTTACATAGTTCCTGAAAGTTTATGAAAGGAAACTTCTGTACTTATATGCTGTATTCTAAAGCAGTAGGAGTCTCTTAACACATACCATGCATCTCTCCTGATTTAGCCTTTTTATAGTCAATAGTCTGGTGCCTATCTTCACTTAAATCTATTTCATTCACTTCAAAGGATATATAATACACAAACGTCACTTGTCATCTGCATTCCACCTGTGAACGTGCTTTCTGTCTTGAATTCCTGTAACTATAAATGAATCCATCTTTCTTCCAACTGCCCAAACCAGAGTTATTTCCAAGTTCACCTTTTCCCTTACTCACTCATTAATCAATGGATAATTAGTCTCGAAGCTCTGCTGATTCTCCACCCTAAAATCTTGAATTTATCCCTTTCATCCCTCTACCTAATTTAGGTCCATACCATGACTTTCTGTGATCCCTGTAACAAACTCCTCATACTTATTCTTCATCTACTTTGTGTTCATTCATTCAAGCTGCTGTTGGATTGTGATAGAATATAGGTCTCTGAATCAGAAAGAACTGGGTTTGAATCTGATTTCAATATGACAAAATAATGACCCCTTTGCCAAGTTAAGCACTCTTCCTGAACATTAATTTTCACATCGGTGAAGAGACAGGGTTTTAATATCTACTTTGGAGGGTGGTCTTGAGAAATGAATGAGAAGCGTAGATCATAGAGCCCAATGCCTAATATATATTAGAAACTCAAAAAAAGTTGCCTATATATTTTAATTAAAATAAAATCTAAAAGTATCGCTTGCTTGAAGTTGTATTCTACTCATTACTACAGCACGGGTTGGCAAACTTTCTGTCAAAGACCAGATAATAAATATATTTCAGGTTTGACATATGGCCTTCATCACAGTTATTCAACTCTGTTGTTCAAGTGTGAAAACAGCCACAGACAACACTAAACAAATGGGCTTGGCTATGCTATTATAAAACTTTATTTACCAAATAGAAGCAGTTGGCCATAGTTCACAAACCCCTGATTTAGAAGATAAAACCCAAGTTACATAGCACGGCATAGACCCGTTTTTGATATAACACATACTTTTTTTTCTGGCTCCTTCTCCTTTTCCTTCCCGTCTCACATTTCACATTTGAGCAACACTTGACTACTTACAGTTCCCAGTAATAAATTTTTTTCACGCCTTGCACGTTTTACTTCTATCTGGATCATCCTTCTTATTCCGGATTTAAGTTCTACATGTTTATTCATCACAAGTTAGCTCAGGCTTCATCTCACTCAAAAGGCATTTTGGCACCTTAAGTACATGCAGCTATTTATGTGCCTGTCTCCTTTAACAACAAGGACTGTACCACATTAATTTTCCTATTTTTAGAACCTGACTCAATTAATATCGGTTAAGCGAAACTGAACTCTCATGTTATTAAAGTCCTCCATTCCAAAGGGTATAAGTATCATAGTTGCCTAAATCAAAAGAATAGAATGTTTGTGTTTATATGTTGTTTTGGTTTGTAAATTAAAAAAAATAAAAAAAAAGAAGAAATAACTATTAAAGGACGTGGACAGAGAATTCACATCCAGGAGAATGCAAACAAATATATACAGCAGATTTATGCCTACAATTATTAAAAGAAATGCAAATTAAAAAAATCTCATTAACATGTTGCCATTTATATTTAAGAAATGCAATTCTTCTCTTGTCAACTAATATTTGGACAGTATAAATGCAAAGACTACAAGTTTCTCTCCATTTTCTCATGTCCCAGACCTACCAGCTTCCTCTCTATTCTTGAAGGCACCATGTTCCCCCATTCCCAAGCCCTCTGTGCCCTCCGCCTGGGATCCCTCATTTTGTTCCTTTCACCTTGTTACCTCTTGCTCATCCTCAAACTTCACTCAAACAAGTTTTCCTTTAAGTTCTCTTATAGCGCTATAAATTTGTTGTCTTTGTAACACATATAGTAATTTTACATTTATTTTTATATTTAATGAAAAGATGTTACACGAGTGAATTCTAAGCTCCATGCAGACAGGTGTTTTTTATTTTCTTTCTTCTTTTTTTTCTTTTATTTGGGGGGAGGGGAGGTGATGTGGAAAGAGTTACTTCCCTCCCTCTGCTTCTTTCTTCTTCCCTCCCTCCCTTCCTACCTTCCTTATCTCTAGCACCTTGCAAATTACTTGTTATGCAATCATTGTGCTGAATAAATTAATTAATGGCCTGCTATAGACTTATAATACTTGCAATTGTCATGGTTTTATAAAAATTGAAATGATTCTGCTATTTCCACTTATAGCAATCCTATTTGGAGGCCGTAATTTCCTTTTAAAGGTCAAAAGTGAGTCATTCCTATGTATGCTTTCAGTGCTACATACGCACATATGCACACGCATACACACATGGGAAGGCTCATTTTCTTTGTCTAACTACTACATTATGTTAAAGAATAATTAGAAGTACATATTCATCCTTCAGTGAAAGAAATGTTTCTTCAAGTGTTTGCTTATACAATTTTTAAAGCTTGGAAGATCTTTCTCAACATTTTTATATGCAGTTCCTATTTATAGATTCATCTGTTAAAATATCCTTACCATTTTGAGTCCAGAGATATTGACTCTGATGTTTTCTTGATCACCACAATAGGGATTCATTAACTATAATCACTTCTCCTAGGTATAACATTTATCCAACTTAGTGTTCCCCAAAAGTACCATTTTCCAAGGGACACTGATTGGCATTTTGGAATAAAAAATAAGGAGTATGGAGAATTCATGGTAAATGAATTTGGTCAGACACAGTTAAAGTTTATTTCTTACTATAAGGACCTTTAATATACTGGTGTATTTTGTGAACAGCTAAAGAAAATAATGTTTCCCCAATTTATTTAAACTTGAAACAATTTTGCTGGTCATATAATAATTTAAGACTTTTATATTTCTGCCTATAATACTTAGTAGTTCACATGGTTGAACCTTTTCTGAACTTTTACTCCTTGAGGTAGGATTACCTGTTATTCTCACCTCATCTATTATGGGACCTTGAAAATGATTCATGTTCAAATAATTTTGTATTCTTTAGTTGAGTTAAATGATCCAGGAAACCAAAATGTATTTTTTTAGATTTTTCTTTTCTATCGATTTAATATATATTCACAATTTTGTTTCCTTTTAACATTTCTATCTTATTTATGGATTCTAAAAGTAAGGAAAAACTAACCATGGTGAGTACATTACAACCTCAATCCACTGCTGATTTATAAAACCTGCAAGCAGCTTAATATCCAATTAGAAAATGCTACTTAAATCCATCTTGTGGTTCCTGAAAATTCTGAAAAGAACGCAAGTAGTCAGCAGATTATTCCAAGCTATATTTCATAATGCTGCTGACTCAAGAAATACTATTGAGTATTAAACATAGGAATATACATTGATGACGAGAATATGGAAGGAATATAAACTGGTCTTCTACTGTGTCTCAGAACAGACCCCCACTTGATTACATTTTCACTTTTGTTGAAATACAATATGCTACATCAAAACATATTATTTAGACTTTTGCAAGTAGCTAAATATATTTTCTAAGAAATTTTTAAATATAGAAAAGTAGCAAAGCTTTCTGTTCCCTATAATCTATGCTCTTGTGGCACCAATTACCATTGAATCACCTAAATGTAGTATTCATTTTCCTAAAGCCCATGGAAGCCTATGGAAGAATACCACAAAGTTTCGATGTAATTTGAGCAATTTGAAGGAGCTACAGCCCACAAAATATGGCTAAGTGAGCATTTTGAAAATTCAATCTGTGCCTTCTGGTCACGACCTTTGAGATACACAATAAGATAAGAACAATATTAGTTGAAGCGGATAAGTTGCAACTCGACTGTCTAGAATATTCAAAACTTTTCTTTAAAATGTGTTTATTGAATAGTTTATATACGAGGCAAATGCTATGGGGTTATTAAACTACTTAATGTGTACAAATACTTTTATATCATCAAGCATCGAATTACTTAGTAAATTCACTGGTCTTGTACACTTAGTGGTATCATACTGACCGTTTTCATATAATTTTAAGAATCCCTGTGAGTTGAGGAGTTCTTAAGTTCAATTACCGATCTGGGAATGTCAGTACCTAGCTTTCTTTAGTTTATTTTACAGTATTCAACGAAAGTCAGTTTGCAGAAAGCTTTTCAGAATTGAAATTATACATATAAGCACATTAAAGTTGAAGCTATCCTTCTGTAAATAGCTATGGAAGATTCTAGAATGATGGTGACCAGAACACAACTCTTCACAAAGACTAATAATGACAGTTTATTTCCCTCTTCTGAGTTATATGGTTGCTGAAGTCTTGGGTAGTGCGGGAGTGTGGGCAGAAAAAATTAGTGTGAAGAGTGTACATCTTTGGATGGGAAAAGGCAGCCATGTCCGAGCTGGGAAGGGAACATACTGGAAAGAACTCAGCTGGCATAGGAGAGCATTACCAAGAAAGATCTGAATCAGTGAGCTGTGTCCTCCTGTTTTCTGAGCTGGTGGGTGGTGAGGTTTCTGGATAAGAGCCTGGGCCACACTGCTGGCCTACTGGGAGAGGAAGCCCACACTTTGCCTTTCACTGCTGGGTCTATTGACATAAGAATATGCAAAAGCACCAAAGAGTCAAAAGAAAAGTGCCAGTACCTCTGAGCTGGGGAGGAAAGAAATTAGTCATATTATACATCACAGTAAAACAGAACACATGAGATAGAAAACAGTTGGGAGGAAATTTTAAAACAATAGTATTTCCAAGGAATCTCTGAGCTAGAAACATACAATTTTCCAACTGGAAAAAAACTGTAGTTGTATTGAAAAAGAGCTTCTTGGTTTATTATCGGCTTTGAAGAACAAGCATAAGAAGCATATGAAATCACTAAGATAAAAAATAGAGGGAAAAAAATACTAGTCACAGAAGGATTGTCTACCTAGCAAAAGAAGTATCATTACTAACTATGAAGCAAAGTAAAGATACTTTCAGATAAATGAAAAGTAAGGTAATTCATCACTAGCAGACTCACACTAAAAGAAGTACCAAAAAATTTTCTTTAGACAGAAGAAAACTGATCCTAAGTAAAAGTTTAAAGATGTAGAGAATAAAGATCAATGGATAACTATTAATCTTTGGGCAAATCTAATTAAATAATGACTATATAAAATAATCATAAAACTGCTATTCAAAAATTAAAATATATACAAACAATTAAAATGTATGCATGAAAACAATGGCATGTTATATAGGTATAGTAAATGGAAAGAAAATATTCTAGTCTTCAACTTCTTTGAGATATGGTAACAGTACTAATTGCTATTAGATTTTAAAAAGTCAAGGATGCAGCTTTTAAGGTCTATACCATCCATAAAATAATAGTAAAAGAATGCACAACTAATAAACTGAGGTATACAAATGAGGACTGAAAATAAATACTTCAGTTTAAATGAAGTTCACAGAGGGAAAAAGAACATACAGCATGAAGGACAAATTGTAAAATAGAACAATAGTTGGCTTAAAACCAATTGTAATAGAATTTAAATTTGAACAGAAAAAAATTCCAATCAAAAGATAAAGACTGTCAGACTAGATAAACAAAATGGAACACAACTATATACTGCTTAAAAGAGAGAAACCTAAATAGTACAATAACACAGAAAACTTGCAAATAAAAATGTCCAAGGATACAGCATGTACACACCAACCAAAGAAAACTGGCATTTTCTGCTAGTTTTTCTGCTAATGGCAGACAAAGTGGACTTCGAGCAAGAAATACCAGAGTTAGAGAGGGGCCTTTCATTTAATTGTCATTAAAAAAGAAGATAAAATAACTCTAAATTAGTGTTTATCTAAAAATATTTTAAAAGGACTATAGAGGGGAATGCAAGCGTAGTTCAGTGGTAGAATTCTTGCCTGCCATGCAGGAGATCCAGGTTCGATTCTCAGTCCATGCACTTCCCAAAAGCAAAACAAGCAAGACAACAAACAAAAACTCAACAAATGGCACTGCAATAATGGGATACTCACATGGAAAAAGAATGAAATGTGACTCTGCAATACAGTATGCATAAAAAATATAAAGGAATATAGACAGCAAAAATTGACAAAACAATAGAAATAAAGATATCAGTAGCAATAGTGAAATATTTTAACACTAATCTCTCTGCACCTGATAGAAAAGCAGACAGAAACAATGAACAAACACAAAAGAGATATAGATTTTAACAGCCCTTTAAATAATTTGACTCAGTGACATTTATGAAAAACTATACCCAGAAACTGAAGAATACACATTATTTTCAAATATATATGTAATATTTACTAAAATTTGCCATGTCCTCAATAATAAAGAAAGAATTAAAATAAGTTAGACCATGTTGATATTAAACACAATGAATTAAATCTCTAAATAAAAACAAATAATGGTAAACAGAAGAGCACTAATTGTGTGGAAATTAGGTAATGGTTTTCTAAATAATCCAAGGATCAAAGAAAAAGTCATAGTGGAAACTAGATAATATTATTAAGCTAAATGATAAGGTAAAAATGACAAAAATTTGTAGAATTCAGCTAACTATAATTCAAAGAAAATTTATACTCAAATGCAAATATTGGAAAGAAGAAAGGTCAATGATCAAAGAATGCTCAAATTAGAAAAAGAATTGTGAGATACATAAAAAGTTGAATTAACTAAAAATAAAAACAAGAATTAATAATGTTGAAATAAATAATGGGATCAGCAAAAAGTTGGGACTTTGAACTATTAGTAAAATTTGCAAAGAATCATAAAGGAAAAAAGAGAAAGAGAAAATACAAAATAACAATATGAAGGAACTGAGATAACAACATCAACACTGGCCCTACAGACATTAATTCACATTAGTGGATATTTCAAATAGCTTTATGGCATATCTTTGAAATGTTCAGATTTCTATATAATTAACAAAAAAACAATGGAAATAAACATGCAATTAAAAACATTCCTAAAAAATAAACTCCAGGCTCAAAACATTTTATCACTGAATTCTACCTAGTACTTGAGAAAGAAAATCAAGCTTGTTAAATCTTTCCCAGAGACACTTCCGGATTAGTTTTATGAGACCAGCATAGCATTAATACTAAGAAAGATATTACAAAAGTTTAATTGAAGGCCATTGTCTCTTGCACACATATATGAAAAAAATTCCTAAAAAGATATTGGCAAAACAAATACAGCAATTGAAAATCAATGTACTTCATTGCATTATGTAATATGTGGAAAAATATGACTACCTCAGTAGATGCAGAAACTTTAAAAATCAGCATCTAGTTATGATAAAAAAAATATTTAGCCAGCTAGGAATAGAAAGGAATTTTATCAGTCATATGTAATAGGCATCTAGGAAAAAATCCAGGAGCTACCAGCTAATATCTGTCAAAAGAGAAAAACATGCTTTCAACTTTTCTTTACTGGCTGAAGGTTCTAGCCAGTGCAATAAGACCTGGATGAATAAATGAATAAATAAATAAATAAATAATATCAGAAGGGAAGAAATAAAACTCCCTTCAATTATTAGAGAACATTATTACAACTGAAATAAAAAAATGAAAATAGGAAGGTCACTATATATGTATGTGTGTGTATGTATATATATATATAAAATATGTCTACCAGCAATAAACACAACAAAACAAAAATAATTTTTAGATTGATACATGATATTATTAAAAACATTAAATAAAAAAACCCCATCAAATAGGCAGGAAAAATATGTGCTAGACCTCTCCACTGGAAATTATAAAGCATTATTAGTAAAACTTAAAAGAACAGCAAAAAATAAAAGAGAGGAGAGAAATAGACCATATTTGCAGATTGGAAGATTTGGTATTAAATTTTCCCCCAATTTAATCTATGTATTCAATACAATTCAATCAAAATCTCTATTTTTTTAAATGTCAAACAGTGGGAGAAAACATTTGTAATACATACAACTGGCAAAGGCTTCCTATATTAAATAAAGAATGAACCATGTTCTAATGAAAAAAGATAGACAATTCAACCTGAAAATAGGCAACATTTTAATTTTTTCTATTTTTATATCCTGAATTTTTTGTGTGAATGGTCATCATATCATTCAGTGTATAGATATTCATATTGTTAACATTCCTTCCAAAATACGGCTATAGATGATTTAAAATGTCCTTCTTTATCTTCTTTAATGCTTTGTGGCTAAAATGCTGTCTGATATTAGGATTTTTTTTAGATTGTTTCCATTTACCTGATATATTCTTCCTATTCTTTTACTTTAAGCTTTTTGGAGTCACAGTGGGTTTTGCTAAATCATGGATGATGGGAGACTGTGTTTATTTTTCTATTTATAGATGCCTTCGATGGTATGTTATGCATTTTATATATTTCATTGTATTTTGTGTTTCTTAGAAGTGTGGATGGGGTTGGTGATATGTGGGTTTACTCAAGTTCTTTATTGAATGGATGTGTTTTTTGTTTGTTTTTGATGGGGATGTGGAGTGATCTGGATTCAGATACCTCCTATTGAGGAATAAATTTTTAAAAAATGTGCTGCAAATGATTCTTTAGTATCGCCAGATACAGGAAGTGCCCATCTCTACATTTCATAATCCCTCCTTGTGATATCTTTGCCTAATGTTTTTAGCCTGTTTTAAGCAAAGTTCACTTGCTAGATAAGCAAGAAGCTAAATTCATTTTTAGAAAAGATAGAAAAAATCAATTCAACCAAGATGACAGCTTAGTGAGGTGTGGGATTTAGTTTATTCTCCAGAGAAGCTAGTAAATAGCCAGAAACAGTACAGAACAAATGCTGGGGCCACATCAGTCACCAGACACACACTGTAGCCCAGTCTGGACAAGCTAGACTGGCTGTGAGCCCACTCAGAATCATGAGTCCCCCCAAACCGTGGAGGCCCGCTCCCCTAAACCGCAGACTGCTTCCTGGAGGGGAAAGGAGAGACTTTACTAACACCAAGGGGCTGAACTCAACCAAGATCTAATTGCGGAATTAATTAACAAATTCTGATTACTAAAAATAGGCCCCCAGCTCAGCTGAACCTCAGGTAAAAGCTGAGGTTGCTGGTTTTTGCTGCTGGGCACAGGGAACAGGACTGATAGAAAAGAAAAAGAAGAAAAAAAAAAAAAACAGAGGTTTTTTTGGATTGGACAGCACAAAATGCTTGAAGAGTCTGGTCCCTGAAGGAAAGGAGAGGGCACATAGGACCTGAAGATACATAGAGCAACATACCAACTTAAGCTCTTGAATGGCAAATCCGAGGAATAGGGGTCCTGCTCTGAAAAGGATTTTTTTTCTTTTCTTTTTTTGTGGCTGTGTTTCTATGACTTGACTACTCTTTGGATATGACTGCAAGGCTTGTCAGGCTCTAACTGCCCCAAGCAAGGGCAGAATTAAGCTTGCCTGAGAGCTTGTTTGGAGACTGTGCCTTCCCCAGGAAAGGAGTGGGGCCCAGCTCAGGTGGAATCCCTCCTTCAAGGAATTCAGATCCCAGGGGCTGGAAAATTGAAGTGATAAAGCCAGCATACAACCTCTCCTCTGTATCAACCATGGCCTCAGCAGGGAGAGTCTGCTGAAGTTAAAGGCACCACATCACTTTATACTGGTGGGACCTGCAGACAGACAAGTGCCACATACTGGGCAGAATAGGAAAAACACAATGGTCTAGAGGCTTCCTAGGAAAGTTTGTCAACCTGCTGGGTCTCACTATCAGGGATAGTGATATAGGTGACCCTTCCCTCCTAAGAGGAGGTCAGTTGGGTCTGTGAAAATCTGAATGGGGTCGAAAATACCTAAGTAGACCCTCCTAAAGACAAAAAAAAGGCATCACATAGGCAGGGCAAGAAACAAGAAAATAGGAATGGAAAAATCCTGATCTGTTAAGCAAAACCTAAGCTAGAGGTCTAGAATAAGCTGAGCTGAATGTCAAACCACAGATAGACAACAAAGTCATCCAGCAAGAAAAAAAGTGAAAAACAATCCCCAGAATAAATTAATTAAGGAAATTAAATGTCTAGACACCAGAAAAGATAATGAATTATACTAGGAAAATCGAAGCTATGGCCCAAAGGAACAAACTAACAATTCAAATGAGATACAAGAGTTGAAATAATTAATTCAGGATGCTTGAACAGACATGGAAAACCTCATCAAAAATCAAATCAATGAATTGAGGGAGGATATAAAGAAGGCCAGGGATGAACAAAAAGAAGAAATAGAAAGTAGAAGTGATGCAAAAACAATGGAAACCTACAATGTTAGACTTCAAGAGGCAGAAGATAGGATTAGTGAATTGGAGGATGGGACATCTGAAATCTAACAAGCAAAAGAAAATATAGGGAAAAGAATGGAAAAATATGAGCAGGGACACAGGGAACTGAATGACAATATGAAGCACATGAATATACATGTTGTGGAAGTCCCAGAAGGAGAAGAGAAGGGAAAAGGAGGAGAAAAACTAATGGAGGAAATTATCACTGAAAATTTCCCAACTCTTATGAAAGACTTAAAATTACAGATCCAAAAAGTACAGCATACCCCAAACAGAACAGATCCAAATGGATGTACTCCAAGATACTTACTCATTAGAATGTCAGATGCCAAAGATAAAGAGAGAATTTTGAAAGCAGTAAGAGAAAAGCAATCCATCACATACAAGGGAAGCCCAATAAGGCTATGTGTAGATTTCTCAGCAGAAACCATGGAGGTGAGAAGACAGTGGTATGATATATTTAAGATACTAAAAGAGGAAAACTGCCAATCAAGAATTCTATATCCAGCAAAAATTGTCTTTCAAAAATGAGGGGGAAGTTAAAACATTTTCAGACAAAAAATCACAGAGAGAATTTGTGACCAAGAGACTGGCTCTACAGGAAATACTAAAGTGCGCACTGGAGAAAGATAGGAAAAGACAGAAGAGAGAAATGTGGAGAAGAGTGTAGAAATGAAGAATACTAGTAAAGGTAAAAAGAAGAAAAATTAGATGTGACATATAAAATCTAAAAGGCAAAAATGTTAGAAGAAAGTACTGCCCATACAGTAGTAACGCTAAATGTTAATGGATTAAACTCCCCATCAAAAACCATAGACTGGCAGAATTGATTAAGAAACAAGACCCATCTATATGCTGTCTACAGGAGATACATTTTAAACCCAAAGATAAACATAGGTTGAAAATGAAATGTTGGGAAAAAATATTTTATGCAAACAACAATCAGAAAAGAGGAGGAGCAGTTATACTAATATCCAACAACTTAGACTTCAAATGTAAAACAATTAAAAGAAACAAAGAAGGACACTATGTATTAATAAAAGGGACAAGTCAACAAGAAGACATAACACTCATAAATATTTATGTACCAAGCCAGAGTACTCCAAAATGCATGAGGGAAACACTAAAAACACTGAAAAGAGAAATAGACACATCTAACATAACAATTGGAGGCTTCAATTCCACACTCTCATCAGTGGACAGAACATCTAGACAGAGGATCAATAAAGAAACAGAGAATTTGAATAATACAATAAATGAACTAGACTTAACAGACATCTATAGAACATTACAGCCCACAACAGCAGGATACATCTTTTTCTCAAGGGCTCATGGATCATTCTCAAGGATAGACTATGTGCTGGGTCACAAAGCAAGTCTCAATAAACTTAAAAAGATTGAAATCATACAAAACACTTTCTCAGATCATAAAGAAATGAAATTGGAAATCAATAATAGGCAGAGGGCCAGAAAATTCACAAATATATGGAGTCTCAACAACACAGTCTTAAACAACCAGTGGGTCAAGGACTAAATTACAAGAGAAGTTAGTAAATATCTCAAGGCAAATGAAAATGAAAACACAACATATCAAAATTTATGGGATGCAGCAAAAGCAGTGCTGAGAGGGCAATGTATTGCTGTAAATGTCTATATCAAAAAAGAAGAAAGAGCAAAAATCTAGGAATTAACTGTTTACTTGGAAGAACTAGAGAAAGTACAGCAACTAACCACAAAGTAAGCAAAAGGAAATAAATAAGGAAGATTAGATCAGAAATAAATGAAATTGGGAACATGAAATCATTCGAGATAATCAACAAAACCAGAAACTGGTTCTATGAAAAAATTAATAAGATTGATGGACCCTTAGCAAGGATGACAAAAAGAAGAGAGGGGATGCAAATAAATAAAATCAGAAATGGAACAGGAGACATAACCACTGATCCTGCAGAAATAAAGGAGGTAATAAGAGAATACTATGAACAACTTTATGCTAATAAACTAGACAACATAGATGAAATGGACAACTTCCTATAAGGCATGAACAACCAACATTGACTTGAGAAGAAATAGATGACCTCAACAAACCAATCACAAGTAAAGAATTTAAATTAGTCATTAAGAAGCTCCCAAAAAAGAAAAGTTCAGGACCAGATGACTTCATATGTGAATTCTACCAAACATTCAAGAAAGAATTAGTATCAATCCTGCTCAAACTCTTCAAAAAAATTGAAGAGAAGGGAAGCCTACCTAACTCATTCTATGAAGCCAACATCATCATCATACCAAAGCCAGACAAAGATACCACAAGAAAAGCAAATTACAGAACAATCTCTCTAATGAATATAGATGCAAAAATCCTCAACAAAGCTCTTGCAAATCTAATCCAGCAGCATGTTAGAAGAATTACACACCATGACCAATTGGGATTCATCCCAGGTATGTAAGGATGGTTCAACATAAGAAAATCAATTAATGTAATATACCATATCAACAAATCAAAGCAGAAAAAAACACATGATCATCTTAATTGATGCAGAAAAGGCATTTGACAAAATTCAACATTCTTTCTTGTTGAAAACACTTCAAAGGACAGGAGTAGAAGGGAACTTCCTCAACATGATAAAGGACTATATGAAAAACCCATAATTAGCATCATCTTCAATGGGAAAAAATTGAAAACTTTCTCCCTAATATCAGGAACAAGAAAAGGATGTCCACTATCACCAATGTTATTCAACATTGTGTTGGAAGTTCTGGCCACAGCAATTAGACAAGAAAAAGAAATACAGGGCATCAAAATTGGAAAGGAAGAAGTAAAACTCTCACTGTTTGCAGATGATATGATACTATACATCAACCCCCCTGAAAAATCCACAGCAAAACTACCAGAGCAATAAATAAGCACAGCAAAGTGACAGGTTACAAGGTCAACACTCAAAAACTTGTAGTGTTTCTATACACTAGTAATGAGCAATCTGAGGGCAAAATCAAGAAAACATTTCCATTTGCAATTGCAACCAAAAGAGTAAAATATTTAGGAATAAATTTAAGGATACAAAAGACCTAGACAAAGAAAACTGCAAGAAATTGCTAAAAGAAATCACAGAAGATCTAAATAAATGGAAGAACATACCATGTTCATGGATTGGAAGATTAAATATAGGTAAGATGTCAATTCTACCTAAATTGATTTGTAGATTCAATGCATTACCAATTAAAATCCCAAAAGCTTACTTTTCAGAAACAGAAAAACCAATAATCAAATTTATCTGGAAAGCCAGGGTGCCCTGAATAGCTAAAAATATCCTGAAAAGAAAAATGAAGTCAGAGGTCTCACACTACCTGACTTTAAGGCATATTATGAAGCTACAGTGGTCAAAACAGCATGGGACTGGCATAAACATAGATATACCGACCAATGGAATTGAATAGAGTGTTCATATATAGACCCTCTCACCTATGGATAATTGATCTTTGATAAAGCAGTCAACTCAACTCACCTGGGACATAACAGTCTCTTCAATAAATGGTACTTAGAGTATTGGATATCCACATGCAAAAAAAGAAAGAGGATCCGTATCTCACACCCTATACAAAAATTAACTCAAAATGGATCAAGGACCTAAACATTAGATCTAAGACCATGAAACTTTTAGAAGAAAATGTAGGGAAATATCTTATAAATCTTGTAATAGGAGGTGGTTTGTTTCCTAGATCTTACACCCAAAACACAAGCATTGAAGACATAGATAAATGGGAGCTTCTCAAAATTAAACACTTCCATGCATCAAAGAACTTTGTTAAGAAAGTAAAAAGACAGCCTACACAATGGGAGACAATATTTGGAAATGATATATCAGATAAGGGTCTAGTATCCAGAATATATAAAGAAATTGTTCAAATCAACAACAAAAAGATAAACAACCCAATTACAAAATGGGCAAAAGGCATAATAGACACTTCTCAGAAGAGGAAATACAAATGGCTAAAAAGGCACATGAAAAGATGCTCCACTTCCCTGGCTATTAGGGAAATGCAAATCAAAACCACAATGAGACATCATCTCACACCCACCAGAATGGCCATTATCAATAAAACAGAAAAACGACAAGTACTAGAGGGAATGAGGAGGAAGAGGCACAGTTGTTCCAATAGCCATGTTTCTTGAAGATAAATGTATAATGATACAGCTTTTGCAATGTGACCATTTGAGTATGAAAACTTTGTGTCTGATGCTCCTTTTATCTATGATATTGATAGATGAGTAAAAAAAATATGGACTAAAAATAAATAAATAATGGGGGAACAAATGATAAAATAAATATATTGAAATACTAGTGAACAATGAAAGGGAGTGGTAAGGGGTATAGAAAAAAAATAGGGGGAAGAAAGGTTAAAATCTATTGAGTAGATGGAAATACTAGTGGTCAATGAGAGGGAGGGGTAAGGGGTATGGCATGTATGAGTTTTTTCTTTTTATCTCTTTTTCTGGAGTGATGCGAATGTTCTAAAAAATGGTTAAGGTGATGAATATACTACTATGTGATGATATTGTGAGCCTTTGATTGTACACCACGCATGGAATGTTTATATGTTAAGAATGTTCATGTTTGTATGTTGTTTTGGTTTGATAATAAAAAATACATTTAAAAATCAATTGAATAAATAAGGAAATCAACCAGTGATGAATATTTTGTAATATGTTTGTCCATAGATACAATGTATTCAGCAATTATTTATATACTGTGCCCTTGTTCTATGAGAGGTAGACAAATGTGCCCAAATAACCAGGCCAGAAATAAGGAAGGGCACAAACCCATTTAAAGGGCTATGGGCTATGCAAGGCTTTGGGCTATGCAAGCATGAAGGAGAAAGAGAAATTTCAGCAGGATTGTAGTGGAAATACAGTTATGGTGAAGGGAACGCCATGTTTCATAACAGGAAGGGTAAAAATGGTCACGGGAAAGGATTTGGTACATTTGGAGAACAAAATTCTGCTCAGGTGTGTTTTCATTGTGTGCTTGATTATAAATGCCTTTTCCAGAAAAAGCAAACTAAAATCATAACATTCATGCACACATTTACATTTAAATCATCAACCTATCCCATTTCTAAGGTATAAGGATTTTGAATAAAAGAAACAGAGTGTTTAACATGTTGGGGAACAGATTCAAGACAAGGGGGGAAACCATGTTGAATATATCTTTATTACAGATGTAATAGATCAGCATGATAGTAAACTTTGACAAATGACCTGAAATATCATGGTTGCATATCAAATAAAATTAAATGCTAGAAACTTGTCTAGTTGTTTCAGAAGTCCTCAAAACTGCTCACACGCTGGAAGATTTTCCTCTGTTGGTCATTTTCTTGCCCTTTGGATCAGAAGAACATTCATCTCATTCATATTTGCAGCACCAAATATGATCTCAGATATCTGCTGTAGAAACATATATGGGGTTTTCTTCACTACACTTACTACTGGAGGCTGTTATTCACAACATCAAAACTTTTCATCAGAGCTTCAAGATTATGGCATTGAAAATTACATTACACTCACCACCGGAGTGTAAACTTGAACAGAGGAGATAATTAAAGAAATCAAGATATAGTTTTGTTTGTGTTTGTTTTTTTCTCATCAAAGGCCAATAAAACACAAACGATTTGAAGCCCAACAAGCACATGGTTGCCTAATAAATTCAGAGGCTTAGTATACACTTATGTTGTGCAACATTATAAAACATATTTTTATTTCATCAAGTCTTGCTCTCCTTGAGTCTTTTATATTTTAATTTATTATAAATAGGAAAAACATTAACCCAGTATAAAAATTTAGATACACTTTCAGCTTGATAATGAGTTCAAGTTTCTAAAAGTATAGTCAAGCATTTCACACACCTGTTTTTAAAATATTGCACCACTCTTGCATGCTAGTGAAGAGTTGTAAGCAGTGTGATTAGCATACAACAAGATCTCAGTGCTGTGAAATTTTATATACTGCAGAAGTCCTTAATTTATAGCACTTTTATTCAGGTGATAAAATTGTCCTTTGTAAGATTTGTATTTAAGACATCAGTCTATAGATTCATTTTCCACAGTGGTTAATTCAAGAACTTACCAATTTTTTTCCTTAAGTTCTTTTTTCTTAACTATCAAGTTATGAAAAAAAAAAACAACAATACAAAACTCATTTCTGCAATGCGATGCAGAGTCAATGTCTGCAGTAAATAAAGTTTTATAGGCAGAAGACCTTGTAATTTTATTGCAGTGGGCTCTTCCCATGTGCCAGCACAGCCTGCAAAGGCTACAGAGGCCTACTGAAAAGTTTATAAGAAAGAAATGTGTTTCTTCTTGCAAGAATCACATCACTTGACAAAAAGTGTGTAATATATATTTATTTCTGCACTGGTCTCAGCTTTCCAGCACTAGCTGGCTTCTGAATTTTTACCTTCAATAGCAAACACTTCATGAAACTTGATATTGTTAATGGCTTTTTGTATTAATATAATTAATTATAATAATTAATTAGTTCATTAATTCAATAGACATGTATTATGTCTCTACCATATTCTGGGAATTAGCAAGGAAAAGCTAACTGGAAAAATAGCTCTTATATAAGAATTCATGGTCTAGTATGGGAACTAGAGAATTAAATATGTAACTATAAATCAAAATAACATTAATAGTAAGGAATCATTTAATGTTTATTATGTACTGGGTGCTTTGTTATGAGTTTTATATTTTGTGTATCCCATCCAAAACTCATAACATCTCTGCCAGGTAGAAACGAGCCTAGAGAAGCATCTTACAAACACTGTGAGAGAGCCAAGATTATGGTGCTGAAAGTTATTGTAATAATTATATCTACAGAAAGCTTTACAATCTTCCTAGTATTTTCTCATATAGCATTTTATCTGATTTTTACACAGCCTTGTGTAGTTAAGAGTCAGATGTAATTATTTCCATTTTTCAAGGAGTTGAAATAGTGTACTTGAGATTGCACAACTTAGTTGTCAGAGTCTCAATTTAGTATCTAAGGACTATGTACATTCTCCAATGCTCCTGCCATTGGGTTATGCCACTTTACTTTTACATGATTCCCATTTTGATTCATCTATTTCTATTTCTATCAGCAGCTGATTTTTTTTTTTTTTTTTTACTCTTTTACTGAACTCCATGACTTTCAGATGCAAATGGGCCTCCTTTAGCCTCCCTCTCTTTCCCTCCCCTCAGATGAGTTCTCTAGTGCTGGGATATACAACTCCTCATAACTTTCACAAAGCCATCCCACTCACCCAATACTGGTGTGTAAGAATTTCAACTTGGGGTTAAAATTTTGCCTTATTAAAATGAATATCCTATTAGCTTGTAGCCATTAAGTACTTGTTAGTTAATAACCCTTTAGAGAATTTTAGGCTATGAAACAATTCCAAATGAGCAGTTAGTCAACAGGATGGAGAACGGAGTGATCTTTCCAGAGCAAAAGGATACTACAAAGGCATCCTTGGGCTACCAGAGGCCAGTTAAGAAAGGTTGTATATTTTGGGAGCAAGGCAACACATGGAGAGTGACACGTAACCAGTAGAACAGTGATCACAGAGAAGAACTACTCATTTAAAATGAGAGCAGTGCTTAGTCTTAGTGTTTGGCACAAGTCAGTGGATCCTGACTGTACAACTCTATGCAGTGAGTAATGTTATCTTAAATTTACAAATGAGGACACTTTCTATGAGACACAGATGGGTCCTACGGCAATAAATACAGGGTTGTTGCTTCAGTCTGGGGCCAACTGGGTCTGGAGTCTGTGCTCCCAATCACTCTACTATGTTGCCAGTGGATCAGACTTTCACTCTCTTCAAGTTTGACTTGGGCTGTCCCTGGAATTCATTTTAAATATTCATTGTCTCTCCGATTTATATAGCTGTGCCTATCCCAGAAACACAGCAAGCTACGGAGTGGGATCTTTTCTCTTATTCTACAGTTGCAGCTAAAACTACAAGCTGATGATAATTCTTGCAGATGGGATCAACTATCACTCTGGAGGGCATCCTAAATAGTGCCGCCTGAGAGACTGCCCATATCATGACACTAAGACTTCCTCATCCTTCCAAGGCCTCCCCTACAGCCAAACACTAAGTCAATATAAAAGAAAAGTCTAGAAGAGGGAAAACTCAAATTTCATGGAGTGCACTCTTTGTGAAGAGAGGCTCTTCCCTTCCCTTTCTGTTTTTGGGATTGTTTCTCCTCTCCATAACCTAATACCAAGACTCAAAGAATCATCATAAAGATGTAAAGCCTGGGCAAGCCTATAAGAAGGAGAAGATGGAATTTCCTTATCCCGATGAAGTTCTGGTAATCAAAGCACTTGATGACTCCTTTCCTGTGACACCACTGGAAAAAGAGAGAGACAATGGGGAAAGATGAGATGGAGGGAGTTGCAGTTAGGTTGCAAGGGTATAGGGCCATTCACCTGGAGTGCCCATATCCAAACAGAAGACAGATCTAGTGAGTGCATATCCTCTTAGTTGTGAAGAGAAGGTGAGGTTGTGAGTATGGCCTTGCCTGGACTGCTGTTGGCTGGGTCAACACTTCAGAAGAACAAACTTGTAGCTCCCCTTTGAAGCCAGACCTATCCAGAGGACATCCAGAGCCCATGGGAGAAGCCTGAGAGAGCACTGTCATCACTGTGCAGCCAGCACCCATCTACCATGAGTCCAGGGAGAAAAGAGTGAACTAGATCAGCAAGTCAAACCTATTAAGGGAAGGACTACAGTAAAGGATGGAGGAACTTGTCCTATCCTCTGCTCTCTATCCTAATACCAAAGACGTAACAGCCTGCAAAAAAGAAGGGCAGATAGAAAGAAACTTCAGCAAAGATATAAAGGGTACTGAGAGAAGGAAGAACAGGGCTTTGATCACACATGGCATATTATATATATATATATTCTCACTATTTCCAATCGTGCATTGTATACATGAATGGTTCTTTGGATAGTCATATTGTTTTTCAATGAGGGATGGCACTTGCTATTAATAAAATGACTATTTATTTAGTCACAGACACTTATACCATGTGTGTCAGGTATGTTCCTGGGCATGGAGATATCACGACGAGCAAGATAAAAGATTTGCAATTTTGGGGGAGAGGCAGGTTAATAAACATGCGTCTTATCATATAGTAGGATACACAGAGGTACTTTCAGGGTAGAAGAGAAATCATTACTCTAAATGGAGAGGCTCAAACAAAGAGAGAGAACGCACAAGAGAGATTTTAAAATGAGAGTTAAAGTAAGAATCATGGAGTTAACTCTTCCCAGAGGGAGAGGGGGAGAGTTTTCCAGAGTAAGGAAAATAATTCATTAGTAACACTTATTACATAGTGCTTGTTATACACCAGGCTGGATTCTTAGGACTTTATATGCATTACCTGAGGTAGGTACTACTTTATTCCCACTTTAAAGAAGAGGAAACAGAGGCACAAGAGAGATCATAACTTGTCAAATAACGGAACTAGAAGGTGATACAGTCGAGATTCAGACCCAGACATTTGGGATCCAGGATCTGTACTCTTTATCACTTTGTGCTGTCATCTTGCTCCCCAGATGTTAAGAAGCAAGAAAGTACGATGACACATATATGGAATCTAAGTGATTCAAGCTGGTTGTGGTAGAGGGAAGGGTGCAGAGTGACTGAGGCTGCAGGCAGGGATAGGCAGAATCCTGATAAGCAAAAGGCTGTTAGTTAGATCCTAGTAGGTTGGTCTCTACCCTGCAGCCATTCAAGCATTTTACGAAGAGTAAGCCCATGTGCCTTCAAACCCATCGCCTAGGTACAGTGTGAAAGTCAGACAGGAGAGGGATGAGGTTGGTGTTGAGATACCCCTTAAGAGACCACTGCAGTAATAAAAGTGAGACATTTTGGTGGCCTGAATAATGAATGGAGATAAATGAATAACTCCTAGATTTTTCAGGAAGACTAATGGTTATACGTTTCCTATACAAATTTCTTTAACCAGCATGACTGTAATTTAGAATTTGCATTTGTTCATCACCCCATGGTAACAGCCTCTGTTATATGCCTTACCTTACCCTGTCTGTGGGGTAACATTTGAATCATCAATAGGGAAACCCCATAACCTTGGAATGAATCCTATTAACTTAAAACATAAATAGGGGCAGAGGGATGAGAGAAAAAGTTTGATGATGCCTTCTTCAAAGGATTTTTTAAAATATAACTGACAATAAAAATAAGGGCTGAAGACAATGATAAAATACTAATTGAGAAGTTTAATTTTCACAAACAAGATACATAAAATAATACATCCATTCTCACAGTGATGAATTAAGAAGAATAAATGTCACTTCTAAATCTTCAAAGCTGCTTATAGACGCCAGCTATAATTCCCAAAAGTCATTGGAATTAAGCAACTAAATATTTCACTATTGCTTATAAGAGATGAGTTAAATCCATGAACCGGGTACCAAGGGAGGACATGTATTCCTTATGCTATAGATTCTTAGGATTAGTTTAAAGAGATGGTATAGGTCAAGCTTTCTGTCAAGGACTTGGATTAGGTTTTTAGGGTTCTAGAACTAGTCGAGATAAGAGGATCAGGTATTCCAAATGAGTTAAATCATTACAATGGAGTGGAGTTAGTTGTGAGATCTTTATTAACAATTAATTATTAAGGTTTGTCAATTATATGTGATTTAAAAATATAAATGGAATAAGGTTATCTTTCAAGCATGTTCATGCTCACTGTCCTACATGCATAAACTTTCCTTGCCCCATAAAAATCTATCATGCTTATGATCACCATGAGCATGACAAACATAAACATAATATATATGTTTTCTAGCCACAAAAAAAACAGTGACACACTTCTTACCTAAGTCAGCCCCTCAGTAACAAATGAGAAATAACAGGGTGGTGAGAAGCTGCTTCAGTGTACTATGATCACTTAAGCAGCAGTGAAAAGACTAGGATTAAATTTCAGATTTTCATCCCATGACACAATCTCTTATACCTTTCCTTGCCTTAAAAGACATACTAGTTTGTTTTCCTTGGTTATACTCTAAGTAAATGCCCTCAAGTAGCTCTTTTCAATGACAAAGAAGTAATTTTCAAACTATATTATGCCAGTAATAAGATAAAGGTTGAGCTTTGCAGGGCTAAAAATGCTCTGAAAAAGGCAGACAAAATAAGAAAATAAATACTTCTTAAAAGAAAACTTACATATCCAATATGCATTAAAAGAAAAGTTACATATCCAATATGCATCAAATTTCACAAGGAAGAGGAATGCACACCTTAAAATGGCAATCTTTCTTGTGATAGAATAAATATCTCCCCTCCCACCAATTAAAACATTTTAAACTTGAAAGTGGTTTATGCAACATAAAATGAGGTAAGAAAATATATTTGATCTTAGTAATACTAGTCTGGAAGATAATAAATGGTTTCATAATAGCAGACACAGAGTTTAGTAAATGTGGTAATATTAACTACTGGAATAGTGTTTTTCTTATTCAAACCCCACCTGCAGAATTGCAGTTAACCAGCTTCCTCTACTATTTCCTGCTCTTGAGTGACTTAAGATCTGGCCCTGCCACAAATGTCCACAAGGTTTACTACTGTTGAACACCACCTGACAGCACGTCTCCCTTTCTGGTGGGTCAACAGGAAGAATATGTTACTACCACTTCAGAACCGACACTCACTGAGTCAGTCCCTCTTCTCCCTGGAGACCGATAATGCCAGACCATACAACGAGAGGTAGGAAATTGGCCCTCTGCTCCAAGTGCAGCAGAATACATTCTAGGGTTTCCGCCTTGGCCCGTAGTCACTCTGCTACTCTCAGGTCTAGCAATCTTCTCCAATTTTACCCTAATGGCAGTCTGTCTCCTTCCCTTTACTTTTAAAACAAGGATGGCAAGTTGGCTTTATCTAAAATGATGATGCCATCCGATGAGAAATGGCTACCTGGAAGCATTGTACTTTAAAGGATTCTAGGTGGGGTGATCTCCAGGTTCAGTGGGGAAATTTTTCTTTGTACACTGCTATCTGCCAAGGGCTATCATGTTTGGCATTTGTCGGGTTTGCCTTTGGCAATGCCCAAGAATTTTTAATTACAAAATCCAACAACAAATTGCTTAACAGTTTTCAGTTTTACTCATTTCCACTTATATTTGTTGGGTACCCACCTTGGGACAGTCACTATGCTCAGTGCTCTAGGGACACAGTGAACAGAGTCTGTAAGAAGAGCTAAACTTGGATTTGATTTGTATATGAAACTGTACTAATCTTGACATTAGCCATTGAGATGAGTGAACCAAATAAGCACTTCTTAATTGAAAATTCTTTTCCATGAGATATTTTATCAATGACATTATATTCCAAATCTATTAATAACTACTTTAAAAAAGAGATCCATAAAACAAGAAAAGAATTACAATTACAGGGAAAACATAAGCACATAAAATATTTTAAATAGATAAACTCTGCACAATTAAAAATATTATGTTTCCCACTGGTTTATGAAAAAGAAACTACATTAAAAAATGAAATGAGTTGACATTTTAAGAGAATACAATTTACAATTTCTGGGGACTTGGTCTTCCTCTACCCAATTTTTCTGAGTGTTTCAAATCCAAATAGTATCATAATATTTAATTATGAAAACAGCAATACTCGTGTTACTATTATTAAAATAGCAATAATTCCATTTCTAGAATTATTAGGTACTCATTCAAGGAGATATTACTGTAAGATTATGAAATAAAAACCATCCATTTTAAAAGAAAAACAATAATTGCTAATCATAATTATTGACTTCTGCTTTAGTTGGGGGGCACCTCACTATACCAGGATCCCTCCAGTCACTCTTCCCTTTATTTTATGCTGTAAAATCCAAGGGTTGAATTTCCTCTGGCAATAGATCCATCCACATCACTAGACCTACTCTCCAGACCGCACGAAGAAGCAGTCTGGAGACTCTAGAGGATTCTTTTGGAGACTCTCTGCTGGCTGTGTGTTGCTTTTTATCAACTCTTGGTTCCCCTACATGAGAGGATTCTTATGCTTCCCATCTCCAGAAGAAACAGGAGAGCAGAGGAAGCAGGATGCAGTTCAGAAACCAGACTCACCTCTGAGGGAACGTAACTCTCTTCATTTCCAACTGTTTCCGCTCCATTCTCCATTTAAAATGTCAACCAAAATAGACCAAACATGCTAGTTCTACCCTTTTGGATCTCCAATCAACATCCAGTTTTAGACTTGGACAATAACTTTTGAAGTTAAAGCCAAGAAATTGACATTTTTTCTCCTCTTATAAGGGGGAGTCTTCTCTCACAATGATTTTATAATGACCATAATTAGAAAGGAAAATGATTGTACAAAGAGCAATGGAAATAATCCATTATCCTGACTGTTTTGTAATATATGCTGTGTTCAAAGCTATATTGTATTCTTGCCTTTGAGGATTTCATTGTCTCTGTACATTTATGCTTAATGTTGATAGCTCTTGTAAATTTTTTGCTTTTCTTTTTCCTCCCAAATCTATTGCCTTGCTCACTGGTTACCTATGCCCTTGACCTCACCATGCTTACTGCTCTTCAGAAATGTCCAGCTTGTATTCTTTGAGCATGCACACCATCTAAAACTTACTTAAATCTGTGTCACATAAAAAATTTCTACCCTGAATTTCATACATTTCTTTTGCTGGAATATAGCAAGGCAAAATATGCAAATTAGCTGTACTGATGTGTTAATTTCCAGGCAAAATGGCATATTTCCTTGATCTGAAGATAAAGGATTCCCCCTTACCCATGTTCACATTTTTCCCTTCTAAAATCATGATCATTCTTAACCAACATATAAATTTAATGAAATGTCTCAATTTTTTTTTTCCTGGAAAGCTGTGATTAAAGTGCCGTGCTCTTGACATTGAGGACAAAATATGAATCAGTTCTGAAAGAGTGGCTCTAGTGCAACTGCAAACGATATTCTGTGATAGCATGGCATTTCATATTATTCCACCTAATCAAAATAAATATGTGCACATAATGTTGCATATTAAAATAAATAAACTTCAATAAAGTGCCTTGCAAATTCCATATGATCGCTAACTTAGATAAGGACAAATATTCTTTCAATTTAGATAAATGGAAGAAAAATAGGTATGTCTGTAGAGTTATAATAAAATTGAGCATCTGCTAAACATTATTTTCTCATCTCACTGTTAACATAACAAAAAAATTGCAGTTCAATAAAACATTTGTACCTTAAGCATCTATGTTATTTCCCTAAATTAATCCAGTATGAGAAAACATTACAATCCTAATGTAATAAACTATTGCACCAAAACAATGGCTATCGCTAAAATGCCAATGATGTCCAGAGATTCTCAGTATAGGAAAAATGAAAATGGTGGTATTGAGAACTCTTCTCTATGCTTTCCCCTTGTCTGCCCCCTGAAGCACAACCTTCTCTGGAGCCTGGAAATATCTATATTCTATTGGTGGGGAAACAAAAAAATCAACAAATCCACAATGTTTATAAATTCAATCTGGACACCTGGGATAGTGGGGGCAAAGTTTTGGCAGTGGAGGATTTTACCGAATCATTGAGTGGGAACTTGGAAATTACAAAAATACATAAGCAATATTGTCTTTCTTGTCAAGAGCATTTGAAATAGTGTCTTCTTCATATCCTTAAAGATTTTGGAAACCACTTGAGACATTTCTTCAAAGCACATTTTCTCACATCCAATATTATTATATTATTATTATTTATTAAGATATATTATATTATTATATATTATATAATATATTATAATATTATATATTATATATTATTACAGTATTATAACTAATCCTTGATAAATTCCAAATGGAAAGCCCTAAGATTATCTTTGCAGCTTTTAGTCACTTACAAATTGAGGCAATGATCTCCTTCTGTACTGTTCAATATAATAGCCACTCCCCATACATAGCTATTGAACATTTGAACTGCATCTAGTTTGAATTGATGTTCACACCGGACTTCTAACACTCACTACAGAAAAAGGGAAGTATTCTATGAATAATTCACATAGCATTTATATGTTAAAATGATAATATTTTGGGTATAGTTGGTTAAATAGCATATGGTATTAAATTAATTTCACCTATACCTTTCTTTTTTTTTTTTTTTTTTTTTAGCATGGCTCCGGGAATCAAACCTGGGTCTCCAGCATGGCAGATGAAAATTCTGCCACTGAGCCACCGTTGCACTGCTCTGTATATTTTTTAATGCAAATTCTAGAAGATGGAAAATTTCATATGTAGTTCACATTATGGTCTGCATTATATTTCTTTTGAACGAAACCAATCTGTAAGAATACGTTTTTCATTGCTAAAAGAGGACTCAAAACGTAACTCCCCATATATAAGTAGACCTGAAACAAATTCCTTACATAATACTGTCTAACTTATGCTTGTTTGTTTCTCCCCTCCTAAATGCTCCATTGTACCTTCAGTGCTCATTTAGTCAAAATCTAGAAAATAACATTGCTAGATATGAGAGATTTTTGTTCTCTGGAGCAGTGCTTCTCAAACTGTAACGTGCATGTTTCTTGGTAGCTTTGGGAAATGCTGATTCGGTAGGGCTGGGTGGAGCCTGAACATCATTTCTACAAAGGACCCAGGTAATGCTGACACGCTGGGCAACCACCCTTGAGAAGCAAATTCCTATTTCACAGACAGATTCAGACTCCTTTAGCTCCTAAAATTACCTAATAATGGTGCTAAATACACACACTGAAATACTTGAGGTTATCACTAAAGGATTATAATGATCATAGTTACTATTAGCTTCAAATACTTAATCTATTTCTTTAAAAATATTTTTGAATATAAATACTTGTTCACTTGGACAATGTAGGTAAATGAAGGAAAGCATGAAAGAGAACACAAAAATCACCTACAATTAATTCCACCAAATGGTAATCATCATTACATTTTTATATATTTGTATCTAGTACTTTTTACTATCTGGCTTATTTTAATGAAATGTTGATAATACAGTAAATAGTTTTGCAATATTTTTATCCTCTTATGTTTTAAACATTTCCCCTAATTTCCCCCTATATTTCTAATACAGTCCTTTACACAATTTTTAATGGCTGCCTATTTTTCTTCATATGTATATAGCAAATCTTCTTAGTGAATCCCCAGTTGTTGATCATTTGCTTCCAATTTTGTTTCCAATTTTATGTTGTTATAAACAAAACTGTGAGGAGCAACTGTGTATTTCTTTGAAATATTGCAGTGCTTAGTGAAACAAACATTGTAATGTTTATAAGTATATAACTCAGAAAAGCAAATGACAATAAGAACTTATTAGCAACAATATTGATTTTTATAAATTCAATTGCTGTCGCTAAAATTTGAATTATTTAGATAATGCCTATAGGCTTACAGGTATTAATTGTTCTGAAAATGGGAAAAAATCACTGCTTGTTCACTACAAGAACAAATCACCACTTATTATTGTAGTTGGACCTTATCTATGATAACTTATTACTGAATTTATCTCCTGCTTCTTTGTTCTAATAATAGACCCTCACAGTTAAAGACTTGGATCCTCAAGTAGATATATTAATTTTCTGATGAATTTTCTAGGTGCCTTTTAGATCTACCTGCCTTTTAGACCTATTCCAAACAGATACATGCATATCACATATGAATATTATAACTTCAATGGAAACAGCACATTCTAACACCAATTTTTAATGAAAGTATCAATGACTATTAAAAATAAGCCCAATTAATAAATTATTTACCATTGACAAGTAGTTACTTATGAATTGTAAAAGTACATACACATGCACTTTACACTAATGACTAATGACTTCATGGAAACTTGAAATCGGCACAGTCCCTTTGTAAGACACTTCACTAAGTTCTGTGAAGAATGATCCATTTGTTTTAATTCCATCATTTATTTACAGCAAAGTTATGTCCTAAAAATATAGTTTTAACTTTTCTATGATATTCCTTACTGTAGAGGAAAGAACATAAACTTTTCTGACAGACCTAGTATATACAGTTGTGGGATTCGGAACTTGGCCACGTTGTTTATCTTCTATGATTTGTTTGTTTATCTAGAAATGCTATAATTTTTCTCATTACATGATGATAAAATGTATGCATGTACTAGGCTTAGAGTAGGGCCTGATAAATAATGGCATCACTGTCTCCTGTCTAAAATATTTTATCAATATTTTAATATTATTATTACATTTTACCAAGGAAGAATGGAAGGATAGTTAATATGTCTTTCCAGATACAAGTAAAATGATTTTCAAGTCTCCTGTTTAATAGAGGAATCAATTTTCCAGAAAAAAAAAAACTTACATGGTATAATAATACAGAAATGATTATCAAAAATGAGATATACCAATGGAAGGGTGGAGAGGATTAGAGCAACCATTAGGTGAGAGGCTCTAACCACTGACCTTCTTTTCCCACTATAACTACTACTGAGACACCTCCACAGAATTTGGAACTCCAAAGATTAAAATATTATAGAAGTGGAACAACTGTGTCCCCAAATTCTAAAGCCTCAAACTTAGAAGTCATCCTTTATTCCCCTATTTTCTTCACTTCTAACAAGTTATGCTGGCTCTCCCACTACATATACATATATACATATATATATATATACATTTATACATATATATATGTATGGATATATACATACATATATCCACACACATATATATATATATGCCACCTACAATTCATTCCACTAATTCCATTCATTTATTTCCATGTCCCCTGTCACCACCATAATTCAGGTCATCATAATTTCTCATATAGACTATGACAATAGTTGCTATTTGTTTATTGAGATATAATGGACATACAATAATTCCTCTTGGCCCAACCTTCCATCTGGTTCTCAGACAATGTTCTGCTTTCTGTCACTATCCATTTGCTTGAGCTTTCAGGAATTTATGTAGATGTTTAGCTTAGCTTCTATCAGTACAATTATTTTGAGACTCTTGAATGTTATTATGTATATCAACAGTGCATTCATTTTTATTTCAGAGTATGGAATACCCTCCGGATATTATATATATACGTATTTTTACCCTTTTTCCTGTTGATTGACATATTGGCAGCCTCCATGCACAGATTATTACACATAAAGCTGCAATGAACATTCATGTACAAACTTTGTATGGACATATGCTTTCTTTTCTCTTAAGTTAAATATTAAGAGTAGAACCCCTGGATCATATTGTAGGTGCAGATGCATGCTTTATTTTTTAAAGAAATTACAAAACTGTTTTCCAAAGTGGTTGCACCATTTTCCATTCCTAAAAACAGAGCATGGGAATTAAAGTTCATCCACATCCTTGCCACATTTGGTATACAGTCTTTTTAATTTTATCAATGTTAATAGGTGTGTAGTGGGATCGCCCTGTGGTTTTAACTTTGCATTTCTCTGACGATTAATGATGTTAAATATCTTTTAATGTGTTTATTTTCTATCTCTACATCTTCTTTCATGAAATGTGTATTCAATTCCTTTGCCTTTTTTTTTTTTTCAGTTTAGTTGTTTGTTTTCTTCTAATTGAGTTTTAATTGCATATCCTGGATACAAGTTCTTTATCAGATAGTCTTCATAAATATTTTCTCTCAGACAGTCTGCTTGATGTGCGTTCTCACTCCTTTAATAGCGTCTTTGAAATAGGAGAAGTTTTCATTTAGAAAATTCCAATTTATCATTTTTTTGGTTATAGTTTAAAAGCCTTTAACTAGGTCACAATCTCAAATACTTTCTCTTATCTTTTCCTTTTAGAAGTTTTATAGTTTGTATTTTAAATATAGGTGAATTATCTTAAGTGAGTTTTTATATATGGAATGAGGTATAGATCAAAGTTCATATTTTTGCATATGTATAGCCAATAGCTCCAGCACAATGTGTAGAAAGGGTGTCCTTTCTCTACTGAATTGCCACTGCAATGTTATTAAAAATCACTTGTTTGTATATATAAGGCCATAATTCTCGTTTGATCCAATAATTGCAAAATTTAAGTCACTAGATGTGCTGCAATGTCTGTATATGTTCATTCATTTTTCTGCATATATAGAAATTTAAACAAGGTTAATTAAAAATCTGTTATGTTTTCTGGTGTGCCCCATAGTATCAAAGGATAAGAACACAGCAGGTCTCAGGAACACCAGGAAACAGGGATTCAAATGTGACTGTAGCTCTTTCCACTTCACCTCTCTTACTCTCATTGGCTTTTTATTTCTTTATATATTTCCCTGTTCTCTCTCACTTAGCATGGCTGAATTTTTCTGCTTCTCAGAGGTATCCACACGGCAGGAATATGGTTGTTGCTTGCCCTTGTGATTTACATTAAAAATTTTTTTTTTCCAAAAACAACTGACCAAATATCTTGCAGTTCTAACCCCCAGACAATTCCAGGCATGATTCTCATTTTCCAGGGTGGGTCAGGTGCCCATCAGGAGTCACTCATTGTGTCTGGGCTGCGGTCTCAGTACAGCCTCATGTTCATGCCAGAAACATGAAGAGAAGAGATTGATCTTATAGGAGAACAGACACACGACATTCATTTTATATATATTCATATTATATATATGTATGCAATTTCAGGAGTGCAAATAAGCTAAATTTCTAAAGTGAAGCAAGAGTAAATAATATACAGTAATTTTAACAGTTAGCAAAACATCAGATTCAGTCTGCATGGGACAATAAAATCAAATCAGAATATAAAATTTCAATTCAATAAGATCATCCACACAGTCTATGTAAAATGCTATTCCATACAAATAAGACTTTTGGCTCTGAGTTCCATTCTGTCGTTGTGTATGAGAGTGGACTTAATTTCATTTTGTATTAACAATCCTTCAAAAGTTTTGCAGGAACAAGTGTAGCCCTCATATCCTCTGACCACGCTTCATATATATTAGCGCATTCTCCCTATCATTCCCTTATCTGACTTTTACTTTCTTCAGAGTATTTACTTGGGAGCATTTATTTGTTCTTTTCTGTTGTTGTATTATGCGTTGGCATACCCATATGCTAGAATGCAAAGCGGCGACCTTGATGTTTTATTCACAGCTATATCCCAGCACTTACAAAAAAAGTGTTAACATGAATTAGGGACTAAAAAAAACTTAATAATGAGCAATAAGTTATAAGAAATTTTTATTTGGGCATTGTTTCAAAAGAGTATTAATGCATTTGCCAAAGCAGGATTCATTTTTGAAGGGGTCTGAATGGTGAAACAAGGTCAAATTGAGGGGCCGATGCTTTTATAATATATTCTGAAAGGATCTAGACATCTTAACATTTGTCATCCTTCAAAATCAGTGATCTAGCACTCACGCTTACAAATTCTCCTTGAATTTTTCATGTATTCCTGCTCAACGTGTCAAGTGTGACAGAACAGATGTAGCCAGTGAGTGATTAAACAGATGTTTCGTTTGTATTATCTTTCATTGTAATATGTCATAATTGACAGCACAACCATGAAGTTTGTCAAGTACCTAGAAACTGTTGAGACCTCTTTGTAAGAGAACTCATGATACAAGCAAACAAACAAGCAAACCCTTCTTATGAAACAAATGGAAAAGTTAAACACTTTTTTCTAAAAGAAACTGTCATTCTTGGGTGGCATTAAGCATTCAGGTGAAGCTTCTTTACAGGTTACAGGGTTATGGAAGAATTTTCTGTTACTCTTATAAAGCAATCAAAGAGACGGTGGACACTGAATCACAGAAACTGCTGTGCAGCCCTGCCCAGTGCTTACTTCCAGATATTACAGAAGTATATGAAATCTGTGGATTGTATATGCAGATCCCAAAGCCTCCAAACCCCTAAGAGATGAAAGTACATTCTTTTTCTTTCCGGGTACGTTGTGCCGTTGATTACGTGTCTCTCTTGCTTTTAGTGATGTTTCTGTTAAAGTGTCTGGAAAGGTTGACCTGTTATGTTGTTCTTCACAGTAAATCTCACGATGGATTTTACATTGTTTCTTTTTTTCTTTCTGAAATTGAAACAAAGGTTCAGCAGGGCTTTCTGTCTGATTTTACTGCTGGAAATCTGTATTTTTAAAATCAAGCTATCTGTATTTATTACGTATTTATTTATTTGGGGGATCTTTTGCTGAGGGATCTTCTTACTTGTTTAGCAGCTGTGTTTTCAGTCCACAAACTTAATTGCATAGGAAACATCTACTTAAAAAGTTTTTTTTTTTGAATATTTTAATGATAGGCTCTGCATCCCAATCTTTCTGAGATGGCGGGATTTTTTGTTTGTTTCTGTTTTTGGTATTTTGGGGTCTCCTAAATAGAGCCCTTGAGAATCAGGAAAGTTTAAAGGTGTCTAAAAACCTAAGGGAAGGTCCTTACTTACCAGCTCATTGTAGTCATTGCTAAATTACTGTTTTCACGGGCTTTTGAAACCAGTTTTCTCTTGGCTTCCAGGTTGTCGTGCCTTCTGTGGAGCACAGGCATTTTGCTGAGGCCTCCCCTGGCACAGGGCCTCACTTCCCTGGATACCTGTCACAGCTGCCCACTCTGAAGTGCTCCAGCTCTCCCCTGCTCTATACAGACCAAGGCATGGGTCCTGGCCAGTCTAGCAACCTGCTAAACTTTGTCTCTCCACAATCCCTAGGAATCTCTTCCTCCTTAAGTGGTACCTTAAAAGGCAGCCGTTCGGTTTTCTTTCTACTCCTGATATTTCATATCACCTCTTCTATGACCTTAAAATTTTTTGACAGAAGGTGCTTTTGTTTTCCAGCAGTTTCTGCTTTGTGTTCTGTAAAGTTTTCTGAGGGGAAGAAATATGGACGATCTAGCTGTGCATTTGGAACTGCATAGGGAAAGAGCATAGCAAAAAGTACAAATTAACATCCCCAAAGCTTTTCCAGATACACTTGTTTATTTATTTTAAATTTTTTTAGACACACTTGTTTTTATCTGTCACTTCTTCATCCTTCACATTTTTACCTTTAAATGGTAAACAAGTTATAGCAGATAAAAGGCCAGGAAGGAAAACAGGAATGAATTTATTCATGACTCCAAAGAAATTCGTGTTTTTCACTCCATTTGGCTATGCAGAGGCCTCACAGCAAATGCCTGTAATTAATTTTTGTTAATTTATGGATGTGACGCAAGACTGATCCTTCCATTTCAGGTATTCAGTGGCTTTCTAACTGAAGTTCATGTGATAATGCCCAAGAACAGCTCAAGGGAGTGACTGACTGACATCGTAACTGCTTGAACCTTCTAAGGAGGTTCAAACCTCTAAGAGAAGACAATGAACCTCAAGGGTACGACTCATAAGCCTGGAAGGAAGCACACGGAGATTTATCCCAGGGAGGAAAGAGTCTACCTATATGAATTTTAAGACACAGACTATTTAAATTCTATAAATAAACTATGGGAATTTTTTATGCAATCCAACTTCCAAATACATTTCATAAAATTACTCTCCTACCAATCCAGACAGGCATTGAAAAATATGCTGCTAATATTCAGGTCTTTCCGATTCTTAATGGACACGACTGTAAGCAGGAAATTTGCTAACAGAAAGAAGAGCTTGACGTATACAAACTCAGGTCTTTATTCTTACATATTCAGCTCACCCACTGAATCTCTCTCAAATAATCTGACTCAACCGATGCCTGTAGCATTTTAATACTATGCATGTGACACACTTCTATGCTCCATGTCACTCTCCTAATCACCTCCAATCCCATCTTTTTTTACATTATCAGAACTCCTAAGTGGAACACCACCTTCAACAAATCTTAGGCTGGTCAGCTACAGGCAGCCAACCATTCTTTAAGAGGCCGATGGACTCCTTACCAAGCCCCTTCCTTGTGAAGAGCTTTTTTTTTTTTGCAATTCACCAACTCATGGATTTATTTTGTAAATGGATATAACAGTAGTTTGATTTAATTGACTTGACTGACTGACTGCTTTGGCACTATTTAGACAAAGAGGGATATATTCTTTTAAGCAGCGGTTTAGAAGCTGCATAACAATCCATTGCAGAAATGACATAAAAAAAAAGTTTCTCACATTACTTTGTTCATTTTGAGAAATCAAATATGCTGAATTAAATTCTCAACGTCCAAACTGACTACAACAAAGATCTAATGAGAAATCCGTGCTCCCCTAGGAGCTCATTTAATTAACTCAAGTATTGCTTTCAAAGTACACATTATAGTGTTGCTTATAAATTCACATATATTACATGTAAATTATAAGACATTTCATAGGAGAAGGAGTTTGGTGACAATTCAATTTACATTTCTTTTTTGCCTATGAACATTGATGCTTTTCATTTCACATTTTATATTTAGCTTTGATAGAAACAGATAGAAGACTTTTGTTTTCCTAGCTCCTGTCACCAAGATACATTTGTTCCTTTAAAATATGGTAATTCCTTCAGAAATGTAAGTGCTTACTGATTTAAAGTTGAAATCTAGGTGAAAAAAGCGAAGAGCATATAAGATTTTTGTCAATTGACTCAAAATCTAGATGGATAAATGTTCTCTTAACTGAAAAAAATTTTGCACTGAGTCAGATATTTTGCTTAATGTAAAAAAAAATGAGGGAAGCAAACTTATAAAAACATGTATTGCTCTTAACATACCATGCAGTTTTGCAAATAAAAAAAGATAAATCCTCTTTCTCCTACAGTTTTGTAGAAAAATCCCACCTGAATCCTTATGAGGTCATTCATAAAATTTGGACAAATTAGTTAAAAGAAGTCTTTTCCCTCACTTTGTATCTAATATATGTTCCTGTCTGTTGGTTTGGCCCATTTTCAAAAGTGTCACCAATGAAATTAGAACTAGTGAATTCAGAGTTGAAGTATAAACAAACAGTATTAGTTTCCTCTTTTTTTGTCTCTCATCCTTATCTCCATGAGGATCATTTAATTCAGCAAATGCTGAACTCACCCTAAAGTTTATATCTCCTTGAAATAATCCCTTTCCAATGAGCTCCTTTTCATAGAAATGTAATGAAATGAAGTGCAAAATTGCTTTTCTAAGGCAGATGCATTTCAGAATTCAGAAGTTTTAGATTTTAGGGAAGTGAAACTGTATATTCAATGTAGTAATAAAATAAGTACCCTCAGTGACGTGTTCTATAATAATTACAATTACATATATTTATATAATAATTCACACCCAATGTATTTAATCTAAAGCATATTAATATTTTAACAAGAAAGATATGAATAGTTAGACTAATTGGATTAAACAAATTCTATTGATTATGTATTGTCTGTTCTACTCAGATTCCGCTACACAATGAGTTACCCAAGTTGGCAATTTTTTCTAAAGCTTTCGGATGTTAAAATTTGAGGTCAAGTGAGTGTTGGCTCATAATATTCAGAGAAAAAGCTGGGGCAGGCAGAATTCTATAAACACCAAGAATCACACTGCCTGGGGTACATACCCTGTGCAGTGCCCTCCCCTGGGATGGGAGCAGGACCTGTGAGTATGGTGGGGAAGTCACTGTCTTGATGAAGTTACATTACATGATAAAGATGAAGGGGCAGTCTCCCCTGGGATTATCCTATATTATATAAGACTCAAGCATAGCAGACTTGTGAGACGCTCTCCTGCTGGCTTTGAAGAAGTAAGTGGTCTTGTTGTGAACAGGCCACGTGGCTAGGGCGTGACGATAACAGTCAGCAAGAAAATAGAGGCTTCAGTCCTATGCCCGCAGGGAACTCAATTCTTCCAACAACACCTATGAGCTTAGAAGAGCACCCCATGGTTAAGACGAGATTCTAGACCCAGCTGACATCCTGATTTCAGCTTGAGGTGACCCTGAGCAGACAAGATCCAGCTAACCTGTGCCTGGTTGGACTTCTGATCCATAGAAACTGTGAGATGATAAATTGGTGTTGCTTTAAGCATCAGAGTTTGTAGTAATTCATTTTGCAGCAATAGGGGACTAACAGTGCCAGTGGATTTAACTTATTTCCAAATTCAAAGCTCTGTTCAGATCCTTATCCACAATCGAATCCATTTTCCACAACGGTTATTAAATAATTGCTCAGTTCTTTGAAGAAACAGGAAAATACACACACACGCACATACATGCATACAATTTGAACTGTGAATTTTTAGGTTAGTTTTATAATTGATTTTCATGCTAAAAAAGCTTTATATATGATAGAGGGTGGACAGGGTTTGTTTGAGTTTCCCAGCTGCTAAAACAAATACTATACAATAGGTTGGCTTAAAAACATCATTTCTTGGTCATGGTTTCAGAGTCTATTTCTTCCTAGGATTCAGTATCTTCTGTCCGGCCATGAAACCCTGGGGTTTGTTGGCTTTTCTGTCCCATGGCAATGGACATGGTGGTGTCTGCTTTCTCTTCAGGGCTCTCTCGACTTCCAGCTTCTTCTCCTGGTGGCTTTTCTAAAAGGACTCCAGCAATAGGATTAAGACCCCACCTGATTCAGCTGGGCCACACCTTAACAACCCCCATCCACTCTCTATCATATATAAACTTTCCTTTTTTTTTAACATGGGCAGGCACCGGGAATCAAACCCGGGTCCTCAGGCATGGCAGGCAAGCACTCTTACCTGCTGAGCCACCATGGCCTGCCCTCATATATAAACTTTTTAAACACGAAAATCACACCTCATCAAAAGTTAATATTTCCCATGGGTTCACACCTACAAAAATGGATTACAATTAAGGACATGTTTTTCCAGAATACATAACTCCAAGCCCCATAGGGTTTTAAAAAAGAAGTGTTAAAAGTATATTACAAAATCAAAGCAGAAAAATCACATGATCATCTCAATTGATGCAGAGAAGGCATTTGACAAGATTCAACATCCTTTCCTGCTGAAAACACTTCAAAAGATAGGAATACAAGGGAACTTCCTTAAAATGATGTGGGAATATATGAAAAACCCACAGCTAATATCATCCTCAATGGGGAAAAATTGAAAACTTTCCCCCTAAGATCAGGAACAAGACAAGGATGTCCACTATCACCACTATTATTCAACATTGTGTTGGAAGTTCTAGCCAGAGCAATTAGGCAAGAAAAAGAAATACAAGGCATCAAAATTGGAAAGGAAGAAGTAAAACTATCACTGTTTGCAGACGATATGATACTATATGTAGAAAACCCAGAAAAATCCACAACAAAATTACTAGAGCTAATAAATGAGTACAGCAAAGTAGCAGGCTACAAGATCAACATTCAAAAATCGGTAGCTTTTCTATACACTAGTAATGAACAAGCTGAGGCGGAAATCAAGAAATGAATCCCATTTACAATCGCAACTAAAAAAATAAAATACCTAGGAATAAATTTAACCAAAGAGACAAAAAACCTATATAAAGAAAACTACAAAAAACTGCTAAAAGAAATCACAGAAGACCTAAATAGATGGAAGGGCATACCGTGTTCATGGATTGGAAGACTAAATATAGTTAAGATGTCAATCCTACCTAAACTCATCTACAGATTCAATGCAATACCAATCAAAATCCCAACAACTTATTTTTCAGAATTAGAAAAACCAATAAGCAAATTTATCTGGAAGGGCAGGTTGCCCCGAATTGCTAAAAACATCTTGAGGAAAAAAAACGAAGCTGGAGGTCTAGCGATGCCGGACTTTAAGGCATATTATGAAGCCACAGTGGTCAAAACAGCATGGTATTGGCATAAAGATAGATATATCGACCAATGGAATCGAATAGAGCGCTCAGATATAGACCCTCTCATCTATGGACATTTGATCTTTGATAAGGCAGTCAAGCCAGCTCACCTGGGACAGAACAGTCTCTTCAATAAATGGTGCCTGGAGAACTGGATATCCATAAGTAAAAGAATGAAAGAAGACCCGTATCTCACACCTTATACAAAAATTGACTCAAAATGGATCAAAGATCTAAACATTAGGTCTAAGACCATAAAACAGTTAGAGGAAAATGTAGGGAGATATCTTACGAATCTTACAACTGGAGGCGGTTTTATGGACCTTAAACCTAAAGCAAGAGCACTGAAGAAAGAAATAAATAAATGGGAGCTCCTCAAAATTAAACACTTTTGTGCATCAAAGAACTTCATCAAGAAAGTAGAAAGACAGCCTACACAATGGGAGACAATATTTGGAAACGACATATCAGATAAAGGTCTAGTATCCAGAATTTATAAAGAGATTGTTCAACTCAACAACAAAAAGACAGCCAACCCAATTACAAAATGGGAAAAAGACTTGAACAGACACCTACCAGAAGAGGAAATACGGATGGCCAAGAGGCACATGAAGAGATGCTCAATGTCCCTGGCCATTAGAGAAATGCAAATCAAAACCACAATGAGATATCATCTCACACCCACCAGAATGGCCATTATCAACAAAACAGAAAATGACAAGTGCTGGAGAGGATGCGGAGAAAGAGGCACACTTATCCACTGTTGGTGGGAATGTCAAAGGGTGCAACCACTGTGGAAGGCAGTTTGGCGGTTCCTCAAAAAGCTGAATATAGAATTGCCATACGACCCAGCAATACCATTGCTAGGTATCTATTCAAAGGACTTAAGGGCAAAGACACAAACGGACATTTGCACACCAATGTTTATAGCAGCGTTATTTACAATTGCAAAGAGATGGAAACAGCCAAAATCTCCATCAACAGAAGAGTGGCTAAACAAACTGTGGTATATACATACGATGGAATATTATGCAGCTTTAAGACAAGATAAACTTATGAACCATGTAATAACATGGATGGACCTAGAGAATATTATGCTGAGTGAATCCAGCCAAAAACTAAAGGACAAATACTGTATGGTCCCACTGATGTGAACGGACATTCGAGAATAAACTTGAAATATGTCATTGGTAACAGAGTTCAGCAGGAGTTAGAAACAGGGTAAGACAATGGGTAATTGAAGCTGAAGGGATACAGACTGTGCAACAGGACTAGATACAAAAACTCAAAAATGGACAGCACAATAATACCTAATTGTAAAGTAATCATGTTAAAACACTGAATGAAGCTGCATCTGAGCTATAGGGTTTTTTTTTGTTTTTGTTTGCTTGTTTGTTTGTTGTTGTTTTTTATTATTATTACTACTTTTATTTCTTTTCTTTATATTAACATTTTATATCTTTTTCTGTTGTGTTGCTAGTTCCTCTAAACCGATGCAAATGTACTAAGAAACGATAATCATGCATCTATGTGATGATGTTAAGAATTACTGAGTGCATATGTAGAATGGTATGATTTCTAAATGTTGTGTTAATTTCTTTTTTTTTTCTTTCCGTTAATAAAAATAAAAAAAAAAGTATATTACAGAAACTATGTGGTTTTAATGTATATAAGAATTCATATTGTTTTAACTTTAGAAGGCTGTTTGGAACAAGTCTATCATCAAAGATGAAACAAAAATTCTGATCAAAATAAAACATTCAATATTTTTCAATTTGGAATATCATTCATGAAAGCCTATTAGCCAAAATACTTTATATTTTCTGCTTTTGTTCTCAGTAGGGACAAGAAAAGGGTAGTTCTATGATATTAAATGTAAATACGCTTTGGATCAAAGCATAGAATTTCTATCAAGGTTTCCTGAGTGAACTAGTTTTAGGGGAAATATTGTTCTGTTTAAAATCATTTCACCTTTTCCACTGTTTCCATATTTTAACTCCTCAATCTCTTTTATCTTTCTGAATTATACATTAGCTATGAGGAATCAAATGTAATAGAATGACCTAAGAAGCTATCTTAAAAAGACTGATTTTTTGATAATTGTATTTGGTATCTGTTTCACTTTTCAAACATCTTCAAACTTTTTATACCCCATCAACTGAGCTATGTGTGCTCAATTTATTCACCAACATAACCTTTTCATTTTATGTTAGGCAATTTTTCTTTATTATGGAGAGTAAAGAGTCTCATCTTGATTGTTTGGTACATGCTAAAAACTGAATACCTCCCCTAAATTTTACTTCTTGAGTCAAAGCATCTATTGAGTATGACATCAAGGAAAATCAAAGATTCTTCTTATTTTCTTAATTTAGCAACATTTCTGAAAGCAGAAACCTGGTTCCTTCAGAGCTTGGAGTGAGAAGATATAGAAAAGAGTATTACCTGAGCTTGCTCTTTGTGCCTTTTATAAGCAAAGACCTCCATTCATGAGCAGGGCTGACAAAATTGTTTCTCTCTAAGCGTCCACAGTTAAGCAGCATGTGATATAATGATTTCTACTGAGGCAAGATCAGAATCAGATCTCTAAACAGATGATAATAATATTTCTCAAAAGGGAATGGAGGGATAGGAAAGATGAAACCATGCCTTAAGGAGCTCTTGAGGCAATTAGATTCATAACCACTTAATCTCCTTCATCTAATTAAAAAGCACTTTTAATAGTGAGAAATTTGATGAAAATATTCATTCTCTCTACCTATTTACAACATTTTTAAAGAAATGATCTCGGATTTGAGAATACATGTGAAAATATTACTTATGGGGATGGACTGTTAATTCTATTTTTTAAAGAACTGAAGATAGTCAGAGCTCAACTGGCTGAAAAATATTAGGGTAGAACTTCTGCAGATGGGAGAAAGTGAATGAGAAGGATTGGACTCTG
This sequence comes from Tamandua tetradactyla, assembly GCF_023851605.1. Classification (NCBI taxonomy): domain Eukaryota; kingdom Metazoa; phylum Chordata; class Mammalia; order Pilosa; family Myrmecophagidae; genus Tamandua; species Tamandua tetradactyla. The sequence continues at coordinate 43,165,941 of NC_135334.1, forward strand.
AGCTGAAAAGTCCATGCCCTGGGATCTGTGGCTGTCAATTCCCCAAGCCATGGGCATACCCAGTTGCATCACATTAACATTTCAGGCAAGTGACTCCAAGGTGGGGTAGCATTACTGATGCCATCCACAAAAGGGTGTTAGGAGGCTAATCGCTGCTGCACACACAGACACAGCTGTTCAGACCTGTCTCCCACCTGCATTCTCATTTCCCCTATTCTGGCTTGCTGAAGAGGAGGGGAAGGGTAGAGACAAGACTGCTTCTGTTCGTTTCTTTTTTTCAAATAATCTTACAGTAAACTATCTGCTATGAGGTTATGTAGGGGCTATGGACTGACGTATTTTTAAAAATGTTATTTTTGCTCATCACTATTCCTCAAATGAAACATGGGATGCTCTTAAACTTATATTTGCTAAATGAATGAAATCTCTGATTGGTTCTACAACCCATGTTCTCTTTACATTTATAGCTGTGAAAAGAATAAAGATGATAATAATAATAATAATTTCTATGTCCCAGACATATCCCTCTTAAAAATATTGTCTTTTATCCCTAATTGCTCAGAAAGATTAAGAAAATTATTCAATGTCCCACAGCTTTACCCCAGATAATTTTATTTCAGTGGCAGAATTTTTTTAATCACTACAGGTACTATTTCATTTGTAGAACAAGGGTCACTGAAACAATTATCCATGAAATTTTACAGTCCAACTAAAGAGAGATGAATATAAACTCAGAGTAGAGCCACTAAATGCTTTCTGATATTAAGATTTTATTCCCAAACCTGCCTTGTTCTTTATCTAAGGAAAGAATGAGTTACTTGAAAAAATAGTAGCCTTCATGGCTTCTTAATATCATAACTAGGATGAAAGAATTGGCAGTTCCCTTAGAATGCCACCTGGGTGAGAGCACCTGGCCCACTAAAGTGAAGGTCTTATTCATGGAGCACATATGATGGTATAACAAATCAATGCATTGTTTTACCATAGCTTGATGTAATTCAGACGCCAAACTACCTCCACTTGTTCAGAGTTCATGCTTCTAAATAATCTTGACTTGTCATTAGATTTGCTTGTAAGGAAAGAAAACACTGACTCTAAATACAAGTAGATTATTTGATAGTCATATTTCTCAATGTAAATTAATTCATTGGTATCGTGATTCTCACACATAATTATCTTGTGGCTCCATTATATTAAATTTGAACTTGAATAGAAAGGTTCCATACCACATTTTTTTTACAGAAATAGTTTTCATTTTTCACATTGGCATATAATTCTTCAGTTAATAAAAACTATATTTTTTATATATTGCCATGTTCCAAATGCAAGGGAAAAATACATCCCAGGGTAGATTAAAATGCTTCTTGATACAGAAGAGGATCCCGATATGCATATATGTATTCCAGAAATCACTCTTGTAGGGATGAAAAATGGCATAATTTTGCTATAAGGGATATTCATTAAAAAAAAAGTTGGAAATACAAACGATCTTTCAGTCAAGAACTGAAAATTAACATAAAGTATTGGCAATACCTCAGATAAATTTGCATAACAGAGCCAAATGAATCAAGTCTCAGACTGTTTTCTGCAAAATCTCTTTATTTGCTCTACTAAAAGCTTAATTTTTCGGTAAGAATTGCCTCATTGTTAAAGATACTAAATTCCTTTCCTGATGGAGGTAAAATATTTGACCCCTGGCATTGTTTTGTTAGCTTGTTTTTCTCTTTTTTAAACAATAATTATCTTATGATATTGTAATTATCTATGTGAAACTTGAAATTTACCACAGATAGGTGGTTTTGGTAACTCTGCAAGTCACAAAAAATATTTTTCTTTCAGTATTTCTTCATTATTCATGTAGTTGCATGTACATTTCTGTGTGTAACAATAAATACTATATGGTACTTTCCCTTGATGAGCTCTCAGAATATTAGGGAAGGCAGATATATAAGCATATAAACACATGCTAATTTTATGACCTAAATAACAATTATATCGAACAGTCAACTAAGCATGTGTTTAACCAGATTCCTTATATATTCTGACATAGTTGTGGATTTGCTGCTTTGATTTTTTTGGATGCATCCTACTGCTTGACCCTTGCATTCAGTATTCTGATAGAATATAGCAAGATCATTACCACAAAAGCATCTGTCTCTATGGCTGAAAAAACACTGTAAGTGTCACTGCAGATAGAGTGAGTTTCCCACATCCAACAGAAATACCAGAAACGCAATAAAGAATTTTTCAGATATCCATATTAAAGTAGATGCAATCCCTTCATGTAGAAAATAGGCAATAATCCACTCTGCTATCAAGCTCTGTCACTTTTGGCATGTTTTTCAATTTTTATTTTTTTCAGGTAGTGATTAAATAAAGACATAAGCTGCCCAACAAAATAAGCAAAACAGACCAGATGCTTTCAACTACAAATAAATCCAACTCCTGGCAAAGTACTGCCCACATCAAAAATCAATACTGAGAAATGGACTCCGCAGAACAAATTAACTGCACTAGTGACCTGGACTTGTTCTGCAAACTTTTGTTCTGTTGTTGTTTAACCCTTGTTGAGATAGCAATCTAATCAAGGAACAGAGGCTTATCTATTTAATTAACTCTTACATTATCAAACTTCATAGTATGTAAAAGCATGGTGTAGTATGTCTTAGCAATCAAGATACTTTTTAAACAAAATATCTATTTTTTGTTTGTTTTTGATGTTAAGATTTCCAGGACATTCTTTGATGACTTTATTTAAACTGCAAAACAGAATATTACATTTAAGAAGCTGAGGATTTATGACTTGCTATTCCTTGTTAGGTAAAAGGAAATAATCATCTTAAAAGGACTCTTGCATGATTTCCTTTTATCTATCTCCCATGAGTATCACAAAATGAACATATTGGAGCAATAATTTTACTGACCCTGGGAAATAATCCATCTTTAACTTACAGTGCTTTGCCCAGTTGCTTTGTGATTGCTGTGTTTAACAAAATTTGTTGAAATAAATTTACCTGAATTTATCAACAAGCAACGTTCTATAAATGGAAAACTTAAAAAATGCTTTCTTGTCCTAATAGCTATACCTTAGTTTAAACATTTTTCACAACCTTGACTTGAACTTGTGATTGAAAAATAAGAAAGAATTCTTGTGGTAATAATGTCACGGTCTATCCATTTCAAATTATATTGGTAGGAAGTATCAATTATTTGCACATTAAAGAAAAGAAAATTTCTAAATTTTTTTTCAAAATTATGGTTGCAAAGTGATGTAGAGCCAAACAGAATCTGGCTTCATTCTTCCTTTTAGTATACTTCCTCAACTCTTCCCAGGTCTCAAAGACAGTGCAGACTGAATTCGATATAAGAAAGAAACTATTAATTTTTATTTGTTTTTTTTTTATTTTTTTAAAAAATATGGAATGCTTCACGAATTTGCATGTCATCCTTATGCAGGGGCCATGCTAATCTCCGTATCGTTCCAATTTTAGTATATATGCTGCCGAAGTGAGCACAGAAACTATTACTTTTAAAACTTCAAGGACACATTTAAAAAACATAGAAAGAAAAATGTCAATTTCATTTCTCTCAAAGGTGTTCAGGAGTTCTCAACTGGAACCCATGACAAAATGAGTGGCTGCTCACGGAACAACTGGAAGTGATGGAAATAATGCACAGCACGGAGGAGGGGCTTCAGATTCAACTCCCTGGAAAGACACCTAAGCTCTTTGATTATGTGCTAGAAAAAGTTTTTCCTGGAAATGTTATTCAGAGGTTCAGTAGGAATATGGGTATATATGTGGAGGCCAACACATGCATTTATATATGGCTTCATATGTGAAGCTCTATGTTTTTATATAGAGAAATATTTGTTCATACAATTAAAAATATTTTAAGAGCAAAACTGCTGGGTATGCATAAAGAATATGGGCTCTGCAGGAGATGCAACCCCCTTTAATGTTGAGAAAATTATTTATATTTCATATTAATTGAAACAAATATATGTAGTCTAAAAAAGTTAATAAATATTGTACTTTTCAACATGTAAAAACATTACTATTTAAATATATAGCATATACGTTTTTTAATGTTATGCCATTAAGAAACTCAGTTTCATACCGAGGACCATGGAGAGTCTACCTTTGTAGGTCTGTTTGGATCACAGCAACAATTGCACAATGTGCTTAGCATAACATCTGACACATAGTAAAAGTTGTGATTGTTAGCTGTAGTATGACTATTGTTATCAGTAGTGACATTAACAGGCCATGATAATCTATATCTATTATTTGTGTCTTATACATTGCAAAATGTTCGATATGTAAAAAGAACATATATATTGAGTCTTTTACGTACCACCCATTGCTGTAAATGATTCATGTATGTTAATTCATTTAATACTCACAGCAACCCTTATTTATGGATGAGAAAACTGAAAGATAACATACTCCAAGAACATATCCAAGAACTTGCATAAAACTACGTTGCTAGCAGAAGCAGGTTTCTATGCGAGGTCATACAGTTATAGATCTGTCTTCCTAATCACCAAAGATGTTGCATATTTATATATCAATATTCTTATTCATACTACACACAAATACACACATGTGCATATATACATTTATATGCCTCTTGCATCTGTGTATAAATGTATGCAATATAGATACTTGATATTATATATGTGTGTACATATATTCATGCCTTCTTCTACTTTCTCACAATTACTATTTCCCATATCCTTGGTTCAGTTTCCTAAAATGAATGATTGAGGATAATAATAATACATTATTGCTTGTTTCCATAGGCTAGGAAAGTTTCTAGTACAGAGGGCAGAGATCAATTTGGACTAGCTCGGGAATAAACAATAGGAGACTTATTAGCTCATGTAGCCAAATCAGAGCATACTAGTGGAATCAGTGACTTGGGGGCAATGAAGACAAGGTGTTTGGATGTTCTCAGTACTCTCTTTCATTATCTCTCGGAGTCTCATCCTTATGTGTTAGCTCCATCCTTTACTATTACACAATACACACCAAATGGGATTTTTCAGCACATCAGGCATCATGGCCAGAGGCTATTCAAGACTGACAGTCTTCCAATTTGTTTTAAGCAGTATGAAATCCTCCTCATCAGCTTCACTTAGAAAAGTTTCAGAGTAGGATTCTGAATGGTCTGTCTTGGGCTGCATGTGCACTATTGGCCCAATTACTATGTATAAATGGATGAGGTCAAATGTCCATTCTTGTGACGAGGGGAGCTAGGGACAGTGACTGGCAACCTTCAACAGAACCACAGTGTTAGGATGAGGAAGGAGAAATTCTCTCACAGATAGGAAGTGTTATAATGGGCAAACGAAACAACATATGCTAGTTTTTGCTATGATTGTGAAGTCCATGGGAACTGGGGGAGAACATGGGGTGACCCCTTCCAGCCAGCTAGCTGATCCTGAGATCAAGTCTGCCCTGGTTCTAGCTGAGGTTTGGCGCCATTTTTTTGTGGCAGTTGCATCCCCCAGCTTAAACGTTCATGGAAATATCATGGACTTTGAATTTAGTGATTCCAGATATCTCCCCGTTAGCTGATACACTTTTCAAGGTTTAGGTTATGCGTTAGGAGCTTCATGTTTTTACTGTCTGTATTCCCACTTCCTGACGGGGTTGTTTGCTATTACCCAACCAAGAACCTCCAGAACATGTTCTCCCATAGCCTCTGTTTTAAATGTCCCCTTCCACTCACACTGCAGCTATGTAAAAACTGTAGTTTGTCCCTTTTGAGAACCAGGCTTGGGAAGTCTGAAGCCAATCCATTACTTAGTAGACGAAATTCAGTAATGATAGGTTTATTAATAGTAGTTTTGGCTCTTCTCCATTCAGGTAGATCTTGGCCACTCTGCATTACTCATACTTTGGTCTAATCAATTGGTATAGTTTTTTCTCCATATCTCATTTTAAGAAACTCCAATAGCTGCATTATTAAAATTTTTATTGATATTCCTGATAGTTTGCACATTCCATTTGCTATAAAAAGTTTGAGTTTTCTGAAACAAGTCCTTCATACCCAGATAGTCTCCTTTTATTTTTATCTCAACCTTTTAAGCCCCCAGAACAGACCTGTTAGCACACATACTTCAAATACTAATCCATTAGATTTTGGGTTTTCCCCAATAATTAAATTTTAAAAGCATGTTTAAATATCTACATAACTGTATTTAGCACAATTAAAAATATTAACTTTCTTGTTTGAAATCCTAACAAAATGAAATAGTTCATTAAAAAACAGGAAATCTATACGGAAAGACAAACACATATACAGAATTTTGTGTTATTGGCTTCTATTTTGTCAAGTTGGAGCTCTTCAGCTAAACTGGAGAGCTGTTCAAATTATAAAATTTGAATAACTAAATAATAAAATCCTAATTTCATTCACTATAATGTCCTAAATGTACTTCTATTTAAATTAAATATCTATATATACACACACGAATAAATATTATATATATAAACATAAACACATATATGCATATGTACATACATACACACACACAAACACAAATACATATATACCTGTTTCATCAACTAATGCATGCACATGTCCATCTAGAGTCCCTTTCCAGAAGGAGGCACTCATTTCTTGCTCCCTGTGTCCTAGTCTGGGAATTACCTTAAGCTTAATAGATGGGAGGGTAGACCATAGCCAGTGATTTGTATATTTAGGAGTTCAAAAATTTAACCCTTTGCCTTAATTTGACACAACTCCAAGGGGCCATCTCAGCTCCAGAGCTTTCTGTGGGATCAGCTGAGGCTTATGTTGAAATTGTGAGAACATCCCAACATCCCCATCTGCCCAGTCCTGCTTCCCAAGAGTGCTTACCCATGAAATTCCAACGTCCAAATTTCTATTTTAGTAAGTCTGTTCAAGGCATGGGTGCTGGTTTGAAACTGTTGTGCACCACAGAACAGCCTTGCTCTGCTAACCCTGATTCAATACTGTAGGGTGGGACTTTTTCATGTGAATGTGACACACCCAATTCTGGGTGTGACCTTTTGATTTGATGGAGATGTGATTCCACCCATTCGAAGTGTACCTTGATTAATATACTCAAGCCCTTAGAAGAGCTGACACAGGGTTCATGGACAGGAGAGAGCTTTGATGCAGACATTTGGAAATACGGAAGTCCCCAGGAGACACCAGGAGCTGAGAGAGCCCTCAGAAGTGAGACAGGAACCACAGGTGAGGGGACTTCCCGTGTGCTTTTCTATGAGATGCTATGCTACAAGATGAAATCCAAAGTTTTGCCCTGAAGCAGCTAAATCAGGACCTACAGATGTTTAGAGAGGCAGCCACTGGAATCAGAAGCTGGAAGCAACGGAGTGGGAATAAGCGCCAGCAGGTGCCAGCCACGTGCCTTCTCATGCGACAGATGTCAGCCTTTCTTCAGAGTCAAGGAATCTCTCTCTGGATGCCTTAGTTTAGACATTTTTAAGGCCTTAGAACTATAAATGTGTAGCTTAATAAATCCTCTTTTTAAAAGCCAATCTACTACTGGTATTTTGTATTCCAGTAGTCTTAGCAAACTAAAACAGCATGAAACCTGAGATGACATATTTATATACAAGTATTCACATTTAGACCCTTTAAAGCTTATTAAAAACTTGTGTGTCATTCATGTATTCAAATATGTATTTGTTAGTCAGTATCTATTTAGTATCCATACTAGACATAATAGTATATATTTGAGACTAAATTTTGTGCATTATCTTCAAAAAGTTTATATTTAATAACATTTAGTATTCAAATGAATTTATGAAAAGAATTATGAGATTATAAAATGTTACTAATTTTATATCTCCTTCTCAAAAATTATGGGCACTATCAATTTAATTTCTGTCAAAGTTCATGGGAAGGGAGACGTAAGACAGAGGAACAAAAGACAAAACAATCATATTTTTTAGAAATATGCGAATTAGCTCTTACTCCATTATTGGTGAGAATTCAATGTGAGCCTGCTCTGATTTAGACAAAACATGCTTTACAGGAACAGTGAAGGAGGCAAGTAAAAGTGACCAAACCTTTGAGAACAACAGTTGTGTTCTCACAGATACAGGCAATACTGTGCCTCTTAAGAATAAATAAAAAATAAAAGCACCCTATAAGAACTCTCAACTTTTACCAGGGAAGTGAGGCCAGGGAGAGGAAACACAGACAGGCTGGCAGGGGGACAGATGGGGATGAGAACCAGAGCTAGAAAAGCTTAATGATGATCTCTGAAAAATAAGTATATAAGTAATAATAAGTATAGCCAAGAAGTAAGGAAGGTTACAGACAAGGCTGACAATACAGTTAATTTTAGAGTAACAATATAAGTAATAGTTATAGATTATCGAGTAGTTTTAAATTTCTTGCCTTTATGATTTGTACATATTCAAAACATCTGTTTTTTTTGAGAAATTTAAAATCAGAAAACACACAAAGAATAATGTAAGAAATATCAACCTTCCCACCACCAGGTAAACTGGTGGTAAAAGAATTGCTACTGTTCTGAATATTTTGCAGTTTCCCCTGAAATTATTTTTTATAATTAGACAACAAAAGTTGACACATATTCTTCTTTATCAGCCATGTACAATTTCCCTTCCAAGATAACTACTATCATTCTTTATGGCTATATATTCATAAATACCATGTGGTATCAATTTGCTTACGCATTTTTAAGTTTATACAACTATTATCATACTCTGTGCAACACTCTGCAAATTACTTTTGTTTTTCCATGTTATGAGGTTGTAATCCACCCGTGGTGATCCACATAATCTAGTTTACTCATTTGAAAGGCATGTGCATACATTATTCATAGAACTTTTTTTTTTACCTCTTTGATTTTCATTAAAAAAATATTTTTATTGACAAAACAACATACAAATAGAAACATTTCTAACAAATATTCCATACATGGTGTACAATCAATGGCTCACAACATCATCACACAGTTGTATATTCATCATCATGATCATTTTTTAGAACATTTGCATCAGTCCAGAAAAGAAATAAAAGGAAAAAAGAAAAAACGAATACATCCCATAACACTTAACCCTCCCTTTCATTGACCACTAGTATTTCCATCTAACCAATTTATTTTCATCTTTGTTCACCCTATTGTTTATTTTTTATATCCATTTTTTTTATCTACTCATATCAGATTGACAGTGATTTGTGTTGCTTCCAAAATTTAACATTATAAACTGTGCCAGTTAGGATTTGGAAAGGGTCACATGGAGCACTCAACTTTCTAATTTGAATGGATTTTTAAATAATAAAGTAACAATTTGCCAAAGAGTTATCAGGGTGTAGGAATCCATCAAAGGGGATCATGCAACATTCTGTGGCTACCCTGGAAAAGGCAGCTACGTGACGAGAGTTGCCTGATGGCACTGCGACTTTAGTAGAAGAATACAGGCAACCACCAGTACCTCTACAAGGAGGAAACCAGGCAACAAGTATTCTAATCTCTTCATTCTTTTGTCCTCAAATCTAACTGTGCCTGACAGACACAACCCAGATGGAACCTGGTGGAAAAGATAGGCCACTGGTGCAGGGCGGAGGCTCAGGACACAGAGACAGGACAGAGAAAGGTGCAGAGGGGATCTGAGGGAGCAAACAGAAGACAGATAGTATCCCCAAACCACTCTAGTAATTTGAAATATAAACATATATGTGCTTGTGTCAAAGCCATTTTATTAGATATTTATTATTATTAGATACTTATTATTCTTAGGTCAACTGTCCTCCCAAATAGCTACAGTATTGAAAAATGTAAAAATAATAAGGATAAAAATAGAATCTTCCCTCTTTTTGCTCTTAGATGATTCAGGGAGTGTTCCATTGGTGTGTATGTGTATTTGTGCAGCTCCCAAGCTTAGGAATTTGAAAGACATAAAAAAGTACTTCCCTACTGAGAAAGCTTTGTAATTTAGCTCTTTTCTATGGATGAAACAGATTCAAGAGAGTAAAAATAAATCTTAATTGAGTTTTATCCATTAAATAGTTTCGAATTTTCTTTACTTTAAGTTTATTTTCCATTGAAAAATAGTCAAAGAAATCAGACGAAGCTTTTTCTCATTTCAAAATACTGACTTAGTACACCACTTGGGACATCCTTTTTTCCAGGGTTTTATATTTTATATATAAAGTGACTGTAATAAAATGAAAGCTGTGAACTCCCAAGTGCCAGCTTGAAAATAGTAACAAAACTGACAAGAACATAAAAAGATATAAATATAATTTATTTACCAACCATGAGCTTGTCATTTTCCCTAGGGATCCTGTCATTTAAAAGACATTTCTTCCTCTACTCTTTGCTTTGTTTTCACAGCTATACACACAGCTGACGAATACATCTCTGAAAATAAAAATTTCTACCACATCTCAGGGAGTCAGAATTCCTGCAGAGAAAGAAAAAAACCTTTCTAGCCTCAAAATTTAGCAGGGGAAAGTTGGTGAGTAAGAACAGATGACAGACTACAGTTTTACATGACTTCTTCTAAGTATGACTTCTAGTTTTATCCATCTACTATTTACTGAGGTCCTACTCCATACTATCCCAGCCTGGTTAAAAATAGATACTTTCTAATCTTCAAAACCTTTGAAATGTTGGTATTATGATCCTCACCTTAAAGAACAAACTGGGTCTCCAAGAATTTAAGTGACTTGCACAAAGCAAAAGTGCTGTATCTAGTACTCCTGCAAGGGAATGCTGATTTCCTAAGCCTATGATTGTTGACGTTAATGCTTTCAATTCTTATAAAAGCCTACACTTTTCATATTATGCATGGGCACATACAAACAACTTTTTAAAAGATCTCTTCACTAGAGAAACATAGAAAGTAAACAAGGAAAAATTTGCTTTAGATCCCTCCACTTAAAACAAATCATTGTAAGTAATATGTAAGTCTCCCTCTCTTTGCAACCAAAGATATCCTTTCTTATTATTCTGCCAAAATTTACACAGTTATTTATATATCTTCTGTCTTCCTCTATTCCATCTATTTCCTAATTGCATTATGATGACCAAGTCGTACCATCATCGCACTGATGACAGATGAAGATTTCAAGCTGTACACTGCCTCCTGCTGGGCAGTAGAGTGCATAGCAGGAGCTTGAAGGGGGCAGTGACCACATGCACCACCTCTGTGCTATGGTCTGTCCAGGAGAGCTATGGTCCTGCCTATCTCCATTCCTAACCCACCACCATCTGTGCAATATTGACTGTGGGAAGAGGTAAGGTGGAGTGAAAAGTGGCTGGGCAGAGCTTCTCATCCCGTGGGATATATTCACAAGTAGAAGGTGTTTAATTCAGGAAGCGTGGCTCAGGATGCTTATCTGAGAAGCTGTGTAAAGATTAGCCAGTTCAGAAAGACTCAAGACAGAAACCTCAGAGGAGACGGCTGCACTGATCCAGGAGAGAAGTATCAAGGGCTCCTATAAATTGAGTGGATGCAGCCTTGAAGATAAAATGAAGACCGTGAGAAACAGATGGTAACAGAATCAAGAAGAATATTGCAATTGATCAGATGGTGCATAAGAGAAGGAAAAATCAAAGACTATCTGAAAACTTAAAATCTGGGAAATAGACTTTCATGAATGCTGTTATCAGGATAGGATCATATTTGGGAGGGGAATTTTGGATTATTAAACTTAATCTACTGGGTAGATATCCAGTGAAAAGACAGTTTGGGAATAGGGATTAATATTTGAAAGGGTTCAGGACCATAGAAACAGTGTAGAATGAGAAGATAGTATTTATTAGTATTAAGGCTTTAAATTACAATTTCATTATAACTACTATTGTGCTGGTTTGAAAGGGTGTATGGACCCTAGAAAAGCCATGTTTTAATCAAAAATCCCATTTTGTAAAGGCAGAATAATCCCTATTCAATACTATATGTTTGAAACTGTAATCAGATCATCTCCCTGGAGATGTGATTTAATCAAGAGTGGTTGTTAAACTGGATTAGGTGATGACATGTCTCCACCCAACTGGGTGGGTCTTGATAAGTTTCTGGAATTCTATAAAAAAGGAAATATTTTTGGAGAATGAAGGAGATTTGGAGAGAGCAGAGAATACTGGAGCACCACAAACCTCTGGAAATGAAGAATGAAAACGCCTCCCTGGGAGCTTTCATGAAACAGGAAGCCAGGAGAGAAAGCTAGCAGATGACGCCGTGCTCGCCATGTGCCCTTCCAGCTGAGAGAGAAGCCCTGACTGTGTTCGCCATGTGCCTTCTCACTTGAGAGAGAAACCCTGAACTTCATTGGCCTTCTTGAACCAAGGTACCTTTCCCGGATGGCTTAGATTGGACATTTCTATAGACTTGTTTTAATTCAGACACTTTCTTGGCCTTAGAACTGTAGAGTAGCAACTTATTAAATTCCCCTTTTTAAAAGCCATTCTGTTTTGGGTATAGTGCATTCTGGCAGCTAGCAGACTAGAACAGCTACCTCCTAGGAAAGTCTTTAAACCTCACATTTATCCTTGATTTAAATAATATTTTAAATTATTTCTCAGAAGGAGGCACTGAGAGATTAAATTACTCATCCAAATCAACAGCACAGTCAAGGACCAATACGGGCAGAGCCTACGTCTTTCAGCAGCACTAGGCCACCTCTTTCATATTGACTCAGAGATATTTACCTGTTACTCTTTCTTTGGACAAATTCTTTAGTCACCACAATACCAAATATTAACAATACCTCTTTCTGCCTAGAAGGAACATTAGAGCATCCTAATGTTGTCACACTTTGCTAGAACGAGTAAGGTACTATATACCAGGGCTAAAATTAGGATAAAACTCAAATATTTTAGTATATCTTCTTCATATAAGCAAAAAAGATTAAATGTTTAACACTGGTCACCCACCAGACTTATTAGGCTTCCTTTTCCACACGTCCACTGAAATTTCTCTAACCATAACCAAGTGATCTCTTAATTTTCAAATCCAACAATGCCCTTCTAATTGTACATAATTTGACTCTGTGATATTTGCACCAGCAACACTGAATCTTCTTAAATTTCTCCCATCCATTGACTTTCATTACTTTCCTTGTTTTCTTTCTTCTTCTCTGGTGATTTTTTTCTCACTTATATTTGTTGGCCTTCATTTTCCAATTACCTTTCAAGTATAAGCATTAACCACGTTTGACCTTTGCCTTTAATAATGTTTCCTGGACCATCGTAAACTGCCTTCTAAAAGGATTACTTGGGTTTAATCACTCCATAGCCCATCCTCCCAATATTTCCTGCATATTACTGTCTCATAAACTTTTCTAAAATACAAATCAGATGCTTCTTTCTTTGCTTAAAGCTGTTCATTGGTTTGCAATGAGATAAACTTTATGCCAAACTCTTGAGCAATGTTAAAACCTTTTTTCCATCTGGGCCTCGCCTTCGTCTTCTGCCTGATCAGCAGTATCCCCGGCACTGGCACTCTCTACTCTCAAATTGAAATATTTTTCTCCCAAATGCATCATGCACTCCCACGCCTCTGTACATTTTAGATATTTCCTGCCTAGTTTGCCTTGCCTACTTTCACAATATTTCAAAAGAGCGAGCTACAATCCCTATCCTACATGAAAGCTTTTCTAACAATCCTCCTAATAGCACTGCTATACATCACTCCTATGTCTCAGGGAAAGTACAGGAGTCTCCATGGTCTTATAGGACTGAAGTTGCATATTCTACATGAAAACTTTTCTAACTTCTCCTATATCACTCTGATATCCCAGGCAAACTTAAAGGCTTTTCCTCTATGGTTTCCTAGCACTGAGGTTACAGATCAATTAAAGGGTGTACTTTGGGGGGTTTTAATTGGTTTTGCTGTTAATGCTGTTTTTTCTTGCATAAGAAACTCAGCTTTCTATGAGGAGAAATGCTCTGTCACTCTTCAATAAAAGTACTGAGAAGTTGCCCTTGCATGCAGAAACTGCTTAATGACTAGGTATTGCAAGAGTAAACTGCACTGAGTAAGTTAAGCTTTCTGATTGAATATATAGTACAATACTGCTCTTCATTAATTATGTTTGCTATCAATAAATGCTTATTTTTGGCCTGAAAAATTAGTGGAAATATTGTTTCTAAGTATGCTATTCCTGTAGAATGCAGTTATAAGCAGGACCAAGGTCTATATATGTCAAATTTAAACAGAACACTGTGCTTCATGAAATGTGCCAAATTGACAATTCTAGGAATAGAAGTCTATTCTTGTCAAGTTGATTGTACACTTAAAAATGGTTATTGAGAAAATGAAAGGTTACTTATTTTTATATTTAAGAAATTTGTAGCCATTTATTTAGAGAGAGTAATTTCGGGGGGTTTCAGAACGGAGCCGCTTCCCCATTGAGTCATCATCTTTTATGGTCCTAAATGCTTACTAAATCTGAACTACCCTGGGGAGGGGGGTACATTCTCTTAGCAAGCAGTCAGTTACATTTCCATTCAGATAAAGAATAGAACAATTGTTCTTGCAGTATGCTGTTTGTCTCATAACTAAAAAAAAATGTGGCCAATTTTTGTGGTCTCTTAGAGTAAGGGTACACGTTTTGATGGCTGAAGTGAAGTCCTTTTAAATACAGAGATAATGAACAGTTTAAAGATACAACAGGAAAATCTTGAGACTTTTCCCTGTGGTTAGTGGGGACATTAAGAATTATTGTATCTTGAGTCTTTTAAATCCATAGTCCCATGATTCAGCTGTTAATAATTTTGTTAAATAGCTGCACAAAACTAACTTTAAAATGTTATCTGTTTTCACCTTGTGAAGGTGAAAGCATTGAGTCCAGGTGTCTGAATCACTGGGGAAGGAATGCTTAGAGGGTAGGAACCCCTAAATGGTGACTCTATTCTTAGATGTCTATATGAGGAATTTTGGACCTGTGGAGTCACTCTAAATTATCTATCCACTGTGGCAGAGAATTCCAAATCCTGTGCCCTGCGACATCGGAAAGTTGGTGTGTTTGCCCTCCAAGTATTCATAGAGCTTTAGTCACATTTCAGTGAAGGAAAAAAAGGCAGTTGCATTGTTACAAATTTAATGTTTACAATAACTATGAATATATTTACACTGTATAATTCCATCCTATTTAGTTAATATAAATATATGTTCAGTTGCATAAGAATATCTGTATATATACACAGATTTATATTTTATATACCATTACCTTAAGTGCCAAATCATGCAGTTGGACACTCATATGGAGATCATAAAAGAGATGGTTAGTGTAACCAGACAAATGCTAGTTTATATTTCAGATATGCCAGTTATTTGCTGCGTTACTATCTACACATAACTTCTCTGAGAATCAGTTTGCATGTATGTTTATGAGCGCATTTTCCCCCCAGTGAGAACAGTACAAATTATTTAGGTTTATTGTGAGAATAAAATGAAGTAATGAGTTTGACGTGACTGGCCACTGATAGGCAACCAATAAATAAAGAAGCATAATTAGAAATGCTATTACCTAGCAATGTTACATCACTAATTATAAGTAAGTAATAACAACAATTAACATGAATAGAGACAATATAAACTTCTCTAGTCTGTAATGAAATACAAAAAAATACAGGTAGGGTTAACTGCCTTGCATGTAATTTTTATTGAAAAATACTTTTCTTATACTTGATTTAGTTCTTTTTTTTTTTTACCAACCTAAGCAGTTTATTAACTACTCTGAAAACTTACAAAATTAATTCTGTACTTGACTATTGCTATTACACTACACATAGAAGTAAGTGGCTCATTGTATGGTATAAGACATATCAAAGATTTTTAAGGCAAGGGGAATGTTCTCTATCTATTCTTGGTTTCTTTTCTTACTGAAAGTGAGTGTTACAATAATATCATATGCTTCTCTCTGTCTCTGGAAATTGAGTATGATATCAAATCTCAAACTCTGAACTTCCACATACATTTAAAAAAATCAGATTTTTTTTTTTAATATTCGGTAAAGCACCTAGTGTGTTTCTGCATATGCTGGTTTTGCATGATTAATTTTATGGGAAGAAAGCAGCCACTGTTTAAGATAAATTAGCAATAATACTTTGCATTTCAAACTAGGAGTAATACACCAATTCTATCTTTTATAATATGAAAAATAATGGCTTTTAGATTTAACAGTTGCATAGATGCTGAGGTGAGGGGTGGGGCAGAGAGAACAACAGTCCACAGTGCTTTTCAATGTACAAGAACAGGAAGTAATACAGCTAATTTATCTCCAAATAGCAAATTGCTTTTGAGCAAATGGTCCACAAGGGTGCAATAAAAACAACAACATTAAAGAATCGTTGACATGGTAAATAATTAAGAGGTTGGTCAAGGACTTAATATAAAGTTTCTATTGTCTAATCTACACATTACTAAAGCCCAGGGGTGCACCTCTGGATACAGGAATGCGCTGCTATAATTTATTTGGCTGGAATAATGTTCCAACTCCAACACAGAGAATTTATTTAAATATTAAAAGTAAATCTGAATTGTGACTGAAGAACAGGAGCATTTTGCCTTGAGGTAATTCTTGTCCTTTATCACCCGTGATCATGAATCTTAATTGTGTGAAACAGAGAGTGAGGTTTGGTGGTAGAGAGGTGGAGGGTGGGAGAAGGAGACAGCTCGTGCAATTGTTTTAAGTCACTGATGCAACTACAGCAATAAAAATCAATGCAAAACCATTTTCACAAACAAATCAAACATTGAAGATAGGGAGGGTGACAGTGGAAAGCCTTTCTCATTTCCTTGACACACTGATGTCTAGTTATCCTTTTCCCCAAAACAATTACCATTGCTTTAGGATCTTCCCAGCAATATTTTAGGCATACGTATCTTCATCCAGAAAGGCAGTGTTATAGTTTGCTAGCTGCCAGAATTCAACACACCAGAGACAGATTGGCTTTCAATAAAAGGGAATTTATTTCATTAGTTCTTCAGAGGAAAGGCAGCTAACTTTCCACTGAGGCTCTTTCTTACATGGGAAGACACAAGGTGATCTCTTCTGGCTTTCTCTCCAGGCCTCTGGGTTCCAACAACTTTCCCTGGGGTAATTCCTTTCTGCATCTCCAAAGGCCTGGGCTGAGCTGTGCTATGTTGAGCTCTCTCATTTAAGCGCCAGCCAATTTAATCAAACATCATTCATTGCAGCAGACATGCCTCCTAGCCGACTGCAGATGTAATCAGCAACAGATGAGATTCACATGGCATTGGCTCAGGTCCACAGCAACAGAACTAGGTATCTTCACCTGGCCAAGTTGACAACTGAATCTAACTACCACAGGCAGGCAAAATGCTCTGAAATCTATCATAAACACAACCAAATATTTTGATGATTTTTATTTTCATCGATACAAAACTATCTTCCTTATTCGTAATGAATTATTTGTGTGTAATATATTTCATATATCCCTATGGACAGTTATTTAAATTGCTTGTGTTTTTTAATCCAGATAGAAAGTATTGCTTTTGCTTTCCATTAAATTAACTTAAATTTTATGAATTCTCAATTCTGTAATTTCCATCGTCTTAAAATTTAGAAATATCTATTTCTGAAAAATATTTCCCCCCCTAGGAAATCATAAACCTTCATTTTTACATCATTTAACCCAACAATGAAATTATTTGAGGGCTAGGATGCTGTAGGTGCTACAGATGCTGCAACTGCTCAGATGTCTCTACCCCTCCTGCAGATTTGTAATTGATGATCAATTTACTTAGCACTTCCAGGCAGACTCTTGGCTTGATTTCCTGTTTACTTTCCTCTCAAACTTTTTTTTAACTGCACAAACAACAACAGTAGAATTTTTTGTAAATAAAATGATTACCCTCCTTTTCACACAAATCACATATTTTCTTGCCTATTTCTTATCTTGCTGAGTAATAACTTCATGCACCTACAATTTTCTTTCTCTGTGCTCTCATGTGTACAAAAAATGCTAGGTTTACTATTCTGTATTTAAAAAATATGAGTCTATGTAGTGAGAAGAAATAAAAACAAATCATTTCAAAACCTGGTTTTACAAAGATTCAGACATCTGAAATATCCGATTTACCAGAATTGGTAATTTCTCCTAAAACTTAGCCTTGGAGACTTTCCATTCTCTGCCCCAAGAGTAGCAATCAGCTAGGGAGCTAATTATTAGAAGCAGCAAATAATTTTACAGATAGGTGGTACTTGAAAATTCATAAACACCAATGATTGCTTGAATTATAGAAAAGGAATTTGTCAAAAAAGAGGCATATTTTATCTATATTTGGTCTGCAGACCCTGCTGTTATTCAAAGAGAAGAATAAATTTGAGTACAACTTAAGATTTACTCATCTACTGGCATCGGCACAGGGAGCACATAACAGGTTCTTCATTGGAAGTCATATAGTTCAGTGGCTCAGAGAAGATCCCCCTGGGTTTAAATTCCGATTCTACCACTCAGTAGCTGTGTAACCTACAGCAAATTGGTTATCTTCTCTGTCTTCCTTTTTTTCTCTCTCTCTAAGAAAAATGGGGATAATGACTCCTATCATTAAAGGTTGGGATGAGGGTAAAATAAATTACTCAGACAAGACATGTCAGTGGTAAGAAGGTAGAGGGAGAAAGACTGAAATAACTGAATGAAATGCTTTTTCACTAGAGGTATTGTGAGCATCTGAGAATTTAAAAGAGTTGTGTTTTGAGGCCCATAATACAATGAAACACAGAAAGAGGAAAATGTTTACCTCTACTGCAGGGCAGTACGTATGGTGTCAGAATACACAGAGATCATGTACAAGAGTGACAGAGGAGGTGCCTGCACCGTTTGGAAGAAAAGAGTAGTCATGGCCACGGGAGACCACCTGAGCCAGTGGGAACACCCTAGGATTTGTAGAAATGTGGGCTGCTATATCTTGAGCCAGGGCTGTAGTGTTTTTTGCATTTACTGTTTAGTTATTATATCCAAAAGCGTTATGGATATTTTAAGTAGTTGTCTAATATTTTGAAGTTTGATTATTGATTACAATCAGCTAGGTGGATATTCTGAAATTATTATTGAGGTACAAATCAGATTTATTTTTGTCATTCATTCATTCTAAATCCACCCTTTAACTCTGTCTTATTCTTTGATCTCTTGGGATTTCTAGATAATCTCAAGTATAAAAGGTCTGCTCAAGTTGTAAACTTCAATCCCATATCCAACACGAAGGCCATCTTTTACTAATTACCAGGGCCAGCGAAGTATTGACCTGAGATCTTGCAAGTGGTTATGGTCTTGTCTTTCACCCTTACTCCCCCACCTCTTTAAGGTTTAGATTCCTCTGGGAGGAGGCAAGGAAGACAGAGAAGGAGAAAGGGAAAAGGATAAATTTCTCTAACCTGACTGGTGTGGCTATAGCCCTCTCTTAGCTGGTAATGTCTTCCAAGAGGCAGGTGGCATTGCTAGATGTCTTATGGGATCCATATATAGCTTATTCAAAGGGGTCTGCTGGGGCTAACTCAGTGCCTGGTTGCTTGACATAAGAAATCAGATTTGCTTTGACCACTTCTGACTCTTTTTCCTTTCACCACCCACCCTGCAAGTTCTCTACACTGCATCTTGTTGCTGTGTCATTGATATAAAGGCTACTGACTTGCAAAGTGGCTCAAATCTGGCTCCCTTCTGAAGGTTCTCCTGCCACACCTACTATAGATGCATAGGCTACCTCATTATAGACCCTGTATCTGCTCAGTCATTTATTTCTATTTCTCTGTAACCCCTGCTTAGGTGAATTTATACAAATGATAAGCAAATTAGTTGTAAAATCATAATACAAGGAGAATGAGACACTGATCTTCCCTTCTTGCAGGTATGACTGATAATTAAGATTGAATCTTTCAGTGAGACCACCCTTACTTGGTTTGAATATGCTTTTCTTGTAAATCCTGCACCCTCAATAATTCCTCTCTCTTAGTTAATTCCCTTGATACTAATATTTTACTGTGTAGGTGGGGGAGAATGATGCTGAGATCATGGTTGGGTAATAGGGCCATTTGGGCTATCTCATAATAGATCTTGAGTAAAGGTCTGCCCAAGGAAGAGTGACTTCCTTGGGCAATGAATTGTCTTTAGAGTTTAGGAGAGTACAGTACCCTTAAATTCAACTTTGGGACTCTCAGCCAAATGGAAAAAGCAGGAAAAATTTCATTTAACATTCTAGTAAAATATCATTGTCTTTAATTACGTGGTTTTTTGTCCCCTAAGTAAAAAAAAACAACTGAAATCTCTCAATAAACTCAATCTTTTGTGCCATGATCCTTTCCTACTATCTTCTATGGTTCTGTGGTCCACAGTTAAATAAAAACAACAAAATAAATAAAAAAGACCATCAATAGTCCAACCGCTTACTCTTCTAATAGTAATAGACTTTTTGTTCCTTTCATTACTAGGCCTGTACTTTTCTGGCATAGTCCTGACATACTTATTATTCAATTCATGTGTATTTTCTAAGGCAAAATTCAGGAGCAGTTAATAGTTTTAAGAAGTTGGATTTTTTGGTCATTTAAGTATTCAATTTGTACTTGCGAATAGGTGCTGAGTCTGTTGCATTGTTCCTAATAATAAGAAACTGCCACTATCTCAATTATCTCAATAGTAAATTATCTACAAATTAACTCTTCTACTTCTTTGAACTTCGGTAAATAATTCTGGTTCTAAAGTATAAGTATAGGCCCTTATTCAGATGCAATTCCATTTCAGCAACAAAGCAGGAAAATATGAAACAAATGTAATTGATACAACTGTATTTTAAACTTAATTATCTTAAACTCTCTGAATTATTTCTTATCTGTAAGAATTATTTCTGATCAGGTACACGTAATTCTATTTATATACATATACATATCTGTCTCTCTGTGTAGCCATCATCATCATCATCATCATCTATCAATGTTATTTCTTTAAAAACATTTAGCTCTTCTGATTCTAGACCCATGGTAATATTTGTAGGTGGATATTCTTCAAGTTTTATGCACATCTACTATTTTCCTTCTGATTTAATTAATAACATTTATATTTTGTACATGGTAGAATGTGCCCATCTAAAAACCTGTATCATATTATTACAAAACATTGATGCTGATTAAAGCATGCACCATTATCTTATGAATAACCACTATTTTACTTTAAAAGTGGCATAATATACCAAGTACAAGAAACAAGTGAGTTTATTCTTTCATTAAAGATTTAGTGTTTCGATCTGGAGTTGCTATTTATTCTAAATAATGGTGTCTTATACAGATAAAAAAGAAACCTACAATGAAGAGGTAATGGGACTTTTAGATGGGATACTTGTTTATCCTAAAACTATCAATACTGAGTTTCCAAGTTACAGTATGAATGAGAATGATGTTGAAATATCATGGAAGAATAAATTAAGACCTAAATTTGCCTGCAATTTAAACCAATCGGATGATGAAAGGAATAACCTGTTCTCTACCTCTAAGACTGCTACAGAACTCTAACCAATTAAAGGATACTGATCAAATGCAAGGTTCCATTCTACCAAGCACATTCATTTTAATTCAAGTTATCCAAAGCAAGTCAGAATGAAATGTCTGGACTTTGTAGCTGAATGTCTTTCTCTGATCTAGAGGTCAAGCTGACTCATCTGATACAGAACTTTATTTTGAGGAATAGTGACCAAAGCTGGGAACATGGAGATAGCCTGCATGATAGTGGCGGATCTTGAGATAAACAAAACATTCAACTAACTATACTGCATTTGTCAGCACTATGCACAAGGAAGTGCTTCGTCATTAATGCCATTGAGCTGACTTCAATGCCTGCCAGGAGTTGATGTATAAACTACTCATTCTCCTTACTCCTCCAATGATGTAACTCAGGTATGTGTTATTTCTATAATTTCCCCACGGTGTTATGCTCTAGTACTCACAGTGGTAAACTGCTTAATAACACCCCCTCCACACGTATTTCAAATATTTATTGACTACCTTCCTATATTAGTCAGGGTTCTCTAGGGAAACAGAACTGACAGTGTATAGATGTGTATATATATATAATGAAATTTTTATAGGAATTGGCTCACGTAAATGTGGGAATGGACAAGTCCAAATTTTGTAGGGCAGGCCACAAACTGGGAATTCCGATGAAGGTTTTTGATGCATTCCCCAAGAAAAGCTGATCAGCTGAATTAGACATGGAACTTTTCCCTTCTTGTCCCTTTTAGCGCAGGCTGGCAGTGGTTTTGCTCAAACAAATTTTGCAAAACCCTTGTTGGCTGTGCATCACACAAGCAGACTTTCCACAGATCCTTCCTGTGTAGCTGCATTTTCAATCTTGACTTCCTCTGAAATGGCTAAAGAGATACATGGTCAGCTAAACCCTCACATGGAGCCCTTTAATCCAGGGGCTTGTTTTCTGGAAGCTCAGGGAAATTTCTAGCCTTATTCTCAGAGCACATTATCTACATAGCCTTAGAATTTTCCAACCCTGCAATTTCTGGGTTTTTTTTTTTTGCTCCAGAGTTCAGTTTCAGCTATCCTTTTATTCTCTATAAAAAATTAGGCTGCAGTTTCCCCACTTAGCTTGGAAATCTCCTCAGCTAAAAAGCCACATTCACAGCTTTCAAGCTCTGCCTTCCAAATGACATCAGAACTCACCTCACCAAATTCTCTGCTACTTTAAAACAAGAATTACCTTTCCTCTAGTTTCTTGTAACACATTTGTCATTTTCTTCTATGGCCTCAATGTAAGTACCTTTAGCAACCATATTTCTATCAAGTCTCTTCAAAGCAATCAAGACCTTTTCTATCAAGTATTTCATAATTTTTCCAGCCTCTATCCATTATCCAATCCCAAATCCATGTCCACATTGTTTGGTATTTGCAATAGCAGGACCCACTCTCCTGGTATCCCAAATCTGTTTTACTTTCCTTGGCTGCTCAAGCAAATACTATGCAACAGTTCAGCTTAAACAATGGGAATTCATTAGATCACATATTTGAGACTAACAGAAAGACCAAATCAAGGTGTCGTCAAGGTGAAGCTTTCTTTTTGAAGACCAGTGTTCTGGGGATGGTTGCCAGTAAGCCTTGCTTCTTGGTTCATCTGTCACATGGAAGTGAACATGGTGGCCTCTCCTGGCCTTTCAGCTCCCTTCCAGGTTCCACAAAATTTTGACCTCTTGCTTCCAATGCCTTTTTCTCTCCCTCTATTTGAATTTTATTCTCCTTATAAAGGACTCCAGTAACAGGATTATGACCCATCCCAAATGAGCTGGGTCACATCTTAGCTGAAAAACCCTCATCAAAATGTTCTATTTACAACTGGGTTCACACCCATAGAAATGGATTAAGTTTAAGAACATGTTTTTCTGGGGTACACACAGCTCCAAACCACTATACTCCATCCTTCGAACTCCAAAGAAACAGATTCTTAAACTTAATCCTTTGGGAAAAATATACTTATAAAAACATAAAAGTTGAGCACATCATCCTAATATGTTAGTGAAAATTAATAACAAATTATTTAAAAGTAAACTAAACCCTGAAAGAAAAATTACTTAAGACTTAATTAAAACTAAAAATCAAATAATATATAATCTTTAAAAATAAGACTGCATTCTCAAACAATAAAAGCTGTTAATGTGGTCCTTTTCCAGTCCTCAATATATCATGCAAGAATCTCTTGTTGCTCTAAATCCTCTTTCTAATTCTTTTTACATATTTTCCTCTGATTGTATGTTCAAACAATCCCTTCTCTTGTTTGATAACCTTGACGTGTTCTTTTTTTAACAACCATTTTTTTAGAAGGAACTACAGTTTATTATTTACATGCAGTGTTGTGTTTAATCTTAAAATCTTGTTTTTCTACTTTGCCATTATCAAGTTTAGTGCCACTAAAGTTATATTTGCCTTCTACTTACTAAGTAAATCTTTAATTACAGTAAGAATCATTATTTCAATAAAAGCTATATCAGTCATGTTTTTGCCAATGAAACAAAAGCCAATCTGGGCATCCCAAATTGGAAATGCTGAAAACAGGGGAATAGAGTCTTTCCTTAAAATATTGGAAAAGATAGGAAGGAGAGCAAGGCCAGGGGTAAGACTAGGATGATTCATGAGAGCTACGATATAGCTCTGCAATCTCCATGACAGCGTGCACTGCTGATTTTTTCTTCTGCAACATGAAAGAAAATGACTATAAAGAGACTTTTCTACCTAAGAATTTTCAGCAACTGTGGCTAGAAAGTAAAAATGGCATCTCTTTCTCCTCTGCCTTCCAAACCTGGCTGAAGCACTCGTTCTTGGCAGACTGTGATCTGGAACTATACAGGGAAAACGATTATAGCAAATGCACTTCCAGTAGTCCCCACTTTCTATTCTGAAGAGGCTGTGAAACAAGGAGTGATGATGTTGGGTTGACCACAGACAATGCACCACCAAACTACTGCTTTATTTGTGATCATTTTTCTTTAGCTTCACGAGCTTGTGGAACTACAGAACACTGCCTCAATGAATATACATATATTTTCAATTTGAAATTTTGAGAGGGCATAGTAACTCTCTAGATCTCTCTCAAGATGGAAATGATTCAGGGTTTAGATGAAATATATGTGCATTATTCTAACACTAATATAGTATTTTTGTACTAGAAAATGGCATGACATCGAAAAATTAACATGCAGAATATGAGCCTTGAAATCGTTAACAATGATTACTTCTGTGCAGAAGGGTGAGGAAAGATTCTTGAAAGAGGTAACCTTTGCAATAGATTTGAAGACTAGGCAGGAATTGGAGTGGCAGAGATAGAAAGAAAAGTCATTTTGGCTTTGAATGAACTAGGCAGAAACCTATACATATATATTTAAACACTGCTGCTAAAATATTCTTTCTAAAGTGTCATTCTAATTTTAACATTTTGTAGCTTAACATTCAATAGTTTCTCATGTTCAAAAAATTCCTTATAAACTCCTCACCAGGTCAGAGGCACTGCACAGCGTAGACTCAGTCAACAATTCTGTTGTCAGTTCTCATCAATTCCCTATACAAAAATATTTATCTGTCAAGCTAAATTAATACCTAATTAACAGAGCTAGCTGGTTAAACCCATGCCATAGGTCACACGGTTCTGACTACATGCAAATGCTCCATCTCTTCTCCTTACCCTATATTCCACCTATTAAACCCCTGTGCTTCTCTCCAAACTCTTTGGGGTTTGTCTCTCCCTGTCTGCACTTGTATTTTCCCTTACTTTGAACTCTCCTTTTCTATTTTGATGTTGCTTAGTAATTCTGAATTTGATTACATCTATTTGTACCCATATCTTATCCCCACCATGATGTCTTATAACAATACCATGTATTGTCCATCTTTGCACTCCTTTCCTCACTATATAACATCTAAGGAAGTGCCTTGGATATGAGAGCTTCTCAATATATATGTTATTACTAAGGAATTAATACTCGCATTGCCTCACCTGAAGTAAGCAATGGAATGTATGTATAATGGGAAGTCTTTTTCTAAGATTTAATGATGTACTCCATAGTATTTATTATTATTAACTAATAAGTCTCTCTTTGAGAACTATGATAGTGACTTCAAATGAATGGATAAAATACCTACATATTTTTAATGGATTTTGGACAAAAATTAAGATATAGTTTTGTACAGTCTACAGTGGTTCAAATGGATGCTTCCTTTACATTGAAACTCATAGAATAAGTATAATTTAAAGATTTATGCAAATGTGGTAGGAAAGAGCCAGTATTACTAGAGTCTCCATTGCATAAGGAGAAATTATGATTTCTCCATTCTATTTACTTTCAAGTGCATTCCAATGAATTTCCTTCCCCTTAATCACACCACTCTGAGGCTGTTACTGTAAGAGGAGTAAAAGTATTGTCCCATTTAATTCACTCATGGTACCCATCTCCTTTCCTCCATTAAGGTAGTCCTAACCATTGGCAAAAATAGCCAAACAAGAAATCGATTTTGAACTAACATCAGATCAGCAGTTGAATTTCCTTTCTCTCACGATAAATAATGAATATATATCTACTCATTAATCCTAGAACAGTTATTTGATTCTCCTACCATGTATCAGGCATGGAATAATAAAACAGCAGTTACTACACAGTAGGTAAAACAGCTCTTAGGCAATTAAAATAGTATGGTGATCTTGTCAAATGAAATGAAGCCACAGCCTTAACACCAGCAGGCATTGCGTTGAGCTGTTTTCCAATATTTTTTCTTTAGCAGTGATAGGCTTCTCAACCATTTTCATGTTCTCTTCCTTGACTGATGAGCTATACTTGCACAAGTTATAATCTAAAAATGACATTTGTGAACATGGAACAAAGTACCAGTAACATGCCTGTATCAGCCTCATTAGCCCAACAGCCTAATAATTCTGCTGCCTATAGCAGATGCTTCTCAGAAATGGACATTACCAACTCATGCTTTTTTGTGTCACAGAATATTAGAGTCATTTGTTGAAAATTAGAAAAGATAACTAATTGTCATTTACCACTGAATGTCATACCACTGAATGTAACTAGTTAATGTCTTTCAGACTGAACTAATGAAAGCAAAAGACTGTTCTGGCACACTATGTGGTCAAAGGCCATTTATTTTTAGCCTCACATACCTACATTCCTACCCTAACAATACACTACCTCATTTATCAACTTTACTCGAGAGGATTTTGTATATAACAGTACACCATATATTTTTAAATTAATTTGCGGAAAGGTTACACAAGTTAAAATATATACATAGATATCCAAAGATGGGAAACTTCAATGAATTTTTCTTTGTTGGCCACTATCAAACAGAAACCATAATTTAACATCTGACAGGGAGTATTAATCTGCATCTTGAAACGTATATAGATTATTTCAAGTGAGAGCAAATAGCAAGTGCAGTTTGCAAATTATAAATAGACATGAAATAACTATTCAATATGAGGGATGTTTGTAATGAAAATACTGCTCAAATGTTAACAGTGAGACTGTTTAAGGCAGAAGTAAATAGAATAATCCTTTAAAAGAAGCATTGTTATTATTAATAAAAAGTTTCATCTTTGTAAGGATTAACAAAAATAATCTAAAAGCAGTTACTGCAAGTAAGGTACAGGGCTAGGCAATTAATACACAAAGAGACATAAGAAAACAGGTGCTGACATAATAAAGTCCCAGTCTTACTCAGGATAAAGAACACAATGTACATTATATCAGTTTAAGCAGAGTAAGCCAACTGAGAGGTATTGCTTATAGATGGATTCAAAGATTATCATAAATTTTCTTTTGCTCCTATTTTAATAGATTGAAATATATTTCTTTGACCACTGAATTTAACAATTGAAGCGTATCAACATTCACTCTTAATTTATAAGTTTCAGTAATTCTGGGCCATCCAGTCTCTATTTTTAAAAATTTTTACTCAACTTTCTTCTAAAAATAGAACTCCAGTTATATCTAAGTGTTTTTTGTTGTTTGTTTATTAGTAACTAGGCATTATGGATTTCCAATGAAATGTTTAAGTCCTAACCCCTGGTTTCACAGATATGATCCCATTAGTAAATAGGATTTTTGAAGATGTATTAAGGGGAGGCCAAACTGAATTAGGGTGGCCTTAATCCAATATGGCTGCAGCCTTGACAAGTGAGACCTCCAAACTTGTCTAAAGATGAATAAAAATCAAGTTTGCATATTAAATCATTTTATTTGGGACACTAAAAGTTTGGCAGCAGCAAGGGAATTCATCATTTACTAAAGCTGAAGTGATTTCAGTCCTTAAGTGTTGGTAAGCAGTCTTTATAGACATAAACATAGAATTCCGTTTAAGTCCTATTGATTAGATGGGGGTTGACTGGTTTTAGGGGCAAGTTTAGAGCAATTGGAGCTTCCTTTTGTATTGGGCCAATTTGGATAATCAGCAGGAGACAGAAGAACAAATGGCCATGTGACAGAGGCGGGGATTGCATTATAGATTGCTGGAAAGCCACCATCAGACTGCTACAGACTTCAGAGAAAGCATAATCTTGCCAACACTTTCACTCTATACACTTCTAGCCTCCAAAACCAAGAGACAACAAATTTCATTTGTTTAAGCCAACAGGTCAGGTCTATGGTATTGGTTATAGCAAACTTGACAAATTAAGACACTACACTGTTGGTATCTATTCAGATAAGTAAAATATGCACCCCAACTATGGCTCATAATTCAGATACTATACATGCAAATAATTGCAAATATAGATATTTTAGTGTATAGCTTTTTATCATTTTTCTTTCCTTTCTAAACATTCCTTATTTCCACTATCCCAGCTGACAAAAATAGTACCAGTATCTTTTATGAAAATACACCTGATAAATATAATTAAAAAGAACTCCTGGGTATTTTCAGAACTAACCCTCAAGTTAAATTCTTTGAACCCAAACCCTACTCAATCCGCCACTGAGGCAGCCCATCCATACAACCAAAAGGCAACTAGTTAGCTCCATCTGGCCCAATACAAAAGGAAGCCCCAATCACTCTAAATTTGCCCCTAAAACCAGACAACCATCCAATCAATAGGATTCAAACATAATTTTGTGTTTCTGTCTATAAAAACTGCTTGCCAACACTTAAAGACTGAAATCACTTCAGCTTTAGTAAGTGACAAATTTCCTCACTACAGCAAAACTTTTGGTGACCCAAATAAAATGGTATAATATGCAAACTTGATTTTTATTCATCTTTAGACAAGTTTGGAGGCCCTACTCAGATACAGAAGGAGTTGTTCTAGGTCTGTGGGCTCTTACCACTGACCAGGTAAGGTGCCCACAAGAGACAGACACCCTGTATCAACTGTTCAGTCACCATAACTCTGCAATCCCAGGTAAGCCGTTTCTATAACTGTGCTCTATAATAAGTTCAATTGCCTTATATCCAGAACTTTGGTTAGGTACTTTTGGTTTTGGTTTGGTTTCATTTCTATTATCAGATCTTTCAAATGGTTTTGCTTTGTTTCACCCTCCAGCTCACCAATTTTCTGACTGGATTTTCTCCTGGATGCACAGGGTTTGGGCATCTGTGAGCCTCGTAAGCTGACAACAACCCAGCATCACATTGTGAATGACTGCCAGTCCTCTCACTCAGTGTAATGAGACTTCTTTCTTACCCATTATGCTGCCTGTGTACAGTTCCGCACACCTGTCTGGAACGTCCACTCGCCAGAGGATTCTACTAAGGTCAGAGCAGTATCCAAGTAGACAAGTCACAAGGCCTGGGCCCAAGAGACATTTTATCATCTGACCACAGTATAATGGGCTCTTTTTATCTAAATCTCCCATGCCCTCCACCTGCTAAAACTCCTGTGTCTTATATATACTTGCTCTTAGGAATGGCTGCCTCAGACTTTCTGTTCACAGGCGGATCTGACAAAGGACAATTTGTCTCTGTAGAGGACCCTTTGAGAAATTTTTGATATGAACAAAACTGTGCATTTGAGACAGGCCTGAAGAAAAAAAAAAATGAGGATCCAAGACTGACAGGTCGAGGTTGCCAGAGGACAATTTCTCTTCAAAATTGCTTCACTCCAAAGTTCAGTAAAAAAAAGAAATGGTCAAAAACACATGAAAGGAGAATGAATTCCAAATCAAACCTATTGCTCCCCTAGATTCTCTTTATCCAGCAACAATTAAACACTTCCCCAGACAAGACCAGCAAATAATCATTCAAAAATTCAGAATTCTTTTGAGTACATATTCCCAGGGTTACAAGACCTGTGTCAGTTGTAAACTTGTTGGTCGGAACCTTCAATGCTAAATCTTGTACGGCAAAAACTGGTTGGACTGACCTAAAAAGGACCTAGAGGAGCTTTCTTTACACAATAAATCTGAGGGTCAGAAAGATTTGAAAAATTGAGCAAAGCTTCCATAAGATTACATATCAGTGCAAAGAAAGTTTTAAAAGTCTCCTCCACAAATATTGATGGGAAAGCTTTAGCCCTCATACAAGTTATTAAATAACTTCAGCTTGTCCCATCTATCAGGAACACAATTCTAGTAAATTATAAAAAGACAAAGATAAAAGCCAATTCTTTTATATAAACTGGTGAGTTTTGCATTTCTGTGTTTCTGAATCAGTTTGTCTGATTCATGGTTGAAAATTTTAAGCCTATGTCCTCTGTGTCTGCCTGTAAGTTTATGTATATATGTTACATGTATAGTATTCTCTTACCTCTGGATGGTACTACCAAATTAACTTATAAAGTTCCTTAACGGAGTTGTGCTCAAATTAGCTTAAAGATAATTAAGCACTGATACAAATGAATTATTCCTAAATTTCCAGAAATTAAGGAAACTGAACTTACAAAATTTTCTATTACAAGGTTTAAGTAAAAGCTATGGGGTGGAAAAAAAAAAGTTACGGGGTGGGCAATGGTGGCTCAGTGGCAGAGTTCTTGCCTGTCACGCCAGAGACCCAGGTTTGATTTCTGGTGCCTGCCCATTAAAAAAAAAAAGTTATATCTCCTGAGTTAGCATTACATACAATGCAAGCATGCGTTTTATTTTACTTGGAGATGAGTTCTTCCTAAAAGTATGCTGGTTTACTGGTCAGATAAGCTAGCATTAAATTTAAAATGATTTTAAAAATGTCAATTTTCACTTACCTGAATTTAGTCATTATTCTTACAAAGGTTATTTCAACAGTACTTGCATTTTGTAGAATGCCAGCTTAAAGATAATTTCCAAGATCTTTTGACAACTTAAACAAAATTAAGCTTGTACTTTTAAGACCATGTGTTAAGCAATGTTTTTTTACATTTTATACCCAAAGCACTAGCAACAAAATGAAAATTACAGATACATGGGACCTCATCAAATTATTAACTTTTGTGCCCCAAAGGACTTGATCATTAAGTAAACCAACAATCTACACAATGGGAGAAAATATTTTGAAACCACATATCTAATATAGGTTTAATATCTTGAATATACAAAGAAATCCTTCAACTTAACAAGAAAAAGACGACCCAGTCTTAAAAAGGGCAAAAGATGTGAATAGGCATCCCTCTAAAGAAGACATACTCATGGCCAAAAAGCACATGGAAATATCCTCAACATCATTAGTCATGGGAGAAACGCAAATCAAAACCACAATGGTACCATTTCAAAACCCATTAGAATGGCTGCTTTTAAAAAATGGAAAACAACAAGTGTTGGAAAAGATGTAGAGAAATAGGAACACATATTCATTGCTGGTGGCAATGTAAAATGGTGCAGCCAGCTGTGGAAGACAGTTTGGTGGTTCCTTATAAAGCTAAGTACAGAACTACCATATGGACTGGCAATCCTATTAATTATATATACAAAATAATTTAAAGCAGGGACTCAAACTGATATTTGTACTCTGATGTCCATAGCAACATTATTTCCAGCTGCCAACAGATGGAAGCAATTGTAGTATCCATCAACCAGTAAATGGATAAATAAAATGTGGTCTACACATACAATACAATATTATTCAGCTGCAATAAGGAGCTAAGTCCCGATACATGCAACAACATGGATTAACCTTGAAGATATCATGTTGAGTGAAATAAGCCCAGCACAAAAGGACACATCTTGTATGAACTCACTGATTTGAAACACTTAGAATAAGTTAAGTGATAGAGTCAGAATCTAGATTATAGATATTAGGGGACAGAGTGGGGATAGGGAATGGGAAATTAAGGCTTAAAATGTACAGAATTCCTATTTGGAATGATGGAAATGTTTTGGTAATGGATTGTAGTGTCGGTAGTACAACATTGGGAATGAAATTAATAGCACTGAAATATAATCTGAATATGGTTAAAATGAGAAATGCTAGATTGAATATATGGTAACAGAATAAAGGTTTTAGAAAAAATCCATGGAACTATACTGTATGAACAATAAACCCTAAGTTAAACCATGGACTATAGTTAATAATAGAATTATAAAAATATTCTATCATCAATTCTAACAATTGTTCCATACCAAAGCAAGGTGTTAATAATAGGGTGTATAGGAATCCTGTATTTTATACACACATCTCAGTGTTCAAGGAGCAAAATATAATCTAATCTCAAAATGTTTGGAAAATAGATGGATCATAGAATAGTACAAGAAATGTGGCAAAATATTAAGACTGATAGATCTTAGTATCAGGTGGGGGAGGTTATGTTGGAGGTCTCTGTATGGGCTTTGAATTTTTTAGGCAACTGTTTGAAATTATTTCAAAATAAAAAGTTAAGAAAAGAAAAACCCTTAGGCTTGGGCTCAGCCGTTTATGAAAGGTATGAGGGATGTGTTTTGTTAAGAAAGGAAAAGGACTGCAGAAAAGGAATTGTATTTATTGTACTCGAAGGTAGGTAAGATTTGGCTAATTTATTTATAAGATTTTAAGAGTTTTCATATTAAACAGCATATTCATGAAAACTAGAATTTGGTTTTCTCTTTGTTAAAATGACAAAATTTTATTGAATTACTGGTGTGCCATCATCAGAGGCATAAAACACTTTTCTTTAATCTTTGAGTAATCTACCTAAAAGGCAAAGATTCTGTTTTATCAGAATCATCCTGTATGCTTTTTACTGATCCTATCATCCTTTATTGGTTAAGAGATCAAATCTCTCTTTGAAAAGAGCTATATATTCAATATTACCTCGATAAATAGGGAGCCATGTATTATTTCATAGTGACCTGTAATTCTAATTAACCAAGTGTTCAAATCTGATAATTTTAGAGCTTTTGCCTTCATCAAATTAAATCTTAAATTACATCTCCTTGATCATAAACTGTTTTTTTTCTAGAAGGCCCCTGGAAAATAATAAAAGATCTGTTCTTTCATCTTGTAAAAAAAAAAAGACATGCTATAAAAAGGTTTATTTGATATGTTGTGAGTTGCATGGTAAGTATTGTCAAATTTAAAAGAATTTTCTAACTTTCTCAGTTGGTAAAATTTGTATGAACAAATGTAATTAATATAAATATTTCAGAATTATGTAGAAGTCCTAGTTTGTTAATGTCTTCAATATGTCCTGACATTGATCTGCCTTATATTAGACAACAGTAGCATGTTGTTACTCATAATTTTGGTTATTCCTAAAAAACGCTACATGCCACAAAAAACAACTACATTTCCTTGTTAGTTACATTGTTTTACTCTGATGCTTCCCTGAAAGTGCTGACAATCAGCTACAGGTCAGAACTTTGTCTTCAATGAAAAGGATTTTAACAAGAAGCAAGGTGATCATATGACTCATGGTCCACCTGACAATTACAAAACCCTAGTAAAATTGCATGTGTTGGACAGGGTCAAATACCTCAACTGTTAGGGTTTTCTGAATATCTTCAAATGGACTTTATATAGCTATGCCCTTGTATCGGATATTAATATGTCCTTCTTATTATATGTCATTTTCTGAATGGATAGAGGCTTTTCCTTGTTTCAAGGCTTCATAGTAGCTAAAAGTTATTCAACTTTATTTTTTTCTCACTTAGGGAATCCGTGCTATTCTCTCAAGCAATAGAGGCACTCACTTTCCTGGAAATGTCATCCAGGAAATTTGCAAGGTCTCACCCATCAACCCAAAGTTTCACTTTCCCTACCAAACTCAATTTTCAAGAAAGGTAGATAAAACAAATTGCATCTTAAAAAATTACCTGAATTATCTAAATCCCTCTCTCTACCGTAGCCTAGAATTCTTCTCTTAACCTTGATGGCCATAGGATCTAACTCAGTGGGAAAACACCATCCATTCCCCTGTGAAGACAGATGAGATTCATTACTTCTCCTACTATACCAGATCCAACTTATTACAATCTTAAATTCCTATTGCAAGGAACTAATCGCAGTTCTACCAGTCGCAGATTCAACTTGTCTTTCCCATGATTACTCTATTAAGAACTTTACATGGCCTTCAACCTGGAGACTTGGTATAAGAAGAGACATCAGTGAAAGATTACTTCAGAAATCAGATGGAAAGAACCTTATCAAGTCCTACTGTTTACCACCAGAGGAGTAAATCTACAGAAAACTGGTGCAGTGGGGGGGTCCATGTGCCACGACTAAAATATGCTCCACGCTGCTGGGAGGTCACACCCATTTTGGAACTCAAACTAAGATGACATCTCATATAGTCAGACTGGCGGAACAAGCAGACCACCCTTAACCAAGGGCCATCCCCCTCAATGACAAGAGTGAATCCTTATCTCCCTTTTCATTTTTTTTTTTTTTTTAACATGGGCAGGCACCAGGAATCGAACCCAGATCTCCAGCATGGCAGGCAAGAACTCCGCCACTGAGCCACCGTGAACCACTCCCTCCTTTTCATTTCTAAGTGTGTCTCCTTTTCCCCTTCTAAACTTTCAATGCCCTCCATCTGTGACTTTGCTAGTATTCCTCTTTCCCAATAAAAGAACCAATTATTACGAATATGCAGACCTGAGTTAATTCTAAATTTAAATTAACAACTTTCATAGGGTGAGGGGCCAAACTCTTACCACCTGAAAAAGATGAATAGAGATCCAAATATGTAACCCAGCTAATGTAAACCTTGATCTGACCTCATGTCTTAAATAACTCCTTCTTTTCTACATCTCAGTGGGCTCCTATGACCAAGATACATGGTCCTGCCCACTCAAACTAGCATCTCATGCACCTTACAATTTCCTAAGATTTATGTGTATATAGGGATTCTAGTTCAAGGTTGACAACCCCAAGCTAGACATGGACTTCAAAATAAGGCCACTTGTGGTTATTTCAGCATATTATCTGGGGGAAATTAACGACTCATTGTTTATGCCCAAATCAGAGTGGTATCCCATCAGTGAGAAACATGCAGATTAAAATGTCTGATAAAAATTACCTACCACTAACCCTGACAGAGGTTATTAATAATACTACTTTTGCCTTAAATTAAATACAGATGAGCTTAGTTCATTGGCCTGAGTAATAATGGAGAACTGATTGCCTTAGATTTTTATTAGCTAATTATGGTGACATCTGTGTCATTGCTAATACTTCTTGTTATATATTAATAAAGGACAAAATGGACAAGTAAAAGGCTGTATATTAGTTAAAGAAAAAGATTACCCAGCTTTCTTAGTGGACCTCTCAGGCACATGGGACTTATTTTCAATTGCTGATTTGGGTTTCTGGGACTTTAGCTCAGAGATAGCCTGATAGGAGCATTTGTCATCTTTTTAATCATAATACCCACGATATCCCTCATTTCTGGTCTGATCTCTCAACTCTTAAATGCTATTGAATAGCTACTAAGCCTACAAATGACACAACTGAGACTTCAGGAAAAAAAATATTGGAATGATACCGCAGTGCTACTGAGCTGCGTCTCATTCATGAGACACAGAAAGACACTAATGTTGAATGAGACACTAACAAAATCTTGGGTCAAGCCCTCATTACTGAGGGAATGGCCAAAAGGGGGAAATTGGTAATGAAAAAGACCTCTGGGTTTTCTAAGAACCAATACACAAGTTAAATTGCCCTAACCCATGCCCTGCTTAATCCCAGATAGGCAATCAAGCTTCTAGTTAGTTATACTTGACCCAATAAAAATGAAACCCTAATAGCCCTGAGCCCACCCTTAAGATGGCCACCTCTAGCCAATCACTAGGACTCAAGCTAAATTCCTTCTTTGTAGCTGTAAAAACCATTTGTCATTACTTAAAGCTCAAAGCCACTACAGATTTGTAAAAGTGACCTACTACCTTGGTAGTAAAACTTTTGGCTGTAATTTGCAAACTGAACTCTGCCTGTCTTTTGACACCCTTCACCTTTCCTCAATCCGTGTGTTGTCCTTGAAGCTAAACTCAGCCCCTGGTACTCTGGGTAAGGACAGGGTTCTCCATACTCCTAGTTAGAGGGATTCAGCTGACTTGAAAAAGCTAATGTAATTTTAGAAAAAATTTTAGAACTATTCAAGAAATATTAAGAAAACAGATGCTGCCTTCTAAACAGAATTTAAGCTGGAAGAGGCTGGTGGGCACGAATACCATCTCAAATGGGATGGAGTGACTGGGAGTCAAATCTTTTCAAATGAAAGAAAAGCAATAAAAAGAGAGTGGCTTGACTATAGCATTTGGGGCCTCAGTTCAATTGAACACACAGTTATTGCCACTCCTTGAATTTACACTTACTTGGCCCAATAAGTCTCCTCTCATTCATTGTTGTATAAACTATTCTGAGTGGAATTTTGTCACTTGCAACTGAAAGAACTCTTTGTAAAATAATATTAAGTGACAAAGTAGGTACAAGAATATTGTAACTTAGAAGAAAAAGTGATCCCTAGGGTAGGAAGATTGCCAGGCAAAGTGGGCAAGGTATCTGTATTAGCTAGAGAAACAGAATTAGCAGGAAATCTCTGTAGACATAAAATTTATAAAAGTGTCTCACATAACCATGGGAGCATAGAGTCCAAAATCCATAGGGCAGGTTTAGGAGCTGACGACTCTGATGGAGGGTCTGAACAAACTCCACAGGAGAGGCCTGACAGCCGAAGCAGGAAGAGACACTGTCTCTTCAGAATCCCCCTTAAAAGTCTCTCAGGGATAAGATAAAGCATCACTCATTGCAGAAGACACTCCCCTTGGCTGATTACAAATGGAATCAGCTGTGGATGCAGCCGATGTTATCATGATTTAATTCTATGAAATGTCCTCACAGCAAAAGACAGGCTGGCACTTGCCCAACCAGAAAAACCACCTGGCCAAGTTGTCACATGAACCTGACCATAACAGTAACATTTGAACTGGATCTGAAAGAATGAATGTGCTTTACTGCTGTAGGTGGCAAAGGAGGTAATTCCAAGCAGAAAATCAAGAAAACATGGGAATATTTACAAACTGTGTATATGTTCTGATTAGTGGAAGCGGATAGAATTTGAAGAATAATGGTAGCTAAAAAACTAGAAGGCTGTGTTTGACACCAATCATGGTGGAGGTCTGTATTTGGGGGCCCATAAAAGTTTTGAATAACACCATTATGTTTTATACATGTGGGTTCATTTGGCATTTGGTTTTCTTAGTCTTTCCATTAAAAGGTAAAAGAGAACACCATGGGGGAAAAAATCAATTAACGAGTTAGCACAAGTCATGTATATAACCTTTCTAGGGAACTGGCCTTTTCACTGAATAATCAATGGTGTTAGACTTGTTCCCAGTATCTAAGCACACAATGAAATTAAGATTATCATCTCTCTGCAATTAGCATTCTACTAAAAACAAAGCTTAGAGAAGTTGGGTCACCTTCTATTCTCAAGTCTTCATTTCATTGAAAGGTGACTGATATTATTCAACAGCGCAATTAAATGTTCAAGAGGCATTATAAAGTACCTAAAAACACACCAGTTGAAAATTCAATCTCTAAATCTTCCTGAGATAAGATAATTAGAATGTTGTACTTTGTGGATTAATATAAAACAAATTTTCTTTTTTTAGTGTTTTGGAACAATCATGTTTCTCATGATCTATTTAGACCAGAACAATTGTTTATATTATGAATTCAGCAGAGACCCAAAGGCCTTCTTTTATCCAGAAATACTATGTGGCTTCAGTTACTTTTAACAAATTGATGGCAAGCTCATTTACATTTAAGAGAGCAGGGTGCTGTAATTTTTATTTGAACAAAATTAGGGAGAAAAAACTCCTGCTATTGTGAAATTATTAACTTGCTGAAACCCACATACCAATAAAAAGTTATGTAAATGAAGTAGGATTTCCAGAGAGCTGGGAACTAGGCAACAGGAATAAGATTTGTTCAATGAGCAGCATGGTAGGGAAACGGCTGTAACGGAAAACTCTTAAACAGGTTCAATGTGCCATGCAACGGTCCTGAATTAGATCTAAACCACTTAACTGTGTGTGATTCAGAAGTGCTCCAGATGAAATGAGTCAGGTTTTATCTATCAGCTGACTGATAAGGATATCAGTGAGCTCGTTAGGAAATAATAGAGGATAATAATATTCAAATGCTAAACACTTCTTAGAGAGAAAAAATAGTCAACATTTTTGCCTACTTAACGAAAGTCATACTGTAGAACCATGCCATACAATTCTGTGTTCATTGATACACATTCTGTAGTAATTTGAATCAGATCAATGATAAGCTTATTGGGAGGATGATTATGGCATGTCTGACCAACTTTTCTGGTCTTCAAGATAACTTGGTTATTGAAAGAGGAGATAATAAAGAAATGTTAAATTTGTACTTATGCTATGATTTTGAACTTTTATATAGCCAACGCAATAAGTAGGAAAAAATAACAATATTTGCCTGCCCAAACCAAGCCCTGTAAATAGAATACAGAGAGGTATAAAATAATTATTCCACAAATAAAAAGAAAATATCTTAATCAACAAATATTTATTGACTGTTCATTACCTATTTTGGATTTATGAAGAAATGATATTTATTGTTTTTGAACTGAAAAAAAAATGCCTTCATTACTTAGAATCTGTTGTATAATTTTGACATCTTTTCCTAACTTATAGTCACCATTTTATGACACTTTTTTCTTCAAAATCAGCTTAAAATTTAAAGTCCAATTTGTCAATTAGTCAAGGATGCTATTTTTTTTTTATTTGTTTGACTGTAACATTTAATCCATTTCTTGATGCTAGGGTTACTCCACAGCGTGTTCTCCCAGACTGGCCTGCTCTTTTCTTTTACTGGCCTGTTCTTTTGTTTACTCCAATTTAAGACTTCAGTTTAAATGCAATTCTACTGGGTAGTCTTTTATCACTTGTCAGGACCAGGAACGGAACCAGTCTTCTGTATCCTGCAGAGTTCCCTGTGCATATTCTCACCACATTAACATCGCCTTTCTCATTGTCTGATCTCTCTATCCATACTCGAAGCTCCTTGAAGGTAATTCATTCATAGAAGAAAATTTCAAGGAGGAAATTAGAGAAAAGTAATTCTACGTATAATTAGATATTTACGCTTCTCTAATCTTGACTTAAGATTTGGTTATTTTTTTCTCTATTGGTGTACATGTACTTAGAATTCTCTTTGATGCACTCGCTATTTTTAAACTTTTTAGCTTGTAGGTACAGGAATCTGTCCTCTGATTCGTGAGTATCCTCTGTGTGTCTGTAGAATGAAGAACACCATGAGATTGCATGAGCAGCTAGCTTTCCATTGCTTGGTTTTCCGTGCTAACAATTTGATATGCTATACATAGCATTTTTTGGATTTCTGCTGGAACTAACCGCTGGGCCATCAGTCTTTAAAACTAGGAATGTAGTTAACTATTTTTGGCACAGCTGTATTTATTCATTTTATGCTTTGCATGGCAAAATCTCAAAATGAAGTGAAGCTTTAAAATGCTAAGTCACTAACTCTTCACGCAGAAGGCAAAATATTTATGAAATTTCAAAAGAAGATCATTGTGATTATTGTAATGTTATAATAAAATTTTACGTATTGGCAAAGAATGTGAAAGTTTATTTGTCTTTTTTTTTTTTTCATGGGCAGACACCGGGAATCAAACCTGGGTCTCTGGCATGGTAGGTGAGAATTCTGCCACTGAGCTATCGTCGTACCGCCTTTACTGTCTCTTAATTGTAAAATATTAAGGCATTAAAAATGCACATTTGGACATAAAGTTTAACCCAGGTATAAAGGAGATTCCAGAGCCCATTATGGATAAAATAAATAAGGAGCTCAAGGAATAGGAATGATTTTACTAGATTTGAGGACAGACTTAATGCTTAAAGTGGTATGGCTATAAAGCTACATTATTTTTTTCTCAGCTATTAAGGAATGTGTATCCTGGAGATGCACTTTAAGCATTTGCATAGACATTATTAAAATTTCTATGTACTGCAAAATAATAATAGTCACTTTCACAAAATCAAAATTATTATATTTTTAAATTTTAAAGAATTCAATAAAGTCTATACACACTCTCCCACTAGAAATACTTCACAGCCTACATTGTTAAAATCTGCAGTATTTTATTTTTACTTTGATAAGGAAAAAGACACATATTATGAGAATTTTAATTGAGTCATTTCAGATCATATTAATTGGGACAAATGGGATAATATTTCTGTAGCATTCTAGCTACAATTATGCTCTTTTTCTTCATTTGATGACATTAATAAAGACTATTAAATGACTTAGTCTTAACTGAAGTGGCCAATAAATATCTTTTGAGTTGGATGATCTAAGTACCTGAAATACCATCTGGAATGTAAAGTAAGCATAACCCATTGCTTGTTTCAGGCTTCTGACCATCACGTATTATGGGTAGGTTGGCCAAATAATTTATCACATATACTCTGATATTTTGATAGTAAAAAGAGGAGATATTAACAATTACCTTGCCATAACAGGCGCAAGTTATCA
Source organism: Tamandua tetradactyla (assembly GCF_023851605.1). NCBI lineage: Eukaryota > Metazoa > Chordata > Mammalia > Pilosa > Myrmecophagidae > Tamandua > Tamandua tetradactyla. Next base: position 43,206,336 of record NC_135334.1, read on the forward strand.
GTCCCAGGCAAAACCAGACTATATGCTCACCTTACTTAGGGACATATTGAAGAACTAATGACAAACACTACTTTAGATTCTCTTAGTAGATCACCATGATTGAAAATAACATCTACAACATGTATTGAGTGAAACTTTATGCCAAAGATAGAGATTCTTAAGAATTTTCTCTTTGCATGTCAGAGAACTGCTGAATACAGTACTGCTTTCATGGTGATTACAGAACAGATGAAGATAAGACACATGAAAAAGTGAGTGATGAACCATGATGGCCAATGTACTGGTGAAATGATTGGCACATGAAGTCCCTGGTTGGAAGTTCAAAGAAATGAAACCCCTTCCATTCACCAACTCCCCAACTTCAATTAGTTTACAATATAACAATTTTGTGGATAATATTCACTTTGCAACATTTTGTTGTTGTTATTCTAAATTGACCTCTGCCAAGGTTTATGTGTTTCAAAATTCTGATCTTAGAATGTAGTAACCAATCTTCATCTTCACATACTTTGACACAACTCAATCATTAATGCACTTCACAAAGTTTAGCAAAGACGTTTTTGTGCAAGATACCATATTTCATTCTGTAATCACAGCACAGAAAAGTATGCCAATAATGAACAAAATAGGTGATAAATTCTGTAATAAAATTATGCATACATCATTAAGGAAGAGTTATTAAATTTGGCTCATCTTTCCTGTCAATGTTTATTTTACCAGCTTGACTAGCCCCCATTGTTTCATTTTTTGAATTTATTTATTTTTGCCTCTTTCCAGTTTGTCTTCATTTGGTAAGTCCTCAAATTACCCCCGTGATTAATGCACAAGATTATGGCGATGATATATGATATCTATATTGCATCAGGGAAACGTATTCTAGAGACTGGATTGTTAGTGATGAAAATAGGACAGGTTAGAATTCTTTCCACGTGATAATTTGGCATTAGTTCTTACAAACTTCATCTTTTAATTTTCTATTCATTTATGTAAATCAGCTTTATGGAAACATCTTGAGAATTTTCAGCAAGATTATGTTTAAGATATCCTTAAACATATAAAGAACACTTGCGACAAGTGTTGAAAATGTATTTTTTTCTCTCTTTTATTGGAATTGTATTTCACTTATAAAGGAATATTCCCCACTCTCCCATAATAATTTGCACTCAGCCAGGGTGAGCTTTCTGAAATGCAAATCTGATCTGATCTCCTCAGTTCTTTCCTTTGTTCTCAGATGGAATTCAGGCTTCTTAGCATGTCTAAAATGGACCAAGCCCCTTTACACCTTGAGGTGCAGCCTTATCATACTATTTTCAATTTTCCAGAGGACCCACCTTCTCCTTTATTCTTCCCCCAAGCCCAATTCAGTTAGAGTCCTTCATGTGCTCTCATATCAATCTCCTTTTAGCTGTTACAATGCTGTTGAGTGCCTGCTATCCATATTCTCTACTAGATTGTAAACCACAAAGGATAAACACAGTTACTCATAATTTCTATCATCATAATGGATTATTAGATTAAATTAACATATTACCATGAAGGACATACTCTTAAATACCTGCATTATAGGTGAGGAAACTGAACTTCCATGATGCTAAGCAACTTGTTCAAAGTCACAAACAGCAATTAGCAAAGCCGTTGTGTGTAGAACCAAGCAAGTTGACTTCAGAGCCTGGACAATTTTATTTGTCATTTTATCTCTAATGCCTGGGACGTCAGTGAATGTCAAAGATTAGGGAGGGATGGGGGAGAGAAGAGGCTGTGACTATGAAGAGCAGCAAGAGGGATCCTTGAAGTCAATGAATAGTTCTGTATCCTAACTGTTGATGGCATAGGACTAAATACACACAATATACACACAAAGGAATGTAGGTAAAATAGAGGAAATCTGAATAAAGTCTGTGGATTGTACCAATGTCATTTTCTAGGTTATTACAATGTAATGTAAGATGTTTCATTGTGGAGACAGGGTAAAGGGTATACAGGACCTCTTTGTGAATCTATACTTATTTTGAAATTAAAAAAATACATAAAACAAAAACAAATAAAGAAAGCAAGTCGGACTCAATAGCAAAACTTAATTATCCAAAAGTAGGAATATCCCTTTTCATTGTAAGAAAAGATAGGCAATTTGTGAATTATTGCACATAAAATCATTACAGAGAAATGAGGCAATTTAAAAATATATAGTATTCTGCAAAAAGTAATGGGATATAGTAAATTAACTTGAGGTTAAATTCTAATCTTGTGATTTTGCAAGAAACCTATTAATAATACCGAAAATAACATTTCAGTGGCAAAATAGTTAAGTAGTTTAGAGAAGACAGAAAAGCCAAGAAGACAATGAGAACAAAATAACTTTTATAATGAACCAGATTCTTCCATTTACAGCATAGAGGAACAGTTATAAATAGTAGTTTCATGTATCTATGACATCTTGATTATCAAGTAGTTAGTTTCGGTAAGTTTTTCCTTCCTTATTATTTCCTGAACAGCATTACATTATCTCAATTTTCTTGTTTAAATAGTGGCTGAAGTCCCAAAATCCTTCTCAAGAAAATGCATTCTGAGAAAATGCTTAAAGATCACATTGTTCTTGGGAAATTGTTCACCATAAAGATTGTAAGCTTAAAAACAAAGAGAATACTTCTGTTTAGGGTGATGGCTCTGTGCCACTTTGGCTGCCATGTTATTTATCACCAATATCAAGTGGAGGATAAGGAAAAAATGAACAAAAATAAGAAAAGTAACAGACTGGCAAAAATATGAGAACATCAATTTTGAAGTAAGGTAAAACTTGATTTCAACTTTTGTTTTGCCTTCTACAATGTTTGAACCTGGGAAACTCTCATATTCTCATAACTGTAGAAGATGAAAGAGAAATGATAGTTCTGCCCTTTTCAGACTGTGAGGATTGCATGACTCATGGCATGAAGTACCTAAATATGATGCCTAACATGCAGGACATTTTTAATGATGTCTGGCATTACTGAAGAGAAGCAATGTACAATTGTTTTTTCCTTACGTTGTCCTATTCTGGATACCTGGCTTGGTTCGAATCTTTTAAAACGTTATGCATATTATACATTGCTTGACCTGACCTTAAAGGTTTGGGGTTTTGCACAATCTTGGATTCCTGGCTTCTTCTTTCTCTGCCTTTGCCATATCCCAACACTATCTCAGGCAATGCTGAACTATTGATTTAATTGTTCAGATTAAACAAATGGAATATAATTTGTTGTGAAAGATAGCCAAATCATGAAAATTCTTTGGGTACAATCTCACCCCTACATGCATAACACCTAAAAGTGTAAACATAGGAAATCTTGAGAGTTTAGAGTTATTACGGATACAAGTTAGTGATGTGATGGGCCTCTTACCACAAAAAGGTATTTCTGGAACATTCAATATCTTTCTTTATATCCATTTTATTTTTATCTTTTTATTTACTTATAGCAGTTGCAAGTTTACAAAATAAGCATGCATAAAATAGAGGATTCCTGTACACCACCCCACCATCAACACCTTGCACTGGTGTGGAACATTTACTACTAATATGATAGCACTTTCTTTATAAATCATACTTTGTAAATAATAGTTACCATTGTCTTAATTCATGAAAGATTATTAAAAAATAGCTCTGTTATCCCTTATTTACAGTAGGTGATTTGTTTTGTTTTGCTTCCTATATACCACTCTCTTATTATGATCTTGTATTAGAGTATTGTTATAATTCATGAAACATTCTTAAAATTAATACTATCAACTATAGCCCATTGTCTACAACAGGGTTCACTGTGTTGTACAGTCCTATGTTTCATCTTTCAATTTTTATTCTAGTAATATATGCATCCTAAAGTTTCCTCTTTTAACTACACTCACCTGTACAGTTCAGTGCTGTTGACTGAACTCAGTATAACGTGTTATCATTCCCACAACTCATTTCCAAATCTTTACCATCAACCTAAACAGAAATTCTATACAAGTTAAGCATCAAGTTCCTATTTTCTAACCCAATTTATCTCCTGGTAACCAATATTCTGGATTCTAACTCTATGAGTTTGTGTATGGTAATTAGTTAATAACAGGGAAATCATATAATATTTGTTATTTTATGTCTGCCTTATTTCACTCAGTGCAACGTCCATGAGATCCATCCATGTTGTCATATCAGGATTTCTTTCCTTTCTACAGTTGAATAATACTCCACTGTATGTATATACCACATTTTGTGTATCTATTCATTGGCAGATGGAATTTGGGTTGCTTTCATCTTTTTTTGCAATTGGGAATAATGCTGATATGAACACTGGCATGCAAATATCTGTTCATGACCCTGCTTTCAGTTCTTCTCGGTATATAACTAGTAGTGGAATTACTGGATTATATGGTCATTCTAATACGAAGTTTCCTGAAAAACTGCCCAACTGTCTTCCACAACAAGTGCATCATTTTACACTTCCACCAGCAATGAATTATGTTCCTATTTCTCCACATCTTCTCAAACATTTGTTTTTTTTCTGTATTTTTTTAAATTATGGCATACTAGTTAGTGTGAGATGGTTTTCACTGTGGTTTGATTTGAATTTCCCTTATGGCTAGAGATGTTCAGCAATTGTTCAGGTGCATTTTAGTCATATGCATTTCCTCCTTAGAAAAATGTCTGCTCAAATCTTTTGCATATTGTTGTAGTTTGCTAGCTGCCAGAATGCAACACACCAGAGACAGATTGGCTTTTAATAGAAGGGGATTTATTTCGTTAGTTCTTCAGAGAAAAGGCAGCTAACTTTCAACTGAAGTTCTTTTTTACATGGAAAGGCACAGGGTGATCTCTGCTGGCCTTCTCTCCAGGCCTCTGGGTTCCAACAACTTTCCCCAGGGTGATTTCTTTCTGCATCTCCAAAGGCCTGGGCTGAGCTGCGAGTGCTGAGATGAGGTATGCTGAGCTGCTTGGGCTGTGCTACATTGAGCTCTCTCATTTAAGCACCAGCCAATTAAGCAAAAAATCATTCATTGCAGCAGGCACACCTCCTAGCTGACTGCAGATGTAATCAGCAACAGATGAGGTTCACATGTATTGAGCTCATGTCCACAGCAATATAACTAGGCACCTTCACCTGGCCAAGCTGACAACCGAATCTAACTACCACATGTATTTTTAAATTGGGTTGTTTTTCTTTTCATTGTTGAGTTGTAGGATTTATTTATATATTCTCCATATAAAAACCATATAATATATTTGGTTTCCAAAATAATTTCTCCCTTTGAGAAGGTTGCATTTTCACTTTTTTGATAAAGTCCTTTGATGCACGAAATTTTTATTTTTGAGGAATTCCCATTTATCTATTTTTATTCTGTTTCACGTGCTTTGGGTGTAAAGTTTAAGAAATGATTACTATAGTGCCTTAAGAGGGAATCATTTTGGAAAAAGCTTCAAAACTGACACAGAGACATTTGGAGATGCAGAAAGAAAATGCCTCCAGGAAAACTGTTTGAAACCAGGAGCCAAAGGACCAGTAGATGCCAGTCACATGCCTTCCCAAATCGGCCTTTCTTGTGTCAAGGTATCTTTCTCTGTATGCCTTGGTTTGGAATTTGTATGGCCTTAGAACTGCAAGCTTATGAGTTAATAAATTCCCTTCATAAATGTCAAAAAAAAAAAAAAAAGAGAGAGAAATGATTGCCTACAATAAGACCTTGAAGGTGCTTCCCAAATTTTCTCCTAGGAGCTTTATTGTTCTGGTTTGTATATTTAAGTTTTTGATCCATTTTGAGTTGTTTGTTATTTATGGTGTGCATAGCAGTCTTATTTTTACTCTTCTGCATATGGATATCCAGTTCTCCCACCAAATTTGGTTGAACAGACTACTCTTTCCTAGGTGAGTGGACTTTGCAGCCTTGACAAAAATCAATTGACCCATAGATTGTAAATATCTATTTCTGAACTCTCAATTTGATTCCGTTGGTCAGTATATCTATTTTTATGCCAATAGAATGCTGTTTTGACCACTTACGCTTTTGGATATGTTTTAAAGTCATATCTTTTAAATGTGAGACCTCCAATTTTGTTCTTCTTTTTCAAGATGTCTTTTTGGCTGTTTGGGGCCCCTAACCCTTTCAAACAAATTTGACAATTAGCTTTTCCATTTCTGCAAAGTATGTGGTTGGAAATGTGATTTGGATTGTATTGAATCTGTATGTACATCATTTTGCGAAGAATTGACATCTTAATGATATTTAGTATTTCAATCAATGAACATGTAATGTACTTCCATTTATTTAAGTCTTCTTCGATATCTTTTAGTAATGTTTTCTAGTTTCTTGCATCTTTGGTTAAGCATATTCCTAGATACTTGATTCTTTTAGTTGCTATTGTAAATGGAATTTTTTTCTTGATTTCCTCCTCAGATTGCTCATTAATACTGTATAGAAATCCTACTGATTTTTGTGCGTTGATTTTGTATATTGCCACTTTGCTGAACTTGTTTATTAGCTGTAGTAGCTTTGCTGTGTTTTTTTGGGACATTCTATACATAGGATCATATGACCTACAAATAGTGAAAGTTTTACTTCTTTCTTTCCAAATAGATGCTTTTATTTAGTTTTTCTTGCCTAGCTGATCAGGCTAGAACTTCTAGCACACTGATGAATAAAAATGGTGATAGTGGGCATACTTTTCTTCTTCCAAGGTTCAGAGGGAAAGCTTTCAATCTTTCACCATTGAGTATGATGCTAGCTGTGGGTTTTTTCATATATGTGCTTTGCCATTTTGAGGAAGTTTCCTTCTATGCCTCTCTTCTAAGTGTTTTAATCAAGAAAGGATGCTAGTTTCTGTCAAATTCTTTTTCTGTGCCAATCAAGCTGATGATCATGGATATCCCTTTTTAGTTTATGGTGTATTAGAGTGGCTAGAGGGAAGTGCCTGAAACTGTAGCACTGTATTCTAATAGCCATGTTTCTTGAAGATAAATGTAGAATGATGTAGCTTTCACAATGTGATTGTGTGATTGTGAAAACCTTGTGTCTGATGCTCCTTTTTTCTATGGTATGGACAAACGAGTAAAAAATATGAATAAAAAATAAACAAATAATAGGGGGAACAAATGTTAAAATAAATTTAATAGATAGAAATACTAGTGATCAATGAAAGCAAGTGGTAAGGGGTATGGCATGTATGAGTTTTTTCTTTTTTCTTTCTTTTGCTGGAGACTTGAAAATGCTCAAAAAAAAAAAAATGATCATGGTGATGAATATACAACTATGTGACGATATTGTGAGCCATTGATTGTAACCATGTCAAGAATGTTCGAATGTCAAGAATGATTGTATGTCAAGAATGTTGGTATGTCGGTTCATTGTTTATAATAAAAATATTTTTAAAAATTTTAAAAAGATGATCATGTGGTTTTACCCCTTCGTATTGTTAATGTGGTGAATTATATAATGCCTCCCGCATATTGAACAATCCTTGCATACCTGGGATAAAGCCCACTTGATCATGGTGTATTGTTCTTTTTTTTTTTGGTATTATTCTTTTAATGTGGTGTTGGATTTGATTTGCAAGTATTTCGTTGAGGATTTTTGCATCTATATTCATTAGACAAATTGATCTGTAATTTTCTTTTTTTTTTGTAATATCATTATTTGGATTTGGTATTAGGGTGGTGTTGGCCTCATAGAATGAGTTAGGTAGTATTCCCTCTTCTTCATTTTTTTTTTTTTTTTTTCAAGAATTTGAGCAGGATTGCTATTAATTCTTCTTGAGTGATTGGTAGAATTCACCTCTGAAGCCATCTGGTCTGGGGCTTTTCTTTGTTGGGAGATTTTTTTATAACTGATTCAGTCTCTTTACTTGCAATTATTCTGTTAAGGTCTTCATTTTCTTCTAGCATTATTGTAGGTTGTGTGTGTGTGTCTCTATGTTTCTAGGAATATGTCCATTTCATCTAGGTTGTCTAATTTGTCATCATAACTGCAGTTCATAGTATTCCCTTATGACCCATTTTATTTCTGTGGGGTCAGTAGTAATGCCCCCTCCTCTAATTTCCTATTTTATTCTTTTGAATCTTCTGTCTTTTTTTTTTTTTCTTGTCAGTCTAGCTAAGGGTTTGCCAATTTTATTCATCTTCTGAAAGAACCACTTTTGGTTTTATTAGTTTTATTGGCCTTTTTTAGTATTCTCAATTTCATTTTTCTCTGCTCTAATTTTCTTTTTCTTCTGCTTGCATTGGGATTAGTTTGATGTTCTTTTTTCTGGTTCTCCCAGGTTGGCAGCAACTTTTTGTCACAAGATATTTATTGAATTCCCTTGTAATATCTTCTTTGACTCATTGGTTGTTTAAGCATGTGTTGTGAATTTTCAGTTTTCCACTTGTTTTTTATTTTCACCTTCATTCCATTGTGGTCAGAAAAAGTACTTTGGATAATTTCAATCTTTTTAAATGTATTGAGACTTGTTTTGTGAGCTAACATGTGGTCTATCCTAGAGAATGACCCAATGTGCACTTGAGAAAAATGTATATCCTACTGTGGTGGGGTGCAATGTTCTGCTTATGTCTCTTAAGTCTAGTTCATTTATTATATTATTCAAGTTATCTGTCTTCTTATTGATCCTATGTCCAGATACTCTATTTATGGATGAGAGTGATGTATTGAAGTCTCCAATTGTTGTAAGATGTCTAGTTTTCCTTTCAATTTTGCCAGTGTTTGTCTCGTGCATTTTGGGGCATCATGGCTAAGTGCATAAAAATTTACAATTGTAATATCTTTTTGGTTTGGACTGCATTTTTATTAATACATAGTGTCCTTCTTTGTTTCCTATAACTGTTTTACATTAAAGTCTATTTTTTTCTGATATTAGTATAGCTACCCCAGAGCTTTTCCTTTGGTTACTATTTTCATGGAATGTTTTTTCCCAACCTTTCACTTCCAACTTATATGGGTCTTTGGGTCTAGGTGAGTAACTATATGTTATAAACAACATATAGTTAGATCATACGTTTTTATTCATTCTGCCAATCTGTGTCTGTCTTTGGACACAGATGGAGGTAAGGTGTTTTTTTTTAACTGCTGAAATGTTAGGAACTATTTTAATTTAATCTGTAACAGGTCCTTAATGAAGGTGATCATAAGCAATTAGGTGTTTTTTTTTTCTTAAATCTTACATTAGATTTTGACTTTAAGTGTGTTAATGTTGCATTGCAGATGCAAAAATATTTATTAACAAAATATCTAATCTGTGTTTGAGAAACATGGCAAAATTAAGAATTGCTTTCCTTTTACAGATATTTTTCTAAATCTATTCTCTATGTATGCTCTCTCCTATTCAGACAATTAGTTGTGTGAAACAATGAGGCAAAAAATCAATTCCTTTCGAAAACAAACTGGCACCTTTTTACAAAATATGCAAAGGGAGAATTTTAAATAGATGTTACTGAAAACTGGTTAAAAGTGAATACAGCTGAGTGGCAGAATTTGTCTCTACTTCTGCAAAACTAGTCCTTTGTCCTCCTTTCTGGAAGAATTACATTTTCAGGTCATGGAATATAAAAGGCATACAATGCAAAGACAGAAACAAAGAAGTTTGCAAATTCTTTTTATTTCCATCTGTTGAGGCAAATATTTTTGAAAGCTGAGTTACCTCTAGGGGTGAAACCAGAGCCAGCTATTAAGCAGCCAGAATGCTACAGTAATTAAATATATGACCTTTTCTCTTCTATCATGTTCTTTGTTCTCCTTTTCTAGAAGTTGTAGACATCTGTTTAGTTTGCTCATCTGTCATCTTTCGTCTTAATGAAGCTGCACCTACAAAAGTCATGTCATCTGAAGTTCCTTCAATTGATGCATCTATATTTGAAATGCCATACCTGACGTTGTTATGATGAGGATTCCAAGTGGCAGCAGCAGACCCGCCATGCATCACAGGTATGGAATAATTTCTGACCAGTTGTCCATTTTGGTGAACAGCATTTCCATTCATAGAGTGCTCTCTGTTTTAGTCTGCCAACAGCAAGGATTTCTTCATTTTTGAGGGGTTGGAGGAGGTCTTTCTAAATCCAGAAAATCTAGTGGTTTTCACTTTGGGTAAGTACACGAGGTTGTGTCTTTAATGCCAGAGGTTTAAAGGGAGTTGACTGAATAAGGTCAGGATATGCTGGTCTTGAAAATGGAATATCTTCATGATTTCCTGCTACAGCAATCCTCTCGGGAACCTGCATTATTACACTAGTATTTGGAACTGCATTTTGGAATCCTTGTTCCATGACAGCATTTGGCAGTGCTACCTTTAATTTTTCTGGAACCTTCATTCACTGACTAATACCTTCCATGTATTCCATTTCATATTGAATTTGACTAAATTCCACCATTTCAGCAGCAGTGGGAGAAGGAGATGCTGTCCTGTTTGCCAAATGTGTACCAACTACTGGTTGTTATTTGGTGTTATCTGCTTCTGTGCTTCATATTAAATCCTTTAACTTGCGTCAATGTGTCAACATGAATGTGATGGATTTAGAGTCACTTTTGCTACCCTGGGCCCACTGGAGGGTCCCCAGCAAGGGTCACCACTTCTCAGCGTGCTTGGTGAGTGTTCTCAGAGGCTGCTGATTGAGCACATGTAGGTAGGTGCCTGGGCAAAGCACTGGCCAGAGGAGCCTGCAGTGAGCTCTTGGATGGAATTTAAGACATTAAACTCCGTGTCATTACTGTTAAGGCATTTTGTCCTTTGGTTTTAATAGGTCATATGTTACTGATAATCTTCATTTTTTTACCCTACTCCAAACTTCTCTCTCTCCTGTCTTTTCCTTTCAACCTGCAGAATTCCCATTAGTATTATGGGGCAGATCTCGTGCTGAAAAATTCTCAGTTTGTGTTTGCCTATGAATATTTTAAACTCTCTCTCATTTTTGAGGACAGTTTTGCCAGCCAAAGAATTTTTGACTGGCAGTTTTTCTCTTTTGGTGTCTTAATTTATCACACCATTGCCCTTTTGCCTCCATGGTTTCTGATGAGAAATTGGCATTTAATGTTATTGTGGATCTCTTGTATGTGACTAATTGCTTTTCCTTTGCTGCTTTCAGAATTTTCTCTTTAACTCTGGCAGTGACCGATTAGTATGTGCTTTGGAGTAGCTCTATTGGATTTATTCTGTTTGAAAACGTTGCACTTCTGGGACATGTATACTGAGGTCTTTCATGAGAGTTGGCAAAATTCGGGCCATTATTCCCTCAAATATTCTTTCTGACATTTTTCCCTTCTTTTCTCCTTGTGGGACACCCAGGACATGTATGTTTATATGCTTTGTGCTGTCATTCAGATCCCTGAGACCTTGCTCAATTTTTTTCCCCATTCTTTTCTGTAAGATCTCAATTGTCCTGTCTTCTTGTTCACTGCGTTGATTTTATGATTACACTGCACAAACTGACTCCTCTCCAGACCTTACCGTAGTGTGGTGGTAGCTAGATGATGTGCTACTGTACCTAACTTAGTATATAGTTCATTTTTGCTTTTTCTTTCCCCATTATAATATCATTAACATATGGATAGTATTCTCAAATGGGGTAACCAGAAATGGTGCCTGTTTGGTACAATCTTTGCTGAGCATTCTTCTCCATTTGCTGTAACTCCAGTTGTCTTCTTGGCCCACTTCACTCTTTAGGTTATAATGTAAATTCTGTACCTTTTTCCTAGATCTATCTCCTGAATTCAGTGAGTTAAGTTCTACTTCTACTAGCTAACTCTATTTCTTTTTCCAAGAAAATTTTCCTCTGCTGATTAATAATTTTACTCAAAAAAGTAAAGAATCACAAAAGAAACTATCAGTGAATATTCAAAATCAGAACTCCAATTTTACTACATACAATATAATATATTCCTATAAGAATTTGTCTCTATCTCATACATTATGGTCTATATCTCTTCATTTCTCTATATAATTGCTATATAACTTGTACTTCATCTGATAAATTCTGATATATTTGGTATCTCCATTAATAAGATTATATATATAATATATATATATATATCAAATGTTCAAAACATGTAATATTTGAAATATGTAATTGTATATAGGTTAAATGGTATAACCTGGTCTGTAATGTGATATGATTAAAAAGGTATATGATATTCTCTCTACCCTTAAACAGATTAATTTTAATTTTGGAGGTACAATTTGATGACTAAATGTAAATAGCATATGCAACCTTGCGTGGATAATTGCCAAACAGCTGGCACAGAAAGCAAGTAGCACAGCAGTTCTGGAAGAATCTGCACGGTACTGGGAAGATCAAGAAGACTAGTTTAGAAGAGGTGGGACTGATTAGAGACTTGAAAGAGTATAAGACTTGAGAAAAGGGGATCTTAGGGTTTAGTGTCAGCAAATTGAAGAAATGTGGACTAGTTGTTGAGGGAAGTTTGTTTTGGTGAAGAGTTTATGTATAATAAATTTGTGAAGATTGCGATTGAAATTCCTTGAATAGTACTTTGAAAGTCAGGTGAACTGAGATTTGTTTCATATTGACACGGAGATACTGAACATCCCCCCAAAAATTCATAAAAGAAGGCATTTTAAGACCTTTGCTATTATGAATGTGTAGAAGCAAACTGAGGGGAAACAAACCATCAGCAGGAGTTGAAAACAGTCAGAACCAGGAGGTAGAAAGCAAAGGGACATATAGAAGCGACAAAAGAAAAAACATACACGCTTGATGATTGACCAAATTAACTTGGAAAGCAGGTAGGAAACAAGAATTTTCACCTTTAAAATGTTAACAGAAAGATCAAAATAAGGATGAAGGTTTAGGAATAATTCATAGTTGGTGGCAGATGAAATCAGAAAACATATAACAGGTATTTATTAACATCTACCAACAGGAAATAAGATAGACATGAATACTGCTGCCATTGAACTTGCTGTTTAAAAAGGGAGACAGTAAAAAGAAAGTGTATATTTGAGAACTTTTATAGAGAAGGAGCACTCACCACCTTTAAAGTAAATACAAATGCTATTAGATACAGTAGACCTTCGAGTCCAGGAAACTAAGTATAGAATTTCAAGGTTATCAACAATGGCCAATAGGATTAAAAAAGTCTTTGTATTTCTTTTATCATCCCAGCTTTTTTATTTCTGCAATATAAAGTAGAATCTTTTCATTAGGATGTAGAGTTGGAAAAAGAAAGAAGAAATTAAAATTTATCTTGGAAAGCATAACTTATTCCTTCAATAAAGGTAATAAATGCTTTCTCCTTGAGCTCATTTTCATGATTTCTCTCTTTTTTAATTAATTAATTAATTAATTTTTCATCACATAGTTGTATATTCATCATCATAATTTCTTAGAACATTTGCATCAATTCAGAAAAAGAAATAAAAAGAAAACAGAAAAAAATTCATACATATCATACCCCTTACCTCCTCTTCCATTGGTCACTAACATTTCAATCTACTAAATTTAACATTTGTTCCCCCTATTATCTCTTTATTTTTAATCCTTATGTTTTACTCATCTGTCTATAAGGTAGATAAAAGAAGCATCAGACACAAGGTTTTCACAATCACACAGTCACATTGTGAAAGCTGCATCATTATACAATCGTCTTCAAGAAAATGGCTACTGTTTCATGATCTCTCTTGTCCGACATTTTATCAGGCAGCAAAGGTGAGCAGGGCATAAAAATTCAAACTTGATTTTTATAAACCTTAATGGATGTACTATTTTTGTCCATCTTTTTGATTAGGTGGGGAACCTTATTTTGAATGAATTAGGTATTTCAATACTGGTAGAGAACCCTGTTCATGATATTGTTCTCAAAATTTGTCTTCTGCCCCTCTTGACCTGGTCTTAGTTGCAGAAAGCGGGCAAAGGATTCCAGAGTAACATATCCAGAGTCTCCCATGTCCACCTTTTCATCTCGGCAATGTAGTTTGCCCTGGAAAGCTGGAATAGCCTCAGGGTAATGAGATTCTTAGCTTATCTGCTCTAAGGCAGCATTTGAAGGGGGCAAAGTTAGGTCTTTTCCTTATCTGTTCCAATTTATACCAAACCAACGTGAAATGCAATGATGATTATAAAAACGGTTAAATGTGTCAGGTAAATTCTATCATTAACTGCATTAGCACATATCATGTTTCAGAAGGGGACATGAACCCTTTATGCTGGTCTTCTTATTTTTGCTTATATAGCAGATTATTTATTTCTTATACTCACTCACTTATTCATTTTTTACTCCCTCATTTATTCACTTTTTAATAGCTTGTTTGTTTCAATAAATTTATGTTGTTTTTACTATTCAGTTTGTGGTACTTTGTTGTAGCAGTCCTAGGAAACTAAGTCACAAGAATTGTTCCTGCCTTATCAAACATAACACATCTTACACTTTCACATGTGCAACCCTTGGTTCAAATGATCAGCCAGTTTCTTGAAATCCTCACGTTCTAGTTTGATAGCTACCTGAATGCAAAATACCAGAAATGGAATGGCTTTAAAAGGGGAATTTAATAAGTTGCTAGTTTATACTTCTAAGGCCAAGAAAATGTCCCAATTAAAACAAGTCTACAGAAATGTCCAATCAAAGGTATCCAGAGAAAGATACCTTGGTTCAAGAAGGCCGATGAAGTTCAGGGTTTCTTTCTCTGAAGGGCACATGGCAAATATGTCTGCAGGCTTTCTCGTGGCTCTACAAAAAGGGACTCTCTCCAAAATGTTTCCTCTTTTAAAGGATTCCAGTAAACAATGCCACCTTCAGTGAGTGGAGACACACCTCCATGGAAATCATCTGATCAAAAGTTGCCACCCACAATTGGGTGGGTCACATCTCCATGGGAACAATCAAAACGCTCCCACCTAGCAATATTGAATGAGGATTAAAGGACATGGCTTTTCTGGGGTCCACCACAGATTCAAACTGGCACACCTCATCTTCAAAATCTTAACTTATATATGCCATCTACTTCAAGAAGCCTTCTAGGAACTTCGTACTCTACCTTTCAGTTGCCCTAATATGACCTTTATTATACCCCAAATTGTTAAATATTTAGAGAAATTGTGTTTTTTCTTATCAGCTCTGAAAGGTTGATCTGAAGTCTGGCCCCCACCAGGAAGTTGTTTTTCATTTTTGTTCTGTTTGGTTCCATTCTAATGTTAAAGTAGTAAAGCCTTATTTAGTACTCTTTTCCATATTCCTACATCTTTTATGAATAATAGATTATTACTTATCTATCTTACTGATTTCTAAATGTTTTGTAAATATGTCATTTTCCCCATTTGGATTTTAAGCTTTTAACAAATTATTTGCTTCTAATAAATCAAACAATATGCCATTTAATATGCTGTAAACATTAAAAAAATTCTTGTTGTTGCACTGATGCATTGTAAATGACCACCAGAGGTTTGTGAGAAAGATTTGCAAAAATGGAACTGGTCTGGATATGAATATATTAATTAGTCTTGGTATTTTGGGGTGTAATGGAATTAATATGAAATTAAAAATGTTTTACACAGAGTTAGTATAATCCATCTTTATTTACTTTAAAAGTACAATACAACAATATCTGTGCCATTTAAAACAAAGTCCTTTATTTGGGACTAACACCAAAATAACGTCAAACTGAAAAGTTAGTTAATAAGCAATTGAAATCATTAAAGCATGCCCAATTCATATTATAAAATGTTACAGACAATATATTTAAATTAATAGACAAGTCACTAACAGGTCAAGATTCATTTCTGCCATGGATCAATCAATGTTTAAAAACCTGTCAAAAACACAGGGGTAAGGAAGACATTGTCTATATTTTAGAATCTCATCTACTCTTTGAGACCAAAGGAAGAAAGGTTTATTTTGTCCAGTACCTAAATTTTCTGTAGCACATAATCTAACTCAACATATCTGGATAGCTCATGGAAGCACTCTAAACACAGGGAGCCCAGAATAAGAATGAAGGCCTTTAATTCTGTATATCTTAATGTAATACCTGGATACATTTCAGAATATATTAAACAGATAATCAAAAAGCATTGGCAAAGTCCTTTGAGGGATGGGAGAAAAAATATGAAACTATTAAACTTTTACCATCGGGGGAAACCCCTGATTCTGTATCAAATATTAGGGACATCCAAATTAATAGGCCAAGCCCTTGATCTTGAGGCTTGCTCTTGTGAAGCTTATATATGTAGCAGAGAAGTTAGCCTACTTATAGGTATGCCTAAGAGTTAATTCTGCAGGACCTCTTTTGTTGCTCAAATGTGGACTCACTCAAAGCCCTACTCTACAAGTGAAATCATTGCTCTCCCTTCTATGTGGACATGACATCCAGTGGTGAAAGTCTCCATGGAGAAGTGGGAAATGACTTCTAGGGATGAGTCTTCACCTAGCACCATGGGATCAACAATGCCATCCTGACCAAAAGGAGGAAAGAAGTGTATCAGAGAAGGTATCAGTGGCTGAGAGAGTTCAAATAGAGTCGAGAGGCTACTCTAGAGGTCACTCTTATGCAAGCTTCAGTTAGTCATTAACTTGCCAAACCCCAAGCAAAACCATTCCAGCCAATCCCAAAGAACACCTAGGACAATATATAGATTCTACCAAGGTTCCATGCATTAGGGTAACTTTCCAGAAACCTACAACCTTCAGATGGGTCCCTGGACCAGCTAAGTTCTAAAATGCAGAGGGGGCAGCCTCTCCAGAATATCAACTAGTTCCATCCCCCATCCCAAATTATTGATAGCCCCTTCCAATACGAAAAATTTAGAATGGCCATAGCACAAATACACTTAAAGAGTGGTATAGAAAGATTAAAGGCGATGATGGAATTATACAGAGAAGGGAGGGTTTAACAAATGAGTATGATTGCTGAACATTATATTGATATTTCTTTTAGTCTTCAATACCTTAGAGCAGCTAGAAGTAAAAGCCTAAAATTGTGGAATTGCAGCCCATACCAAACTCTGAAATCTGTTTTATGACTAATTGTTACACTGTGCTTTGAAATTTATTGCTTTCTGGCGTATATGTTATTTTTTACAAAAAAAGAAAAAAATGATTGTGATAATAAAAAATACATATATATTTTTTCTAATCTCCAATGTTCTGGAACAACTAGAAGGAAAAATCTGAGATGATGGAATGGTAGCCCATGACAAACTCTAGGATCTGTCCTCTAACTCCTTGTTAAAGAGTGCTTTGAAAACTATTGCTTTTTTCTTTCTTTGCTTTGTATATATGTTAATTTATACCATAAAAGTGTCAAAAAAAACAAACCTGTCAGAAAATATTTCTCTTTTAAAGCTGTCAATAAGCTGTTTATCAAAGGTGGAGGCATTTAAAAAAAAATCAACTCAGTGCAGTGATTAAGAAGGGTTTCTTTGATTATTTGAAAACATCCAATTCTACTAATACCCCCAATATATGGACGAGTCAATTTAAATAAAAACTCCAAGTGGCCAAGTGAGATTTGCAGTCACTTTTGTATTTAAGACAGTCTTTAATATGTTAGAAACAATATTCTGCTGCTTTGAAAACCATTACCCATCTATCTCCAGTGTTGACGGAAATAGATTCAAAGAAGTGTAACCATGACTCCTATTTTTAATCTTAAATGTTACTTTTGTAATTTAATAATATTCAATTTTCCTAATGTTATTTGATTAATAAAGGACACTATCAGAGGCAGATATATCACAGACATACTTTCAAGTTTTACAGCATTTTAAAAACTAACTTTAACCAACATTTATCATAGATGAAAATGAAATCTATTACAGGTTGTCAGTAAAAATGGTTTATTTCATGTATATTAAAATATGAATTGTTCCCTACTAGGAAAGTCTTAAAGTTCTACAGCAATATTAGCAGTATTTTATTATCACATATAATGTGATGATCTGAAGTATTACTTAGACATGCCCTTTCCTGGTCCCCTAGGTTATCAACTGCCCCTTCCCATCCAGGGGTCAAATGGGAAGGGCTGGACTTTAGTTCACATCTGAGAAAAAAAAGTGAGCTATTTTTTAGATTCTAAATCAAAAAGCACCTTCCCAAAGGGCAAACTTTCTTAAACTTTCCCCTAAGAGATTAAGCAGGAAGAAAGGTTTCTGTCACATAAAATAAAGTAAAATGAAATTAATGCTCAATAAACTAAAAAAAATAGAGGCAACTGGGGATAGAACTGTATGGATACTGTTTTAGAATACAGTAATAGTGGAGTTAAAGTTGTTATTATGGGCATATCTCTCTCACGACGTCCAAGAGTATTTGGTAGAAAGGGAAACTGGTGCTAGTTCCCTACATGGAATCTTCTGAGAGAAATGCCTTACATGTTCTAATGGTCCAGATGAGAGCTGTTGTGTGTAAAGATCAGAAAGAGAGAGGCATGGCAGACTGGCATACAAGAAGGGAGAAAGCAAAGCTGACTTACCATTTCTGCAGAACTGAGGTGTGTAGGAGGGAATCATTAAGCTTCTCAGACCTAGGAAGTAAAAGATACTAGGGCACTCACTGGCTGCCCCACTCTCAATCCAAAGGGACCCAAAAGTAAAGAAAATTTCTTGATAAGATTGTGGGGCAGACTAAGCATTGGGGATCTGGAGGAGAAGTGGTCATTTTCCATAGTATTCCTGGTGCCAGTAAGTTATGGAGGAGGTGTTCAGCTGGGCACTTTAGGAATATTTAATATGCCACAACAGAAGAGTCAATATAGGACATTTCTGAGCTGAGAAACACCTGAAAATAAGCAGCTGGATACAATCGGTGCCAGAAAACAGATTGTGTGAGGACCCTAGCAGTTGGAGTTCGCAGGTAAATGAGCACAAACTAACCAAACAATTTCTAGTTTCTCCAAAGAGTCATAAACAGGAACTATACTCCCTCTAATGTCCCCTCATTGTCCCTCTTTGGGTGAGGTTAAAGTGTCCTGGGAATATAGACTAAACAAGGGGAAGAGGAAGGAATCTTAGAAATGGTTAAAATTTCAAAATCTTGATTCTACATGAAACTATTTAAACCTGAAATAATTGAAAAAATATCTGTGGTGCATTGAATTCTACTCATTGGGAATGAGTAGATCACTTGGTACATGGTTCAGAACCAAGAAAATTTCATGGAACTCAAGTTTTAGGTTTGCCTATATCTGATAGTGTATATTTACTACTAATGGCTACTTATATTAATCATGCTATTTATATTACTTTAAAATATATTTTATAACAGTAAGGAGACACTTCTGGGTCAGAAACTATTTCTTAACTCTAAGGGGCCATGCAGTTGAGGCCTGAAAGAGAATACTTTACTATGCATACTATTTCAAGACTGAGATGTATAAAGAAAACTATAACAAGAACTGAATGCCATTTGTTCTTTTGCTTTTAGTCACTGGTTGGAGATAATATCTGATGTATAACAGGATCGACAATAGACTAGATCATGTGATCATTTTTCAATTATATTTGTGTTATGCACATAGCTAATTCAACCCAATATTATTACTTATGATTATTATGATTTTCCCATACATGAGATTTTGAATCTTTTTGCCTGATGTACATCTTCAGTTTTACAGTCTACACTCAATAGTCCCTTTATATTGGTGAGATGGTGTTTTTCAACAGATAAAATCAATTTGTGTTATGTAAATTCATGGACAGATCTGTCAACTTCTAGCATTACCAGAGGAAAATTCTTAATAGAAAACTGACTGTCCACTAACACTAAAAACTTTACTGGAGCAAGTTTTTCCCTCATGCATGTTTATATAATGTCTATGTCCATGGTTCCTAAGTGTAAGCATGTTATATATAAGGAACTCTGGAACAATGAAATAAAATAAAATCTTTCTTTGCTTTAAAATAATTATTGTCAGACTACTCTAGAACTATGCCTATTGACATTTACGAGCTTTTCCAGAATCCATGATTTTAAGTGAGTGTTTATGAAATGTTAAGAAATTATTGGCTGAATGAATGAATGTTTAATTAAAATTCAAACAAGAGATGGACCTTGTAGAGTTCTGTGATCTACTGTTCATATCTCTTCTGTGAGAAGAGAAACTTATGCTGAGTTTCAAAAAGCTCAAGCTTTAAAGTGTATTTGAATCATGGGAATCTCATAAGTGCAGATTCTAAGTAAATAGGTTCCCTGTGTAGGGGGAAGGAGAGGACAGCGTCTGCATTTCTAACAAGCTCCCAGTTGAGGAAGGTTCCTGTGAAACACATACTTGAAGCAGCAAGATTTTAAAGGACCTGAGAACACTTTCAGGGGTACAATGCACCATATTAATGTTCAATATTTATCAATTGATTGTACTGATAAAAACTACAATGTCTCTTGCAGCTAACAGCATTTATAGTGTAGTGTATATTTGGAAGAAAAAGAAGGAATTTAATGAAACTCTGTCATTAGAGAAATTGAAATTTTTAACATTAATGGATACACCCTCTGCATTATTAGTTATTTCTTTATTTAGAAAAAAGACTCCGGGGAAACATTGATAATTGGCGTATCTACTCTCTGCTTCATAGATTATCATATGCTCCTGATTCCTGTTGTATCTTTAATTTTGCTCCTCTATAGACGGCTTTTCACTCTTGTATTCCATTACTTTTCACTAATGCATTAGTTAGGGTTCTTCAAGAAAAAAGAACTGACAGTAGATAAATAGATGGACAGATAGATGGATGAATGGATGGATAATTGATAGATACATATAGGTGTATGTGTGTATATGTATATTGAGATTTATTTTAGGAATTGGTTCACAGTACTGTGGGGATTGCCAAGTGTGAATTCCACAGGGCAGGTCAAAATGGAAATTTCAATGAGCGTATTGATGACTTCCCTAGGAGAAACTGGCTGGATGAAGTAGAGAAAAATTCTCTCTGACTGCAGAAATCCTCAGTTCTTCCTGTGAGGCCTTCAACTGATCCTATGAGACTCTCCCTGCTGAAAGCATCTCCTTTGTTAATTGTAGATAAAAAAAGTCACAGATGCAATCAACTGACTAATGATTTAAATCTACAAAATATCCTCACAGTAGCAATCAGGACAGTGCTTGCTTGACCAAACAACTGGATACCATAACCTAGCCAAGTTGACATATGGACTTAATCATTATGACTAATGTTTTAAGTTAGTATCTTTTTAAAAGTGGTACGTTTGAGAGGTTTAGAACAATTTCATACTGAATCAACTCATTTTAAAACAAAGAATGAGTCATAAACATGACATTATCATTGGTTCTGAGGAAAGCCCATTAATTAATTTCATTTAATATTATTTTAGCGTCCAGTGGCATGATGAGAATCATGATGGAAATAGTCTACATTTTACCTTTATGTCTTATAAAAAATCACTTAGGAAGTGAGGATAACCTTGCCAGAGTCTTTTGAATGGCATTAAAATACCACCTTTTACATTACTGTGCTGAGTTTAAATGTGATCACTTGCAGGGTTGTACCGGTCTGAAGTGCTCCCTTTAGCAGCACTGTAGGCAAGCCATTGTTAACCACCTGCAGCTTTGGGCTGGACAAAATTGCTACTGCCTACTGAGTTATAAGTAAAGCTCTTCTTTTCACTGTTCTGTCCCAAGAGCCCACATGATAGAATAGGCCAAAGTAAACCTAATCCTCCACTATATCCCATTATATGGTGGACACATTGTAATAATTAACCTTTATCTGCTCCTAAAGTGCAGTGCCATTCTTGCCAGTGTGCAGTGAAGAACAATGACATGCTATGAATTGAGCCTACATAAAGCTCTAGACACAAAGAAACAGACCAAGGATACCTTCTGAGTGCAGGCTTTGTCCAGACATCAGCAACACCCCACAAACAGGCAGCATGTTCAAGTTTCACATGTCTGCATTAGCTGGAGCTCCTCACAATACTGCACTTAATGAGGAAAGCTACCAAACAAAGCATTCCACTCAACACAGCTGCGCCCAGTCAAAGGCTTATAGTAAATATAATAAACACCCCCTTGCATGGTGCTAGAAGACCAAACAAGGGTAGATCATGTAAGTTTCAGACTAAAATGCTTCTTCACAATAAAGCAAAATCATCTACTGAATCCAATGAAAAGCATGTGCTGGTATTTTATATACCATGTGTAAATAATAGGGACTATTCTAGGTGCACCAGCAATCAGGCCTGTGTAGTAACTGCAATCATCGCAAATCTCTATAGGAAGTCCTGGTTAAAGTGCACCAACCCTTTGGAGAGGAATATTTCCAATCACTCCACAAGCTTTGTTATAAAAGACAGAATGCAAGTTACCCTCTGTACTGCTGGGGAAGGAGTATTTTAAGGTAAGTGAACTACAGTGATTGACCTCATTTCGGCATTTTGCTGAGATTAGGTAGAGATTCTGGAACTCTCAACTTTGGGAATGGACATGCTTCAAACCAAGGCAGTTTGGCAGAATTTATGTATTCTGGTACAGATCCCGTGTAACCATAGACCAGGGAGCACTCATGTGGCTGAAAACGATAACACATAAACAGCTTTTAGGTGGTGGGATTTTGGTGATGGGAAGAATGAGGAAAACTAAAAAAAAAAAAAAAAAATGAGCATTAACTTTGCTTTGTCAATATCTACTTGATCCAGAATTAATTAGCTCCTGCAAGCACATTACACTACTTTATTTTCTATGAAGAAGCTAATGAGAAGAGAAAAAGAGTGCTCTGTTGCGCCATCCTTTTGGGGCACATGATGATCTGCACTTTTAATAAAAGCAGTTAAGGTTAAAGCTGCTCTGGGGTGGGTGGCAGTTCCCCAGTGTGTGATAGCATCAATTAAAGAATCAGTAAACAACTGACAGTCCTTTTCATACTGTCAAGAGTTTACATTCAATTTTTACATCATATGTGCCTTGCTGTCCTGTAATAGAGAGCTCTTTTTTGATTATGTATACTTGGAGCACTCTGGCAATACAGGGGATATTACAAGAGAAGAAAATAATATTTATGCTATTAACCCATAGATACCTAAAATATGCATTTGAGTTTTGAAGTTATTAAAGAGAAGTTCAAAAAGAAAGTTCAAGAAGAAGTTCAGGAAGAAACTAAGTTCAAGAAGAAACTAAGTTATTTGTAAAAGCCATTCTTGGGGGAAAATAATAATAAGAATATATATTATTATAATATATTTTTATATGATTAATTTACTATTTTTTAAAAATTTATTTGCTGAATGGCTGCATTGTCATTTTCTAGGTATGATCAACCTGACCATTCTAATTCCCTTTTTGTTCTCTCTTATCCCACATTGGTCAATGCTGGCTATAACTTTGAAATATATCCAGAAACTAATTCTCACCACCCCCTCTTTGACTATGCTGATCCAAGCCACAATCATTTCTGAGCTGGGCCATAAATTAGTCTCCTTTCTGTTCCCACTGCTTCTATTTTACCTCCTACATTTCCTTCTAAAGCACAAGTTTGTATCCTTTCTTTGACAGAATCCCACAACAGCTCTGGCCAGGCCAGACTGTTAGGGTTCCATGGTGGATTCCCAGACCTTGAGGCATAGCAAACATGCTACACACTAGGTAGAAGAAACTTAGGTCCCTGAATGTCCCTGCCCTGTCTCAAAAGAGACAATACGATTTATGCCAACTGCCATGTGCAGGCTATGCATTCAATGGGTTCTAAGAAATGTGTGATCACTCTGAGTTTAAAGGTTGTGGAGAAGTTTCCCCGGTACAGTAGTCAAGGTTCTTGAATGCACATGCATTGAATAGATAGAACATATTCGGGAAAGTTCATGTCAGGGAGGAAGACTAGAATGTCCCAAGTGGTAGGTGTGGGAAGCTACTTGACATATTTGGTGGACAACCAATAGACTAGTCTGGCTGAAGCTAAAGTAAATTAGAAAAATCAGGACAGTGTCAATATTAGAGACAAATACCTGAAAGGAATAGCTGCCACCAGGAGAAATGTCTTGGAAAACATGTATTAGTGTTGGCTACTAGCCCATGTTGTTTCAGTAAAATGTCTTCATAATCACTTCTTGGAACTCATCATCACTAATACTGCATTCCTACTAGAACCTCAATTTTGAGCAATATCCTTTTAATAGCCACCTGCTAACTCTCCAAATCACTTCTAACTTTCCAAATCACTTGCTCTGGTACCCTTGGTCCAAGGATTTCTGGCCTCTGTTGTATTTAATTCACTCATTTTTCACCACATATGGACTGATTTTCCTTTATAGTCCTCTTTTCTCAACACAATTTCCATGGTCTTAGGGAACTTCAACAGACTCCCCATCCTTGCACTTACCATTCAAATTCCCAGCTTTGGTTAATTCCAATAACTGCTCTTGTTAATACTGGAAAATTATGGAGAAAGCTACATAACTAGACTGATTGTTTTCCCTTTCAATTCCAAATACTTAAACCTTAAACTAATTCTAATTATTTAATGTGTTTTTCTGATTCTCCAAAATGACTATTATGCATATGTTTTCAGTTCCCTAAATCATCCACATGCTCTTTCTCCACTTTCAGTTTCTATTTCACTGAAAGCCTTTACTCACAATTCATTAGAAGCAATTACTTATTCCACCACTTTAATAAACTGAAGTGATTCTACCAGTTTTCCTTCCTTTTACAATTTAAAGTTCCTATTCTTGTCTTAAATTGACTCCTCTATTTTTGCATTGGATGCCACCCTGATTTTACATTAAGGATTTTACTCCAGCAGATTTTCACTTTTTCTTTTGATTTTATCAGTTCCTCCCTTTCCACTGGATTATACCCATTGTGGTGGTTCCAAACTATAGGAAAGCATGTTCCTAAATTTAATCCATTCCTGTGGGTGTAAACCCTTGTTAGTAAGACTTTTGATGAGACTACTTCAGTTAAGGTGTCCTACCTCGTTCAGGATGGGCCATAATCCTATTACTGTAGTCCTTTATAAGAGAATGACACTCAGAGGAAGAGAGAGAAAGCCATGGAAGCTAGAAGCTGAAATCAACAAAATCCGAAAGAGAAGAGACATCAGCAAAGGCTGCCATGTGCCTTGCCATGTGGCAAAGGAGCCAAGGACGGCTGGCAGCTGGTCTTTGTGAAGAAAGCATCACCTTGATAAAGCCTTAACTTGGACATTTTCCTGGACACTAACTGTAAGCAAATAAAATTCTCACTGTTTAAGCAAAAGCATTTCATGTATTTTCTTGGAGCAGCCTAGGAAACTAAAACACCTGTTAACACACAATATGATCTAGTTTACTTCAAATTTAAAAACAAAACAAAAAAATCCTTCACCTCAAACTTTCCCCCCCAGTTACCCTCATGCCTTTGTCCTTCCTTTTCTTCTTTTTTTCCTTTGACCACCCTTCACCCCAAAATTTCTAAAGAAGCACGAGCTTCACTTCCTGGCCTCTGTATCACTTCCTAACATCTCCAGTTTGGTGTCTTCCTATGTTATCAAGCCTCGTGGGCACTTTTCTGTTGCCATCATATTTGTCATTAAAGCAGCACTTAGTGCATTGACCTCCTCCTCATTTTTAGGTCATTTTCTTCTCTTCATTTCTTTGACTCTTACTTTCCTGGTTTTTGTCCTACTTCCCTGGTATTTCTTCTGAAGTTTCCATCTCCGTTCCCCTGGACACACACACCTCCTCTCTCCACCACATTTTTAACTTTACCTCCAAGTTTTACTGGACCTTTACTTTTCCTCATCTACTGACCTCCACTTTCGCTCTCTAGGTAATCTCATCCAATCCATGGCTAAAAGCCATTAAAATCTTGATGACTCTGAATTTTCTATCTCTAGCCCTGATTTCTTTTTTACTCTAGACTTATATATCCAAACAGCTAATAGACATCTGTACTTACATATCACAAACAAGATATTCAAAACAGAGCTTTTTACTTTTTTTTCCAAATCTAATGATTTTCCTGTCATCAACATTTTCGTAAGTAAAACCAACATGTATTCAGCAACACAGGTAAAACTTAGCAGTTATCTTCATTTTCTATTTTTTTTCCTTACCTCCATATCTATCTTCAGAATTTCAACCAAATCTGTCTACTTTACTCCATCTTTACTGGTGATTTCAACACTGATGTGCATTATTTCATTACACTAAGTAATTTCCAAGTGTCAAAATATTAGTATTTCTATTTGTGCCATCTTCTTATTTGAGACATTTATCAGCAGCTTCAGGCCCTTTCTATAATCTCCTCACCATTTTCCTTTCTCTGAAATTTACCCTCTCACACCTGACAACCCCAACCCCTCCTAGCCTCCTCTATGTTTAGCTCTCTCAATTCCCATACCAATTGTCATTTTCTTTTCTCTTCTTCCACCCCTTACCAAACTTAAAAAAAAAAGTTTAACTGAACAAAGAAGTAAGAACATTCTGAAACAGGCACAGATGGATGGTGGAGAGGGAAAAGGATAGATCATGAGCAGAGCTGCCCACTGCTAAGTTAAAATGAGGTCAACCAAATCTGTTGGTTGGTCTCTACTTAGGGGTGGGGTCCCCAATTAAGTACCTGTTGAGGACCCCACACAGGTCAGGAAAGACTGAGCCAAGGACTGGACAAGTTACATCAGAGGTGGCAGCTCAGAATGATCCTTAGGCAAACTGTACTGAAATCAGAGAGAGCATAGAGCCATTAGTGGCTCATAATTCATATTAGAATGATCATGTGGTCTTTGTGCTTATAGTTTTATAAGCTTATGTTTCACTCAGTGTTTTTAGTATGTATATAATATTTTATTGGAAATATAGTAAATATTTATTTTCATAGACATTTTGGAAAATTCTGGACACCTTTTTCTTAATACTAGTAATCCTGGTGTTATGTTTTTTTTTTTTTTTTTTTTTTTTGCAGGCACTGGGATACGAACCCAGGTCTCTTGCATGGCAGGCAAAAATTCTGCCACTGAGCCACCGTTGCACTGCCCTGGTGTTATGGTATTTAACAGAATAAATGTTAGCATGGTCAACATGATTGGGCCTTGTCTACTTCCATAACTTCATGTCATACCACTCTTCTCTTAGCTCAGTACACTCCTTTGTCTCTTTTTGTTTCTTACCCTAAGTTCTTTCCTATCTCAGCCTCTGCACTTTCTGGTCCCTTTATCAGGAATATTCTTGCCATGACATTCTGCATAGCTGCTCCACTGCATCTTTAGGTTTTCTTTAAATGTCATCTTCCTAGTTAAGGCAGTGCTCTACAGAACCCACCACCACCCCATTATTCTCTATACCAGCACCCATTTGTTTGCTGTTTGTCTGCTTTGAAGCATTTAACACATGCTGAAATATGTGTTTGAGTGTGTGTGTGTACTTATTTCCTCACTCTTGGCAGTGGAATACAAATGATGAATGTGGGGAACTAGTCTTTTTGTTCAATATCATATCCCTAGAATGTAGAGTGGAATCTGGCATATAGTATGATCACAATGAATATTTTTTTAATAGGTTGATGAAAACATGTAGGTATTCATTCATTCAACAACATGTATTGAATGACTTCTATTTCCAAGGTAGTCTTGTGAGTATAGGAGATATGGCAGTGAACAAAATATATGAACAAAATCAAAGTTTCTGCATATTTTACAGTTTTAATCAGGGTAGGAGAGACAAGATTCAGAACAAGTCAGTTGGTGAGTAGCTGCTATGGAGACAATTTAGGCAGTAAGGGATAGAGTAATGGGGAAGGAATGTTATTTTAATTAGGGTGGTAAAGGAACTCTTGGATGAGGTGGCATTCAATTCCATGTCTATATTAGAAATTCAGATTACAGAATAGGAATAATGCAACTTAAGCTTTGTGTGACAATTTTGCGTATATCTAAATAGTGTTTGCTATTGCTTATTGGGCCTGCCAAGCACCAGCTGGTGATGGCAGGCAAACTGTTCAGAGGCTGTTATGTTTTGTATACCTCATTTCAACTCCATTATCCTGACTCTAAGTAGGGAAATTAGGATTGAAGCCATTGACTCAAAAACCTGAACTTTCTACTATCTGTATTTTGTCCCACATCCTCATGGTTTTTCTTCCTACTTCAGAGGAAATTACATTCATTACTACACATGTTCGCTCAAACTCATTCCTTTATAGCCTTTGAGAACTATTCCCCTTTATTCTATTTTTTCTCCTCTTTCTTTCCTCTCTCCCTTGCTCTTACTCTTACTCCCTCTCCAAGGACCCCTTTGCTGATTTCAAACATTCCTTGCCTCCTAGTTTGGGAAACAAATGAACAATCATCAAATGAGTTTTACTGCAATGGGTTCTCTAAAAATATTATTACCTTTTCTTTTCACTAACATTTCTATAAAAAGACTACAACCTAATGCTCAAAATCCCTTCCCAGATTTACACTCATTTATTTAATACATATTTCAATGACGTCAGGAACTTTTATATATTCTGAGAAATGTTGAGCTATCTAAACCTCACCACTTGTGAACAAAGTATTAGTATTTCCATCTTAAGGTTGAAGAAATTCAATGTGGTTCAGCAACTTGCACCATCAAATGACCAGGAAGCAGCAATGTTATAGTTTAAACCCAGGGTCTCTAATAATTTCAGATCCCTCTTCTCATTAATCTCTGAGGTCACTCATGATTTTCTCACTTCTGCATTCAGCAGTCTTATTCTTTATCATTATTAACGACAGTTTTTGAACTTGCACTCTGATGAACTGCTCCTTTTATGCTTTCCTTGACTTCACATAACATTGCTTTTTCCATTGCTTTTCTTCACTGGGTCCCTTCCCACTTCATTATAGATTATATGTCTCTGCTCATGACATTTCCCTTTACCTAGGCGATCTTCTCTCTCCTTACTTCATCTTCATATTTCAAGGACTGGCTATAGACCCATTACCCCCAGTGAACTGTTTCCTGATCGTTGTTCTGTAAAACACCCTTCCTTGATTGTTTATTTAGCATAAGGCGGCTCTACAATACAGTTCATCTTGTATTATTCATCTTCATTTCCTGCTCATTAAATTTTTCCCTCAAGAACTTTATGAGAACAAGAGGCTTGTTTTATATTTCCATGAATACTGTACCCTCATGGCTCTTATGGAAATGCTGGACACATGGCATTTGTTTCATATACACCTCCTGACCAGTGAACAATAATGGTTTACCTTTAAGTTGATATTCGCATGTATATGTTTTAATTGTTTCTTTTACTCATATGCATTTTCTTTAAATATTTATAAAATGTATTGATATAATAATATAAATGTAGTTTCCAAATATTTGTGGAAGAGGATATTTGTGACTTTAATTGACTTGTGAAAAATTCACTACAGGTGACTCAGTTGCAAGATTGACTCTCACTTTCCACTATGGCATTCTCTCAGGGCTGAGTGATTCTTTTCATATTCTAATTCTCTCTCTCTATATATATATATGTGCAGTATTTTAGGCCCTCCTTCTGAGGGCTTTCTTCTCTTTCTGAAGAAATATTTTTTCCTGGTTTTAGTGGTTTAGAATGATGAATACATGAATACTGAATAATCGATTAGAATAGAACTTACTGATTTACTAAGTGGAAACCAATCAAATAATTTAAATGTGTATATTTAACACACACCTAAGTTACTGCACTTCTACATCTTACTGGTGGTGATTTGCCTTGAAATTGCGAAGTCACAGGTGGTGTGGCTATGATTGTCTGGATTATCCCCACCTCTTCCTCAGCAGCCAGTGTTTATAAACACTGTGTTATAAACGCTATCTCCCAAGAAGAAGATGCATTTTAAAGCTTCCCATTCAAAGTCCTTCTCTTGGATTGGGATACTGCATGTGTTCACATTTTGCTCTACCACTGCTTTCTTTTCTCAAACATGTACCCTATGCTGTCAACCCCATTTTCCATTCTTAATTCTTATGCTTCCCAAACAGCATACCATCTATTAAGATACAAACAATATTGCTTTTGCTATTTTCTTTCCCAGGGAAAAAAAAAATGTCAAGCCTAAGTATACTCGAGGGAAAGCTATAGTTACTTCATATAATTAATTACTTTCCCACAACAGCAACTGTGACAATTACTCATTCTCAGAAACTCTAATCACGTTAGAGAAACTTGTTCCAGTTACTTAGCTCCCAACACAGCCAGGGATATTCCTGTTGGCCTTCATTGAGACCTGTTTCATTGTGTCATATTGATGTGGTTCTTTCCACATCAATATGCCTGATTTCAGAAGGTAAAAAGAGGTCAGCTTTTAGCCCACACGTCAACTGCAGGGTGTCTGTGAGTCCTACATCTTTTCCTTTCTCTTTAATATGTTGATAAAATAGCTTAAAGACCCATCACATAAAAATGGGAAGCCCAAATTCTCCTACCTCCCCTACCTGCTCTCTGTCATAAAACTGAAAGTTCACTGGCTGTTTATGTGCCTACTGCTTACACCTTGTCCCAAAGTTCTAGTTTCCCTGAATTCCTAATTTCATGTGTGGACTCCTTCTTTTCCTTTACTTCATCCTAAAATGATAGAAATATGGAATGCCAGTGCCTTTGCCTTGTCCTCTCCCAAATACCTTTTACATAAGGTGATTGTATAATGTAAACTTAAACTACAGATTTTGGGTTGAAAGAGGGGAAGGGATAGTAGTCTTAGGACTTTCCCACTAGCCAAAGTGTCTTCCTCAGGTTTTGTGCTACCATGTTCTACATAGAGATTGTGTGTGCTGTGGATGGGCCCCTTCCGTGGTTGCTTTACTTAGTAGTGTCAGAGGCACATCATCAAGAGCATCACCCACAAATCCTTCCCACTTTGGAGACAACAGTTTAACAATCAATGTAGCTTCCTTATTTGTGTTACTGCCTAGTTCCCAACATATGATAAAAACTTCATTCATTGTTAAGTTGAACTCTGATTGAACTTCACTTGTGTACAAAATTTGATTCATGAGACTTTTGCAAATGACCAGAGTATAGTTGATGGTTGGTTCACTGCCTAGGTGATGAAGTCGTATTATATTCTTGGACAGGCTTACACATCTAATACTTTTTTGCTGCCTTGAGCTTGATATTACTATGCTTTATTTTGGTGTGATTTTGTTAAAATCTTGTGCCTTGTTCAACAGAAGATTTATCAGATGACTAGCTCTTTCCCCATTTTAAAAAGTCATTCAACCTACTGTTAATTGTCATTATTAAGCTCATATATTTTATATACATGTACTATTTGCTGAGTCATCTACCATGTGATGGAGACCAGAATTGGTACAAGGTGTAGTCCGCTCTCAATGAACTTAGAGGATAGTGTAAATATTAGTAATCAAGCAGTTGACATTTATTCAGTGTTTATCATGTTCTAGACATTGTACTGAATGCTTTACAAGGATTTTCTCACTGAATCTATATATGGATATGCAGCAAAGATTCTAGACATTTCAGGCTGGAAAGCAGATATGAAAAAGATACTGAAATTGCAATGTTGTTGGCATGTTGGGAGAACTAATGAGTAAACTGCTTCGATTGGAGCAACTTTCATTTTAAAAAAGAGAATTCAGTAAGGGTGCTGGCCATTATACTAAGAAGTTCAAGATTAATCATCTTACTAATGATTAACACAAATGCTTTCTTTATATCTTCTGAAATTTTAGGACTGAGGGTGCCATAGAAAGACAGGCTTTAAGTGGATTAATCAGTCAGCAGATTTCAGGATTGAGAGGGCAAAGACTGATGGCACAGAAATCAGATAGAATTTAGGAGATTAGGCATAAAGTGATAAGGAATTAGACTTAATTAAACAAGTAGGAATCGAAAAGAAGGGATAGATGATGTGAGATATGATAATAGAAGAAATGAACCGACTCGGTTAGTCCCTGAACCCAGAGGAAGAGGAAGGGGAGGACTGAATGTAAAACAATTTATTGGATGACCACATCGTATTGTTGCCATGGCCACTTATCGGCTTTGTCTTGGAAACCTTAAATTCCACTAACTTCTTAATTTATCAGTGTTTCAAATGGGCTAAAGTCCAAATTCTTTAGTTTGGATGGCCAGGCTCTTCATATGCCGAGTCTCTACCCCTCCCATTCTCTTTACACATGTACAGCGAATCTTTTTTTTTTTTTAATCAGGTCAGTATTTCTCAAACATTTGGTCTTAAAGACCTACTTAGAATTTTAAAAATTATTGAGGTTATCAAAGGCCCTCCGAGTGGGTTTTAGCTATCTCTATATATTTTATATGGGCAGGCACCGGGAAGTGAACCCGGGTCTCCGGCATGGCAGGTGAGGACTCTGCCACTGAGCCACCGTGGCCCACCCACTATCTATATTTCTAACATTAAAAATTAAGACAAAAATTTAAAACTATTCACGTTTTATTTAAAAAGAGCAATAATAAACCCCTTATTTGCTAATGCAACATATTTTTCTAGAAAATAATTGCATTTCCCAAAACAAATGAAAAAAACAGTAAGAAGAGAGACACTGTTTACTTTTTGCAAAATAGAAGCAGGATTAAGAGACGACAGCTGTATTCTCATACAACTCTTGCATTCAATGCATTCGTTTTGGTGGAAGTAGGTGAAGAAAATTTAGTGCACACAGGTAGGTAGTTATAAAAGGGAGTGCCATTTTTATAACCTCAGATAACTGTGGATATTCTTTGACGCTATATTCAAACTCAACAATTGATGGTTTCTTAAGGATTCTGCAATCAGGAATCTAAAATCATATCAGTGAATTTTTGATATTCTGTTAAACTAAAATCAATTGGCCCAGCTTGCATTTTGGCCAGCTCTTTTACAAACCATGTATGATTTTCTAACATTTTGCTCTGGCCATTCGGAAAATATTATTTCACTGAATTGTGCAGATCCTCCAGATTGACACATTTCATTCAATGCCTTAAAAAATCATATTTATCCAATATGCTATCACCATCTAGCTCATGAGAAAAGGCTTTAAGTGTTGCAAGCATTAGGAGGATTGGAAAGCTGTCAACCGAGGGGGCTGGGGAGTGAAAATTTTAGTTTTCATTTGAAAGCTTAAATGTTATCACTGGCAAAAAAAATACTATGAGTTGTTTTCCTTGAATTGACAGGTTTGCTTAGTTCATTTTAAAGAAAACATCTGTCAAAGACTCAAGCCCGAATAAGCTATCAGTCTTTCTTTCTGGGAAAATTTTAGTCCCATGAGAAAGTGGCTAGTTTTGTCGCAATTCAAACAATCATCTGTGGCAAAGTAGGGTATAATGCTTTCTTCAAGGCAACCACTGTACTTCTGTCACTCAAAATATTAAATGCTGAAACCTATGTACTCAAGGGTCGTGATTTACTAAAATTAATATTTTTATGGTTTCATCATGGACACTATTAAGATAATTTAATTATTTACTTTAAAAAATATTGTTTAGTGCCACTGCCTTGATGGAGTTTTCTCACCATTGCTTTTGGCCCATTAATGAAATTACCAAGAGTGTGACAAAGGCCAATAACATCCTTATGTTATTATAAAAAATAGTGTCTCGGATGTGTCTCAAGGATCCTGGGGTCTAATGATCCACAATATGAGAAACCTGAGCTGGAGATTTAATAGCAATCAGGGCCAGTGTGACTGAAGCATGGTGAGCTAGGAGGAAAGTAGTGCAATTATTTTTCAAGTAGAAGAAAATGAGACAATCTTACGTCTGTAAGTACAATGACCAGTAATATGTCATATACTTCTGTCCCCAAAGAGAGACAGAGATGAATTTAAATATAAAATTCTGAAGTTAATAGTTGCAAATAGAAAAAATTAGTTTGAGAAACACCACAGAACACTTGGTATAGAAACCATGGCTTTCTTATCAGCACTGATAAGACTAATTAGTCATAGGACTAATGAATTATTCTACAACCTATTTCTAATGGCTAATTTTATGATTATGGCTACTATTCATAACCAATAATAAATATGGACTGTGGAAAGTGCTGGTAATTAATTCACAACTATAAAGGGCTTTTCGAATGCAGAACCCCTTTAAAGAACAAAATTTGAAGACTTCTCCAAACCTTGTTTTGAATCTATGCCTATGATAGTTATGTGATATTCTTACAGGGTCTGTTAAACATTCTATTTAGCTCTATTTTATTTATCACTCTCCGAATAGATTTTTCTATGTTTTCCATCAAAAGAGCAAACAATACATATAATTTGCCACTCATGTTTTCAAGTAAATGCATTGATATGTTAAGGAAATAGAGACGGTGGAAACATGCATAATTAACATAAGTTACAGAAAAATGCATAGAAGAAACATAAATGTCAACGCTTCTGCACATTAAAACATAAAGTTTCATTGACTAAGAGATTTCATAAGGAGTTGAGAGGTCATTCTGGAGGTTACTCTTATGCAAGCTTTAGCTGGATGTTGCAGGCAACCACGGGATGCCAACCCTAGCCAACAGTGTTCCTGAAAACCCTAGGGACTGCCGAGGCATCTGTCTAAGTCAGAGGTTTTTCATAGTAAGTCTATTTTATCAGAAACATAAGGCCTCCAGATTGATCCTAAGGCAGATCCTGAAACTCAGAGGTAGCAGTCCTTCTAAGAACATCAACCAGTTTCATTCCTCTACCCTATAAGATCAACACACCTTTCCAGCATGAAGAAATTAAAACAGTCTTTGCCTAGATATCTCTGAAGATTGAGAGAAAGATCAAATGAGAGAGAGGGGGTGTAACTGAGGAAACAGATGACTGTGACTACTGACTCATTATATAGATACTTCTTTTTAGAATCTAGTGTTTTAGAATAGCCAGAAGGAAATACCTGAAGTTGTTGAACTGTAATCCAATAGCCCTGATCTATGGTAATGATTGTATAACTGTGTTGAAAAAAAAAGGTCAGTTGCCCGTGTTTGTATGGATTTACTTCTAAATGTTTTGTTTTGTTCCACTGATATATATATCTGACAATACTACACTGCCTTAATTAATCTATCTCTAGTGTAAGTCTTAAAATTGGGTAGAGTATAATACTATTGATCAATAAGAGGGAGGGGTAAGATTGATGGGATCTTTGGAGTTTTCTTTTTTCTTTTTATTTCTTTTTTCTGAAGTAATGCAAATGTTCCAAAAATGATCATGATCATGAATACACAACTATGTGATGATACTGTGAACCACTGATTGTATTATTCAGATGGTTTGTATGGTGTGTGAATATATCTCAATAAATTTACATAAAAATCTTCTGCACATTAATCTAGTAAAAACATCTACTTGACTGGATTCCATATTTTCTCAAAACGTTAAAAAAAATTTATAGCTCCAGAATCATATAGTCTCAATTTTTCTTCCTAAATGTGAAGAGTCCATTTAGAGTACATGGTTATAGAATAAGAGTGATTGGGTACAGGGAGGAAAATTGGGCAAGAATCTCTGTATAGGCTAAAGGAAAACAGCAGTTAGAGCTAGAGAGTTCACTGTGTAAAATAACTAGTGCATTTCTCTCTGCACCAGGAAAGAAAAGGTGTTTCTTACCACCTTTACAAATAAGCTCACTGTCCCCTTAAGCCTTGTCTCTTCCTAAGTCTTTTTTTTTGGGGGGGTGGGGGGGTACATGGTCCAAAAATCGAACCCAGGTCTCCCTCTTGGAAGGTGAGCATTCTACCACTGAACCACCCGAGCACTCCCTTCCTAAGTATTTTGATACGACTTACTTAATAAACTTCCTAGAAAAAGGTTCAAGAAAGATCTCTGATGAATGTATGATTAACATATGCTCTGTTAAAATCCAACAGGCTAATTAGACAAGGGTGACTAGTCTTGGCCAATCCCTGACTCAAAGACCCAAGAACAAAAATAAAAAGTAAGAGAAGCTGCCCTTCCCATAAATACGTACCATACTAAGAAAGGGAAACTTAACATCAAACAGTACTAGACACCTTAAGAAGGGACTTTCCACTGCAAACAAGTTAAATAATGCAATGCAACTTAGATACCCAGCCAAAATGTTTCCTTGCTTGCTTCCTTCTGTCCCTTTCTGCTCCCTTAGGGTAGCTCCTTACCATGTTTGGTTTGGTGCTGCTTGATTCATGAAATGTTTGTTGCCCAAATAGATTCTGAAAAAAATTTTTAATTGTCTACCATGAAGATGCCTGTGCTTTTTCAAGTGTTGCTCAAGAGTTGGTCAGTCAGGGCAGGCCAGGGTAGCTCAGCAGGCAGAGTTCTCACCTGCCATGCTGGACACCCAGGTTGGATTTCCGGTGTCTGCCCATGCAAAAATAAATAAATAAATAAATAAAGATTTGGTCAGCCAGTCCAAAGGTCTGCAACCTCTGTGAAATGAGGGCCATGTATAGTGGTCTTTTTATCTGCTCTATCCTCATTACCCAGGACATTGTCTGACTAACAGTAGCATTCTATACAGTTTTAGTGAATGAAGAATACCAATGAATGACTACTAGGAGTTTTATGTCAATAAGAAGAGAATGTTCAACTACATGTAATGAACTAATGAAAGTGACTGAACCATTTTATTTTTCTTCAAAAACTACCTTCAGACCTCTCTTGCCAGACCTCCTTTCCCCTCCTTAGATGAAATTCTCAGTAGACCTCAGCTTTCTGCACATTTTGAGGTATTAGAGCAAGAAAATTTTAGAATACAACCAAATTCATCCAAATTATATTAGGCCATTCTTGGCATCTTCTCATAAGTCTGGTCTAGAGCAAAACTTCTGTCTCATCCCATTTCCCTCCCTCCCTCTGTCCCCAACAACACATTTTTCCTGTGGTTAGGGGACTTTGGTAAGGTATGAGGGTTAGGTTTGTCTGTTTTGAATCTTTTATTTACCCACCTTCTGATGATGAATCTTTCAGGTACTATTGGGAGAATAAAGGCTTAAAGTTTTAGTTGACTGATACTGTTGTAAAGTGGACCCCAGGGATATCTTCATGGCAGTTGTCTGAATGCCAGTTCTCTTGTGGGCAGTATGGTGCCAGCTCTTTGGAGTCCCCTTTTGATATTAATGTTGTCGGGTTCCTAACATGGTAATCTACTCTTCAACTGACTTCTTATATTGATATCCCTACCCAGTTCCATTCTCTAGGAGCCTACCCTTCTTTTTATTTGAGGTCACCTTATTCTGTCAGGCAGTATTCATTAGTATCTGTGCTGGTTTGAAAGAATGTATGTACCCTAGAAAAGCCATGTTTTAATCCTAATCCCATTTTGTAAAGGCAGCCGTTTCTTCTAATCCCTATTCAGCACTCTATGTTTGAAACTGCAATGAGATCATCTCCCTGGAGATGTGATTTAATCAAGAGTGATTGTTAAACTGGATTAGGTGACATGTCTCCACCCATTTGGGTGGGTCTTGATTAGTTACTGGAATCCTACAAAAGAGAACAACAAGAGGTTCTGAGAGAGCAGAACAATGCAGCCACAAGAAGCAGAGTCTACCAGTCAGTGATCTTTGGAGATGAAGAAGGAAAACGCCTCCCGGGGAGCTTCATAAAACAGGAAACCAGGAAAGAAAGCTAGCAGGTGATGCCATGTTCGCCATCCACCCTTCCAGATGAGAGAGGAACCCTGACCATGTTCACCATGTGTCTTCTCACTTGAGAGAGAAACCCTGAACTTCATTGGCCTTCTTGAACTGAGGTATCTTTCTCTGGATGCCTTTGATTGGACATTTCTGTAGACTTGCTTTAATTGGGACATTTTCTCAGTCTTAGAACTGTAAACTAGTAATTTATTAAATTCCCCTTTTAAAGCCATTCCATTTCTGGTATATTATACTATGACAGCTAGCAAACTAGAACAGTATCCATCAAGCCTGGTTACCCCTGGCATCCACTTCTGTCCTACAGAAAGTTCACAAATGTCTACTCTTAAAATGCTGAGGGTTAGTATATCCACTATGACCTTTTAGTCTCATTCTGCCTTCAAGGGAAGGTAGCTCTTATCAACTTCAGACATCAGAAATCAGGATCTAGTTTCTGTTCCCATATATCATCATGTCACCTACTTGCACAAGCTACAGAAAATACGGCAGGTTTTCTCAAGTTTGTTCTACTCTGCTCTGTAGTGAAACTTAGCACACATTTAGCTGGTGAGCCAGTGACATATCTGTTCTTTCTCCAGACACTACAAAAATCACAATAAGTTCCGCTGGCACTCCTTTTGGCTTGAGGGAAGTATCTCTCTCTCTTTCCTCTTAGTGCTGGGAATAGACAACTCAAAGACCACTGCTATCAGTCTTTAATTGAGTAACTTATTATTTTTACTTCTCTTAATTTTCCAACTTCCTAAACTTCTGGGATTATTTAGGTTGGGCCATATTTGGCTTTTTTTAGTGAGTCCTTTATGGATGTGTCTAGCACTAAATAAAGGGAAATAACTTTGATTTTTCTCAGCTTTTGAAGCTTTAGTAAAAGATATGAAACAACAGGAAGCAATGCTAGAATATTGAAGAGGACTTAAAATAATGGAGGCTAAAATATTTTCTTACAAAGAAGAAAATACTGGCACCATTCATGGCAAAGTGAAACTAGAACAGAGTTTCCTAATTTCAGATATTTTTTTCTTTCCAAATATGTTCTATTCTGAAAGTAATCATTTCTGTGAGCCTATTAGGGGAGCTATATTTAAAGCAGGTTCTGACCATACGGAATAGCCTCACAGAATGGAATCTTCTCAGCTCAAGAAGAGATCGTTTTATAATCAGGTCCATTTTATTACTTTAAAAAGTAAATCTCATAGGATGGAATTCAAAATAGATTAGACTAGTGCCAATTTATACTCCATTTTAAAAGATTCTAATGTAGTATTTTTTTCCTACTCAAATGTATTTCATTTCACAGTAACAACTGCTTAATTATCAAATTGATATTCATCATATTTTGCCATATTTACTTTTAAAATAATCTCATTTCTGTCTTTAATTATAGACTGCTCTCTGGCATGCTGAATGAAAACATTAGAAATATCCTTTACTCTCTCCTCTCTTATCATTCATATCCTATAAATGTCAAGTCCATTGAATCTATCCATGTAATATTTCAACCTCCCACCCAATTGCTTCCATTTTCAGTTCTTCCACCCATAACGATTTCATTTAGCAATCCTACATTATTAAAACAAACTCTATTATTAAAATACAACAAAATAAAATAAAATTATAACTATTCCTTAAAGTCCAAACTTACAGAAACATAGATCTAAGGATTAAGGGGAAGGAAAGAAACCACTTACATTTCAGGTACAACATGCGCTTTTATGCAAAAATCTATGTAGTGATCATTTAACTCATGCTTGAACTTTCTTTGCATAGAACTGAATGACTCTCTCGGGATAGAGCTGATTCTACTACTGAGACACTCTGGCTTTCAGGATGATCTTTTCAGAAAAAAAAAATTACTCTACCTTTGGCTTTTCAGTAGCTTCTATAGGCCTTTCTCTTTGGATATTTTATAACAAGTCTAAGCTGCTTGAATGTGATAAAATTTTAGCTATTTGAACACAACAGTTGTACTTAGAGTTAATCTCTAAAAATTTTGTCTGGGGCTGAGATTCCTTGCATTTGTCATGTGGCAATGCTTTCTTGCTATGGGAAATGATAGGCTGATACATTTTCTCAAGAAAGCAGGGTATTGCAGTTGAATATTTATATATGTTTCGTAAAGAAAAGAGGTCATTTTCTTCAAAGTCTCTATGTCATAAGCAATTATAATTTTTGCTACATAAGAATATAAAAAGTCCAACTCTCAGTATTTCACATGAAGGAAAAGTTGAAATCCCTTAGATTTTCTTGAATATAAAGGAAAGAGGCAGGTTGAATCATGTATGTACAGACTGTTCAGAATGTCCAAAGAAAGTTCAGCTTATTTTTTGGAGTTCAAATACAACAAAACTCTTTGTTCCCCTCCTAAGCCATTTGTAACTTGGAGTTCTGAATTTTTCACTCATTGACTTACCCAAACAAATATTGACTAATTTTGGGAAGACTTTGCAAGGATAAGGATATCTTTCCTGATCTTTAGTCAAAAAATCCCCTAAACATCAAATGAATCTTTAGTTTAGTCCTCATTCCCAGTTTCTTTTGTCATTTCCATTATGATATGATTTCAAGTTTTTTTTTTTTTACCATTTTGTTTTCTCTCCAATGAATTCATTCTTATTTAGCTATGTTCCCATGATACAATCAAGCCTGGGACTGAACATCATACCACAGTTATTATTAACCTAATAAATGCAAAGTAGAGATAAACTCTCCCTTATTTTAGACATTATTCTATTAATACATATTAATACAGGTTATGATTACATTTTGCTTCCAGTTTTGCCAACAGCTTGTTTTCCATAAAGGACACAGGGTAATCTTTTAAACATGTTATTAAATTACATCTCTTTCCTGAACTTTGCCTATCTCTTTTCTTTGTTCCCTATCACTGTCCTTTTCATATACTTTCTTCATCCACATTGATTCCCTCTCCTTCCAAACTGGTTCTTCATATACACCAAGTTTCTTTCCTTTTCAGGGAATTTACATGTGCCTTCCTCTGCCTTCCTGAAATACTCTTTCCCAGATAAACAATCAGTATATCAACACAAATACAACAGGGCTTGCTTTTACCTATTAATAAGTCCCTCCTTAGAGTCCTAATCAATGACTTTTCCTGGCCACTGTATGTAAAATAACACCTTGCTCAAATAAGCTATCCACACAGGCTGAGTTAGATTACATGCTACAGAGAATCTCAACAATTGAAACACAGGGAGCCCAGAATAAGAATAAGCACTTTTAATCTTGTATAGCTTAATGCAATACCTGGATACATCCTAGAATATAATAAGCAGATAATCAAAAAGCATTGGCAAAGTCCCTTGAGGGATGGGAGAAAAAATATGGAACTATTAAACTTTAGGCCTAGGGAAACCCTTGACACTGTGTCAATCATTAGGGACACCCAAATCAATAGGCCAAGCCCTTGATCTTGAGGCTTGCTCTTGTGAAGCTTATGTATGAAGTGGAGAAGCTTAACCTACCTATAGGTATGTCTAAGAGTTACTTCTGGAGGATCTCTTTTGCTGCTCAGATGTGGACTCACTCTGTCTAAGGCCAACTCTGCAAGTGAAATCATTGCCCTGCCCCCTATGTGGGACATGATATCCAGGGGTAAAAGTCTCCCTGGAGACATGGGAGATGACTTCTAGGGAAAAGTCTGGCCCTGGCATCATGGATCAACAATTCCATCCTGACCAGAAAGGGGAAAAGAACTGTAACCAATAAAGTATCAATGGCTGAGAAAGTTCAAATAAAGTTGAGAGGCTACTCTGGAGGTCACGCTTATGCAAGTTTCAGTTAGACATTGCTACCTATCATAACTTGCCAAACCCCAAGCAAAACCATTCCAGCCAATCCTAAAGAACACCTACGGCAATATATAAGATTCTACAAAGGTTCCATGTACTAGGATAACTTTACAGAAACCTACACCCTCCAGATATATGCCAATGCTAACACTTACTAAAGGAAATAAATAGCCATTGAATTGCAAGACTAAATCTTTGTGACGATCATCTCCGAGACTATTGCAATAGTATTCCACCTTATCCCTGGACCAGATAAGCCCTGAAACATACAGGGTCCAGCCTCTCCAGAACATCAGCTAGTTCCATCTCCCTACCCCAAATTATTGACTAGCCCCTTCCAACATGAAAATGTTAGAATGGCTAAATACCCCTAAAGAGTGGGACAGAAAGATCAAAGATGAGGGTATAGTTACACAGAAAAGGTAGGGTTTGACAAATGAATATGATTGATGAATCATTAAATTGATAGTTTCTTTTAGTTTCCAATATCTTAGAGCAGCTAGAAGTAAAAGCCTAAAGTTGTGGAATTGTAATCCATGCCAAACTTTGAAATCTGTTCTACATCTAATTGTTGTGCTGTGCTTTGAAATTTATTGCTTTTTTGCATGTATGTTATTTTTCACACAAAAAAGAAAAAAGTTGATTGTGATGATAAAATATTTATTCCCCCTAGCCTCCTCTGTTCTGAAGCAGCTAGAAGGAAAAGTCTGAGGATCATATGGCAGCCCATGATAAACTCTGGG
The DNA here is from genome assembly GCF_023851605.1 of Tamandua tetradactyla. Lineage (NCBI taxonomy): Eukaryota > Metazoa > Chordata > Mammalia > Pilosa > Myrmecophagidae > Tamandua > Tamandua tetradactyla. Next base: position 43,248,360 of record NC_135334.1, read on the forward strand.
ATCTGTCCTGTAACATCTAGTTGAAAAGTGCTTTGAAATTATTTCTTTTTTCTTTCTTTGCTATGTATATATGTTATATTATATAATTAAAAAAAGTTAAAAAAATAACACTTTGCTACTTTGTCACCATCCATCTCACTCTCTATCCCCTTGCCTTAGGAAAAGGATCCCTAAAGGATCTTATATTATTTCTTTTCTCAGTAATTTGTCTACATTCTCTACCAAAATGTGAGTTCCACAAGGACAGTGTTTTGTTTGTCTTACACACTGCTATATCTCTAGTGTCTAGAACAATATCTAGCAGGCATAAATAAATGTTTGTTAAATGAATAGGTGAATGGATTATACTAACAGACCTTGGAATTTATTATTCCACTGAGACGGGGAAGGAGAAAACTTTTTTTAAATGCCCTTTTCTCTCTGTAATTGCTATTCCTCTTACTCAATATCTATGACACATTTCATACACAGGCTGTGCCTACTTGCAACTTTTTGTCCATGGTATGATATTTTTTAGAGTACAGACTGAATCGTAAATGAAACAAATATTTCTTCTTTGGGTGTACAGAATCCGATTTAAAAAAAAAGTCAATTTCTTCAGGGTTATACTGGAACAAATAAGGGTCTAGGAGCAGAGTTGAAATAGTTCTTTCTGAATTTATGCATTAAATAAAATAGCTCGAGGCCAGTAAAGGCAATGTCAGCTAGTGCATCTCTGAACTGCCTCAGAGGAGCAAGTTGAGAGCTGTATAAACTAGGTGTCCTCTCCCAGCCCTTTAGAACATTTAGAAGCAAAATCTTTCAGTCCTTTGTGCTGAGTGGGAATGAGTGACATTGGCCTAAGCAGCCTGATTCACGAAACTGGCTTTTCAAAGCTTTTCCTTTTTTTTGTTTCTCTAGATTTTTACCAGTTTTTTTGCACAATCCCCTGAGCTAACCTAAAATAACCTAAAAGGTAGTGCTTTAATCCAGGACTTCAGAATGTCCAAAGAAACCTCAGCTAATTTCTTGGTATTGAAAAAAATCAGACTGTTCAAGTTAGAGAATCCAAAATTACTCATCCTATTTTCATGTTTGCTGACCAGAAATTGTTACAACCAGGAACAGATTATGGCCTTCCTAACCCAGACAAAGAAACAATTAATTCCTTCTTTCTTTTAATCCAATTCACAAATAGGTAACCATGCTTTATACAGGCTTTATGCTCAGCCCTGTGTACAAAACATCAAATAAATCATATATTATCTCTGCCCTTATAGGGGAGATATTCTTGTCATTTATATATAAACATAAAAAATATTAATTGAAAAATATACAAGTACTGAAATGGAAAAGATAATCATCTATAATCATCCTTAAATCTGATCTGGACTATTCAGATGGTTTTAGCATTCTCTAAAACCACTAAGGGGCTAAACTATGTTGAAAGCACAGCCACCAACTTGAATACATAAGGAATAATTAAATTCTCTGGCAAATTGCAGTGTTAAAGTTATAATGAGAATTAGAATGGAAAGCATTTTTCCAAAACGCTAATAAAGAAAAATGTTGTTATTGACACCTATATCAAATTACCATAAAAATAGAGATGCTGACAATATTTCAAGAAATCTGTGGTTAACTTGATTGATGGTTATCACAATAGGATTTTCCCAAAGAGCTAAAATAGGCAGAAGCCAATACATATGGCTCTTAACTCATTTTCATTCTCACAACAAAATAAATATAGTTTATTTTGCACATGATGTATTATCAAAATTTGGGTCCTGTAAGTCTATAAAAATCTGTTTAAAGTCAAGGGGAGAAGGGATTTCCCCCTGCATTTCATCTGTATCTCAACTATATCCTGCTTGCTTGGTTGCTCAATGAATGTGACTGATTGTTTCTCCACTTTATGTGCAGAGTAGACCCATATTTGAACCACTGAGATATAGAAAAGAAGCTGTTTTCTTCCTGACAAATTAATCAGAGCTCACACTGCATGGGGGCAGATCTTCCAAAGCTCATGCTAAACAATAAAACATGAATAGATATGTTTTACGGTAATATTACTGTAATAGAAATTGATTTCTGCTTAAAAAATGATGAATGGTCACAAGTTTCATGGCCACTTGATTCAATATGAATTCTTTGAGCATTATTTTATAATAACAAAGAGAACCCACTGAAATGATTAATTTTCTGTCAGCAAAAATGTATCATTGTTGAAAATATTGATGCTAGTAAGAGTGAGTCTGGCTTAAGAATCACAAGATACCTTGCAGTGTGCTTTCAAGACTACAAACAGCACATTAGTGTACATTACTTGCTCATGCCAAAAATCTAAATGGAAAAAAGATACATTTTTCAATAAATATTTTGCTCTGTTAAAGGAAGGGCAATTAACTGACCTCATATTGGTTCTCCTAGGCAACACTCTCTTTCATCTTCAAAACACTCTGAGGACACATATTTATGCTCATTTCTCCAGTATACTGGACCTGGATTTCTCTTGTTGATGGTTTAATTTTATATCATCCCAGGAATTGCTGACACTTATAGATACCTTTTAACATTTTCTTTACCTTTAAGATAAAAACAGTAAATAAAACTTGCTAAATTCAGGTGACCTCCCTGCTGACAAGGGGAAATTAAATTGTCTTCTGATTAATTACAGGTCTAATACCAGTGCACAACTGATAAGAGTCAACTTGGGCCGCCATGCTGATACAGCATCCATTATCATCATGGCTCCCTGGGACACCAATACAATGTGCAGGTATATAATCTCAAAATGATCATGGAAGAGCCATAATCCATTTCTCCTTCTCAACTGCGGTAGGCTAGTAAGGTTTAATATTACAAAGCACCTGTTTTCTGTAACACTTGTACTTTCCTTTTCCTTTGTAAGTTCGTAGGCAGCAATAGCTGGCGGTGAAAAAGTTCTGTTCTATTTACCATACTGCCACCAAGAAGGAGGAGAGTATTTGTATCAGCTTATCAATGACAGACACTCCCTGTTCAATAATATATCATCCACTTGGCAGAAGGAATAAATGGTCTCCTTTCCAACAACACAGATTTAACCCAGTATAGAAGAAAGTGGTCAAAGCAGAGGAAAAACACTTTGTCGTTGTAGAAAAATACAGCTTAAATCAGCAGCATCTGCAAGTTATTCAAGAGAAAGTAACTAGAGCTACTGACGCAGTTCTAGGAAAAGTTCTGAGCAACTGGATTTCATCTCTTGTATTACCTTCGAGTTGTCTGGTATGCTGCAAAGCATTGCTACGGAGGCCTCATTCTTCATGAGTCTCCATCTACATGACATTTGGCTCTAACAGGCTAACAGGCTCTCCCTGAGCCTTTTCCCTACTAAGAACAAATAATATTTTACTTACACAAGGACAAGGAATTGAACCCTGTGATCTCCAAATTATCTTTAATTCTAAGACTTAAAAAGTTAGTGGGGAAAAATACATACTCCTCTTTAGAATAGATATAAGTATCTCTAGTTAAATACAACTAAGTCTATAACTTCTGATGAAAATATATAAATGGATTTGGGTTGTGAAAAAATATATGCTGGGACTGGGGTTACAAAAGAAATGTTTTTAAATCATCTCCATTCAGATGCTAATACGTCAGCAAGTCTAATAACTGCTGCTCTCTAGCCTATTCTAATAATAAATGCTAAAAGTTAATATTTGTATATGGCATTATTTAACATGCATTCTCTCCCCTAAACTCAGAATCCTATCATGCTGTTCTATTGAGAGCTCCATCACATCAGGTAAGAAACAATCAGAGTCATACCAAAGACTCGATCCATGTACAATACTTTCACAGACATGCTATTAATGACTCAGCCACTGCTACCTCTGTCTGTACATCTCCATTCTTACCTACACCTCCTTGTTTAATTAAGCATGGGACAAAAATGGCAAAGGTAATAAAAAGAGTGCATCATTATGCCAAACCTATAGGGATACAAAACATAAGAAGAGATGAGATAAAAGTGATCCTGCTAATCCTTGTGCATGCCAACAAAGCAAAACAACCTCGGATAGTTCTTTAACCTCAGAAGGCTGCATCCACTGAAGGTAATATTTTGCTTATTAGCATCCATTGCAGTGTACAACATAAGCAGATATTTTAAATAGTTTGGTGCTTCATGAATGAAAAGTAAGTTATATTTCACTGAAAGGAAAACACTGTAATAAGTACTATTTCAGGATACTTCTCCAAATGTTAAATAGTTATAGGGAAATTAGACTAATTGCTAGCCAAATCCAAAAGGAGTGCGATGATTGGTGAACACATTGGAAAGGGATATTTCATTTAATGGGCAGAAGGTCAATTTGTAACTTTTAGTTTTTGTTATTGTTGTCTATTTGTCTTTTTGGTTTAAACCTGGAAATTGAATGCAAAGCAATTCACAGAGGCAAAAAATTTCAGTAAAGTTGCTCATAAATTAAAAACAGATATAAACCTTGAACCATATTCACTCCTCCAATCACTGCCTTTTACACAATATTTAAAAGAAATATATCCTGAAAGAGTTCTTTTTAAAGAAAGCAATAACATGGATTCTGACAGAGTGGAGGCTGAAATGTTAATGCCATTTTTACATATATATTCACAAAGAGGCTATAGTAATTAAAAGTCCACCCCAAATGATTCCACACATTCTATCCTAAATCACACTAAAAGCTTAGATTTTTACAGTTAATGTCATATTAATGAAAGTAAATTTTTACGTATTTTTAAAATTTGCATGCTTTTTTGTAAGCTCAGCTAATAAGCTTAAGTCATAGTGCAGACCCTGCCACTGATCTGAAATGAAAATACTGAAAAATAGTCTCCTTTACTGTTAATGATGAACAGTTTAGATTGTTTTTCCCATGCAAAACATTTCTGATATATATAAAAAATTGATAGTAGAGCTAAAAATTAGGACACATTTTTCTTGTTGTATTTACACAACTTTATATATATGCTATGAATTATGTGGATTAAATTTCTAGAGACAGTAGTTTCTCCAATCATCAATACACACAAGTACGGAAACAAACACTCTTTACCAACTCCCTATCTTTCCAAGCCAGCAGCCATTCTTTCTCCTACCCTTCATAAACCCAACCTCTCAGAAAACAAATCTTACAATAGTTGTCTAATTTTCTCCTCTGCCAGTCATGACATAACTCCCTGATAAAATAGTTGTTTCCACTACTTCATCAAACTAAACTAATCACCATTACCGCTGAAAGAACAGATTTTCCTACTTATCTTGCATAACCTCCTTGTGGCATTGCCACTGCTGATCACTCCCTTCTTGGAAATTTTTGGCTTCCACTCTTACTTAGATTTTCTCCAATCTCACAACCCTGAATGGTTCATTCTTTTCAACCTATCCTTTCTCTCTGCCCTTTAAAAGTATATACTCAGCTTTTTATTTCTTTACTACGCACATTATAGATATTATTCTTGAAAGATTATTTTTCTTCCATGATAATCTTCCATTTCAATTATCATCATGCAACAGTGAACCCCAAATCTACTTTTAGCACAATCATCTTTCTTAAAATTTAGACATCTTCCCCTGGGTGTGTTATAGACACCTCAAGCTCAACATGTGTATTATTCAGCTCAGTTTTTCTTCATTTTTTATCTGACTTTATTTAGTATCCTAGCAAATGGCCACACCATCCACTCCTTATAAGCAAAGGGAAAAGTTTCAACACTAAACATTTAATCAATTACCAACATCTATATGTTTTATTGCCATAATACATTTTTAAATTTATTACCTCTTTAGACATATTGCCACTGTTTAATTCCAGGTCCTAATCATATTTTGCTCTGATCAAGCATTCAGAATTTCATTTTCAGTCTATTTTGTTCTTGAATACCCCATACCCAGTTTACCCTGTTAACATCTTAAATTAGTCTGATACAGTTGTGATTATTAATGAACCAAACTGATATTTCATGTTTAACTGAAGTTCATACTTTATTCAGATATCCTTAGTTTCCATTTAATATTCTTTTTCTGTTACAGGATCCCATCTACGATACGTTATATATAGTTGCCAGATCTACTCAGTCTTCTTTTCTGTGACAATTCTCCAAAATTCGTGTTTTTTTTTATTATTACGTTGACAGTTTTGAGGGGTACTGATCAAGTGTTCTGTAGAATGTCCCTCAACTGGGATTTATCTGATGTTTTTCTCATGATTAGAATAGGGTTATGGGTTTTGAGGAGGAAGACTATAGAGGTAAGGTACCATTCTCTTTCCATCACATGAAAGGTAAATGAAAATAACATGGTGTGCCATATTTCTGCTGATTTTGACCCTGATGCCCTGAATGAGGCAGTCTTTATCAGATTCCTCCACTGTAAAGTTTTCTTCTTCCTTTCTGTTTGCTTGTAAGCTGCTGGAATGCAACATACCAGAAATGGAATGGCCTTTAAAAAGGAAGTTTATGAAGTTGCAAGTTTACAGTTTTAAAAGGCCATAAAAATGTCCAAATTCAGGCATCCATAGAAAGATACTTCAACTCCAAATAAAGGGCTGATGAAGTTTGAGGACTCTCTCTCAGCTGGGAGAGCACATGGTGACGTCTGCTAGCTTTCTCTCCTCAGTTCATAAGGCTTCCTTGGGGGTGTTTTCCTTCTTCATCTGCAATGATCTCTGGCTGTGTGGGCTCTGTCAGCACTGTGGACTTTTCCCAAAACGGTTCCAGAACTCTTAAAGGGCTCCAGTAAGCAACCCCACCTTGAATGGGTGGAGACACCTCTCCATGGAAACAATGAAAAAGATCCCACCCGGCAATATTGAATGAAAATTAAAGAACATGACTTTTGGGGAATAGACAACAGTTTCAAACCGGCACACCTTCCTATTTTTTCATATTGTATTGTTTGCAAGCAAGTTACTATGCACAGCCTACATTTAAGGGGTAAAGCGTTATGGCCCATCTACCTAAGGGAAAGGTACCTATATTAATTACAGGACATTATTTATAGATTCTGAATTTGAAAATTTGCCTACTACTAAAATTTATTTGTAACTTTAAAATCAGTACTTGTTTTGGTCACTCATGGACATGAATAGAGTGGAAAAATATTTGAGTCATCCAGTGTACATACTCTTAGCCAAGGTCAAACTCTGCCTTTTTGTTGCCGTTCTCATATTGCAAACTACTGTCTTTTTCACAATGTTGTGCCTTATGTAAGTGATTTTGCTGTCTAAAATGGCTCCCAAGTGTGGGGCTGAAGTGCTGTCTGGTGTTCCTAAGTGTAAGAAGGCTGTGATGTACCTTACTAAGAAAATACATGTATTAGACTGCTATGTTCAGGCTGTGTTATAGTGCTGTGAGTTCAATATTAATGAATTAAGAATATACATATTAAATAAGGTGTCTTTAAACAGAAGCACACTGAAAACAAACCTAAGTATTGATCAGTTGATGAAAATGTTGTACCCGGAGCCCCATAGGAACCTAACCTTTTATTTCTCCTAGGAGTGACGGTTTAGTTTTCACTAATTCATTGTTTGTTTTGAGTTTATAGAACACAACTACCATAAATAATGAGAAACAACTACATTTGGAATTCATCTGCATGGGAAATTTTTCTAAGTCCTTCCACTTATTTATTTTTATCATTTATTTTATCAGTATGGACTTAAGGATATTTATTTTATACTTTGGTTTATAATACAATATTTCTTTCTTTACTTTTTGGTCGAATTGTTCTGGTTTTGGCCATTGGGAGGTATTTCAGTTGTCTCCTTGTCCCTTTGACATATCTTGCTGAATATATCTCCTACTTTAGTTTGTTTGCTTGTTTTAGTACTCCCTTGCTTCATAGAAAAATAGGATATTCCAGGCAGGTTTTGTTACATTTCCTGCACCAGTATTAGAATCAGCCATTTTTCTAAATAGCCCTGGTTCTTTTAATTGTAGAATGGTATTAGGAAGCAAATACTTGTTGCTTTGTGTGCTATTTGTTACTCTACTATGTGGCATCTAAGCCTTTTCAGATAATATAGCATGCAAATCTGCATATGCATACCACCTTTGTATATTCACATATTTATAATTTTAGTATCTTTGCAGCCATCTGTATCTATATTAAACTAAACATGAGTTAATATGCTGTCTACAACTCTAATCCATTAACACATGGATCATTCCAGCCTTGTTCCCTTGCTTATCTGACACCTGTATGCATCAGTGAGGAACCCTCCTCTGACCACCTGCCAGCCATTGACTTGGTTGTTCAATTTCAGTGAACATGTATAGTGGTTTCAGAATTGTTAACATGGGGAACAACTTTATCAACTAGAGCACAGTTCTTAAAATACAGTTGATTGACCGCATACATAAGGTTCTGCTACATCTCATATATTACCCCTTCATGCCCTAAAGAAGTTTTCTCATAGATTTTCATTTAAGTATATCTTTAAAATATCCTGTGTTAACTTGCATCCATCTTTCTCTTGGGTGAGGACTGCCCAGGAATGGGCCTTTTTGTGTCTATGACGTTGCTTTTCACAGCTTTTCTTTGAGAGTCTTAGTACAATCTTGGAAGCAGGGTTGCTGTATGCTGAAGGTCTGACAGTAGCTCTTAGCCTTGCCTATCTTAGGTAGTTACACTGTGTGTTTTTTACTGGTGTTCCATGCTTGATTTGTCTCTGATACCCTAAGTTTGGAGTTTTCTGATAAATGGAGCACTAATGCAATATCAACTTTTTAAACTACATTTTAAGCTTTTTTTTTTTTTTAAGTCAGTTTCTTTTGCCTTTAGACTAACAGGTTAATTTGCAAAGTTACTTAGGTCAGTATCTTTCTCACCCATTACCCTAAGTAAAATTGTGTGACATATTTGTTACATAGTTAGATTCTTTTATTATAGTCTGCATTCCATTCTGGGACACTCCAAATTCCTAACTTTTTTTTTTTAAGTTGCAGGCTTTAAGATTCACTCTGTGTTATAAAGTTCTATCAGTTTTTACAAATGCATCACCATTACACTGTCATAGAGAGAAATTTCATCTTCCTAAACAAACCGTCTATGCTTCATCTATTCAACCTTCCCAAGACCTAAGCCTCTGGCAATCACTGACCTGTTTAGGTTCTCTACAGTTTTGCCTTTTCCAGAATGTATTACAAATGAAATAATATAGCGTATGGCTTTTTTTTTTTGGACTGGCTTCTTTCACTTATAAATACGCATTTCAAATTCATTCATGTGTTTGCGGATCAATAGCTCATTCCTTTCTTGTCACTGAATTGAATTCCTGTTATGGATGCAGCACAGTTTGCTTATCCATTACCTAATGAAGGACATTTTAGTTGCTTCCAGTTTTTGATGATTATGAACAATGCTCCTATAAATATTCATGTGCAGGTTTTTGTGAAAATATAAATTTTCAAATCAGTTAGGTAAATCATAGAAGCACAACTGCTTGATCATACAGTTAGACTATGTTCGGCTTTGTAAGAAATCGCCACATTGCTTCCCAAATTAGCTTACATTTTCCATTCCTATATGCACTGAATGAGAGCTCCTGTTGCTATGTGTACTCACCAGCAATTGCTATTGATAATTTCTGGATTTTAATTAGTCTAATATATATAATAGTGTCTTCTTGTTTCTAGTCATGAGTAGATTATTTATGTATAGTCATATATTCCTGTGAATGTTATTAGCATTCCATTGACTTCAATAACCAGTTTTCAGACACAGGGGTATGTGAGTTCTTTTTATTTTCCTGTTATCATGCCCAAGATAATTCCATCCATTAAAAAATGATTAAGTAAAACAAATATGGAATTACATCTGAGTATTCTCTTATTGTCAATGATTTTTGTTGATTCAAGGAGGAGCAACAATACAAAATATGCTCACAACTTATGGCTTAATTTAAGTACTCCAATTTTCTGTATTGCAATAAACCTAGTGTGCCAAATGGACTCTCTAATGCAATATAGAAAATTCAAATCAATACTACAGAGGTAACACAAGAATAAAATACCAAATAGTGAAACAGTGAATAAACATTAAATATAATTGTCAACCAATTAACAAGAGCAGAATAAGGGTGAGGTAGCTGAAAATAATTTAATAAAGTAAGAGAAAGAAGCTGAGAGAAAGTTTTTGAACATAATTGTCCCTGATAACTCAACCTTTCAAGTATCAGTTTTATTTTAAACACAAACTATCACAGAGAAGACAATCATCTGTTTTATAGCAAATATATTTGTTCATGATTAAATGCAGGCTTGATAACTAAACTTTTATTTCTGCTTTGTCTACAAATATTTGAGCTACAGCTTAGCTCCAAACTCAGCCTTGTCATTCCTCTTTTCTACCATTTCATTTTAATCTGCAGAAAAAGCAGCAATTTAACTCCCTTGGGAACCAGAAATCTAGTGATCAGGGACCCCAACTCAGGGTAAGCATTTTTTATCTTTCCACAAAAACAGTATACTATATCCTTAGGAGTTATGTTGGGAGGATAGTATTGGATAAGTGCCAGAGAATACAATTTTGGGGCATGATTGCAACCTACTACCCTCCCTCTTCTTAGAGTGGCCAAATTAATAAATAATAGCACAGGATACCCAGTTATATGTAAGTATTAGATAAAATGAAACAAAATATTACACAGAACATACTTTCACTAAAAGCTCATTTGTTGTTTCTCTGAAATTCATATTTAACTGGACATCCTTTATTATATCTGGCAATCTGCCTCTACCTTCATCAGTTAGTTTCTAAGATTAAGAAAAGAACAGGACTGTGAAGATAAAAGAGGAAAAGACCGAGGGTAATGGAAGACAGTAATGCTGTGTAGAAAGAGAGAACTTAAGATAGAATAAAATATTTGAAGATTCTTTATTTCCTTTTTAAGTAACCATAATACTGATGAACAAGGGTTTCCATTTAATTTTTAATTTTTAATTTTTAATTTTTTTGACATGGGCAGGCACCGGGAATCGAACTCGGGTCCTCTGGCATGGCAGGCAAGCATTCTTGCCTGCTGAGCCACCGTGGCCCACCCGCCATTTAATTTTTAATGTCTCTGAAATTACTCATCCAAAATCCTCTTTTATGCTTTCAGAGATACTTATGGCAAAATTTTATATAAATCTCATCCTGTCCTTCTAACATCTTTCATTAAACTTGATTTTTTCTGTAAGCATTGGTGCTCAGGATAAATAATAATAACTAAAAACTTGTTTGGCTGTTTTTCCTTCAGTTATTTAATTACCAGTAATCCAACAAGGCAGACACTTTTATATACCTGTTTTAAAGCATTTATATACATACAAATGTGTTGCAGATACCACATTAAAACATAACATACATTTATATAACCAATATACTAAATTTATCTTTGTAAATAAAGAACTTCCTTTTAATTCATGCATGGTTTTTGCAGCACAACCTGATTGTAAGTTGAAGATCACCATTTTGTTTATACAAAAACATATCCATCTTATATAGTTGAAGTTTTTTTACTTACAATCCATTACAAATACTAAATTATCTTTAAAAGCTAAAGAACAATGGCTGTAAATTTATAATGTAAAAAAAATCCCTACATGTTTATGATTTAAATGATTCTGAGAGGGGTTTATACTTAAATTTATTTCTATTTGGGTTTGCTCTCCTATCTGCCCTTTTTGAACAAGTCTGCAGTTTCATTGTGATATACAATATAGGAATTGTCAGGAGAATGTGTTCAGAATTTTGAAATACAGAAATTTAGCATTGTTAAGTCAATGTTTTTCGTTACTTACTATTACAGCTTGATAGAAAAATTAAGGCTATTTGTGGTTTTATGTATATAACATGCACGTTCTATATCATTTATATGCATTCTACATTATGTATATTTTATAAATATATGTTTACCTTATAAATGAATTATCCACATATACGCATATATATCACACATTTCCTAAATTTTACATTAATACAGCCACTGAGTTTGATGTCATTAAGCTGCAAACATTATGTGTATAGGATTTACATTGTCACTACAATTTAATTTCTAGACACTCTGAAATTAAAAGAAGCTTCTCATATTAATTTTTAGCATCACGATATCATCATGCCAAAGAACATAAACTGTTTTTGCAGAATAAAATATCTCATTTCAGATATGAGATCTGGAGCAATAAGACTCATCAAAACAAAAGTCAGAGATGGCAAGACAACCAAGAGCAATACATAGTGTTACCATTAAATCTGATGACTATAAAACACTGTTTTTTATATAAATATATAATTTCTAAATAAGTAAAGCTGGCTTGATTCTGTTTTTAAATAGTAAAATTTAATATTGTATTGAGCCATTTGTTTTATAATACTTGCTGCAAATGGTAAATATATATATTACCATGTCCTCCTGATGGCTAACAATGGGTTAGACTATAAATGAAAGTCAATGAGGTAGGTATTCATTTTATTACCATTTATATCATGTTTTTCTAAGCACCTTGTGCAATGCTAACAGAGATTTAAGGTTCGCTACTTTTTCTTTTGTTGAAAAATATGAATCTTGGTAAAATTTAAATAAAGGCTCTAGGATATTTTGTGATGAAGACCTTGATATATTTTGTGATTCAAAACTTCGGAAATCAAATAAGGCAAGACTTTTACCTGAAAGACACCCAGCGACTGACAGAAATAGAATTAGTTTCCAAGAGGGAGCCATCCTTGGTCACAGGGTCTTTTGTGTCCCAGTGAGTCAGCAGCACTGAGGTTTCTTCATTAAAGCTTTCCCTGTGGAGATGGGGAAGAGGTTTTAAAAGCAGAGAACATAAACAGGCAAACAAATACAAACGAACTAAAAAGCAGGTAATAACATAATAACAACTTTTTAATGCAAAGGTCAGCTTAATATGTCATTATTGACAATAGTAATACAGTTTCCATTAGAATCCCTTAAACACACAACACAAAAACTTGGAGGAAGAGATTATTTTCCCTATCATATTTATTTATACTGAATACTCTCTTAAGGATAGTAAAAGCATCAGGTTCTAATGGGGATGATTTTTCCTCACAGGGAATTTATAATAGCTATATTTATTATATTAGATAAATTGTTGGACAAGGAAAAGGGGGTGGAGGAACTAGTTTACACTAGTATAAACTCTGGTCTAGAATACAACTAATGATCAGTTAGCAATGATTTTACACGTTGTGCCTATATCCCATCTAAACCTCCACGCTGGATTTTTCTCATTTAATTATGAATGTCAACTGCCTTAGTTTTTAATTCCTGTGATAATCTGTACTGCGTTACAGTGCCCTGCATTGGTGAGTTATCTCTCTCTCAGCATCTTTGGCTAGCCAGAACTTAAGGGAAATAAGGATTTTCATGAATATTTTACATTTTTTTGTCTAATGCCATTTGATAACAATGACAAGTGTAGAACATTAATCTCTGTTGGTTCTTCTTTTCCCCTGAAACATATGATAAATATAAAAAGAATATAAAATTCTCCAAGAGCCAGACAAATGGGCATTGGAAATTTAAGACAAGTGTCCTCAGAAGTTTTAGGTGTCATTTATTCATCTTTGCCAAAAGCAACTGAGAAATACTAATACAGTTTGATACTATTCGCCTCTTAGAAACTGGTTTTCCCTATTGTCCTCAAGGTCCAGGTTTTTCTTTCCATCTGTTAGGTAATACCTTAAAAATACTGATGGGCATTTTTTTTTTTTTCATTCATCAGGGTCATAATTTAATATAGTGCTGCCAAAGGACGGAAATCCCTTGTTAGTGAGTCTTCTACCTGAATAATATTTGCTCTATTTTATTTATCTGTTTTAAATCAAAGCCTTGGTAGTCTTTTAATTTTATGGTTGAGGAAGAAAGTTAATGAGTTAATAATGGTTGATTTATAATCCACCTCTGCTAAAAAAGACATTTTCTTCACCTTTTTTTTGCTAAGTAAATATTATCAGAGATAACAAATCAGAAGCATAACAATGACTCTATAGCCACAGTTTTGACTTTTTATTTTGAAATAATTTCAGTAGAAAAAATATTTCAAACCCTATTCAGAGAAGTCCAACATGCCCGCACACGGCTGATACACAGACCCATCAGTTTCGATATTTTGTCACCTTTGCCATATTATTCTCTTTCCTTGTCTCCCTCTCTCTCTTCCTCTATCTGTTTTCTGAACGTTTAAGAGGCAGGCTGCACACATTATACTCCTTGAACACATAATACGTTCCGTGTACATTTCCTGTGAACGAGGGTATTCACCTATGTAATGACTTTAGCAGCAGTTATCAAGCTCAAGAAAGTTAACGTAAGTGTAAGGCTGACACTCTATAGTCCAGTTTTTTCTTATGTGTTTATCATGTCTTTTTTGAACTTTTTCTCCTCCATTCTTAGAACTCAGGCCTATAGTTTATTTTTAGAGTTTAAAACATTTTTGTTATTTATAAACTGCCTCTTACTGGAAAGGAAAAGAAGAAAACCAGTACATCAAACATAACAAATAGAGACTTAAATTACGATTCTTGAAAATGCATTTTAATTTGGAATTTTTCAATCTGTGACAAAATTGGCCTTTCTTGGACTGTGGACTCTGACAAGTTAATCTAGTTTTGGGTCTATTTTTGATTAGCTTTGGCTCAGCCCCATGCTCCTGAAATGGTACTTCTGTTCTCTATGTATCATGTCCTTCTCTGTTGTCTAAAACATCTTCATCAACAAATGCAAACCTTATGTCAAACTTATATGCCATCCACTGTCAAAGGGAATGTCAAAGGGAAAAGACACAGGGAAATTGATTGCAAGCTAAGAAACAGACAGGGTTCTTCAAATGTACTAATGATACAGCACTATCAAAGAGGAATCAAAGCTTATAGATGGTAGGAATGGTCCTCACAAAGCTTGAAAAAGGCCATGCTCTTAGGCAAAGATCTTAAAGTTTGAGTTGGGGGTGCATGGAGAGTTGACGATGAACAAATGGCTGAATAAGGAAATACCAGAGAATGATACGTACTATGAAGAAAGCCACACCGAGTGAAGGGACATTGGGTGACCAGAGGACAGAGAGGGCTGCCTTAGTAGAAGGTGGTTCATGGCTAGCCTTTTTGATAAGATAGCATTTAGGTTCTGAATTCGTGTCTTCATCATGCTATCATGAAATAATCTTTATGGATATACTCTAGGCACATTTTTCTTCTATTCTCAAATATAAATGGTACAATGACTGATTACTGAATGTATCCTTACCAAGTTAAAATCTCTTCAAAGAAAAACAAGAAATGTCTGTGTGTTTGTGGGTATATGTGTGTGCACACAATTTCAAGCATTAATGCTTGGTGTTTTTAAGTTACCTGGCAACGAAAACTAAAAAAAAAAATTGTTCTTTAAAAATCATTATTTTTAAGATAACTAAAATATATTCTTTGTTTTTTGCTTGCTTCTCTTCCATTTCCTACTCATCCTTCCAGTCCTCCTTATCCTTCTCATCTTCCTCCTTCACCTCCAACTTTTCTCTCTCTTTCTTTTTTAGAAAAAGGTAAAACACAAATTAAGCAACCTTTAAGATTTTAAAGTATATAAAACAGGAAAAAACATCTTTTATTCAAAAACAAATTATCCACTACTCTAATAGATCCATGCATCCAAACAACAAAACAATTTAATTAATCACACATATATTATGTTCTTACTATATACCAGGTTATATTATAATCACTGAAGAAGTGTTATTAATCAAGTAAGAAGAATGTTTATTTAGTGATATTTTAATGGAGATTGACAACTGCACATTAAACTGTGGTGCATGCAGAGACTGAAAAGCCATCAATACTAATCTGGAAACTATCAAATGGATATATTAATATATAGTATCCCACAATTTTAAAATAACTTACTTAAATGCTTAGAATGTATACCTATCATCACCTTTGGTATTCAAATAACAAGTTATGAAATTATATAAAGTTTATTTGCAATGCTTTTCCTTGATTCATTGCAAATATTTGCCTGGAAAGAAAATGAGGTAGATTTCTCTGTTAGGATATAGTAATGAATTATAAAGAATAAATGAGTGGGCTGCCTGGCTGGACCTACTTAGGGTTTTCAGGAAACATGGAAGCGGTGGTGGTTGGAGGAGTCTAAGGATTCTTGTGACGGTCTCTGGCTGTCCTCTGAGAGGAGACAGGAGGATGTCACTGGAATCATCTTCCTCTTCCTCGCTATTATCCTTGCCTTCTCCCTTTCTCTCGGTACTAGAGAGTACCACTAACACTTCCCCACCCCAATGTCCTACGTCACTTCCCGGAAACTGAAGCGTATTCTGTACTGGTTTGCCAGTTCGGTAGGCCCCCAGCATGAATGTTTCCTACAGGACTTGGTAGCTAAGGCAGTGCCAGGAAAATTACAGCCACTCCTGCAAGGTCTGGAGCGAATTAGTTTGTCCGGGGCAAACCGACCACCTTGCATCTTTGAGCGCCAGCTACGTTTTCAGGATCAGTGGTTTCAAGGGTGGGTTGACGAGGAGTGCAATGCATTTGTTAAGCAACTGGAGGTTAGTGAACCAGAATTTATAGCAAAGGTTTACCAACCAGTGGCTGCTACAGCTGGGAAGGACTAATTGGCATTAAAATCAAAGGAAGACAACCACAGCTGATGGAGTTGAGGGCATGCCCTTACCCTGAGAACTCAATTCAGATGTGCCACTTGAAGATCTGGATACGTAACCTGATTATCTGACTGAGCTCGTTGACCACCACGACCATGGTTATTTTAAAGTTAATAGCAAGTCAACTGAACTCCTAAGAAAATCTAGATCCTCAGTGTGCCTCTCAGCTTGCTGCTTTCCAAGGGATGTCAAACACCCAAAATGTGATGGCTTCTTTCACAATGCTAAAGAAAAGGAGCTGGAGTACTATAACAAAGTTTTGCCCTGCCACTGGCCCATGAGGTATACAAAGTAGAATCCTCCTACCTCAAAGAATAAGGGTAATAAAATGCTATATTTTTTATAGTTTAGCTTGATTCAGATGCTGGTTTATCACCTTTACCAGATTCTGGCATAACTATGTGATATCCCAACCACTAGCTTTCTGAGTGATGATTTATTAAAATTTATGAAAATCAGGAGTGTGGAATAATTAGTTGCTCCCTCCTCCACTGATGTTTGTTAGAATCCAAATAATGAGTCTTTTCTAAAGCATATGTGATAGCCTTGGTGTTCCTATACTCTAACTTCCTTCTACAATAATATGAAAACCCTATTTTTCTTTTTTGTACCTATGTAAAGAAATGGATTTCCAGGAAAAAAAAAAGAATACATGAATATTAAGATTGATTGCATGGACAAATACAAAAAAAAAAACACAAAACACAGAACTTAACAGGAGTATGAAATAGAACTAATATAGATTTATTGCATAAAGAAAATAAAATATGTTACCACTTGACTACTAAAGTTAGTTTGCCTTGTTTTAAAAGATGCATATAGAAATCTGCCTCGTTAATCTTGTGTGGGTATGTGGAGAAAGACAGAGAAAGCTAGATTTCCATAATTGCCTGTTGACCTCTTTCTCCAGTTCCACTGCAATGAACTTGTTACAGTCTGACCCCTTACAGTCCATCCTCTACACAGCAATTGGAATTATATTTTAAAAACAAATCAGACTACATTTTCCTTTTCCAGTAGCATATTCTTAAAATAAAATCCAAATTTCTTATATAGTCTACAAGTCTCTAGGTAATCTGGTCCCTGCCTAATTCCTTAGCACTCTCCCTAACTCACTCCATTCCCCCAGACTGGTTTTCTGGCAGCTCCTCAGATGTGCCAAGCGCTTTCCATCAGTTCTTTCCCTCATTGCACCTTTAAATTATTCAAGTATCTGCTCTACAGAGCAGCCTTTTCTGAGCACTTGCCTTGACATTGAAAGTTCATCTTCCTGCCAGTTCTTTCCCTAATTTTCCTTATGCTTCCATCATCTTATTTTTCCTTCCTAGTGATTTTCAATGCCCAAGGTTACACAATTTATCTATTTACTTCTCAATTATATGTTCCTCCTGCTGGACAAACCAGGAAAACAGGAATTTTTGCCTTGTTCTTCCTTATAGCCTCAGCATTTAGAATGGTGCATAGCAGTTAATAGGTGTTCAATTTATATTGATTGAATAACAATTATTGAATTAATTGACCCTTCTGGTAAGCAAATTATTTGGCACAAGTACTATGTGCTAGGCACTGTTAAGCATTTAGCCTACATACCTCCATTTATTAACTGGACAACTCTTATAGATGAAGATGAGAAGATTCAGAAACCTTAAGTAACTTGCCCAAATCATATAACTATAGTGCACACAGAAATTTTAAGGGTAAAACACTATTAACCCCTAAACTGCATAATTTCTTACAAAACTCCACAGCAATTTTTAAAAGAATATCCAGGAACCTTTTTCTTCTGGTATAATTGGGACTAGAACTGAGTTAATTAAAAAAAGAAAAGAAAAGAAATCATATATATATATACACACACACACACATACACAGACACACACACACACACATACACTCTGATGGCCAGTCATCCAAGATGGTGGTATAAGAAACCCCACGGCACAGTTCTTCACAGAATCACTGAAAAACTAGCAGAAGGGTTCGGTTCCTGGTGCCTGCTCATGTGAAAAAAAAAAAAAAGAAAAAAGAAAAACTAGTAAAAACTGACAGAACTTATTTCCTCAAACGCCACCAAAAAGAAGGACTGCAGTAACAGCAATGCTTAATCAAGCAAACGAAGCTTTAAAAATGGTAGGAGAAACTTATGGCACCCCTCCTTGTACTTCTTCAGCCCCCTCCCTGTAGAGGCACAGAGCCAGCCTGTGCTCCAATTGTGGGTCCTCAGCCCGGCTCCACAGGGACCCGTGTAACCTCCTTTTTGCATGCTGGGTGCCTAAATGTCCATACCAATCCAGCAGGTGGCAGCATGAAAGACTGAACCCGAAAACTTGTGGCAGGCGAGTCCTCTTAGAACTTGCCCTGCAGACAGAAGCAGTTAAAGCAGTATACGTCAAAGTGGCCTATGACAATGGATTACCAACTTTAAGATGTACAACTGAGCACTAGGGTACAGTGGAGAAAGTCTGTCTCATGGGAAATGCAGGGGACATTCAGATTCCTGTAAATGGGGGAATTTGTAAGGCCACTAGCAAGTAAAAGCCCCAGAGAAGACAAAGGCTCAGAAAAGACAGGAAGGACCCTGCACTTAACTATGACCTCTGGCTGATCTTCTTGGTAAGAGAATGAACTCTGAGGAAAGTATTAGCCAAGTAAAAGCCAATTTGCCAAGACTTTGAAAGGTGCTTTTTCCCATTTGTTTGCTTTTGTTAGTTCTTGGAACTCAATGAAATCTCCCTCAAATCACTAGCTGGATACAAACCTAAGGAAGAATAGTTCAGGGACTAAATCCTGGAATTAACATGCTAAAATATTAAAGTGTACAGAGTAGAACAAAAGACTACCAAACAAATAAAGAAACAGGAAATAACAGTACATACAAAAGAACAAAATAAAAATACAGAAACTATCAACCAAGAATTCTAGATTTTGGATATACTGGAGAGAAACAAAAAAAAAAAAAAAAAAAAAAAGAAGACCTTCAATATTCAAGGAGATAAAGAAAAACAGAGAAAGAACTAAAGGATACCAGAGAAACAATGAATGAACAATAGTAGAACCTCAATAGAAACATAAAGATTTTAAAAAGAAACCAAGCAGATATACTGAGGTTGAAGAAGACAATAACAGAAATGAAAAAATCCTTAGAGGGTTTCAACAGCAGTTTGGAGCAGTTTGAAAGAATCTGTGAACTCAGAGAAAAAACAATGGAAATGATTCAACTGAGGAGAAGAAAGAATAAAAAAAAGAATGAACAAAGTGAATAGAGCCTAAGAAATCTGTGGGATACCACCAACCATAGCAATAAACGCACTGTGAGAATCCCAGAAGGAGAAGAAAGAGAGACAGGGTCAGAAAGAATATTCAAAGAAAGAATGAAAGAAAATTGAAAGAATATATACATTCAATAAGCCCAACAAATCCCAAAGAGGATAACGTCAAGAGAACCATTCCCAGACACACAGTAGCCAAACTCTCCTCACAAAGGACAAGGAGAGAGTACTAAAAGCTGCAAGAGAAAAACAATGCATTATATACAAAGGAGCCCCATTAAGATTAGGTGGCAACTGCTCATCAGAAAGCATGGAGGCAAGAAGGCAGTGGGATGAAATACTGAAAGGGCTGAAAGAAAACAATTACCTGTCAAGAATTTTATATCTGTTGAGAATGTCTTTCAAAAATAAGAGAGAGATTAAGACATTCCCAGATAAACAAAACATGAGGGAGTTCATGATGATTATATATGCCCTACAAGCAATGCTAAAGGGAGTTCTTCAGACTGAAGTAACAGAATACTAGGATAGTGGATTGAAGTGGCCAAAAAAAAAAAATCTCCTGTAAAGGTAACCATGTTTGTCAATGGCTGAGAGATTCCAAACAGAGTCGAGAGGTTATCCTGGAGGTTATTCTTACGCATTAAGTAGATATCACCTTGTTGTTCAAGATGTAGTGGAGAGGCTGGAGGGAATTGCCCGAAAATGTAGTGCTGTGTTCCAGTAGCCATGTTTCTTGATGATGATTGAACAATGATATAGCTTTCACAATGAGACTCTGTGAATGTGAAAACCTTATGTCTGATGCTCCTTTTAGCTACTATATCAACAGAAGAGTAGAACATATGGAATAAAAATAAATAATAGGGGGAACAAATGTTAAAATAAATTCAGTTTGAAATAGTGGTAAATGAAAGCGAGGGGTAAGGGGTATGGTACGTATAGTTTTTTTTTTTTCTCTATTATCATTTTATTTCTTTTTCTGTTGTCTTTTTATTTCTTTTTCTAAATCGATGCAAATGTACTAAGAAATGATGAATATGCAACTATGTGATGATATTAAGAATTACTGATTATATATGTAGAATGGAATGATTTCTAAATGTTTTGTTTGTTAATTTTTTTAATTAATAAAAAAAATTTTTAAAAGGTAACCTTTTTTTTTTACTTCTTACAGGTTTAAAAATGCAAATGCATAAAAGTATTGATCAATCTATGGCTTTGTACATACTATTAGGAAGCTATAATTTGTAAGTACCACAAAAAGATGGGGAAAAAGAAGGGTATAGGGAAGTGAATGTATATACTGATGAAGTCAAGTTGGTAGCAAATCAAATGTGATTATTTGAAAATATATTTATAAAATATATTTACAATGTTAAATTTTAACCCCAATGGCTCCACTAGGAAAATGAATGAAATATATATTCAGAAAGAAATGAAAAGGGACTCGATATGGTATAATACCAGAAAATCAAATAAATATGAAAGTAGGCTTTAACTGAGGAATTAAGTGAAAGCTAGGAATAAGATTTATAAAGACCAACTAGAAAAATAGCAGAAGAAAGTCCTACATTATCAGTAATGGCTTTAAAGGTAAATGGATTAAATTCTTTAGTCAGAATACAGATGATGGAAAACTGGATAATAAAGTATGACCCATATACCCAAAGTGTGAGCAATGAAAGAAGAACTAGATAAATGGGATCTCTTCAAAATTTAACACTTTTGTGTATCAAAGAACTTTGCCTCAAAACTAAAAAGGCAGCCTATGCATTGGGAGATAATATTTGGAAACCACTATAAGATAAGGGTGAAGTATCCAGAATATATAAAGAGATCCTACAATGCAACAGCATAAAAAACAAATGAAAAGATGCTCAATGACACTGGCTATTAGGGAAATACAAATCAAAACTGGAATTAGATGTGATTTCACACCTACTAGAATGGCCATGATGAAAAAAAAAACCAGAAAACAACAAGTCCTAGAGAGGATGTGGAAAAAGAGGCACACTTATTCACTATTGATGGGAATGTAGAATGGCACAACTGCTCTAGAAGGCAGTTTGGCAATTCCTCAGGAAGCTAAGTATAGAATCACCATTTGATATAGCAATCCCATTACTAGGTATATATTCAGAGGAAATGAAGGCAAGGACACAAATGGGCACTTACATACCATTCCTTATAGTGGTATTATTCACAATTGACAAGAGATGGGGACAGCCCAAATGTCCATTAATGGATTAGTGACTAAACAAAATGTGGTATATACATATAATGAAATATCATACAACTGTGAGACAGAATAAAGTCATGAAACATGTTACAACATGCATGAATTTTGAGGACATTATGCTAAGTGAAACTAGCCAGAAACAAAAGAACTAACATGAGCTAAAATTAATGAGTGAACTTTGAGAGTTAAAGTTGAGACCACAGCTTATCAAAAACTATAAAGAAGGTAGAAATTGGGCATTTGATGCCTAAGGAGTACATAATATTCAAGAGGACTGATGGCAAAGATCCAAAAATGGATAGCATAATATTATTTGATGATATCACAATACTGTAAGTACACTGAATGAAGCTGAGTGTGAGCACGCAGATTGAGGGGGGAGGGCTGGAGGCATGTGTGACACCAGAAGGAAAGACAGAGGATAATGACGGGGATGGTGTGACTTAGCAATGCCTAGAATGAACAATGATGGTGATTAAATGTACAAATATAAGAATATTTTTACATGAGGAAAAACAAATTAATGTCAACATTGCAAGGTGTTAAAAATGGGATGGTATATGGGAAAAATATAATCAATGCATACTATGGTCTATAATTAATGGTAACATTGTAATATGCTTCCATTGAATGTAACAAACGCAAAATGCCAAAACTGAATGTCAATAAGCAGAGGATTTGGGGAAGGGGTTATAGGAATCTCTGCAGATGAAATGGAAATGTCTCATATAGATTGCGGTGTGAAGGCACAACTATGTGATTATATGGAGCCATTGACTTTTTACTTAGGTTGGATTATATGATGTATGAATAAAACTGTTTAGAAATTAACAGAAAGATCCAAGTGCTGGAGAAATTGTGGAATGAAAGATGTACCAATTCATTGTCGGTAGGGACATAGAGAGGTGTAGCCCTGCTGAAGGGCAGGGTGGTAGCTCCACAGGAGGCTAGGGACGGGGTTGCCATAAAATCCTGCAACCCCATAGCTAGGTGTATACTTAGAGGAACTGAGAATGGGGCAGTAGTGGACATCTGCACACTGTGTTTATGGGGGCAGTGTTCGATATTTGCAATTGATGGAGCTAACCTAAGTATACATTCTCTGAAGGATGGAAAGGGGAACTGTGGTGTATACATACAATGGGCTATTGAGTGGATGCAAGAAGAAACAAGTCATGAGGAAGGTAACTACGTGAATGAAACGTGAGGATGGTATATTGAATGAAATAAGCAGAAACGAAAAGACAAATATCATTACACCTCATGAATATGAACTAACTATAATGTGCAAACTCTGAGAATTGAATTTGAGAGAACAGGTGAAGATCTATTGTAAAGGTTCCTAAATTATAATTTCTTACAATAGCAGTCACATATACTCTGGAGTTGTAACTGCTATTTGTACATTCTTAAAAGCTGGGTGTATTACCTGGTCATACCCTGGAATTTCAGGTAATTGTGTGACACCTGAGACCCAGAGTTAGAGTTCTGCAGCTATGAAAGTCAGCATTACCTCATAGAGCAGCTGTTAAAAACACTGAAAAAGTGATTAGACAATTAGATATATGGATGAAGCTGATCTGAGTAGGGGTAAGTAAAGAAGACTAAAGATTAAGGATGATATCAATGGTATTTTAAAACTTCAACTTATTTGTAAGACCAAAGGACGAGCTGTTCATTTGGTGCAAAATTTATATTTTCGATAGCACACAATATAATCTAATAAGGACAGCTTATTCAAACTCCATAATTATATGGAACCTTTAATAAGCAGTGAGAGCTTGTTGATTTTTACAGGTTGGTGGGATGCCCCACTACATTCCAGAGTAATCTGGGCAGAGCATTGAAAGAATATTTGCAAAGTCCCCTTGCGGAACTGAGGATAAAGGTAGAAATATTAAATTTCCCCACCTGGGGAAGACCTGATATTCTCTCATTCACTGGGGAGTGCCATTTTGATGGGCCAGGCCCTCATTCTTGGGGCTTACCCTTATGAAACTTATACCTGCAAAGGAGAAGCTAAGCCTACTTATGATTATGCCAGAGAGTCACCTCCAGAGAACCTCTTTTATTGTTCAGATGTGGCCTCTCTACGTTAACTCCGCAGGTGAGCTCACTGCTCTCCCAACTACATGGGGCATAATGCTCAGGGGCACGATTCTCCCTGGCAACATGGGACATGACTCCTGAAGATGAGCCTGGCCCTGGCATCATGGGCAGTGAGCAAGACTTCTTGACCAAAAGGGGGAAGAGAAATGAAACAAAATAAAGTTCTGTGGCTGAGAGATTTCAAATAGAGCCAAGAGTTCATTCCGGAGGTTATTTTTATGCAGTATATGGATATCCCCTTCTAGTTTTTGGTGTATTGGAGTTGCTAGAGGAAAATACCTGAAGCTGTTTAACTATAATCCAGGAGCCTTGATTCTTGAAGATGATGGACTAACTATAGAGCTTTCAAGGTGTGACCATATGATTGTGAAAACCTTGTGACTGACACACCCTTTATCCAGTGTATGGACAGATGAGTAAGAAAAAATAGACTAAATAATAAGGGGGTATGGGATGTTTTAAATATTCTTTTTCACTTTTAATTTTACTTTCATTCTTTTTTTTTTGGAGTAATGACAATGTTCAAAAATGATTGTGATGAAGAATGCACAGCTATCAGATAATACTGTGAACCACAGATTGTACAATTTAGATGATTATATGGTTTGTGAATATATAGCATTTTCAATAAAATTATAGTTTAAAAACTTAAAAAATACATTGCAATAAAACAGGGAAGTGAAAAAATACAAATGTTTCTTAAATTTTATGTGATGTATTTTTTTTTATTTAGGTGGTGATGTGTGAATTCTCACATCCCATGAATATAATAAATACAATCATGAAGAAAAAGCATGACCCAACTATATACTGTCTACCAGAAACTAATTTTAAAGTCTAAACACAAGTAGGTTGAAAGAGAAATTATGAGAAAAATACATATCATGCAAATAGAAACTAAAAGAAGGCTGGGATAGTTATGCTAATACCAGTTAAAATAGACTTTAAGTTTCAAAATACTACAAAGGACAAGGAAGATGACTATCTACTCATAAAGGGGTCAATTTAACAAGAAGATAAGAATTATGAACACATGTATCTAAATGCATATTTCTGAAATATATCAAGTACATATTAACTATTTGAAGGGACAAATAGACATTCTACATTAACAGTAGGAGACTCCAATACGCCACTATCAATAATGGGTAGAACATCCAGCAGAAGATATATAAGGAAATAGAAGAATTTAATAATACTCTAAACCTACTGGACCTAACAGATATATAAAGAACACTGTACCAGTCAGCAGTAGAATACATACTCTTCTCTTGGGCACATGGTTCATCCTCCAGGATAGATTATATGCTTGGTCATAAAACTAGTTAAAACAAATTTTAAAATACTGAAGTTACACAATATATTTTCTTTGACTACAATGGAATAAAATGAGAAATCAGTAACAGGGAGAACTAAACAGTTCATTAATATGTGGAAATGAAACAACATATTTTTAAACAACCAATGGGTTGAAAATTTGTGCCAGTTTGAAGCAGTTGTACCCCAGAAAAGCCACGTTCTTTTTCCTGATCCAATCTGGTGTGGCCAGCCATGTTTCATTTAATCCTGAATTAATGTTGCAGATGGAAACTTTGACTGAATTGTTTTGGTGGAGATGTGACTCTGCCCATTCAAGGTGGGTCTAGATTAGCTTACTAAAGACCTTTCAAAGTGGAAACATTTCAGAGAGAGCTCAGAGCCAAAAGAGACATAGACATTTGGAGATACCTAGAGTCCTGACAGAGAGAACTGATGCCTAGACAGGGATGCTTGGAACCCAGCAGACATTTCTATGTACCATTCCATGAGATGCTAAGCAAGCCAGAACCCAGAGATGTGTCCCGGAGGAGCTTAGTGAAGTCCTACAGAGCTAAATAAGGACCCACAGACACTCAGAGAAGAAACCACTGGCATCAGAAGTTGGAAGCAACAGAAATGGGAACAAAGACCAGGAGGCGCCAGTCATGTGCCTTCTCATGTGACAGGCATGGGCCTTTCTTGAGTCAATGTATCTTTCTCTGTGTGCCTTAATTTGAGCATTTTTATGGTCTTAGAAATGTAAACTTGTAACTCAATAAATTCCCATTTTAAAAGCCATTCCCTTTCTGGTATATTGCATTTTGGCAGCATTTAACAAACTAAAACCAACTGTATGCCAACAAGTTAGATAAATTAGAAATAGACAAATTTCTAGAAACACATAAACTATGAACACTGACTCAAAGAAGGAATAGAAGATCTCAACAAACCAATAACTAGTAAAATGATTGAATGAGTCATCAAAAACCTCCCAACAAAGGAATGTCTAGGGCCGTATGGCATCACTGGAGAATTTGACCAGACATACCAAGAAGAATTAACACCAATTCTGCTCAAACTCATCCAAAAAATTGAAGCTCAGGGAACACTCCCTAACTCATTCTGTGAAGAAACACCCTAATTCCAAAGAGAAATAACTATACCAAAAGGAAACAAAACCACAAACCAATATCCCTTGTGAATACAACTGCAAAAACCCTCAACAAATTACTAAGAAACTGAGTCCAACAGCACATTAAAATAATTATGCACCATGCTCAAGTGGGATTGATCCCAGTTTTGCCAGGGTGGCTCAATGTAAGAAAGTCAATTAATGTAATATGTCACAACTTAAAAAAAAAGGGAAAATAAACAATCATCTCAAATGATGCATAAAAGACTTTTGACAAAATCCAACATCGCTTTTTGATAAAAATATTGAAGAAACTAGGAATAAAAGGAAGCTTCCTCAATATGCTAAATGATGTATATTAAAAACCCATACCTAATATCATACTCAATGGTGAAAGACTGAAAGTTTTCCACCTTAAGATCAGGAACAAAGTATGGATACCCACTGTCAGTCAACACTGTTCTGGAAGTTCTTGCCAGATAAATTGGACAAGAAAGAGAAATAAAATCCATCCAAATACGAAAGAAGGAAAATTCTCCCTGTCAGCATAAACCTGATCTTATGTAGGGAAAATTCTGAAAAATCCACAAGACTAATAAACAAATTCAGCAGTGTGGCAGGGTTAAGTTCAACATGCAAAAATCAGTAGTTTTCCATATACCAGTAATGAACAATTTGAGGAGAAAATCAAGAAATAAATTCCATTTTACAATAGCAAAAAAAGAATCAATTATCTAGGAATAAATTTAAACAAGGACTAAAAGATATTTATACAGAAAACTATAAACATTGGTAAATGAGATCAAAGACCTGAAGAAAGGGACGAGCATTCTCTATTCATGGATAGAAGACTAAATATTGTTTATCTAT
Organism: Tamandua tetradactyla; assembly: GCF_023851605.1. Classification (NCBI taxonomy): domain Eukaryota; kingdom Metazoa; phylum Chordata; class Mammalia; order Pilosa; family Myrmecophagidae; genus Tamandua; species Tamandua tetradactyla. The sequence goes on from NC_135334.1 coordinate 43,275,958, forward strand.
CAGTTCTACCCCAAACAATTTACATATTCAACACAATACCAAACAAATTTTCAACAGGCTTTTTGGAAGAACTGGAAAATCCAATCATCAATTGGAAAGGTAAAGGGCCCTGAATAGCCAAATCCTGAAAATAAATGAAGTTGGCAGACTCACATTTCCTCATTTTAGACTTATTAATCAAAACAGTATGGTACTGGAAGAAGGACAGACCTATAGACAAATGGAATTAAACTGAGAATTCAGAAACAAACCCTCACATCTATAGCCAATTGATCCTTTTTTTTTTGCATGGGCAGGCACCAGGAATCTAACTTTGGTCTCCAGTATGAGCTACCACGGCTTGACCCAGCCAACTGATTTTTGACAAGGGTTCCAAGTCCAATTGGGAAAGAACAGCCTCTTCAACAAATGGTATGGGGAAAACTGTACATCCATCTGCAAAAGAATGAAGGTGGACTCCTACATCATATAATATAAAAAATTAACTCAAAATGGTCAAAGACCTAAAAATAAGAACCAAACCCATAAAACTCCTAGAAGAAAACATACAGAAGCATTTTGAGGAACTTGTATTTGTCAATATTTTCTAAGACTTACTCCAAAACATGAACAACAAATTAAAAAATAAAAAAGGTAAATGGGACTTCATAAAAAATTAAGAACATTTGTACATCAAAGGACTTCAAAATGAAAGTAAGAAGAAAAGCTACAGAATGACGGCATTATTGACAATTGTCAAAAGATGGAAGTAACCCAAGTGTCCATCAATAGATGAACTGATAATCAAAATGTGCTATAATACATACAATGGAAAATTATTCAGCCATAGAAATAAATCAATTTCTGATATTTGTGACAACACAGATGAACCTTGAAGACATCACGTTCAGTGATATAAGCCAGACACAAAAGGACAGATATTGTATGATCTCCCTGATATGAAATAATTAGAATAAGCAAATTCATACAGTTTAAAACAAGAATAGAGGTTACTGGGGGGGGGGGGCTAGGGAAAGGGTAGGTGAATGGGAAGTTAATGTTTTATTGGTACAGTGTTTCTGACGGGGGTGATGGAATACTTTATTAATGGGCGGTAGTGATGGTAGCACAACATTGTGCTAGTAATTATCACTGTTGAATTACATAGATTTGTATCTGGTTAAAGAGAGAATTTTTAGATTGTATATATGTTACTAGACTATAAATTTAAAAAAAACAAGACTGTGCAACACAAACAGTGAATGCTAATGCAAACTGTGGACCATAGTTAGTAGTCTAATTATAATAGTATCATTCATCAATTGTAACAAGAGACCAAACTAATTCAAAGTATTAATAAAAGGGAAAACTGTGCAATTGATGTGTATATGGGCACTTTGTATTTACGGCAAGATTTTTCTGTTAACCTGCAACCTCTCTAATAAATAAATAAATAAATAAATAAATAAATAAAAACCACATAACACACATGTACCCTAAACACTGTGTTCTAATCAATACCATTTAACTCAATATTCTTAGGACAATCCTATTATATTTGGTTAAGATATTTTACCTGATCATGAATCTATAAACTGAATCTTGGTAAGCATGGAACTTGCATAGTGTCAATGTATAAACTAGATATCAACTTACTTAAATTTTAGTGTCTAATTTTTGGGGGGGATGTTTTCATTTATGGAGGAAAAACAAATTTCAATTATTCTGGAAAGCTGGAAAAGTGAAGATTGAGTAAAAGTCCTTCTACTCCAGTCAGCATGTGGCAGGGCTACCATATTAGGGACTTGGCTGTATATTTGGCAGAAGGAATAAAGTAATCAAATAACTCTTTCTTCGTACCTTATTCTCTATCTCAACCATATAACTCTACTGAGGCTGTAGCTAGTGGCACTAAGGACTAAGCAAGGGCAGGATAGGGCTCACAGCCAAGATCATAAAATAAGCTTTCAAGAGGAATTGTGTTTTGTTGTCCTTGCAGTTTTCTAACCCAATGCACCTGGGCAAAACAATAGATAATAAAAATGAGAAAGAAATCTAGTAGAAATAAAAAAGGTGTGCTTTTCTTATTATGTTTTTATCATATATTCTTTCAGGGCCAAGCAAAAGTGCCAAGAGGTAGAGGCAGGATTCAAGCTTTCAAACATAATCAGGGTAAGATATGATACTGTGAATCCAAAGAAATAAATTACAGATTTGTGCCCAGAACAAAATATTCTGCCATGTAGATGAAAGAAGGAGCTCTGTGTTAGATGTTTTGTAGGCATTCTTTAACCTGCTTTTCTATAGTGTGTAGTTAAGCATAGTGAAGATTCTGTTTTCTTATCACTTTTCATTTCATAACTTCTTTTTACTTCAGCAGAACCTGCCTCTGTAGGAGAGGGTTCAATAGGGATTGAAGGCAGAACAGCACTAGTCTTCCAGGACTTTTGGGAGAGGGTCAAATAGGGATTTAAAGACAAGCAGCACAAGTCTTCCAGGACTTTAAGCCAACTTTATAATTTTATTTAAAATCTAAGAGTAAAGAAGAAACATGGTTTAGGATTATTTTAAATGCTAAAAAGTTCATTTATTGGAGACTGGCGATGGACAAAAGACAACTACTCTAGGAATCTGGTGCCTGAAATATTCCATGAGTCATCCCACCTGGGTAGGTGGGACAGAAAGGCTGCCATTGCACCTGCCACCTGCTTCAGTGTAAATTCTGTCAAGACTTCGTTGGGATCCTGAGTACCATTCCATGGTCAGGTGACATCAGATTCCCTTTTCTGCTAATGTGGACAACAGGCACCAAGATTAAACTTCCTTCTTAAAATGACACAAACATATTAAAAACTAAATTTAAATGTCTCAATGAACTAGTTGGGAAGTAAAAACTTAATAGAGGTAAAGTTAGATGAAAACCAAAAACTGAGAACCAAGACCAACTTTAACCATTAGGCTATTTACTAAATCCTTATGCATATCAGGTTGGTGTTCATGTCTTCTTTGAGAGTCGGGGATTAAAAAACAAAACCTCAGGCTCACACAAGATGGTGGCCAAATAGGAGACCCTATCTAAATTTAGAATCCCAAAGGACTTATCATGAGAATTCACATGAAGTAGAAATATCTTTTTAGAGAGATACACCACCCAGAGAACAGTAAAACAAAATTTTCAGTGTTAAGTCATGGAAAGACAAGGATTTCATACTGAAAAATTCCATCATTATTCACTAAACACACAGTAAATAAATCACTTTGAAAGTAAAAAAAAAAAAAAAATGTTAGAGTCAGACTTATGAAGGCTTCAGATATTTGAATTTTCAGACTCATTGCAAAGTAAATATATTTTATCTATTTTTAAAGGAATTGGTACTATGAAAAAGAAGAAATTACCTTGAATATCAGCCTAAAGAGGCAAGTAAATGGAAAACATGAAAGGAAGGTAATCAGAATGGAGGATATAGTAAGAATGTCTAGTTAAATTTCTGCAAAGAGAAGGAGAACAGGTATGAGACAAAATAGGTGGAGAGATAATTGCTAAGAATTTTCCTGATAATGAAATTTACCAATTGTAAGTTTCTAGAAGACCAGGAAATTTCAGACAGTTAACAACTAGTTGCATCATAGTGAAAATGCAAAAGCAAAAAAGAAAAAGCAGCAAGACTTTTCCAAATATGATACACAAATAGCCAGTAAGCACATGAAAAGACAATCAAAATTCTAAGCCATTAGGGAAATGTAAATCAAACCACACTGAGATACCACTTCACCCTCACAAGGATGATTATTATTTAAAAAATGGAAAATAAGAGAGTGGATACAGGGAATTTGGAACTCTAATGCACTGTTGACGGGAATGTAAAATGGGTGCAATCATTGTGGAAAGCAATATGGTAGTTTCTCAAAAGTTAAATATAGAATCACCAGAATACCCAGCAATTCCACTTTTAGGAGTAAGCAAAAAGAAAGTGAAAACAGGGTCTTAAACATATACCTGTGCACTGATGTGTGTAGTAGCCTCATTCCCAGTAGCCAAATAGGTATGAAACCAACCTGTGTCCATTAACAATTGAATGGATAAACAAAATGTGGTACATACACACATGGAATATTGTGTGATCATAAGAAAAAATGAAGTCTATGAGACATGCTGCAACATGGAAGAAACTTGAGAACGCTATGCTCAGTGAAATAAGCAAGACACATAAAGACAAATTCATATGATGTCACTTAGCTGTGTAGAAATAACAAAACCACAGACAGAGTAAAAATGTAGATTAGAGATTGCCAAGGTATGGTAGAAAGTGGGAGGGACAAATGTATGTATGTTAAATATAATCTATATGCAAATAAAATTAATTTTTAAAAAATCATCCAGAGATTAAAAAAAGAGAACTTAGAAAATTATGAAAGTAGGAAAGTCAGACCCTCAGATGACTTTTTGATAGCAGGATGGGATACAAAAAGGACACAAGGATGAAACTTTGTGCCAGGAAGAAAAAAATATGAATTTATAATTTATTTAAAGGGCCACACTGACATAAAGCTACTGCCACTGTATCAAACACTGACAGTTTCCAAAAAACAAATCCTTCTTAAGGGAAATAATATATTTAGCAGACAAAATGGAAAAAGTAATTGCGGAAATTCTGAAATGTGTAAAGGGAAAATATCATTAGCTAATAAGTGTAATATTTACCAAGTGCTTTACATATGGAAACTCCATTTAATGTTCACATGAGCCCTATGAGGTGAATATATTATTCTCGTTTTATTAATGATGTGTCTGAGGCACAGAGAGGTTAAGTAAAATTTTCAAGGTCACATAGCTATGAATAAACTTTGGATTTACATTCTAACACTCTGGTTTCAGGGTATATGCCTGCAACCAACATGCAACACTGTCTGAAAGAATAATAAGCAAAACTTGTGGTGACTATGAAAACAAATTTAGGAAAATATTGTCTGCTAAAACAATAATAGTCATGTTTTGGGGGTTAAAAACATAAGATAAATATAAAATTAAAATTCATGAAAATAGCACATAAATCAGGAGAAAAGTAATTGAAATTAAAAATTCAGTAGTTCATGTTTTATTCAGAAGGAAGGAAAAGGTACTAACTTTAGATTTTTGTGAAGTATGTATGTTATATTTTCTAGGATAACTGCTGAAAAAATATAAAGCATATAACATTTAGATTGGTAGTTGAAAAAAAGACCTAATAAATATGCAATTGTTAAAATAAAAGGCAAGGGTGGACCACGGTGGCTCAGCAGGCAGAGTTCTCACCTGCCATGCTAGGGAGACCTGGTTTTGATTTCCGGTGCCTGCCCATGCAAAAAAAAAAAAAAAAAAAAAAAGAAAGAAATTCTAGGACAAACAGAAAGCCCCCAAATATATTCAAATACATTGATAAGTACAATATATGTAAGTAGTCAACATGTTCTCATACGAAAAAGTTGCTTACTATGGATTAAAAACAAAAGAGACAGAAAACCTAGCTCTACACCAACCCAAAAGATAAATCTAAAATACTGGGAAGTAAAGAGGTTGAAAGCATAAGTTTGAAAATCACCGCATAATTTTGTATGCTTGCTGGAAACTCCATGATATCCCCAGCATCATATAGGATTGGGAACCTATGGCTGAAATGAAAGATAAACTAGGATGCAGGAGAAGTTCACAGAAATTCTAAAAAATGCATTTTCCTCTGATCGTTGAAATTGTCAGTAAAAGGACAGCTACTCAGTCAGTTGATTTAAATCAGGGGTGGGCAAACTACAGCACGAGAGTCAAATCTGGCCTGCCACCTATTTAGGTTTATTAAATTTTGTTAGAACACAGCCACACTGATGTGTTCACATATTTTCAACGGCTGCTTTTCCACTACTATGGCAGAATTACGCAGGTGCGACAGAGACCTTATGGCTCACAAGCTTAATATATTTACCGAAAACTTTGTCAAACCTGATTATATTATAAAATCCAATGCAAAAGCTGTTACAACTCTACTCCATGACTAGGAGGGCAGGATTATAGGTAGAGAGAGTTTTGTTTACCTCTATTGACTGTGTGGTATTAAGCTACTTAACCTCTCTATTAATCAGTTTCAAATGAAGATAATAACCACACCTATAATTTACAGCTGCTGTGAAGAGTAAATAAACTCCATTTAGTGCATGTAAGCATAGAACAATAACTGTCAGTTAGTAAAGGCTCAATAAATGCTAATGATGGGCTAAAGAATATTTGGAATAGACAAATCAGGGTTGGCAAATCAATATTCAAAGTTGAGAAGATAGTACTTCATTCGTCAAATGCATTTCATTAACAGCTCAGTAAAGTGTTTAAGTATAATCAGATAAACTGAGACTTAACTTAGAGCACAGTAGCGTACCTAAGACCATCCTCTCCTATTCCTGTCACAGGGCTGGGTGATTGCATTAGTTGTCTTGATGCACGGGCCAGATCTTCCTTCAGCAGTCAAGGATCTTTTCCGCCAGCTTCTGGGAATGCTGCTATAGCCAGTCCCATGCTGATAGCTATCTTCTGGAATTATCTTAGTTGAGGAGAGTGGCAAGGTCAGGAAAAAATCACCTGTTTATCATCTGATCAGACCTGGGTACCCACTAAAGCCAAGGAGATAGTGGACTGGACATGTGACTCTGAGATCCAAGGATCATACACATACCATGCCTCCCAGAAGCATTGACCCTCATAGGATTTGTGCTACACAGATGCAATGATCTGTTGAAGCCATGACTGAAGCACCAACACAGAGGCAATACCTTGTGACAATGGGCCGTACCCCTCAGAGCACAGGGGGCTTTCTACACCATTGACATTGACCACAGCTGATCGAGCACACGGGTCTGGGAACCAAGGCAATACAGTGGCCCCAGTGACCCACTCAGGGAACTTGTGCTCATGTTCTATTGGTTTAGAGACCCTAATTACCAAATGGCATATCCAGCAAGAGGTTCTTGAAACTATCAGATGGCTGTCCTTATGCCAAAGGACCAGCAGGCAAGAAGAGCAGTTACCATCCTGGCAGGAGTAATTCATTCTGAACAACAGGAGATACAGCTGTTGTTGAAAATGGGGCAGGGGAAAATCTGTGTGACCCACTGGTGATCCACTTGGGCATACTTGTTACAGTCCTGCCCAGTCAGGATTAAACATGGTAGCAGCAGCCGCAGAACGAGAAGACAGGATGACTTGAAGCATAGACCCTCCACGGAAGGGGCCTGGTCACCAGCTGAGGGTGAAGGGAACCTAGAATGGCTAGTTCTGGAACCTGATGATGAGTATCAGCTGGGGCCCTGAGATAAGCTCAGGTAGCAGGAGCTGTATTTATCCCTGCTAACCTTACTTTTTAAAAAGTTTTTACCAGGAAAAAAGGCTCACTGGAATCGTAAAGATGCTCTTCCCAAAATGAATAAGAAGTGGGTTGTAATAGATGCTATGCTGATTTTCTCAGATAAAATAGAAGGAATTTCTCCCCCATCTGCTGGGAGCACTGCTGACAAACACTGTCAGTGATCAGTTCCTGTAGAGAATTGCTTTGCCTGAAATGGGGTGCCTGGCTGGGGAGAGGGTATAAAAGTTCAGCTAATTCACCCCAACTCACAGCTACTCTGAAGAGCAGGACCCGCTTCAGAGGTCCTGTGCATTCAGCAGAGGCCTTTGCTGAGAATGCGTCACAGCCCAGCTTCTTTCTCTGCCTGGTCTGCTTTCTTCCCCTCCCTTCCTCAGCTGTTGACTCTAAGAGCACACACGCATAAACTTCCATGTCCCAAGTTCATTCTGTTTCTCTCCAGCTCCCACAGGCACTTTAACCAACATAAGTAAGAAACTGTAACACTTTCTCTTTGTTCCATTAGTACACTGGGTTTAAATTAACATTAAAAATATTGTATTGAGTACTATATATATATATATATATATATATATATATATATATATATATATATATATATATATATATAATGCCCTTATATTAGATATTGTGAGTAAAAGGTGTTAATAAGGCATGGGATCTACTCCACAGGCAGTAATCCAGAAGGACGATAAAGCATGTGCATAGAATATTATAATCCAGTGAAAAATCATAATAAATATCATGAGAGACTTTAAGAGTTTAAAGAAAGGAGTGATTTAAGTTTACATATGGTGAATAGGGGACAGGTTCTGGGAAGAGATGATAATCCAGTGGGCCCTTGAAGAGAAATAATTTATACAGACAAGAGGTAAATTTAGGCAGAAAGAGTAGCACGAAGATTTTTATGAAGGTTACAAGCCAGGGTAGATTAAAGAAAGAAAAAATATTTGTTCGGAATGTGAATTGCCTCGGATGGTACAGTAGAGAATAGGTCTAGAAGCTATTCTGAGGCAGATTGTGGAGCGCCTGCAGCTAGGACAAGGATTTCTATTTTTAATTTTGGTTTGTGGTCAGAGAAGTAATCTAATTCAAAGTAAGAGTAGCAAAGTTTATGAGCCAGTAACTTGTTGGAAGAATAAAAAGACAGTATAGATTGGAGGCAGGGATCACCATAACTCTTTCTACAATCCCAGAACAATTCACCAGCCACACTCTTGCCCAATATCAATGTTCAAACAGCATCTCTTTCTATACTTTCTCTCAGTTCTTGTCACTACCATTGTAGTAGTTAGACTCAGGTGTGAAATTGGCCAGGTGATTGTGCCCAGTTATACTGTTATGGACTTAAATTATCAGCATGATAATTTCATCCATGGCTGATTACAACTTGCATCTGAGAGTCAGCTAAGGGGTGTGTCTTCTGCAATGAGTGAGGCTTAAAAGGAGGAGTCAGAACAGAGGAGCTCAGAGCTGACTCAAAGGTAGACTTTTGGAGATGCAGAAAGGACATACCCTGGTGGAAAGCTGTTTGACCCCAGAAGCTGGGAGAGAAGCCCAGCAGAATTTGCTGTGTGTGTTATGAAATTAATTTGTAATTAAACAAATCCCCTTTATAAAAGCCATTCCATTTCCGGTATATTGCGTTCTGGCAGCCTTAGCAAACTGAAACAACCATTCGTACAAGCCAAAACACAGGTGTCATTTAGACTTCTCCCTGTCCTTTCTCCTACTTCACCTCCCACCCCTTTCCCAAATAATCACAAACCTATGAAATCAGGTACAACAGCTATTTTGTTGAGCTCTATATACCTAACAAAGAGATACATGGTATCTCGCATATAGTAGATTCTCAAATATTTACTGACCAAATTTGCTGAATAGCCTTCTAACTGTTTTCTAAACTTCTGGATTAGCTCAGTCCCAATGTTTTCACATTGAAAACAGAATGTTATATGCCACATATCTAAATATTCAAATCTACTTAAAACATGAGTCTTAGCACATTCCTTTGAATGTGCTTAAATTTCTTCATTGGACTAACTTTTCTAATATAATAAACCCAAAATACTTAGCACTGACTGTTCTCATCCCTTCCTTTCACAGTTTTTCTTTCATAATTTTATGCCACCTAACAATTTTAATAAAAATAACTTTAATAGAGAAATTGCTCTCATGCACATACAACAAACTTCTGCACCTGTAAAACGGAAACCTACATTCTTCAGTCTAGTTTTAGAGGCTTTGTATATTCTGCCTCAAAGGATGCATCCTGCTACAAATTTCACTTCTTCACCTTATACATTTTGTGGCCCAAATCATTGAAATGAGTTTCTTTGCAAACATAATTTGCCTTGTATTTCTTCCTTGAACATGTCCACACTCACAACCCTCAGCATATTCTTTATTTCAAAATACTCAGTTGTGGAAGGAATGACATATATTATTAAGTTGCTTAATTAAGGGGAAATGCAAAGGTCTTAAGGCAAGACTGGGGACTGGTGTATTCAGGCTGCGGAGGGAAGATCAGCATGGCTGGAAACTAAAGGCAGGAGGAAGGGTAGGAGATTAAGTCTGTGGGTCACAAAGGGTCATATCAAAAAGCATTCATAGGCCAGGGAAAATAATTTGAGTTTTTGTTCTAAACAGCATCATAGTAAACATAAATTATTCTTGGTATACAACTCAGTATCTAAAGCTTCCAGATGTATTTCCAATATATCCAAACTTTTTCCCTATGAAGTACACAAGAAAAAATAATACTTCATTTTTACAGATCAGACAAAAAGTGATAGGACTCGCATAATGCCCCACATAATTCAATGTCAGCTTCAGGACTAACCCTCCCATCTTCTGATTCCTGGTCTAAAGCTCTAAACAATATACGACACCTGGATTTTCTATTTCCCACTATAGTGAGAAAATGTATTCCAACTACAGAGTTAGAGAATTTGACATAATAAATTTTGCAGATAAAACTACAAATACATCTTAGGGGAATCTCTTCTGAAAATGAGTGAAATGATATGGGATTTGAAGTCTCGCTCCTTATAGTAAGAGGGCCTCAGTGAAGGACAAAATGTGAGACATGAAAAAGGCTTGGGTTACTGCGATCTTGAAAACAAATCAGTGAGAACACATATGCTCAGGGTTCCGCATGAGCGGATAAATCAGTTAAATTCTGTGTAAAGAGCCTTAAATATACAATTTCAGGTATTTATCTTCTTGATTACCGAATAGTAGGAAGTGGTAAAGATTTTAGATGAATATATGTTTGTTTTCTGACAAACAAAGTGGGGCTCTGAGAGGGAGGTTCAATGACCCGACTAGTCAAGCAATGCAATAAGACATTGAAGAAACCCAAAGGACCCTGATAACTGAGGATTTTCTGTGCATAATAAAGTGATGTGAGTGGGATTTTAGGACCATGGATAGAGATAGAACTCATATTTGTTTTGGGATTTAAGTCCTTTTTAAATATGGAAACAAGGACCTTTTGAAGGCAGTCAAAATAAGACTAATTATGCTCACTTAGTCTTGGTTAAATTAGGTTTTTAGCGATTTACTTAAAATTTAACCTACATCTCCTCAGATAATTGGCATTTTCAATCATTGCGTTCATCTGCTAGTTGATACCACAGGGCTAAATTACATTTAGACAATGTCTTGTTATAGGCACATGGTTAAACTGGGAATTGTAAATAATTCCAAGGCAATGTGTGAAATCACTAATAGCAATCGCCTTGGGAATCAGATGCATCTCTGTTCTCCATTTCCATATTAAACTCTTTTGCTTGAGAACACAAAAACAAAACAAAACCAACAAAATCAAACGAACGAAAAACTTAGGAACATGTTCCACATTAATATCTAGTATTGATCTAAAATATCGGGATGCTCGTCTGGTTGACATTTACTTGCAATAAGACAAGAATCTGTAAGTGTGGACGCTTGTGTTGCTGACAAAGGAGTTATAAAGAAATCTCCAGGAATGAAGAAGGGACAACATAGGGACATGCAGTAGATACTTTTTTTAAATCTCAAACTGTAATCCAAATGACTACTATTGATTTTTTTTTTCACACAGCAACTACTGAGATGCAATGTCTACGTTCCACAGGGACTGGAAGGGATCGTGAAGAAACCAGAATTCCAGGAGAGCCAAGCCCTGATAAGCCCTTCGGTCTGTGTCACTGGGGTAAGGAGCCTTTTCCTGCTCTCAGCAACAAGTTCCTTGATTTCATTAGGCCCTTTGAAGCCCCACAAATAAAAGGTCTGAAAAAGATAAAACAGTAGTTATACCTTCCCCACATTTTTTCCCTCTAATTAGTTAACTGACTTTAAAGTCTTAAGTTTCAGTTTCTAATTTTAAAATCAAGCATTCGACACATATCAGAGAGTAGCAGACATAGGTAAGTTGTCAAAGACAAGATGTATTTTAATAAATTCTACTCCTCACTTGCCAAATAATTTAGAGGAGAATTGTGCACATGCCTTGCACCGGCCACATCTGTGAGATGCCGAGCCCGTGCAGAAGAGCACTCAGATTCTGACAGGGGTCCCAAGAGCCCAGCATCCTTTTCGTTTCCCTCAAAAGAGTGAAAATGGATCATCATGGTCTAGTAACTGAGAGAATTGGAGGGGATAAGATCAGGGCATGCTACAGTAACTTTTTCATAGCATTAAGTTGCTGGGCTTAGTTATTATTTAAGACATTTGTAGCAACAGCAGTCTATTCCAAATCATTAAAATGTTTTAAGCCAAGATATTCTTCACTTTGAAGTCTAATTATAATTTTCATATTTTTATATTTTTGACTAGCCAGCCAGATAGCACTTTATTGTTTGAAGAAGTCATCCATAAATCAGTTTTTCATTTAAGCGAAGTCAAGAAATTAGGGAGGGGAAAATTAAGCAATTTGTTCCATTTTGCAACTAAAAATAAGTCGCAGATCATATATAACAACCAAATTTCATAAAATATTTATGTGAAATAATTGTGGATTCATAGGCAGTGGCAAAATAAAATTACAGGAAGGTCCTGTGAACCCTTAAACTCTCTTCCCCCAATGTTAGCATATTAGAGTACAGTTTGCAAGCCATGAAATTGGCATTGGTACAATCTACAGGACTTATTCAGATCTCATCAGTTATAAATACTCATTTGTATGAGTGTGTTTGTGTGTGTGTGTGTAGGTATATGCAATCTTTTCACACGTGTAGCTTTGTGTATATCACCACTCCCAACATGGAAAATTATATCATCACCAGAAGGCCCTTCATGTTACCACATTTTTAGCCCTCTCCACTTTCTTACTCCTCCTAAACCCTAACTCTGGACAACAGCTGATAGGTTTCCCATGTCTATAATTACATTATCTCAACCATGTTACATAAATAGAATCATAGAGCATATAACCTTTTTAAGTCTGGCTTGTTTTCACTTAGTATGATTCCCCTGAGGCCCATCTAACTCGCTGTGTGCATCAACAGAACATTCCTTTTAATGGCTGAGCTTTATTCTGTGGTATAAATGCACCACTATTTGTTTAACCATTCATTGAAGGCTGTATGGCGTGTTTCCAGTTTTTAGATATTACAGATAAAACTACTATCAACACTCATGTTCAGATTTTGGCATGAACATAACTTTTCATTTCTCTAGGATATATATATGCAACAGTACAGTTGCTGGGTCATCTGGTAAATCCACTTTTAGGTTTTAAAAGAACCTACCCAGCTGCTTTCTAAAGTTACTGGGCCTTTTCACATTTCCACCAGAATTGATCGGTGATTTTTTTTTTTTTTTTTTTTTTTTTTGGTGTTAAGTCAAGGAACTCTTCCATTTGTCCAAAGTCCCAAAGAATTTCTCATATGTTCTTTTCTAAAAGATTTATGGCCTTAGAATTTACGTTTAAGTCTTTGATCCATTTTGAGTTAATTTTTGTATAAATTGTGAGGTTTAGGTTAAGATTCCTTTTTTCTTTTTGCCTATGGATATACAATTGCTCCAGCACTATTAGTTGAAAAGGCTCTTTCCTCCATTTGATTGCTTTCATACTGTAAGAATAAAATTAAGTTTAACTTTTACACAAGTTGGGGCAGGAAAGGGCTACAGGACAGCTCAAACTGGTCTTGCAGGCAGGGAAGGAGAGAGCCTCTGACGTAAGCCTAGAATTGGAGCCAAATAGGTAGATACGAGTTTAAATAAGTAACGGCGAGGGTCACTGAAATTTAAAACGTAATCAAAAGTGGGAACCTTTGGTGGGAAATTTGTATTAGTTAGGCTATGTGGGTAGGCTGTAACCTCTGGAGTATCCAATCAGTGCAGAAACAGGGTTGGGATGGGAGGGAGGGACCTGTGTGCTGGGCTTAGGGTATAAAAACCTGTGGCATTCTATTGTTTTGCATGCCGGTCACCATTTTTTGGCTGGGCACCCGTTCTTGCAAGATCATGAATAAATTCTTTTCTTCTCCTCAATCGGGTGAGCGTTTATTCTTTTTCAGGCACAGCTGTCTTTCTAACACACACCTTTTCAAAAATCGATCAGGCATGCTATTTGTGATTCTGCTGTTAGGGTCTTTATTCTGTTCCATTTTCCTGTGTGTCAGTCCCTCTGCCAATACCACACTATTTTTATTCCTGTAGCTATAGTTTAAGACCTAACATTAGGAAAAGTGGTTCCCTCCGCTTTATTCTTATTTTCCAAAGTATTTTTTTTTCTTGCTATACCAGGTCCTGTGACTTTCCATAAAATTTTTTAATAAGCTCATCTATGTCTCCAAGAAAACATTGCTGGGATTGTAACAGCAATTACGTTAAATTCGTGATCAGTTTGACATTTATTACTATGTTGATTCCTCCTGCCTGCAAGCATGGTACAACTTCCATTTATTTATATCTTTAACTAGCATTTTATTATAAGTGTACAGAACATGTACATATTTTGTTAGATTTATACATAAGGCCATTTCTTTGGAATGACTATCTTACCAGACAAAGGCCATGGATACTTTTACCCAACCTTCTCAATAACCAATTCCTAAGACACCGAGGTTTCAAAGAGAGAAAGAATTTATTACCAGCACATAGTAGGAGAGCAGATGCCTCGCAGCCCAAAATCTGTCTCCCCAAACTGTAGTAATTCTGATAGTTTTATTAGAGAAGAGGTTGGGCAGGGTTTAGGATAATGAGCACAGAGGCCCCAGATGAGATAATTAGAGGTGATTTAATTATTAAGCACGTGCAGATTGATTACAGAACGTGTGTAAGAAAATGGCAGAATGAGGCATGGGTGACCTTGTAGGATCAAGTCGAAGCTACCTTGCATGTCAGGTGGTCCCATTTTGGTTATAGTCTCGGTTACCAAGATAACTTGTGGTGGGTAAGTTCTGGGCTGACCAGGACTTCATTAATACATATTAGGGGTTGTCTTTAGTGATTACAAGATTCTCAAGTTGAAAAACTGGATAACTGGGTAACAAATGAAGGTTAGTAAGATTTTTTGCAATCACCGGGAAACAAGATAAAGGCTATACAATCATTATCAGAGATCAAGGCAGCTGGATTATAGTTTAGAGCTTCCAAGTATTTCCCTCTGTCTACTCCAACATTCCAGAAAGCAAAAAAGGAATATTTATATAATGATTCAGCAATCACAAGCATCCCTTAAATCCTGATTTCTTGGTTACAACTATAAATGAAATTATATTTTTCATTTCAGTTTCCACGTATTCATTTTTAATACATACAAATGTGTTCTTGTTTTATATATTGATCTTGAATCCTTTGACCTTGATGCATTTGATTATTACTTCTAATAGTTGTGTTTTGTTTTTTGGTACATTTTTGGTAATTTTCTATAGAGAATCTCATGTCATCTGGAAATAATAAGGACAGCTTTATTCCTTCTCTTTCTCTTTTATTTCCCCCTTTTTCTTACTTTATTTCAAGCTGGGACTTACAATACCATGTTGAATAAGAAAGGTGAGAGCAGACATGTTTGCCTTGTTCCTGATCACAGGGCAAAAGCTTAAATATGATGTCCAATGTACTTTTTTAATAGATGCTTTTTTTCCCAATCAAATTGAAGCAATTCCCCACTAATCCAACCTGTTGAGTTTTATCATAAATGAAGGTTGGATTTTGTCAAATTTTTCTGCACCAATTTATAGGATCATATGAATTCTCTATTCTAACCTGTTGATGTGGTAGTAATCAATCAATTAAAATTGGTTTTCAAATGTTGAATCAGTCTTGCATATCTGGAATAATTCTCACATGGTCATGCTGTGTAATATTTCTTTTCATCATTGGATTCAATTTGCTAACATTTTATTAAGAATTTTGTATATAATTTCATAAGAGATATAAAAGTGAGTGGGTTTTTTTTGATAGTTTCTCCAATTTTAGTAACATGATAATATTGTCCTCAAATAATAAGTTGGGGGCAGGCCACAGTGGCTCAGCAGGCAAGAATGCTTGCCTGCCATGCCAGAGGACCCGGGTTGGATTGCCGGTGCCTGCCCATGTAAAAAAACACAATAATAATAATAAGTTTTTCTCCTCCTTTATTTTCTGATATAAAATTGGTGCTAATTATTCTTTAAATGTTTGGTAGAATTTCCCAGTGAAAATATCTTGATCTAGAGATTTATTTTTTAGGATATTTTAAATTATAAATTCATTTACTTTAATAGCTATAGTATTATTCTGGTTATGCATTTCGTCTTGGCTGTGTTTTGACAGTTTGTGATTTTTGAGAAATTGGTCCATTTCGTCTATGTTGTCTACTCTATAACTGTTAAATTGTTCATGGTATTCCCATATTATCCTTTTAATTGTTTCTGAATCAACTGTGATAGTCTCTATTTTTTCCCTGAAACTTTGTGTTTTGTGCTTTCTCTCTTTTGTCAGTCTTGCTAGAGTTTATCATTTTTTTTTGGTCTTTTTTTGTTTTGAAGAAACAGCTTTTTGTTCTATTAATATTTCTATTATTCTGGGACTCAAATGATACACGTATTAGATATTTATTATTGTTTGACAGATGCCTGAGGATCTGTTGTTGTTGTTGTTTGTGTTTCTTTTTTTGTACTCATTCACTGCCACTAAGTAGTGGACCAGAGACACTGGGGCTGGGTCTCCCTATATCACTGGGTGGATGGCCAGGAGATGCCAGGCTCTGCTAACGTTGCTATTGCAGGTGGAATGGCCTCCCTCTTACCCCACTGTGGATTGTGTTTGGGATGCTCCTGTAAGATTCTTTCGGTGTTCCCCTTTCCTGGTTCTTTGACCAGAAAGAGAAAACCCTTCCCTCCCTTCCCTTCCTTTTCTCCCCCACCCCCATCCTTCCTTCCTTCCTCTCTTACTCTCTTCTCTCTTTTCCTTTCTTTAGTTTCCTTTGTCTATGCCTGTGGATGATTTGGGTTGCAGGTATCTCTGCTGCTTAGGACAGATTAAATGGGAGATAAAGTAAAAATCCTGGGAATTCACTGCATTGTTCTTTCTTAAGTCCTGATGTCTTTAACCAGGCTACCTTCTTATTTCATATGTCAGAGTCATTTTCTGGTTGTCTGCTGAATTATTTCTGGTGTATTTGCTTATATTTCGATAGGTGGGGCAGAGAAAAGTGTATCTATATGATCTTGTCTAAGAGTAGAAGCCCAATTGACATTTTTTTTTTTTAACACGGGCAGGCTCTGGGAATCAAACCCGGGACTCTGGTATAGGAGGTGAGAATTCTGCCACTGAGCCACCATTGTACCACCCAGAAGCCCAATTGACTTTTATTAACCAAAATACAAAATAAATAATTAAAGGAAGTTAAAGGTCAATATAATATTTATTAGAAGAAAATAGATTGATTCTTAAAATGTTCAGTTTTGGGTATGAATTCTAGCTCTGTAACATACCACCTGTGTGACCTGAGGGTAATTTACTTAATCTGCTAATCTAACTAAGCCTCAATTGTCTTGTTCATTAAAAATTCCACCATTGTCTGTCTACATTTTTCTCAGAAATCCCAAATCATATACAGATAGTAACTAGCATAGTGCCTGGTTTATATTTGATAGTCATCAAATGGCAACTTTTCTTATATTCATTTTAATATGACATTCACGTTAAATATATTGTTAGTACTAAATGTATGTTCATTAGTAAGCTCATCTGTTTGTTCATATTTCATTTTTCTCTGTTCATGTGATCTCACCTTCTAAGGAGAAATCTCTGAAAAACACCATCCCTCAAAATTTGATAAGTAGTATTCTCATACTTGAAAAGTAAAATATTGAGTTTTCCAGTTCGCACCCTGTTTTTGTTTGTTAAAGTTGCTGAAATGCGATATACCAGAAATGGGCTGGCTTTTCACGACGGAAATTAGTTGACAAGCTTCCAGTTCTGAAGCCATGACAATGTCCAAATCAAAGCATCAATAGGCAATCTGGCGAGCCTGTCACATGACAAGGCACATGGCAGCATCTGCTTGTCCTTCTCTGCCACCTTTCACCGTGTGTGGCTTCTGGCTGCTCTGCCCTTGGTTTTCTTTCTGAGTTTCTCTGGTCTTTTCTCTCTCAACTTCTGGCCCTTCTCTCTCTGTATTTTGTCATCTCATAAAAGACTCCATTAAGAGGATTACAACCCACCTGAGGCAGAGCTCAACTAAAATAACTTAGTCAAGAGGGCCTACCCACGATAGGTTTATACCCACAGGAATGGATTAGCTTTAAGCACATGATTACCTGGAGTCCATAAAGCTTCAAACCATCATACAAACCATTTGTACAAGTCGACCACAACTTTATTATATTCTCAGCAGAGCACTTGAAAAATCTGCAGCAAAAATTCTCCATTGTATAAAAAACACATTTAATTTATATGTGCTGAAGTATAGGCCTTTTTATAGCTACTGATCTCAAAATATGCCCCTAATTTCTGGAAAATTTTTAAAGCTACAATTTTAAATATTACCCTTATTTTCTATTACATCTCATGAAGCAGCCTGAACTTAACAAAATATGTATCATTTAAGTTCATTGTCACTGATATTTTAAAACCATTCTTATTGGTTCATAAGATTTCTGAAATGATGCATTCTCTTAGAAATGTCATATGAACTTTCAAAAATAAGTCTAGGAGTGAAGGTGGAGCCTTACAGAATTTGATATTTGAATTGAGGATGGATGTGATGGTCAGCATGGCCAACTATCAGGAAATGCATCTGACAGGTACATTGAAATGTACTCCAGAAGCATATTATGAAAATTGAAAGTACAAGAAATAGGTGACCAGTAAATTGGGCAGTGACCCAGATTAAATATATGCTATATAAAAATATATAAAAAATAATGGAGAACTTCCAAGGAAGATGGTGGAGTAGGGAGATCCAGGACTCAGTCCTTCCACCAAAACAATTACACCAAAAGGGAAAAAACTCTCTGAAACATTATTTTGAACTCCAGCGGCCAGAAGAACACTGCAGGAGGAAGAGGCTGAGCCATTATAGTAAAGAACTGTAAATTGTTCTCTTTATACTGCAGCTACCAGCTCCATCACCCAGATTAGCGGCAGGCAGCTGCAGGGTCCAGTCCCAGGCTAGCTGCTAGTGAAAGAAAGGGAAGCAGAAATCCTCTTCCCCAGGAATAGGGATGGGCATGGATGAACGCTGATCACGGTATTTGATTAGTGAGCTCAGATTGCTGGATCCTAAGTCTGAGGGCAGCCATTGCTTCAGCTCTCCCCACCAAAATAGAAGTAGTGCAGATTCAAAGACACAGCACTTTCTCAGGGCTTTAGGGGACAGTTAGCTGAAGAGGTGCATTTTCTAGGCATGCAAAGAAAGTTCAGCTTCAACAAGCCATCAGAGAAGATTTTGGAAGCCTCTCTGACTGTCTCCATAGGGCACTTTGGAGCTTATCTGCACCCACCTTGGTGAATCCCTGACCCTGTTTTGGCTGGAAAAGACTGACTTGATAAAGTTCTCCCCAGGGTAACCCTCCTTCGAGAATTAGTCCTCCAGGCAAAAGCAGCATGCGACAATGAAATCAGTATAAAAAACTATAAAGGCGGGCAGTCTGGGACATGGCCTGGTGGCTTCAAATAACCAGGAGAGGGTGGTTTCTACTTTGGGAAACACAGGGGACAACCAATTTCATATAAGGGGGCAAACTCCAAAACCATGAACAAGCAAGAGCCCCGGACAAGACAGAGGCCCAGAAAGTTAGAGAAGACCCTGCATACTAAATTTCCTAATCCAAAGACGGAAGCTCAAGAAAATCTGTCTTATCACTAGCTCATTACAAAACTAAGAGACAGACATACCAATGAGTGAATCCAGAGTTGAACATTTTAAGTATTAAAATGTACAGTGTGCAACAAAAGAGTATAAGACAAATAAAGAAACAGAAAATGATGCCCCATTTAAAGGAAGAGGAAAAATTTACAGAAAACACCAACAAAAAAGATGAGAATGTGGCCATGTTAAACAAAGTCTTTAAATAAAAATATCCTAAAAATGCTCAAGGAGAGGAAGGAAATTACAAAGAAAGAACTATAGGATATCAGGAAAGCAATGAATGGACAATATAAGTGTCTAAGAAAAGAGATATAGGCCCCTCATCTATGATGCAAGGGGCCCCTCATCTATGATGCAAGGAGAGGTTGTGGAGTTGGCTTCCCTGAGAGACTGGCCAAGGTGTGGCCTCACTCTCTCTAAGCTCAACTCTGCAAATGAAATCATTAGCCTTCCTGCTATGTGGGACCTGACATCCAGGAGTGACAGTCTCCCTTGTGGTGTGGGAGATGACTCCCAAGGATAAGCCTGGCTTTGGTATCATGGGATCAACAATGCCATCCTGATCAAAAGGGAGAAAAAGTGTAACGAATAAACGCAGATAAAAGGAGCACCAGACAAAAGGTTTCCACAATCACATAGTCACTTCGCGAAAGCTATATTGTTATACAATCACCTTAAAGAAACATGGCTACTGGAACACAGCTCTACTGTTTCAGGTACCTGCTCTCCTCTGAATTTTGGTCCCATTTTGGGGACACTTTTCAAAATGAGTGAGTTCATTGCAGCCACCACCACCACCGTCGTCATCGTAGTCGTCGTCGTCGTCGTCGTCATCATCATCTTGATGTTCGTGAAGGGAGCTGTCACTTCAGAGCCTATTATATGCTAAGACCATTACTATCATCACCTTCCAGATGGGGAAACTGAGGCTTATAAAACAAGTGCCTCTCAAAGTTATGCATGAATAAGTGAGAGAAAGCTGGGCCTAACACCGGCCTTTGTGACTGTAAAGGGGCCTGGCCCTCTTCTTAGGTGAAGTCAATTTTTTTTTCTAACTTCCGATCCTAAACCATCAGTGAGTCATGAAATCCATTCACTGGGTCAAAAACCCCATTAAAACCCTGAAGTGAAATGAAATAGAATATACCTTTATTTCCAGATAGTTTATATATTCTTTTAATGAAGTCTTCATTTCATTTACCTATGTGCACACACACACACGTGTGTGTGTGTGTGTGTGTGTGCATGTGTGCTTGCACTGGGTCATGATGTAAAATGTGTCTATTACTGTAGGTTGTAGTCAAAGAAGTTTGAAAAACACTGCTCTATGCTACTCACGTGTTAATTTTTTTCCACTTGAAGCTTTATGTGAGCATAAGTAGTTTTTGCAGTCTTGAAATATGAAGAATTTCTTCTTATCCTACAAATTCCCAAGTCACAAATTCCCTCAAGTACAACATTTTTTGCCTCTTTCACAGCTCTTAGTTACTGACTTTATAGGCTTTTTTTGCAAGGATTTGGTTGGTGAGTGCTGAATGCCTTTGAAGTTCTGTTCAAAAGCTCCAAGTACATAGTCTCCCTTTGTTAGTAAATGACAAAAAAAAAGCACATTAAATGAGCACTTTAGTAGGTGATAGCCACATCACCTACTATTCAACACAAACAGATCAATTGTGTTCATATGTCATTTGCACCCACATCAGACTGGTGGCTCTGGGAGGAGACGCAGAGGAAGAGAGCTGAGGAAGATGTTTCCCACTGTTTGTCACAAGCTGGAGTCCCCAGGTAGCCTCTGGAAAGGGCCCCTGTGGATATACAGATGATAATTTCACTTGGCAAATGCTGGCTTTTCTTCACGTTAGTCGCTATCCACAGCAGTTCTCTGGGGACCCTTTCAAAAGCCAGTTTGAAAATTTGTTCCTTAAAACATAGATTTTTATTAATAAAGAGGGTTTATTAAAAATGCCAAGTTGGTGGGGAAGCCCAAAAGCAGCGTTTTAATAAACTGCAATGAATTATAAGCAAAATCTACAAAATAAAAAAAAAAAAGATATAAATTTTTAAAAGGAAACAAGTAGAACTACTTAAGTTGAAGACCACAATAACTGAAATGAAGACTGCCCAGGAGAGTTTCAAGAGGAGAGTGGAACTGACTGAAGAAAGAATGAGTGAACTTGATGACAAGGTACTTGAAATGAGTCAGGCTGAGGAACAAAAAGAAAAAAGAAATACTAAAAGTGAAAGTAGCCTAAGACAGCTACAGGACACCATCAAGCACACCCACACAAGCATTATGGGAGCTCCTAGAGAAGAAAGAAAGGGACAGAAAAAAATAGTCAAAGGAATAAAGACAGAGAACTTTGCAAACTTAGCAAAAGGTAAAAATATGCATATTCCAGAAGATCAGAGAACACCAAACAGGATAAGCATGAAGACAGATATGTCCTGTCATGTATTTGTTATATGATCAAATGCAAAGGAGAAGAAGAGAGTTCTGAAGCTGCAAGACAAAAGCAACATGTTATGTGCAAGGGAGTCCCAATTAGGTTGAGTGCCAATTTCTCATCAGAAATCATGAGGCAAGAAGGCAATACCTTTAAATACTTAAATTGCTGAAAGAAAACAACTGTCAGCTAAGAATTTTAGTCAGTGAAACTCTCTTCCAGAACTGAGAGAATGGTTAAGACATTTTCTGATAAAAGTTGTGGGAGTTTATCACTAATAGACCTGCAGTACCAACAATGCTGAAGGGAGTTCTTTAGACTGAAAGGAAAAGACACTAAACAGTGGTTCGAAGTAGCATTAAGAAATAAAGGCCTGAAGTAAAGATAACAGTTTGGGTAATTTATAAATGCCAGTATTAATGTTTTGTGTTGTTTAGCATGTAACTCCATTTCTTAGTTCCCATGGGTGCTAAAATGCAAATGCATAAAAAGTACCGATAAGTCCAAGTTTTTCAATATGAAATGTTCAAAGATATAAGTGGTAACATAAAAAAAATGGTGGTGGGGGGAAGAGGGTTGAAACAAAAGTATGTGTACATGCTACAGAAGATAAGTTGTTATAAAACTAAATATGATTGTTATATATTTAGGTTGTTAAATTTTGATCCCATGGTAACCACAAGGAAAACAGATGAAAAATATATATAGATATAAATGAGAAGGCACTCAATATGGTAGAAGACAAGAAAGCAAATGAATATGAAAGTAGGCTTTAATGGAAATGAGAGACAAAAAAGATAAGACTTACAAAGGTTAACTAGCTAAATGATAGAAAAAAGCCCACTACTATCAGTAGTGACTTTAAATGTAAATGGATTAAACTCGCCAGTCAAAAGTTAGAGATTAGCAGAATGGATAAAAAAAGGTGACCCAAATATGTGCTGCCTGCAAGAGACTCACCTTAATGTCAAACATGTAAGTGGGTTGAGGGTGTAAGGATGGAAGAAAATTATACCATGTGAGTAGTAATCACAGACAGCTAATATCTGACAAAATTGACAAAAAACCAAAAACAGTTGTGAGGGACAATGATGGCCATTACAACCTGATAAAGGAAGCAATTCAATAGGAAGATGTAACAATTATAAATACATATGAACCCAACAGCAAAGGCCCAAATATATGAAGCAAATACTGACAGATTTGAAAGGAGGAATTGATGGCTCCATATTAATTGTAGGGAACTTTAACACACTACTCTGTCAGGAGATGAATAAGGAAGTACAGGACTTAAATGACACACAAAATTAACTAGACCTAACAGATAAATACAGAACAGTGTACTCAACAAAACAGAATACACATTCTTCTTGAGTGCACATAGATTATTCTCTGCATGTGACTCTATAGGGTGGGTCACAAAATAAATCTCATTAAATTAAAAAATATTAAAATCATGCATCTATATTCTCTGAGCACAACAGAATATAACTAGAAATCAATAACAAAGGGAAAAAGGGAACATTCAGAAACGTGGAAATTAAACAACAAACTCTTAAGCAACCAATGGGTTAGAAATTAGGCAATATTTTGAGGCAACTGAAAATTAAAACAAAAACAAAAGCTATGGGATGGAGTGAAGGCAGCGTTGAGGGGGAAATTTATAGCTCTAAATGTTTACATTAAAAAATTAAAAAAACATTTCAAATCAGAAATCTAATTTCAAAGTTCGAAGTACTAGAAAAAGAACAGCAAACTAAACCCAGAGTGAGCAGGAGGAAGGACATACCAGAGATTAGGGCAGAGGTAAATGAAATAGAAAACATACACACAAAATACAAAGAATTAACAAAACCAAAAGTTCGTTCTTTGAAAAGATAGACAAACTATTAGCTAGACTGACAGAAAAAAAAGAAGAGGGTATAAATAACAAAATTCAGAAATGAGAACGGGCATTTCTAATGACTCCATGAAATAAAAAGGATTGTAAGTGGACACTAATGAACAACTGTATGCAAATAAATTAGATAACCTAGATGAAATTGAGAGAAATTCTTAGAACACACAAACTACCTTCATTCACTCAAAAAGAAACAGAAGATCTCAAAAAACCAATAACTTTGGTGAAGAGGTTGAATAAGTAATCAAAAACATCCCAAGGGGAATAAAAACTCCCATAACCAGATTGCTTCACAGGGGAATTCTACCAAACACTGCAAGAGGACTTAACTCCAATTCTGCTGAAGCTCGTTCAAAAAATTGAAGTGGAGAGAACTCTCCCTAACTCTTTTCATGAGGCCAACATCACCCTCACACCAAAGGCAGAAAGAAATGCAAGAAAACTACAGACCAATACGTCTTCTGAATACAGATGTGAAAATCTACAACAAACTACTAGCAAACTGAATCCAAGTGTATATTAAAATAATTATACACTGAGATCTAGTGGGACTTAGCCAGGGCTATGCAGGCAGGTTCAACATAAGCAAATCACATAGTGTAATACACCAGATTAACAGAATGAATTAAAAAAAAAAAAACCCACACGATCATCTCAATTGATGCAAAAAGGGAATTCGACAAAACGCAGCACTTTTTTGATAAAAATACTTACAAAAGTAGAACTGGGAGGCAGCTTTCTCAACATGGTTAAGGACATATATGAAAAACCCACAGTCAACATGGTACTTAATGTTAAAGACTGAAACTTTCCCACTAAAATAAGGAACAAGATAAGGACGCCCACTGTCACCACTGCTACTCAACATCGTATTTGAAGTTCTTGCCAGAGCAATTAGGCAAGGAAAAAGATATAAAAGACATGTAAATTGGGAATAAAAATGTTTCTCTATTTGCAGACAATATAGTCCTATAAACAGAAAATCCTGAAAAATTCACAAGAAAATCCCTAGAGCTAATAAATGAATTTAGGAATATGGCAGGTACAAGATCAACACCCCAAAATCAATAGTGTTTCCATACAAAAGCAAGGAACAATCAGAAGAAATCAAGCAAAAAAATTCTATTCACAATAGCAACTACAAAGAATCATATATCAAGGTAGAAATCTCATCAAAGATGTAAAGAACTTATATACAGAAAACTACAAAACATTGCTAAATGAAATTAAAGAAAACCTAAATAAAAGGAAGGATAGTCTGTGCTCATGGATTGGAAAACTAAATATTGTTAAGATGTTAATACCACCCAAAGCAATTTACAGATTTAGTGAAATTCCAATCAATATTCAAATAACTTCCCTTATAGAAACAGAAAAGGCATTCATCAGATTTATATGGAGGGGCAAGGTAATAGATAAAGCTGTCTTGAAAAAGTAGAATCAACTTGGAGGACTTTTACCCTTCCCATTATTAAAAATTATTACAAAAACACAGTAATGGAAACAGCACGGTATTGACATAAAGACACAGAAAAATGGAACAGAACTGAGAGCTCTGAAATCAACCCTCACATTTATGGCCAAACTGATTTTTGACAAGGCAGCAAAGACCACCATTTCCCAGCAAATGGTGCTGATAATACTGGATCTCCATTCGCAAATAAACAAACAAAAAAACATAAAATAACACCTATCTCACATCATATATAAAAATCAACTCAAAATGGATCAATATAGGAGCTAGAATTATTCAACTCCTAGAAGAAACTGCTGAGAATCATTTTCATGCAAGGGTTTCTTGGACTTTATGCCAAAAGCACAAACAATAGAAGGAAAAATAGATAAATGAGACCTCATCAAAATCACAAACTTTTGTTCCTCAAGGACTATATCATGAAAGTAAAAGACATCCTATACAATAGGAGGAAATATTTGGAAACCACATATATATTTTAAAAAATCTTTTTTTTTAACTTGGCAACAGAAAGACAAACAACCCAATTCTAAAATGGGCCAACGACTTGAATAGACATGTCACTAAAGAAGATATACAGATGACCAGAAAGCACATGAAAAGATGCTCAAATCATTTGCCATCAGGGGATTGCAAATCAAAATCAGAATGAGCTACCATTTCATACCCACCAGAATGACTGCTATTAAAAAAAAAAAAAGGAAAATAAGTGTTGAGGAGGATGTGGAGAAATAGGAGCACTCATTCACTGCTGATGGCAATGTAAAATGGTGGGGCCACTGTGGAAGATAGTTTTATGGTTGTTTAGAAAGCTAACTATAGAACTACCATATCATCCAGAAATCCAAATACTAAGTATGTACATAAAAGAACTGAAAGCAGGGACTCAAACAGATATTTGCACAGTGATGTTCATCAACCAAAGAATGGTTAAACAAAATATGGTATATACATGTGTATTAGTCAGGGTTCTCTAGAGAACTAACAGGAGAGATTTGTAAATATGAGCCTTATAAAGGTCTCTCACACAACCATGGAAATGGAAGAATTCAAAATCCATAAGGCAGGCTGTGAAGCTGGCAGCGCCAAAGAAGGGTCTAGACAAACTCCACAGAAAAAGTCTCTCTTCTCTCTTAAAAACCTTCAACTGATTGGATTATCTCATGGGTTGGGGACATGCCTTAGTTGATTGCAGATATAATCAGTTACATATGTAATCAACTAACTTCCAGTTTGTTGATTTAGTACACCAGCCTTCCAGTTTGTCAACCAAGCCACGAAATACCCTTGCAGCAACAGTCAGGCTCATGCTTATTGACCAGACTACTATGCATAGTCACTTCGCCAAACTGACACCAGAACCTAACCATCAGAGCATGCAATGGGATATTACTCAGCCCAAAGAAGGAATGAAGCCCTGATACATGTAACAACATGGATGAACCTTGAAGACATCATGTTGAGTGAAAATTTTGTATGATCTCACTGATTTGAAACAGAGTAGTCAACTCAGTCAAAATCCAAAATATAGGTTCCGAGGGGGACAGAGTGGAGATAGGGAATGGAAAGTTAAGGCTTCAAATGTACAGAGTTCCTATTTGGAAGGTTGGAAATATTTTAGTAATGGATGGTGGTAATAGAAGCACAATATTGTGAACACATTTAACAGCACTAAAATATATATATCTGAACATGATTAAAAGGGAAAATGCTAGATTGTATATATGGCAACAGAATTAAAATTTAAAAATCCATACAGTTACAGTACACAAACTGTAAACTCCATATTAAACCACAGACTTTAATAGTACAGATATAAAAGTTGCTTGCTATCATCAATTGTAATAAATGTTGCACACTAATGCAAGTTGTTGTTGGTGGGGTGGCATAATGGAACCCTTTATTTTATGCATTGTTCTGCAAACCCACAACTTCTCTAAGAAAGGAAACAAAAATAATGAATAGTGCATTTCATTGTTCTTTTGCTATTGTTCAATTGCAGGATTTACTTTATTTCCAAAATCTAAGAACTATGTATTTCAACTTTTTGAATATAGAGAAATAGGATTTTGTGGCGCCAAACTAAAGTTGCAATCAAATAGGAATGAGAAGTAGCTAAAGTTACGGGGGAAATTCCAGAGCAACGAATTTCGTTCTTGAGAAGACAGTTCTCAAACGCTAGGAAAATTTTAATAAGGTGACCAGATAAGGCAGATCAGGGGTGTCACATGTGAGGCCATTGATTACTAAGGAGAATCATATAGTCTTTTTGTGGCAGACCTGGAGATACTCTGCTCTGAGCTCTTTTCAAAGGAAGAATTTTCTGTACAACTGCAAGAAGGGCAGTTAGCTGACAGCCTCCAGATATTAGCACCTTCAGGATCAGTCTTATTTTTTGTCCTGGGACCACACACCTCCTGGACCTGCCCCAAGTCAATCACTGAGCACGATGGGGGTACAAAAGCATGGCTACCTCTGTTCAATTAGAGGCTTCTCCAATGGTCAGTCTGTGTTCTGGAAGTACACATTGGGTTGGCCTAGACCAGTGTCTGTGAATCAGAGGTATTTCCCACCCCACCCCACCCCACCCCAGGGGACACGGGTAATTTTTGTGAGAAAATTTTGCTTGTCACAATCCGGGGGTTGTGTTACTGCCATCTGGTGGTGGATTCCAGGGACGTTGGTAGGTATCATAAAATTCACAGAAGAGTCCTCCAAAACAAAGAATTTAATAGTGCTGGGCCCCAAATGTAAACAGTGCTGAGAGTGGACAACGTGACGTAGGCGTCATCATATTTGATCTAACCTGTGGCTCTCCCTATGCAATTTTTTTCCTTCTCCCTTTCTTTTCACAGGTATCAGAGCTGCGTGGTGATCCAAAGGCTTTCCCTCATCAGTTGCACTACCCCTCCCCTTTCTAGATGTCAATCATCCCTGCCTTTGCATTTCTAATTCAATCTAAGACTCTGATTTCTGGAAGCCACACTGACACTTTAATACATATTTATTTTTTCGGCAACTATGCACCAAACACCATACTACTTAGGTACTAAGATAAGGCTATATAGAAGTCATGTGCTGTATTTAAAGGAACTCATACTTTAGGAGGTAGAAACCTTCATAATACAAAACACACACACACATGTGCCCACACACTAGTGCTATTTCTTTGGAGTTCCCTGATGAACTAACCCTGACACAATCTAAGATGTAAAATATATTACAAAAACAAGAATACTGGATCAAATTACTAAATTAATAAACTTAAGTAATGATTAGAAAAGTGGGACTAATAGGTTGGAAAAATGATAGAAATGTATGGTGCAAGCTCTTTTGTATTGACTCATTTCTTATTAGATTTTACAAACTTCCTAATACTTTTGGTAAAGCAACTCAAGTGTAAGAAGTACATGCAATGCTATGAAAAGAACATGAGATTTTAGAACAGTCATGAGTTTCAAATTTCAGCCAGATACTTTAGTGTGCGATACTGTTTAAGATTTTTCACCATTCTGATAGCTAGTTTGTTCATCTGTAAATGAAAAATAATTGGCAGTAATAGTGATTTTATAAAATTTGATGATACTTAAAAGAGAAAAGTGAGAGAATCTTGCAATATAACAAATACTCAGTAAGTATTTGTTGATCCTAATCTTGCTTTATCTGTTTCAGTATAAGGTTTAAGTAAAAGAAAACAATCATTAATGTGCAGAGCAGATCTAGGCCATTAAAATAACAGAGGTTTATGAACAAACAATATATGATGCAACTGAAATTTGGGCCACAAGGGAGGGAAAAAAACTTGGTATCTACTTAAAATTTGGTGTTTCCTTTTAATAAATTTGCAACCAAATAATTTCTTTTTAGAATATTACTAAATGATGTCTAACAGAAAGATGATGGTGTGACCAATTTCATCATGACATTTACATCTTCACAAGAATATAGACGTGCATTTCATTCCATAATGAATCATAAGATTGTGATGAAACATAATTTCAAACTTCTCAGTTCAGAAATTATAATTTATATTAGACCTGGTAAGAAGTTTGAGATATCAAGGAATAAAACTAGAATACCTCATAATTCTTTCATTATAGGTGACTCAAGGCAAGTCACAGACTTTTTCAACTTCACAATGGCGTTATTAATATCCTCTCTCATAATGTTATTGACAGGATTAAGTGAAATAATGTGACGATCCATTCAGAAGGTACAACTAAGCAGGGAGGCTGGGGTTGGAGGGAAATGAGAGAATGATTCCAGGTTGTGTACTTCATGCAGACATCTATCAATTAGCTTTGCTGAGCGGCACATGTGCCCTCCAGAGTATCCCCCAAAAGACACCCCAAATTAATTCTTTTGGGTAAGCCTCTGCTTACTTATGCCATGGAAGAAGAGACTTTCTAAAGAGTATATTTTTGAAATGAAAATAAATCACTCCATTGGCACCAATGAAAATTCAAACACATTAATATTTCCTTAAAAATCATGTTTGCCAAAAATTTCTAAAATGAAAATTTTTCCCCTAAAGTCATAGGAGGCTATGTAGTATATTTTTAGAACAAGATTCATTTGAGGAACACAATAATAAGAAAATAAAACAGAGTTAAGTTTAAAATGTGGTTGTACCCCATTACGAGGTATGTACCTGGAAGAGCTGAGAGTGGTGACACATATGGACATTTTCACACTGGTGTTTACGGCTGGCAGTGGTCCTGATTCACAATGGATAGAGGTGGCCTAAGGATGCCACAACTGAAGAATGGGAGAACTACGGTGTGTACATACAATGGACTACTGAGTGGCTGCAAGAAGGGATGAAGTGGTGAGGCATGCAATGAAGAGAATGTATCTTAAGGACCGTGTGTTGAATGAAATGGCAGAAACAAAAAGACAAATATTATCATGCCTCACTCATATGGACTAACTATAATATAAAAACTTGGAGAATTGAAGTCGAGAGCATGGGTTATCAGTTTAGGCCTATTGTAAAGGGTCCTAGATTGTAAGCTCTTACAGCAGTCACATATATTCAGGAGCTGAACTGTAGTTTCTAAATTCCGAGATACTGAGCTGTTTGTGCATAACCTGGTCGTTCCCTGAAACTTCAGGTATATACATGACACCTGAGACTCTGAGTTAGTGCACTGAAACTGTGAAATTCAGCAGTAGTCATACAGCAACTGTTATGTAGTTGAAAAAGTGATCAGACTTCAACTAAGGGTTATGAATGAAGGTATTTTGGATAGGACTAAGCTGAATCAGCATACAGGGTAAAGGATAATATGGTTCATATTTTAAAACTTCAACTTCTATGTGGGACTAAAGGAAGGGATCTTTATTTGGTGGAAAATTTATATTTTGGGTAGCTCATTATCTAATTTAAATGGTATGGTCAGTTTGTTTGAACACCAGAAGTATACAGAATCTTGAATAGGATAAGAGATCTTGTCGGTTTGTATGGGTTAGTGTGACGCCCCTATATATCCTAGAGTAATTTGGGCAGAGAATAAAAAAGTATATGCCAAGTACCCCTGGGGGGACTGGGGAGAAAGGAGAAAATATTCAACTTCCCCATACCCTCTCAAGCAGTGGGCACAACCAATTCAATAGGCTGAGTCCTCGATCTCGGGGTTCACCGATATGAAACTTATTCCTGCAAAGGAGAAGCTAAGCCTACTTATAATATGCAAAAGAGTTATCCCCAGAAAACCTCTTTTGTTGCTCAGATGTGGCTTCTCTCTCTAAGCCAACTCAGCAGGTGAACTCACTGCCCTCCTGCCTACGTGGGACATGACTCCTAGGGGTATAAATCTCCCTGGCTATGTGGGACAGGACTCCTGTGCTGAGCCAGGACCAGGTATTGTGGGATTGAGAAAGTCTTCTTCACTAAAGTGGGGAAGAGAGAAATGAGACAAAATAAATTTCAGTGGCTGAGAGATTTCAAAAAGAGTCAAGAGGTTATTCTGGAGATTATTCTTATGCTTATATATATATTCTTTTTTAGTTTATGGTGTATTGGAATGGCTGGAGGGAAGTATCTGAAACTGTTTGCTGTGTTCCAGTAGCCTAGATTCTTGAAGATGATTGTATAACTACATAGTTTTTACAATGTGACCATGTGATTGTGAAAACTTGTGTCTGATGCTCCTTTTATCAAGGACACATGAGTAAAAAAATAAGGATAGAAAATAAATAAATAATGGAGGGGGATAAAGGGTAAAAAGTTGAGTAGATTTAAATACTAGTGGTCAATGAGAGGGAGGAATAAGGGGTATGGCATGTATGAGTTTTTTTCTTTTTACTTCTTTTTCTGAAGTGATACAAATGTTCTAAAAATGATCATGGTGATGAATATACAACTATGTGATGATATTGGAAGCCACTGATTGTATACTGATAGCATGGAATGTGTGGGAAGATATCACAATAAACATATTTTTTAAAATGTGGTTTCAAAGCAAAACATCTATTGATACAGATACTTTAAGAAGGTATTCACTGTTCTGAAAACAGATGGTGGTTTAAATGCTAGTAATTTTGTTATTAGCCATTTCTACTTGAATTACTCTAATACATTTTTAAAACTGTCATTGAATGATATTAATGATGCAACAAATTGACTAGCATTATAGGAATGTATCTATTATTTTTATAGGCATGTTTAATTGTATATTTTTCTTTAAGTTTCTAATTAAAAATGGCAATAAAATGGTGCCTTTGTGTTTAAACTTGCAATTTTAGACTTAAACATACCTCATAATTACCACTAATATACAGATAGTTTAGAAAGATATACTGCTAGAACATAAAAGTGAATTGGAAATCCCATTATAAGTCCTATTCTTAAAGCAGACATTTGTCAGCAGAAAAAACAAACTATTCCAAATGGACTATTTCACAATTTCCTGATATCATAAGCTAAATGTCAGAGAGATCAGGATATAAATGATGGCATGATCCTACAGGGAAGTACTTATCAGTTCCACCATATTTAATACCACACTTAACACTGCACATTTTAAATACAGTATCAAGATTTTAACACAGACAAAGTGTTAGAGGTAAAAACCCACACATTTCTGCAGACTGAGGTGACAATTCGCCAATGATCTCGAACTGTTTTCATTCAGTATTAGGCAGCTACCAATTAAAGGACTGAATTCTCAGACTCTCTAAAGGCAGTTCCACACTTCACATTTTCAGTGGCAAATTGTATTTGACATTTAATTTAAAACCCAAGACACCATAACGTGAAATCTTCTAGGCCATTAATGATAAAGCATTAGGGCAGCCTTCCACCTCTTTCTTGCCTGAGGCTACCTCTGGTATTTCCCAGAAGGCTGTGTCATTACTGCAGCAATAACCCCGTAGGGTAGTGTATTCTTAACTCACAAATATCATCTGAACACCAGGCTTGGTTCTTACTTAGATGTTTAGATACACACTTTTTATAGCTGTTTTCCAATGTAAGATTAAGGACATCATGAGCCCTGACAGCTATAAGCTATTAATAGAATGTTTTGTTTGTGTGTGTGTGTGTGTTCAGTGGGCTTTTTTTTTAAGAGAATGAAATGATACAGACAATTTTAAAAATAAGAGAGGGGTGTTAGAGTTTAAGCGCCTCTGCTTTGTTTGTGATAATCATTTATTATATCTGTTGGGAGAATGAATTTCCAATTGAATTCCTTCTTCAGTGACTCTAGTAGTTCTTTATGGTTTTGCAGCATGGGAATATCATGGGCTTGGAAGGTAGGCAGATGTGGGTTCAACTTCTGAATGTATTACATACTAACGCTAAATATTTCAGGAACTTATTTAACCTCTTCAGGACTGTTTCTTTGCTTGTGAAAATGAGGACAAATATCATTCTTCAAAGGTTTTAGAAAGTCCTATATTAATAAGATGATCTCATGTTAAATTTTTGAGTCTAGGATCATATGTTCTTTAGTAGGAAAAGATAGTATTAAAGAGCTGTGGACTTTGGGTCCTCTACATGATGCCCGATGAATGCAGGTGGCTGAAGGATGCACTGACTGAGAAGTAGATTGGTGAATGATGGTGTATACTTATGAACGAAGGTTGTGCTGCTACAAAAAGGAACAAAGTCGTGAGGCATGCAATGATGTGAATGAACACGTGGGACATTTGGTGAGGCAAAATAAGACATGGGCAAATAACAAGAATCGTATGGTCACCTGTAGAAAATGCTTATAAGAAAACAGGGACCTAGATTGTAAGCTTTTAGAGCAGACACATTAAGTCCAAAGTGGTGATTATTATTTCTCGATTTCGAGATGCTGTTTTATATATATAACCTGATATTTAGAGAAAAGGACAAAGTCAGAACAGGTTGGGGTTAAAGTAATTCAGAACCTAGGGGTAAGGAAGACAGTGTCTATATTTTTAGAACCACACATAGTCTTTGAGACCAATGGAAGAAAGGTTTATTTGGTCTGGAACTGAAATTTTCCATAGTGAATAATCTAATTCAACCTATCTGTATAGCTCATTTGAACAACTGAAACACAGGGAGCGCAGAATAAGAAAGAGGTCCATTACTCCTGTATAGATTATTATAATGCCTGGATACATCTCAGAGTATCAAGGAGATAATCAGAAAGTATTGGCAAAGTCCCCTGAGGAATGGGAGAATAATATGAAACTATTAAAACTTACCATCAGGGAATCCCTTGATACTGTGTCAAACTTTAGGAACACTCAAATCAATAGGTCATGCCCTCGATCAGGAAGCTTACCCTTGTGAAGCTTATGTAGGTAGTGGAGAAGCTTAGACTACCTATAGACATGCCTAAGAGTTACCTCTGGAGGACCTCTTTTGTGGCTCAGGTATGGTTTCAGTCTAAGTCTAACTCTGCAAGTGAAATCATTGCCCTCCCCCCTACATGGGACATGACATCCAGGGGGGAAAGTCTTCCTGGCGACATGAGAGATGACTCCCAGAAATGAGTCTAGAGCTGGTACTATGGGATCAACAATTCCATCTGGACCAAAATGAGGAAAAGAAGTGTAATTAAAGTATCAGTGGCAGAGAGAGTTCAAATAGAGTCAAGAGGCTACTCTGGAGGTTGATCTTATGCAAGCTTCAGGTAGACCCTGCTACCTGTCATAACCTACCAATACCCAATCAGGACCATTCCAGCCAATCCTAAAGAACACCTAGGGCAATATATAAGATTTCACAAGGGTTCCATGCACTAGAGTAATTTTCCAGAAACCTGCAATCTCCAGATGGGTCCCTGGTCTAGATAAGTCCTAATACCTAGCCCAGCCTCTCCAGAACATCAGATACTTCCATCTCTCTACCCCATATTAGTGGCAGACCCGTCCAATATGAGAAACTTAGAATTGCCATAGCCCAAACACCCCTAAAGAGAGGGATGGAAAGATCAAAGGTGATGGTGAAAACCCCAAACATCCAAAACCCTCTTCCCCACACTCTTATTCCCCATTAGTATTGGACTCTACCCAATTTTAAGACTTACAATAGAGGTAGGTTAACTAAGGTAGCGTAGTATTGTCAGAAATATGTTTATCAGTGCAAAAGAACACAACAGTGAGAAGTAGATCAATACAAACACTGGCAATTAACTTTGTTTTTTGTTGCTTTTTTTTTTTTTTTTTTTTGCTATATAGTTTTGCATTCATTGCCAAAGACCAGAGCTGCTGGATTACAGTTCAACAACTTCAGATATTTCATTATGGATATTCTAAAACACTAGAAACTAAAAAGAAATTTCTATATAAACAATCAGTAGTCATAGTCAATTATTACACCCTAATTTTTCAGTTATACCTCCTCTCTCTCATTTGATCTTCCTAAATCTTCAGGGAAAAATAAACTGACTGAAACTTTTATAGAAACTTAGAGCCTGGAATATCCCCTAGGATTTTCAGGAATACAGTTTGTTAGGGTTTGGCATACTTTGGTAGTTTGCAATATCTGGCTGAAACTTGCATAAGAGTAACCTCCAGAATGACCTCTCAACTCTATTTGAAAGCTCTTAGCCACTGAAACTTTATTTTGGTCCAGCTCTTTTCACCCTTTTGGTCATGAAAGCAATCTCCATCCCAAGGTGTCAGGGCCAGGTTCATCCCTGGGAGACATGTCCCAAATAGAGGAGTGGGCAGTGAGTTTATTTGCAGAATCGGCTTAAAGGGAGAGAACACATCTGAACAACAAAACAGGCTCTCTGAGGGTGACTCTTAGGCATAATTAAAAGCAGGCCCAGCTTTGCCATTCCAGAAACAAGTTTCATAAGGGCAAGCCTCAAGATCAAGAGCTTGGCTTATTAAATTGGGAGTCCCTACTGCTTGAGAGAGTTTCAGGAATTCCCCAGGTAGGAAAGTTTAATAGTTCTTCATTTTCCCCCCATATCACAAGGGGACTTCACAAACACGTTTCTTTTATTTTGTGCCCACACTACTCTGGAATCTATCCAGGTATTATATTAACCTGTACAGAATAAGATCTCATCCTTATTCTAGGTTCCATGTAATTATGTTGTTTAAATAAGCTGACCAGACAACTTAAATTAGAACATGTGCTACAGAAAATCTATATTTGGGAACAAAAAATCATCTCTTCCCTTCGTCTTATGCAGAAGTTGAAGTTTTAAAATGCAGACAACATCATCCTTTCCCCTGTATTCTGATTCATCCTAGTCCTAACCAGGTCCATTTCATTCATCTCCAAATGGAGTCTGATCTCTCTTTGAACCTCTTCAACAGCTGCTGTGGGGAGCGATGCTAACTTTCCAAGCTGCAGAACTCCAACTCTGAGTCTCAGGGGTCACACAGGTACCCAGTGCTCCAGGGACCCACCAGGTCACATATCAAGAACACAGCATCTCAAAATTTAGAAATAACAGTTAAAACTCAGGAACAGATGTAGGCACTAAATTTTGAAAACAATGTGAAATGTCCTAGTAATTTGTTTTTAATTTTATTGCATATTGAAATTATTATACTTTGAATATTTATTGGATTTTATGGCATTTCATTAACATTATTTTAATTTTGATTTTTATTTCACTGTTTATTTTTACTTTTAAATAAAACCTAAATTACATATGCAGCTTGCCTTTGTGACCTCTTTTATATTTCTATTAGACAACACTTCTCTAAGCCTTATTTTTCTCATCTGTAAAATGGAGCTAATAATATGGAGATGTTCTATGGGGATTAATTGTATCATATATAAAATGCACTTATCCCAATGCTCAGAACACAGTAGCTATTAGTATTATCATCAGATAGTTCTCTTCCTTCCCCATGTAGGCAGGAGAGCAAATTTTTCTAAATCATGAGGTCTTCTTTGCTGCATTTTTCTGGTTCATGTCTTTAGAATAGGAAGCATAATGATGTCATGGTTATCTGCAGATTTTCCATGCTACATGCCATTCTACAAGTTAAATATTTTATTGAGATTATTTATTTATAAGTCTGTCAGTCTTTAAAACACCTAAGAGCAGAGAATATGACTTATGCATCTCAGTGTCTTAGGACAGGACCCTGTACTTTCAGTTATTATGTGATAATTAATATTTCCAAAATCATTGTTATAGGTTTTATAATTCTTAAATATTTTCTGAAAGGATCAGGACTTAAAACTAACCATAATTAGTTACCAAATCCAGCAAAAAGAGTTTCTTATTGTTTAAAGGCTGAAAGTCTATTAGTTCCCTTCAAATAATCCTCTAAAATATATATAGAGAATAAATTGATATATATACCATCATTGCCTGAATAAATGACACTTTTAAATACTTAGATTCTGATGCTAAAAGATTCTACAGACAGTCAGCATAATTACTTTCTTACCAATAAAATGTTTCATTCACATTCTCTCTGTCTCTGTTTATCTCTCTCTCTCTCTCGCTCTCTCTCTCTTTCACACACACACACACACACACACACACACACACATTCCCTGCACTACACACACCACCTGATCTATAATTTACCTTAGATTTGGTTGGCAATACTATTTTTGAATGTCTCGGGAACATATAAACAATGCACAAGTATGCACAAGTGTATTAAAACTGCACTAATCTGAATTCACCTAATTATAATTGACTGAAGTTTATTCTCTTCTACACATTTTAAAGAAAATAAAAAGGAAGAGGAATCAAATGAGAAAGAACATTTCAGGAAATCAGAATAAATTCTAAGGTGCATCCTGTGCTTGGTGAGTTCAATTCAGGATCCTACAGCTGAAATATGGGAAAAACAATATACTTGTCATATTACATTATTAAACTGAAGAAAATAACACTTTTACAAAGACTTTGCAATATTTCTTGCAATGCATAAAATGCACTTACTACTTTTTTATTTCAATTACAGCCTCCTAGATTGGCTGTAGATTAGCGATATTCAACTTAGCTGTACATTAAATTCCCCTGGAGACCTTTTAAGAGACCCCCATATCCAAGCCCCACTCCAGAACAACTGATTTAGAACCTTTGAAAGTGAATCTCTAAAGGTGATTTGAATGGACTCCAGGGTAGATTTTGGCAAAAATATTATAAGGGTCCCAACTTTTAATCTTCTGTAGCACTAGATGGAGGAGGTAATGCATTTAATAGGCGGTCCTTATGGGCAGATGAAACGAACATGGCTAAGATTGAACTTAAATCTTCCTTCTCTCACCAGCATTTATCCTTGATGTCTCCCTCTCTCTTGCTTTCCACATCCACAAATCCTACAAGGTTTTTCTCATGTCAGTCTATCACTCCATTGCTGCAATAATTGCCTAGTTTTAGCTACCATCATCTTTTACCTGTACCACTGATAGGTCCTAACATCTGGTCTTCCAATATGGTCACATGTCCCCCGTTATTTTGTAGTCAGAGTAAAATTTCCAACCTTCTTATCTAATAATGGTATCCAACTCATAGAAGCACAGAGCTACTGCACTGATAAATGCTGTATTCTGGATCACGGCCTATGAAGTTCTTCATAGACTGGCTTTCAATTATTTCTCTAGCCAAAACACATACCACTTATTCTTTTCTTCATTCCCAAAACCCCTGTAGGCCTTCTTTCAGGTCCCCAAACACAACCTGCTCCCTTTCAACCCATTACTTTTAACAGGCAGTTAAAACGAATACCACCCAATGTATTGGGGTTAACAACGGGAATTTTTTTTACACACAGTTTCAGAGGCTGGAAGTCTTGCTTCCTCTCAGGGTTGTGTCTTCTAGCTGGCCAGCAATCTTTGGGGTTCCTTGGCTTTTCTGCCATGTGGCGTTACACATGGCAGAGACTTCTCCTCTCCCTTCCAGGTTCCATTGTTTCTCAGCCTCTGGCTGTTCCCCATGGCGTCCGCCATAAGGTCGCTGGTAATATGGTTAAGACCCTCTTACTTCTGTCGGACCACATTTAACTGAAATATTCCTCATCACAAGGACATAGTAAAATGGGTTTACTCCCACAGAAATGGATTCAAGCTGAAAACATGTTTTTCTAAGGTGTATAACTCCAAGTCACCACACAGGCCATGCTAAGTCCAGAATGTTCTCATCTCTACCCATCCTTATATTGCAGTTGACTTGTCACTACCTCAGGGAAGCCCTTTTTGATAATCCCAATTTAGGAAAAAGTACCTTGATACATAAAATGCTCAGTGAATGGTATTCTCTCCCTATAGAATACTAACTCTAATTTGGCATTATGTATTTATTTGTGTGGTTAGTTACTAGGGCAATATTAAAAATCTGTAACAGAGGACTGCAGGAAGATGGTGGAGAAGGAAGCTCCAGGAATCAGTCCCTCCACCAGAATAACTATTAAACAGGCAGGACTTGTTTGAATCAACTATTTCAAAACTCTGGAGTCCAATAGAAAACTGTACACCATGCAGGGAAGAGTGGGAGGAAGACGCTGCTAAATTACGTAAAGACCAGTAGATTGCTCTCTCCATTCGGCAGTTACCAGTGTCTAGACCCCACTCTCATGGCGAGGTGCAAGTGGTTCTGGCTTGCAGTGTAGCCTGCTAGTGCCAGAAAGCGACATAAAAATGAATTTCTCCAAATATGGTGTGGGCACGAGCCAATCACTGATGGTGGCTTTTGATTAGAGACTTCAAATCACTGGAGACCTGCTCTGAGGGCAGCCATTGTTCCAACCCACACTGACAAAGTCAGTGGAGGACACTCAGAAACTGTTTCCTCAGGGCTGCAGAGGACAGCTGAAGAGCTGTATTTGCTGCAGAGCTAAAGAAAGCGCAGTCTCGGGAAGCCCTGGAAGAAACTCCTGGATCTCTCCTGGGCCCTCCCTCATCCCCTGTCCATGACAGTTTGAAGCCAGTATGTGCCCCTTTTGTGGAACCATGGCTTTTTGCTGGAGGAAAAGACTGACTTGGGAAACTTATCTCCAGTGTGCTCCCATTCCTAGAATTTGCCCTACAGGCAAAAGCAGCTTGAAGCAAAGGCTTATCTGTTTTAAACACCCAGAAAAGGGAGATGGTCTCTGTCTCCTGGGAAATAGAAGAGGCATTCAAAGTCCTTTAAACACAGAACCCCTAAGCAACTAGCAAGCACAAGCCTAGCACAAGACAAAGGCCCAGAAATGATAAGGAAGACCTTGAACTTCACATTCCCGTGGGTGGACCTTCCTGATAGGAGGACTGACAATCAAGAAAATCTCTGTCATATCACCAGCTCATTGCAAAACCAAGAGACATATATCTCAAGGAATAAATCCAGGAGCTAGCATTTTAAATTATTAAAATGTACAGTGTACAATAAGGCATTACAAGAAAAAGAAATAGGAAATAATGGTCCATCCAAAGGAAGAAGACAAACATCCCCAAAATACCAATAAAGAAGACCAGAATGTGGATATACCAGACAAAAGCTTTTAAAAAAAATGAAAAATGTGCTTAAGGGGATGATGAAAAATATAAAGACCTAAAGGATATTAAAAAACAAACAAACAAACAACAGCAATGAATGAGCAATATGAGAATCTTAGTAAAGAGCCTGAAATTTTAAAAGGGAATCAAACAGAACTACTGGAATAGAAGACCACATCAGCTGAAAGGAAACATTTCCAGGAGGGTTTCAACAGCAGATTAGAACTGCCAGAAGAAAGAATCAGGGAACTTGTAGACAAGACAATTGAAATGAGTCAAGATGAGCAGAAATAAAACAAAATTATAAGAAATGAAAACAGCCTAAGAGACCTCTAGGACATCATGAAGCATACTGATATTTGCGTTACAGGATTCCCAGAAGGAGAAGAAAGAAAAGGGTGGAAGGCATATTTATAGAAATTATGAGAAAAAGCTTCCCAAACTTACTGAAGAAGTGGCTATGCAAATACAAGAAAGCAAGAGAGTACCAAACTGCATAAATATGAAGAAAAACATACCTCATCACATTGCAATCAAACTGTCAAATGCAAAAGACAAGGAGAG
Source organism: Tamandua tetradactyla (assembly GCF_023851605.1). Classification (NCBI taxonomy): domain Eukaryota; kingdom Metazoa; phylum Chordata; class Mammalia; order Pilosa; family Myrmecophagidae; genus Tamandua; species Tamandua tetradactyla. Next base: position 43,316,880 of record NC_135334.1, read on the forward strand.
AGTTCTGAAAGCTCTAAGTGAAAAGCAACATGCTATATACAAGGGGGCCCCAGTTACATTAGGGGCCAATTTCTCATCAGTAATCATGGAAGCAAGCAGACAATGGGTTAAAATACTTTGACAGCTGAGAGAAAACAACTGCCAACCATGAATTTTATATCCAGTGAGACTTTCTTTCAAAAATGAGGAAGAGATTAAGACATTCCCAGATGAACAAAAGCTGAGGGAGTTCATCACCACTAGACCTGCCCTACACGCGATGCTGAAGGGAATTCTTCAAACTGAAATGAAAGGACACTAGACAGTGGTTCAAAGCAGCATAAAGAGATAAAACTCTCCACTAAAGGTAAGCATTTGAGTAATTATAAATGCCAACACTATTGTATTATAATTTTTGGCATGTAACTCCACTTCCTACTCCCTATGGGTGCTAAAATGGAAATGAATAAAAAATAATGATAAAACCATGCTTTTGTACATACAATGTTCATAATCAAATCAAATGTTAAACCATGGCCTATAGTTAAAAGTACAGGTATAAAAATGTGCTTTCGGCAATTGTAACAGATGTACCACATCAATGCAAAGTGTTAATAATAGGGTGGCATATGGGAATCTTGTACTGTATGCATGATTGTTCCGTAAACCCACAACTTCTCTAAATAGAAACAAAAAATACACAAAGCTAAAATCAAAACAAAGCAAATAAACAAAAATCTGTATAGTTACATAGTAATACGTCAATAAAATTTAAACATATAAAACTGCAGTTTCTGTTTGAGGTTATGAAAAAGTTGGGGTAATGGATGGTGGTGATGGTAGTTGTGCTGGTTTGAAAGGATGTAAGTCCCCTAGAAAAGCCATGTTTTAATCTTAATCCCATTTTGTAAAGACAGCCGTTTCTTCTAATTCCTACTCAGCATTGTATGTTTGAAACTGTAATTAGGTCACCTCCCTGGAGATGTGATGTAATCTAGAGTAGTTGTTAAACAGGATTAGGTGATGGCATGTCTCCACCCATTCAGGTGGATCTTGATTAGTTTCTGAAGTCCTATAAAAGAGGAAACATTTTGGAGAATGGGAGATTCAGAGACAGTAGAACGACATAGCCATGAGAAGCGGAGTCCACCAGCCAGAGGCCCTTGGAGATGAAGAAGGAAAATGCCTCTGAGGGAGCTTCATGAAACAGGAAGCCAGGAGAAGAAACTAGCAGATGATGCCATGTTCGCCATGTGCCCTTTCAGATGAGAGAGAAACTCTGACTGTGTTCACCATGTGCCCTTCCACTTGAGAGAGAAACCCTGAACTTCATTGGCTTTCTTGAACCAAGGTATCTTTCCATGGATGCTTTTGATTGGACATTTCTATAGACTTGTTTTAATTGGGACATTTTCTTGGCCTTAGAACTGTAAACTAGCAACTCATTAAATTTCCCTTTTTGAAAGCCATTCCTTTTCCGGTATATTGCATTCTGGCAGCTAGCAAACTAGAACAGTAGTACAGTATTTTGAATGCATTTATTATCATTGAATTGTGCATTGCAAAGTGGTTAAAATTGGAAATTATGAATTGCAAATATGTTCTTACAATAAGCATTTTTTAAAAAGATAAAAATATATTCCTCATTCTTTCAATAAACTCTTACATATATATGCATATGTGAGTAAAATACATCAATTAATGATAATTATTTGCACAAATTATTCAACAAATTATTTGCTGATCTTTAGAAAGCATTTTGTGATCCTTTGTTCAAACCAGCTATCATAAGCTAGTTAATGGCTCCTTCTAAACCATTATTTGATGTAAGGAATCATATAAATCTCTTTGAATGATGCCCTGCAATAGCCATTAGGTGACTATATCAATAAGCAGAGAACTTCTCTTAACCACAACAGTATGCATTGTAAACCTTAACAATAGTGTGCATGCTGCTGAATTACATTTAATTTTTTTTTTAGCTCTTACAATATTGAGGGGTTTTTTAGACTAAATACCTTTATTATTGACTATATCATGAAAGTTCATTTATTAGAACATCTTATTTAATTTGATTCAAATTAATCCTTCAGGCCAAACATATGAGACAGAGCATTGTGGAAGTTAGCGCTCATTTATAATTATAAATCTAATTTTATTTTCCAAGAAAGCAGATTAACTTATTGGGTTTTACAAACTTATCACATTCGAAGGTGAAAATTAACCGAGATGGTTGAAAAGGGGGACTGTTCCCCAGCATTCCCAGTTTTAATCTCCTCTATAGCAAACCCTAAAGAGTTTTCTCCATGAGGGTAGAGACTGAAGTTCTGGCTAGATCCTCAGCTGCCTCCATGTCCATCAGACTCCCAGCTCTTTTGGTCCCTCTTGGGTTCTCCCAAAGCTTAAACACCAAAGGGGCCTATTGTTTCCCTTAAACCCAGGGATAGGAGCATGAGCTGGGAATAGCTGCCCAAAGATGTTTGAGACTTGGTCCCTAGAATTACAGAGGATTCACAAGTGAACAAAGATGTCTTCCTTGCTATACCCCCCTGCTCTGGTCTGGCTGCAAGTGCATGACTCAAGGAGTGCTAGCTGGTGGAAGGCTCCCTTTTGGTGTTCACCTCCCAGTCCCTGAGGCAAGGCAGGAGACCTGGGAGAGGGATGGCTATCTTCCTGGACCTGCCTTGGATCCAGCGGCAGAACCCAGGAGACAAGATTTTGGGGGGCCTGACTGGTAATTGCACTGACTAGTTAAAATAGAAGTGGGCAGAACTGAAACCAAGCTGAGGTGCTCAGCACTGGAGTCCCATTCTGTGCTGATGTTTAGACTTCAATTGCTGGATAGCAGGAGTGGGCAGGGAAGGAGTGGGTGTGGTTCTTGGGAGAGCAGCTATTACGGGAGAATTTATTATTTTATCTGTCTTTATTGGTATGTATACCGGATAAATAACAGCCCCTCTAATTATTCCTTTAAGGCCAATCTCCCATGTGTGAAAACTCCATGGAATTTCAGGGCCCTGGCTATTTTAGTGCACCTTTGCTTGCACATTGCACAGCTTAAAGCCGTATCACATAGCAGGTCTTCATAGATAATTATATGAATTAGTGAGAAAAAATATATAATCATTCCCATAAAATGTTTATTTGTGATTCCATACAAAATAAATAAAATATTTACTTGGTGAAATTAAACAAGCAATAGCCTATAGTTTCTCATTAAAGGTTACTTTCAAAAGGATGATTAGGAATTATGAAAAATATGCCTTCAGTGTTTATATTCTCTTAAGAGAGGAAGTATGGTAATTACATTGGAATTGGGAGATCTGAAACTTGTACAAATTGGGCGCCCACTTTAGAAAAGAATGAACAGCTACAAACACACATTAGGTACAAAGTGAATGCTTAAATAGAGAAAAAAACCACAACAAACTGTAAAATAATAAAAGTGAATACAAAAATGCAACATAAAAATCACAAAATCCAGAAAAATAACAAATGTTTTCATTAATTAAAGATCTAACACCATTCTAATAATTTTAATAATTTCATTAATCATTGGGTTTGTGTGTGTGTATTTAGGAAACTCCACTTATGCAAATGTGGAATCTCCTTTGCTTGTTTATACATATAATTATTTTTATATGTTTGTTTATTTGCTTATGCATATAATTATTTTTCTAACCCTATTTTACTTTTCCTCTCTTCATTTTCATTTCTTTACTCTTTCACATTTCTAATCTCCATGTTAGAGTTGTGTGTTTTTTTTTTAATTTTTCTACTCCTATATGTAATTCTACAATTTCACTTTAATAATTTCTATTACCTCTGTATCTTCTCCCTGGGTTTTTGCATTTATTAATATATATTTTCTTCCTTTTGATATTTGCTCATTGCAACAACTGTTTTGTTACTTTTTCTCTAAAGTTGTCACAAAACGCTTGGTGTGAATTTTCTGTTTCATGGCCTATTATTCTGGGAAAGCTTTCTTTTAGAATTTTCATATTGACTCTTTTCCAACTTCTTTTATGTTTCTCATGAAGGAAATGAATTTCCTGGTTCAGTTATGGGTAGGAGGTTCCTTCAAGGAGTGTACAGTTTGTTTCCTTTTCTGAGACTTGTGCCCTGGACCATTTTGCAATTCATTGTCACACCTTCTTCCTAAGGGAGTTGTGTTTAATCTCCACCTGGTCCCTGAAGCTCCCGCTTGATGTGAATGAGGAAAGTTTCCAATTCCGAGCTTGCATTTTGCTTTCATGGCATTTTTCCTGGGATATGCTGCAGCTGTGCTGTTGTTCTATTCACTTCCTCTTTCTAGGCTTCTGTTTCACTTCACCCCATGTAGCTTCTGCATGATTAATACCTGCATTTGGCAGGCATCTGTGGATGCTATATGCCTTCTCATTTCAGTGAAAATTTTCCAGTTCACCTCATTGCTTTGGTATTATATATAGAAAAAGAGGGAAGTTGCTATGTCTCACTGTCATGTTCATATTACAAGTTTCGGGCTTTAGTTTTACTTGATGTTCTTTTGCATTGTTATATTTGTTGCAACTCATCAAATGGCATGCTTGTAATTTTAAGTAAATTAATTTTTACAGGCATGACATCACTGATTTTAAGAAAGCATTTGCATATGATGTTACAAGGATATTCAAGTGAATCTAGGGATAGTATTAATTCCCTTGTGCATATGCTCTGGTATTTTCCTGAAAGGAATGCAAGGTCAATCAGTCCAAAGCCACTCAGGAAATCTTAAAGGGTTAGGGGCATCCAGCTTTGTGGAATACATTTGAGATAGACTCTAATCCTTGGGAGAATTCTCAGAGCAAAGCAGTCATAAGCTAAAGCATAATCAATAGATAAACCAACAAGCAAGAGAGGCATTTAGCCAAAAAGCAAGCAATCAGCTATTTCAGACATACCAGCCTTCCCAGGGGAGACAGGTGGCTTTAATCTTAGTTAAAAGGGCAATGAATCTCAAGAGACATTTGAGGTATTCACAGGCCTACAATGAGCACAGAGGTAATTGGGTGCTTTGTGTTTACATGCAAATGCTTAATTACAAATGCACAACCTATTTAATCAGACCCAACTGTGAAATGGGGTGAAGGTTTTTCTCTATGGCTAACACATTAGAGCAGTCTTGAGACTGGAAATAAAACTGCTAGTGGCAGTATGGTTTTTGTACGTTGGCCGAATTTAACAGGCTGTGGAATCTTACAGCAAGTTCACTTAAGAATGAGAATTAATGCAATAAGATGAATATGCAGGTGCTGGTTGTGAAAGACCAATGCTAACCAAGGAGTTACACTTTAGCATATATGATGTCATGGTCTGTATATATAGTATTTACTAAATAAATATTGATTTGCCTGCCTAAAGAATCATTATATCCCAAAGAACCAGTGAAGCTGAAACAATTTGCTGATGTTATTTCTCACTTGCTGATCAGCTCTAATTTAGTGAGCTAGGCCCCCAAATTATGCCCCCATCATTGTCATCGAGGCCACAAGCAACCCAGAAACCCCCACATTTCTTTTGAGGTATTCATGCATAAACCAATTCATCTCTTTGAGAACCTGGTTCCGGACTTTTCTTCTTTCAGATTTCAGTAAAAAGCACGAGTTCTAAAATGAAGTTATCTAATGAACTGAATGAGATATTTTGGGCAGATCTAAGTATCAAAGGAGAGCAGTGGCTGCCGGGTCTTGGGCCCCACAGTCAGACGTACAATGTCAGTGGGAAGAGTTGAACTTTAAAGCGTTTGAAGGGAAAACACGTGATCCATTTCTTTTTCCACATTTTTTTTCTATGTATTTTCTTTTCTTATTATTAAATCAAATTATTGGCATTGGCAAAATCAGAGATTCTGCTGCCTATTAACAGGTCAACAAACTTTAATCTGGCTCTACAGTTAGTTGCACAAAGAAAACCTGGAAGTATCTTTGTTGCATTCACAAATTCAATGAGTGAACTATGAATTCACCTAAAAGGAACGACGTTACTTATATAAAAATATAAATTACAAGCATAAAATTATAATGGCTTATAAAGGAACTTGAATGTGATGAAGATAAATTCTTCTAGTTTTTCTCATCTCAGTGTTTTCTTTCCTGCTTTTTACTTATCTACCTTATGTTCTATTTAGAGGACATGGTTTGGATAAAAAGGGTCCATTATGTCTTGGATAAGAGATCTGTGTCCATATCTCCATTGCTTTCTGTTGCTGTTTACCTGGCTACTAAAACCACATTCTTTCTTTTGGTCTCTTAAAATAGAACATTGCTCTATTCTACAAGTCTAGGCATTACTTCAAATCTTTACATTTTGAACGTTCTGCCTTGCTTTTTATGCCCATTTGGCAATACACTCCCTCCCCTTATTTACCACATGAAGCATTGCTATCCTTTCAGGAGTCCCAGAATATCCTAATTCAAAGAGAATTCTGCTGCATCAGAATGATCACACCAATTGCAGCCTTGTATATTTAGCTATTATTTTATATGTGCATTAAAAGCTCATTGGAAACAGCGACAATTGTAAACAGTAGGTATTTAAGAAATAATCAAACCTATCGGTGTAGCAGCATTTGGAAGTCTACCTACATAAACTGTGGATTTCTATTTTAATCACCAGTTGATCCACAAAGCTTCATTTGGCCTTCAATTCCGGATTCATTTAATAGTGTTCTTTCTTTGTTTTCATCCAGCTTTAATTTCCACAACATTCACTAAGCTCCTCCTGATGCCAAGAAACCATAGGTCTTTCTCATAAATTAGCTTTGTATGATCAACATTGATAAGAACATAGAAAAATATGACACAATGTACTGTACCTCATACATAATTTCTTTGTTGATTGAGGTACATTGACTAACAATTCCTTTCCTGTCTGTCCTGTATTGTTATTTTTTTTTCTTTCTGTATGCAGCATGGTGGGGTCACATTTCATTCTTTTTCCATGTGAGTATCCATTATTGCAGCACCATTTGTTGAATTTTTGTTTGTTAGTTTTTTCTTTCTTTCTGTGCTTGTTTGTTTGTTTTGGTGAAGTGCATGGGCTGGGAAGTGAACCCAGGTCTCCCGCATGGTAGGTGAGAATTCTACCACTGAACTACCCTGGTATCCTGTGTCTTGTATTCTTAATGATTCGATTAGGACAGTTTCTTTGGAAATTTTCACTTGTCTTTAAGGGGTCTGATTACTATGTTCTGAAAGCCAGAAGATCATAGGGATGTGATGACAAAAATTAGAGTAAGACAATGGAAATATTCTAATATTTTTAGACTTCAGTATATTTTTATAAGTATCTGCAGAGATAAACATGCTTAACTGATGCAGGGATTAGCTCATTATTTCTCTGCACAAATATCACAGAAAACTTTGTTGGTTTCTCACTAATCAGTGATTTTGGAGAGTCAGTTGAATTTGAGAAACAAGATAAATACAAATTGAAGAATATATTTACACAGATAAAAAAGAGAATCATGAAGAAAAATAAGAATGGCATCTTACTTTTAATTTTAAACATTCATGTTATAGAAACATAAAAAACCCTGCAGAATCAGAAGCTGTTAGAGTAGACAGTGAGCCTTCCCATAACAGGCACCTGACAATACCAGGTTAAAATACAGGAGTGATCCAGACCAAAGGAGGTGAAATCACTAAAATCCTTTGGCGATTTTACTTGTTGCTATGGAATTCAGAGGTATAAATTGTATGACTGAAGGAAATGTTAGGAAAATCATCGCATTTAATATATTTTTAATCTTAAAATAACTTAAAAAGGACTTCCTTATTGCTTTCAACTTTTCCTAAATTTCTTGTCTCAGTTCCAACAAAAATATCTTTCATTTTTGGCATGGTGGGGAATAGGAGAATGGGTTATGGCAGATGAAAACTGAGCTATGCAGAGATACTGACATTTTGCAAGATGATACTGCCTGTACTTGTCTAAATTCTAAACTAAACACTGGTAAACATCAGCATGCATTCAGCTGAAATCATTCAGTATTTAGAATCTTATTCCAAATCAATTTTGTTTTCATTAATCTATATTTTCTAGAGATACACTAGGATGAATGTTAGGCAGTCCATTAGGGATACAAAAATAAGCAAGTCAAAGATTCTGTTTTAAACAGTTCATAATCTAGATAGCCATTTATTAATATTTTCAAATATAGCGAATAAGACCAATAATAACAAGCACAATCAACACACATGAATAATCACAGAGAATTGAGGAAGGGCAAAGGGTAGGAGTGTTAACATCTGAACATAGTGGGCTTTGAAAGATGAAAAAGATGTTACAAGGGGGGATTATTTCAGGTATTGAAAACAAATAGATATAAAAATATGACAGAATGGAGGTAATTGCATGATTTGTTATTTCTGGATTATAGCATGAAGGGAATGGAGGGAAGTTGCAGTTAGGGCTAGATCATGAGTCAGTGTTACGGTGGTTTGAACTTGCTCCATTCCCATGGGTGTGAGCTCCTGTAAATGGGATAATTCTGATGAGTTTTTTTTTTTTTTTTCCAGTTAAGGTATGCCCTAGCTGAGTTGGATGTCTTAATCCTATTACTGAAAAGCTTATAGGGAAGGTCACAGAGTGAGAGAGAGAGAGAGAGAGAGAGAGAGAGAGAGAGAGAGAGAGAGAGAGAGAGAGAGAGAGAAGGGAGTAGCTCAAAATCTGAACATCAAAGCCCAGAAGAGAAGGAAGAAGCTGGGAGAGGCTGCATGTGCATTACCATGTTACAGAAAAAGCCAAGGACCAACAATCACTGGCAGCCAGCCACAGATGGCCACGGGCTTCTGGGAGAAAGCATTGCCTTGATGACACCCTGACTTTGGACTTCTCTTAGCCTTAAAATTGTGATCTAATACGTTCCTATTTTGTTTGAGCTTCCCCATTGCATGGTATTTCATTTAGCAGCCAGGTAAACTGATGTGTCTTGGACTTCCGTGAGCTTTCTTTATTTTATCAATGACATGGCTGTGTCATTGAATAACCTGATCAGATGGACATAGCAGGATGATTCTTATAGGCTATAGAGGATGGAGTAGAGGGAGCAAATATTTATAAAAAGGAGAGGAATTACGAGGCTGTTTCATTAACATTCAAGTATTTTAAGGAATGTCAATAAATGAAGATGTATACCAGTCTTTAAGGTAGGCACATCTTTAGAAGTTAGACCTGGAAAGTATTATTTTAAAATCTTCTTTCACTATTAATTACTACATTAATCATAAATACTTTGACTACAACAAAAGAGAAAACCCAAAAGATATGAAAAGATGGATAATCTGATAGCATTACAAACGGTTAAGTAATTTCATTAAATTTTTCAAACACCTTTACTTGGTTTTTGAATGAATATCTCTAGAGAATCCCCTTATTCACAAGGAATGTCCTTTTCTTCCTTCTTTAAACTCCTTGCTCATAAATGGGAGTAAAACTTTCCTAGATTAACATTACTCATCCCAGTACTGCTTTAGAATAGCTTTTAGCATCTTTGAAAACAATATTTTAATACTTTATTCTTCATTCTTTGGTTTTAAAATATTCAGTTATCGTTCTATAGGGTGTTAGTTTCTCCAAGTATAATTTTTCATGATTTGAGCTGGACCTCTAGGGCCAGGTTTTGACATTCTCATCAAAGACTATTTTGTGTGTTTAATCTATCCTTTTTCAAGGTCTAAATTCCTAATACCCAAGAGGCTCCTCATAGAAGGACACTTACTCAAAGGTAAGAAAAGACCACAAACATTTCTACTTTTTGAACATGTAGTTTATTCTTTCCAGTAGTAGAAATTTATCTCCAGCTAAGTGAGAGAAATATAATTAAATAAATTTTGTTCTAAAACAACGGCTATGTCTCAAGAAAAGAAAGCAAAATGCAAGAAGAAAATTGATTATTGACCCGAGAACTCTTCTTTTAAAAGTTAGGAAAGAATCTGTAGTTACCCATTGCTAACTATAACTGTAAGAGCAACAGATACACCCCGGAGTCATTGCGTAATGACCTACAAGGAGTATTTTATGGTGAGAAATGGCAAGTTAAGTTAAACTTCACTCATGATAGATTTTTTTCTTGCTAGTCTGTATATCTTTCATATTTCTTCTAAAGGAAACAATGACTGGCATTTTACTCATCATTTGAAATTTTACATATGGAATTGATTAGTATTACACTGTTTTTCTTTGAAAATAATAAATTAAGTCTCCTGAAACTTTTGTGATTTTTTTAGTTTAAAAAGTACTTTTATAAGGGTGCATGGGTGGTTCAGTGGTAGAATGTTTGCCTGTTATAAGGGAGACCCACGTTCAGTTCCCAGACCATGTACCCCATCCCCACCCCCCAAAAAAGGATTTTTTCATAAATTATTTTGTATCGTATTTAAAAGGCGACTCATGAGATGGGCATGAGAAGTAATGCCTCCATTTTTCACATGTGGAAATTGACTCAGAAAAGTTAGACATCTAGCAAGTTAAGCCCTAAGCCCAATGTTTGGAATTCAGGAAAAGAGTTTTGAGGAATCTGTATCATCATCCATCAACTACATATTTTCCCAGCTCCAGTCATGCTATCAAATCTATATATAAATGATAAAGATGTCAGAAGAAGAAAGAGGAGAGGAGGAGGAAGACAAAGAGAAGACAAAGGAGAAGATTCAGCATTCTATAGGACAAAGCTTACTGGACTTAGATTTAGAATGCTTAGGTTATAGTTCTGTCTCTTCTAAATATTTTTTGAAGTCTTGGGCTGTGATGGAATTTAAATGAGGTAATGGTTTTTAAGGGTTTATGTAAGTAGTATATTATGATGTAATTTAAAGCTATTATTCTGATCATACATCATTTACTTCTACATCATGATGCACCTTAATTTTTATTTGAAGTCTGTCCCAGTTTTAATCTGTTGTAGACCCCAGAAAAGCCATGCCCTTCAATCCTCATTCAGTATTGCTGTGTGGGAGCTTTTTGATTGTTTCCATGGAGATGTGACCCACCCAATTGTGGGGGGTAATTTTTTATTAAATGGCTTCCATGGAGATGTTTCTCCACCCAAACAAGGTGGAGTTGCTTACTGTAGCACTTTAACAGGGAACTGTTTGGAAAAAGCTTGAATGCCCACACAGCCAGAAGCCTTTGGAGATGAAGAACGAAGGAAACACCCACTCCCCCAGGGGAGCTTCATGAAACAAGAAGTCAAGAAAGAAAGCTAGCAGACTTCTTCTCCATGTGCCCATCCAGCTGAGAGAGAAACCCCGAACTTCATCAGCCTTTCTTGAGTGAAGGTAACCACTTGTTGGTCCCTTAATTTGGACACTTTTGTAGACTTGATTTAATTTGGACATTTTCATGGCCTTAGAACTGTAAACTTGCAACTTAATAAATTTCCCTTTGTAAAAGCCATTCCATTTCTGGCATATTGCATTCCAGCAGCTACCAAACTAGAACAAATTTTGGTAACAGATTTTGGGGTATTGCTGCTGCTTGCAAATACCAAACATGTCAGAATGACTTTTTAAATGGATAAGGGAAGATTCTGGAAAAATTATGAGAAGCCTGATAGAGAAGGCTTAGAATGCTTTGAAGAGACTGTTGGTAGAAATGTGGAACCTAAAGATATCTCTGAGCAGGCTATAGACAGAAATGAAGCATGTGTTATTGAAAACTGGAAGGAAGGCAATCCTTGTTTTAAAATGGCAAATGATCTGGCAAAACTGACTAGTGGCTTTGGCTGGAAGGTAGATTTTAAAAGCCATGACCTTGGATATTTAGCAGGAGAGATTTCCAAATTAAATGTAGAAAGTGCAGCCTAGTTTCTCCTTACAGTCACAGTGAAATGTGAGAGGAAAGAGATAAGTTGAGAATGAACTCTTGGGTACAAAGAAATTGGAAACTGATGGTCTGGATAATTCTGGGCTTCCAGAAAGGGAGACCCCAAAAATAGTGCTCCACATGAGGATTTAACCAAACATGGAACCAGTCAGACATTTCAGAAAAAAGGTGGGTTTGGAGATGGAGTTATTCAGGAAGGATTCGTGGGAACTCCTTTCATCTGATATGGCAGGATACAAGCAAATTGCATAGAAAGACAAGAGTGTTGTGGGAGCTGTATAAACAGAACTGCTGCCAGTCTGGACTAAAATTCTAAGAAAATGTACAAAGTGAAAGTAAAATGTCTTCAGAGGCAGAAACATGAAGACTAAGGTCTGAAGTCAAGACAAGGAGAGTGGACCCACCGAAGTACTTGGAGAGGATAAGTTTGTCCTGAAGGCAGAGGTTGGGCCTTAAACCTCCTGGCAGTGGAACAGTTGTGCCACCTCAGACTTTGGAGAGGGTGGAACACATAGTTTTGGAATTGGGCAGATCCTAGCTGCCACCACATGGAAGGGTTGAGTGTGTGCCCCAGAGATGGCAGAGAGGCCAGGTGCAGCCCCCATGCCTGAAAAGGGTGGAACCAAGAAAAAAGTGGTCTCCCCAATATCCCCCAAGGTTGCATTCAGAGAGGCTGGCCGATGCATAGGTCCTTGGAAAGGGTGGGACCACTGCTTTCTAAAGCCCTGAAAATAAGTAATTCTCAGTCTTTGACATCTAATGACATTTGCCCTGCAGGTTTTTGAGAGGGCTTGAGTCTAGTGGCCTTTGGGTTCCTTCCAATTCCTTCCTATGGAAATGGGAATATGTGTGCTATGACTGTCCCTCCTTTGTATGTTGGCAGCAAATAACTTATTCTGAGTTTCACAGGTCCAGAACTAGAGGAGAATTTTGCCTGAGGGCAGACCATGCTTGTAACTAATTTTGATGAGATTTTTACTGTTTCTGACTTTGTATTGTATTTGTATTATTACTGCAATGGTTTAAGGCTATCAGATATTGATAGGGAATGAATGTATTCTGCATTTGGAAAGAACATGTCTTTCTGAGGTCCAAAGGGTGGAATGTGCCAATCTGAATCTGTTGTGGACCCCAGAAAAGCCATATTGTTTAATCCTCATTCAATATTGCTGGATGGGAGCTTTTTGATTGTCTCTATGGAGATGTGACCCCACCCAGTTAGGGGTGGTAACTTTTGATTAGATGGTTTCCATGGAGATGTGTCTCTACCCATTCAAATTGGGGTTGTTTACGGGAGTCCTTTAACAGGACAACATTTTGTAAAACGCTTGACAGCCCACACAGCCAGAAGCCTCTGGAGAAGAAGAAGGAAGGAAACCTCCTTACCCACCCAGGGGAGCTTCATGAAATAAGAAGCCAAGAGAGAAAGCTAGCAGACTTCTCCGCGTGCCTTTCCAGGTGAGAGAGAAACCCAAAACCTCATTGGCCTTTCTTGAGTGAAGGTAATTTCTTGTTGGTGCCTTGATTTGGACATTTTTATAGACTTGCTTTAATTTGGACATTTTCATGGCCTTAGAACTGTAAACCTGCAACTTAATTCCCCCTTTTAAAAGCCATTCTGTTTCTGGTATATTGCATTCCAGCAGCTAGCAAACTAGAACAATGTCTTAAAGGAGTAAAAACTAAAGTCCCCATTTAGCATTTTTGAGCTGTGTGCTGGTTTGAAAGCATTATGTACCCCAGAAAAGCCATGCTTAAATTCTACATCAATCTTGTGGGGGAAGCCATTTCTTTTAAACCTTATTCAATATTGCAGGGCAGAAACTTTTGATTAGATTATCTCTGTGGAGATGTGGCACACTCAATTCTGGGTGTGACCTTTGATTAGGTGGAGATGTGACTCCACCCATTCCAGGTGAGTCTTAATTAGTTTACTAGAAAGAGACAGAGCTGATACAGATGCTGCCACTTGGAGAAAAGAGACAAAAATGCTTGGAGATGTTTGGAGCCCAGCAGACATCACCATGAGATGTTAAGCAAGCCAGAACATGGAGAGAGCCAAGAGGTAAAAGCCAGCCCCAGAAAAGGAAAGTGAGGAACCCCCACAGGAACAGAGGCTGAAAGCAACAGAGCCCAGGATCAAGGGACCAGCAGATGCCAGCCATGTGGCTTCCTAGCTGAAACGTTTTAGGCCCATCAGCCTTACTTGAATTAAGGTATCTTGCCATGGAAGACTTAGTTGGACATTCTTATAGGCTTAGAACTATAAACTTGTAACTTATTAAATTTCCTTTTTAAAAGCTGTTCCATTTCTGATATATAGCATTTCAGCAGCTTAGAAACTAAAACAGGTTCAGACATCTTCACATCTCCATGATGTTGTCCACAAATTCTTTTTTATGGCATAAGGCAATTAGCTCTGCCCTCCCCTTTGATTTAATCATGTAAACTGGGCAAGAAGGAAAAAAAACAGGAAGGTATATATATATTCCTAAGTCTGCCACCATTCATTTCCCTTCCCCACTGTCATCTCTTTATCAGAGATTCCAAATTCCTTTCTTCTTCTATCAATCAACAAAAATCATAGCTACCGGATATGATACCTCAGCCCCAGATATCCTAAATTGCTTGGGAAAACTTGGAAATCTTCCAATCCTGCTTCAATACTCCCTCAATGGCTGAGACAAATATAGAAGCAGACCCAGAGACACAAACTGGCTTCAATAAATGTTGAAGTAACTTCTTCCCCTATTTTTTTCCTCAGTCATTCCAAAAAGGAGTTCCCTCTCAGTTTTGTGCTAGCATTTTTATTGTACATAAAGCATATAAATTCACCAGAGCATCACTGGCTGGGGGAGAGTGGGGTGGGTTAAGAGAATGAAGATGAAGAATAACAGTTTATTAAAAGCAGCTATTTAGAAGAGACCACGTAAGTTAGGTGTTATTAATCTCTTTTTCCTTATTGTAAATATTTTATAAGTTACTTGATAGTTTAAAAAAATTTTCAAATAATATTTATGGTGTGTATATATATATATATATATATATATATTATTAATACAAAATGTGGCAAGAAAATCTAACACAAAAACTTTAATTTTCAATTCACCCAATACTTTAATAGTTGCATTGAATTCTCATATACTGTAAAAGCCAGGGTGACCATAAAATAAATGCCATACAGAAACATTTAAATATTCTGGTTCAGTGAACTAGCACAAAAGGTTGCTGCAGAAATGGCAGATAAGTAATCTAGAGCCGCTAAGGAAGCATGAATGTGGGAAGAAAAATAGAGTAAATTATTTATTGACTACCTACTTAAAGTCTGAAATTCTCCTGGTTCTTTGCGAGTAAAACCATATTAGATGCATGGTGTCTGACAGAGAAACTTGGAGTCTAGTTAGGGTGAGAATTAGAGCATATCAACTCTATTAACAGTACAAAGTGCTTTTTTTCCCCCGCAAAGTATAGGATTTTGTTTCTAGATTAGTTTCAGTAATGATTGGATGGGAAATTTATATTCTTATTCAATTATACCAATAGAAGTTTCTCAATTGATGAATTAATTCCCAATTAAAACTCAGCATGTCACTTAATAACTATTCTTAATCAAATCTAAATATCAAAATTTGAAGTAGCACTGTGACTCTAACATACATTCAAATGAGAACAGAAATAGAAAGAAGGAAGCTGATACATTTAAGTCACCTTCAAAACAAATTTTCTTTGCTTATTTGTTCATTTTTAAATTTATCTAATAAAATAATTATACAAAATATAAACAATATAAAATCCTACTATCTAGGAATCTCTAACATTTTAATGAATAGACATTCATTAATACAAGCATTCAATAACTACTTAATGCATGCCTAATTTGTATTAGATACCTTAGGAACAGAAACTCACACATCCCTGCCTTAAAGTATATGTGGTAGAAAGATATTAATCCAAGAATCACATTCAGCCAAGTAAACTGGATTTATGATAAATCCTTAGCAGAGCTGAATGATGTTAAGAATAAGAACTCTGGGTAACAATAAGTGTAGTAGATAGATTTGACCTAGAGGGACATCAAGGAAGGCGTCTCTGAGGAAGTTAGAATGCCTTGAGATCATACAGATGAATAGAAATTAACAAAGTGAAAAAGTAATGGAAGAGTATTCCAGATGCAGAGGTCAACACATACAATAATTGGAGGAGGCCAAGAACAAAGGAATGAGATAAAATGAATCTGACTAGGTGGAGCCAGTTGCCAGATGAAGTAGAACAGAGCACAGGTGACCAAGTTATGGGTTTTCATATTTACTCAGAGAACAATGAGGGCCTCACCAAAAGGTTTTAGACAGATAGAGCCATGCTTAAACCTGTGTTTTCAAAAATTCATGCTAGATGAAGTATGAAGAATAAATTGGAAGAGGAGAGATGGGCAGAGTGGATAAATTTAAACCAGTTAACTATCTGTTAGGAGGCTAGTTCAGTTGTACAGATAAAAGACAATGGTCATTTGTAATCATTCTAGTTTGCTGCCTGCTGGAATGTGATACACCAGAAATTGAATGACTTTCAAAGAGGGGAATTTAATAAGTTGCTAGTTTATAGTTCTATGGCCGAGATAATACCCAATTAAAACAAGTCTATAGAAATGTCCAATCTAAGGCATCCATGGAAAGATACCTTGGTTCAAGAAGGCTGCTGAAGTTCAGGGTTTCTCTCTCAAGTGAGAAGGCACATGGTGAACACAGGCAGGCAGGTTTCTCTTTCCTCTGGAAAGGCACATGGTGAACACGGTCAGGATTCCTCTCTCATCTGGAAGGGCACATGGCAAACACGGTGTCATATGCTACCTTCCTCTCCTGGCTTCCTGTTTCATGAAGATCCCCAGGAGGCATTTTCCTTCTTCATCTCCAAAGGTGGCTGGCTGGTGGACTCCGCTTCTCATGGCTATGTCATTCTGCTCTGCATTCTCTGAATCACTCATTCTCCAAAATGTTTCCTCTTTTATAGGACTTCAGAAACTAATCAAGACCCATCCAAATGGGTGGAGACACACCTCCAGCTAATCCAGTTTAACAACCACTCTTGATTAAATCACATCTCCAGGGATCTAATTACAGTCTCAAACATACAATACGGAATAGGGATTAGAAGAAACAGCTGCCTTTACAAAATGGGATTAGAATTAAAACATGGCTTTTCTAGGGTACATACATCATTTCAAACCAGTACAGTAATAGAGTGTTGCAGTGGAGAAGGGGAAGAAATTCTTATACATTTAATAGGCTTAATCATCAAAATGGGTGAGAAATTAACTATAAGTTGGAGAGAAAAAGTAGAAGATACTAAGAATGACTTCAAATTTTCTAATTACAAACCAAATGCAAGGTAGTGTCATTCACTTCAATAAGAAACAATAAAAGAAGACCATTTGCCTGTACTATGTTTGACTAAAGACTTAATACGTCCATTGATAAGGTATTGCATTTGATATTTTTACAATGAAAATACTAAGCATTTGGTGGGCTCTCTGCATTATTACCCACTGAATACTATCCTCTGGAAGTAAAAATTTTCCCGAATTATCGTCACTGCAGTGTTATGCATAATTTAGGATCAATGAGTTCCAAAAGACCTTGAAGACCTAACCAAACCAAAGATGGTTTGTCTCTGGTTGTTTTGGCTCTTAAAGTCTCAGAAGCTCTACTGATTTTATGTTTGTGTTTATTATATTTATGCTGGTATAACTATTGTATATGTGCCTGTTCTCTTTTCTTATTGATCACTACTCAGTCAGCTAAAATTCCTTGTTTGCCTACACACATCATAGGGTGGTGATGAGGTTCTCAACAATCTGCATTTCCTATGAATGGCAACTTTGTTGCTGCCATGCTTAAACCTGTGTTTAACCACAGTGAGCCTAAGTCAGTGCTAGTGATTCAGTAGTAGATGCCTGATTCAACTTGGGCATATCAAATAAAGTCTAATGGAAATTTGAAAGCTGAAAGGAGAGAGAGAGACACACACACACAGATGTGAAATGACTGGAGCTGAATCATGTTACTCAAAAAAACTCTAAAAGAAGACCCATGATTGATAACTGTTGGGATACCCCAAACTGACTCTTAAATCATTCCCTTCCAGGTTACAGTGACTGTTCAACTCATCCTTTGCTCTAATGTACCATCCTTAAAATGCTCAAACAAAATTCCTGCACAATCAAAATCATGGCTATAGTGTCTGCTATATTCCAATGACTGTGATAGATACTGGAGAAGCAGTTAAAAAAAACATAGTCCCTGTCCTCAAGGAAATCACAGTTTAATAGTCAGAAAAAATATGTAAGCTCAATCTAATAATAAAGTTAGGTAGGTTGTGGTAGAAATATGTTTGGTAAGGATTGTCAATTCACTTGTAAGAGTTAGAAAATTGGAATAGCAGGTGAGAAATGACTTCATGAAGGAGGTGATGTTATAACTAACTCACAGAAGACATTTATGTAGACATTGGGAATGGGGTGGTAGAGAGCTCAAATCAGAGGAAGACAGGTGAGAAAATACTTGGACACAAAGCAGCAGAAAATTGCTCTGGAATTGCAGTTACCTTGGATGGCTAAGAAGTCTTGGAAAGAAATGGAACAATATTGCTGTATGAATGAACTTTGAGTTATAAGCAGGCACCAGATTGCAAAGAGTTTTGTAGAGGTTGCCAAGGGTTTCAGACTACATTCTATGAAAAATGGCGACACCTGAAGGATATTAAGCACAGGAGTCAGGTGATTAATTTTACTTTGTATGAAATGAGAGGCAGTGGGGAAGATCTACTGAATTTTATGGGAATTAGTAAGGAGATAATTGCAGGGATACAGGTAAGAGGGGATGAAAGTCAAAGACAATAATAGAGGAAGTACAGCAAAAAAGAATTGATATAAAAGACGGTAAGAAGGAAAAATCGCTAGGACATGGTGATATATGTGGGAGCAAAGGAAAAAGAAAAGTAGGCGTTATCTCTCTTATTTCTGACTTTACATTTTATCTTTCTGCTTTTGATTACCTTATCTTTAAAATGGAGATAACACTTGTTTATAAGGTTTGTAAGGAATAATTTACACAGCATTTCCAGAGAAGCTAGACTTTGTATGACATATGTGAAGAACTCAAACAGATGTAGCTTTTTTCTCTTTCTTCTACTTAGCAGTTAAATTAAAATTATCTGAGAAATACCATTAAAACATCAAAATTAACACCAATTCATTTCTTCACTGTGTAGACTGCAAATTATTTCACTTGGTGGGACTAAAACAGACCCTTTACAAAACACCATCTAAAGTAAGTAACTCACAGGCAAAGTTTTGCATGTATTTCAAATGAAATGGAAAATAAAACAACACAGATTATTATTATTATTTTTTTTGCCTCAAGACATTTACATAATGGATTGAATTTCATTAAAACAAAATAATCTCTCAAAAATCCTTAAAAATCAAAGATTGACTTAAAATTGGAAATATTTTTCATAATACTTGTTAAAAATAATATATTTAAATTTTCCCTATCAACTAGAGCAACAATAAAGAGAATTTCACATTTTCTATTCATAGCCTTGTTGGTGTCACTGATCTGATGTTTTCAAATTTAGATACAGAGGTGTGAGTGCGTGTGTGCACGCAATTCTTATATTTTATTTTGTTGATCATTTCACTTTTCAAAAAGAGAAAAATTGGAAAGCAGAGAGCATCTTACTTACCAGAGAGACCAGAATCCCTATATGGGGCTGGCCTTCTTTTGCCATACATTTTAGTGAAATATTAATTTCAATGGCTATTAACGAAATGTTTACCACTATTAAATAAGTTCTGTTAGTTCGAGAAAATTCTACGGCTTAGAACATTGGGAACAGCACAGATGTATGAAAGAGTAAAAATGAATTTTTATTGCTGTGTCTCATTTAAATATATTTTAAGAAAAACAGACAAGATGGGCTTATATTTAAGCATTGCTGGATCAAGCATTTCTTTAACAATCAGCACTTTCTTTTTGTTTCAGTTACTTATAGTGCAGCATATTGCTTTGCAATTGATCAGTACATAACATAACTGATCATATGTAAAAACCTGAATGTGGAAATAGACAATAAAACTAAGCTAACCAGAAACCTCTTGATTTGATGAAGTATATAGATATGCCCTTGCTCTTCTTTGTTCACATAAGCATAATATAGATACACATTTATATTGAGTTACACAAGTTTCTAAAGTTCTACAATTTAGTTAAAAGAAAACACACCTTTTAAAGTGTAATTTTCAATTATCCATTTTACGGAATATAAAAAATATTTTACAATTTACCTAATTTTATATATATATATATCGCTATTTTGTCTATCTGCCTTTTAACAAAGCCACATTATATATAGAAAATGAGTGCCTTTATGGCTTCATGCTGCTTCTCAATGTGAAATCACAATTCTAATAGACTGATTACAGGAGGGAAAAATTCAGCTTAAGCTGTCATATACTTTTTAAGGGTTCCAATGTTGAACTTCATAAAATGCATGTCTTCTCTAAATGAATTCAATTACTTCCTATTGCAAGTAAAATATGAATATCAAAATAAGGAAATCTTTATAAATGAATCATACTGGCTTCTGGTTTTACTGAAATAACACAAAAAAAGAAAACAAAATGATAGAGAAAAAAAGTCTTCACTATATCTGGAAATGTTTAAAAGAATAGATAAGTATTTTCCCTACCATAATTATAATTTGATATTTCCAAGTTTCTTGTACTTGCAAAATTCTCTAGGCTCAAGTTTCAAGAATGCCTTGCATGGTTCAGTAAAGGTTAGTTGCTTGATATAAAGTTACAATTGGGAATAAGGTGGAGGGAGGGATTATAAGAACACTATAAAGGTAAATTTTTTAGAAAATTGGATTAAAAATAGAGCACCAATCAAGAAATAAAGTTATATGGGTTAGTTTTATTTACACAGGTGGGTTATTAGCTTCCTGAGAACAGAGGATGGTTTACTTCCATTTCTTCTTCCTGTGATACATAGTAAATTGCTGCGTATATTATATATACTCTGTTTTGAATGTCAGCCACTTCTTTTAAAATTGTAAAATATTTAAAAATATTATCAAAATAGCTTCGGAAGAGGTAAAAGATGGCGCTTAACATATATGCCAGACACCAAACTAGGTATTGTGCACATATTAACTTCATTAATTATTCAAAAAGGTTAAGGCAAATATTATTCTTATTTTACAGCAGAAGTGAACTCTCAGTGAGATCAAGTGACCCGTCCAATAAGCACTTAGTGACATGCTTAAAGAGTCACACAGTCAAGATTCACACCAGGGTCTCTTTTTGCCCTGATGCCTGTGTTCTTTCTGTGACACTGGCATTTTATACAACAGCAGTTCCAAAACCTAACTCTGCCCTAGCAATGAGCACATCCTCTGGGCAAGGGTTTGTTTTGACTATGAAAATGTCATTTTAACTCCCATTGTAGTAAAACTCATGTCATTCTGTAACAAAATGAATGAAAGAAGAAGAAAAACTAAACTTTACTTCAAAAATCCATATTTGGTCAGGTTTTATATGGCCATTTAAACATTTATTCACTCATTCATTCATGCACTTCTGATTTATCTTGAACTTACTATGTCCAAGAAAATAATTTGTGCTTGAAGATCTAGTCCCTGTGCTACTGAAACTGGAAGAGAACTGGCAGGAAACACTCTGAAAATATTTACACTGAAGGCAATACGGACAAGTGAAAAATCAGTCATGCTTAGTATATAAAATATTTTGTCAAAATTTCCAAAAAAATCAGAACAGATAAAGCAAAAAGAATTAAAAACATCAAAAACCCAAATCGTCAGAAATGAAAATATTAACACTGTGTTGCATTTCTTTCTACGATATTCTCATAGCTTACATGGTTTAGAACAGTGTTGTTTTTTAACTACATGTCACAAGGTATTTGTGATCAGGATATCACTTTAATGGGTACAATGTATTTGTTTTTAAATTAAAATAAAACAAATAAAAAGAACATCACTGTGTAATATATGAAATAGGGTAATTAATGTTTTGAGAAATTACTGTTTCATTTATAAATTTATTGATGTGCAAATAGTAGTCATAAGTACCTTCTTACTAAACTGGGATTAGAAGCTTTGAAAAACATTGATTTAGATAATTTCATATAGTAGATATTGTATTCTGCTTTTTCACTTAAAGAGCAATTTTATCTCTTCAGAGACTTTGAATAAACAGTTTTCCATGGCCACAGGATATTTCTTTAGGATGCTACACTATATTTTATTAATTACTCCACCCTTGGGCATTTTGGTTGTTGCCCATTTACACTTAATAAATAGTCCAAGGTTGTGTGTGTGTGTGTGTATTTTAGATTATTTTCTTCAAATAGATTCCCATAATCACTATTATAAAGTGAAACAGAAAATAGCTTTACAATGTTATTTATAATTATTTTGCTTAATTATATTTATATACTTCACTTTTTAAAAATACATATTTATCTCAAAGTAAAATGTGACACATTACAGAAAATTTAGATAGAAATCACACCTTTAATCCAACTGTCCAAAACACAATCACTGGTTTGATTTCTGTTACAGTTACTTACATTTTCCAATGGCTCATTTTAAAAGCACAAATTGCCTATCAAAAATGAATAGCCACGTAGAAGACTAGGCATAAACTGGAGGCAGTCATACCTGGAAAATTGGGCACAAGTCAGGGGTGGCATGAACTAGTAGTTAAAAAAGATTACAGTTTTATGTATAAGAATCCATATAATACACACATTTTTAAAGGGAAAATAAGATGGCTACCTAAGTGAAGAATAACTGCACTGTGCCACTGAATACAGAGACAGTCCTTTTAATTTTTTTGCACCCAAAGTTACTCATAAACAATGCAATCCTTATTTGGGGGTGGGGGAGACTTTCCCTTTTAGCCCAGCTCCTGATCCGGGGCTCCCAGCGCCTTTTGCTGACCTAGACACAGCGAGCAGGAGAATAAAGTCATGCCATTCAGATTCATGGATCAAAGAGTCCAGGATCAACCACCAGTAACAAATGGTAGAGCTGTCAAAAACACTCAGAGCAACAAGCTGGAATGCATTATGCAGTTGCCTAAGGTGAGGGATTACCTTCTGTTTAGTGAAGCAGCTCAAACACGGAAGCAGAAGCCACTGTTCCTGATCCGTTATGACTTTGAAAGGTAAAAAGGCTCACACACAAATAAACACACCCGAAGTTTAGACTTTGCAATTAGCCAACCCTTGGCCTGGGGAGTGTCATTCATTTATGGATCAATGGCCAGGAGCCTGGTAAAAGGCTCCTTGCTTATTAGGTTCAGAAAATTCTAAGTGGGAAGAAGAGAGATACTTCAGCAGTGCATTGGGCCTGTGCTCTCACTGACCTGGAGGAATGCAAAGGTTTCCGCTTTTTTTTCTCTTTTTAAGAAAGGGAGACAGCAAGCCAGCAAGCACTGGGAAGTCTGTGTCATTTAGTGGGGGAAAAAAGCATATAATTGTGTTATCTTCCAGCCTCCAAGCCTTGCATATATAAAGAAACAGCTAGGCAGCCAGGAAGACCGCAAATGCTCCCAAAGGCTGGATTTAGCCTGTGTAGCAAACTCCCTGCCAGCTTTCTAAGATCACTGTTTGGGCCCACAGCCTAAATGACCAATGTGAATTATTCAAAAGTTGTGCTAAAAAAGTCCTGTAAGCTCTCAAGTATTCTATTCTCTTTACCACACACTATCCTCTAAAATTAGCCAGTATTCTGACTCCTTCTCCCTTCTGCAAATAATATTAAGCAGAGTAGGCCAGTGAAAGGTACTAATAATCAATATCCTCACTTTCCAAATTGCCAGCTAATTCCTACCATTCAGAGATTATTACTTTGTTAGCAAGCTGTTCTTTTTTTTTTTTTTTTATTAATTAAAAAAAGAATTAACAAAACAATTAGAAATCATTCCAATCTACATGTACAATCAGTAATTCTTAATAACATCACATAGTTATTTACTATGTGATCATCATTTCTTAGTACATTTGCATTGATTTAGAAAAAGAAATAAAAAGACAACAGAATAAGAATTAAAACAATAATAGAAAGAAAAAAAAACAAAAAAAACAAAAACAAAAAACCTATACCTCACATGCAGCTTCATTCAGTGTTTTAACATAATTGCATTACAATTGGGTAGTATTGTGCTGTCCATTTCTGAGTTTTTATATCCAGTCCCGTTGTACAGTCTGTATCCCTTCATCTCCAATTATCCCTTCTCTTTTTTTTTTTTTTTTAATTAACGGAAAAAAAGAAATTAACCCAACATTTAGAGATCATACCATTCTACACATGCAATCATTAATTCTTAACATCATCACATAGATGCATGATCATCATTTCTTAGTACATTTGCATTGGTTTAGAAGAACTAGCAACATAACCGAAAAAGATATAGAATGTTAATATAGAGAAAAAATAAAAGTAATAATAGTAAAATCAAAACAAAACAACACAAAACAAAACAAAAACCTATAGCTCAGATGCAGCTTCATTCAGTGTTTTAACATGATTACTTTACAATTAGGTATTATTGTGCTGTCCATTTTTGAGTTTTTGTATCTAGTCCTGTTGCACAGTCTGTATCCCTTCAGCTTCAATTACCCATTGTCTTACCCTGTTTCTAACTCCTGCTGAACTCTGTTACCAATGACATATTTCAAGTTTATTCTCGAATGTCCGTTCACATCAGTGGGACCATACAGTATTTGTCCTTTAGTTTTTGGCTGGATTCACTCAGCATAATATTCTCTAGGTCCATCCATGTTATTACATGTTTCATAAGTTTATCTTGTCTTAAAGCTGCATAATATTCCATCGTATGTATATACCACAGTTTGTTTAGCCACTCTTCTGTTGATGGAGATTTTGGCTGTTTCCATCTCTTTGCGATTGTAAATAATGCTGCTATAAACATTGGTGTGCAAATGTCCGTTTGTGTCTTTGCCCTTAAGTCCTTTGAGTAGATACCTAGCAATGGTATTGCTGGGTCGTATGGCAGTTCTATATTCAGCTTTTTGAGGAACCGCCAAACTGCCTTCCACAGTGGTTGCACCCTTTGACATTCCCACCAACAGTGGATAAGTGTGCCTCTTTCTCCGCATCCTCTACAGCACTTGTCATTTTCTGTTTTGTTGATAATGGCCATTCTGGTGGGTGTGAGATGATATCTCATTGTGGTTTTGATTTGCATTTCTCTAATGGCCAGGGACATTGAGCATCTCTTCATGTGCCTCTTGGCCATCCGTATTTCCTCTTCTGAGAGGTGTCTGTTCAAGTCTTTTTCCCATTTTGTAATTGGGTTGGCTGTCTTTTTGTTGTTGAGATGAACAATCTCTTTATAAATTCTGGATACTAGACCTTTATCTGATATATCATTTCCAAATATTGTCTCCCATTGTGAAGGCTGTCTTTCTACTTTCTTGATGAAGTTCTTTGATGCACAAAAGTGTTTAATTTTGAGGAGTTCCCATTTATTTATTTCCTTCTTCAGTGCTCTTGCTTTAGGTTTAAGGTCCATAAAACCGCCTCCAGTTGTAAGATCCATAAGATATCTCCCAACATTTTCCTCTAACTGTTTTATGGTCTTAGACCTAATGTTTAGATCTTTGATCCATTTTGAGTTAACTTTTGTATAGGGTGTGAGAGATGGGTCTTCTTTCATTCTTTTGCATATGGATATCCAGTTCTCTAGGCACCATTTATTGAAGAGACTGCTCTGTCCCAGGTGAGTTGGCTTGACTGCCTTATCAAAGATCAAATGTCCATAGATGAGAGGGTCTATATCTGAGCACTCTATTCGATTCCATTGGTCGATATATCTATCTTTATGCCAATACCATGCTGTTTTGACCACTGTGGCTTCATAATATGCCTTAAAGTCAGGCAGCGCGAGACCTCCAGCTTCGTTTTTTTTCCTCAAGATGTTTTTAGCAATTCGGGGCACCCTGCCCTTCCAGATAAATTTGCTTATTGGTTTTTCTATTTCTGAAAAATAAGTTGTTGGGATTTTGATTGGTATTGCATTGAATCTGTAAATCAATTTAGGTAGGATTGACATCTTAACTATATTTAGTCTTCCAATCCATGAACACGGTATGCCCTTCCATCTATTTAGGTCTTCTGTGATTTCTTTTAGCAGTTTTTTGTAGTTTTCTTTATATAGGTTTTTTGTCTCTTTAGTTAAATTTATTCCTAGGTATTTTATTCTTTTAGTTGCAATTGTAAATGGGATTCGTTTCTTGATTTCCCCCTCAGCTTGTTCATTACTAGTGTATAGTAATGCTACAGATTTTTGAATGTTGATCTTGTAACCTGCTACTTTGCTGTACTCATTTATTAGCTCTAGTAGTTTTGTTGTGGATTTTTCCGGGTTTTCGACGTATAGTATCATATCATCTGCAAACAGTGATAGTTTTACTTCTTCCTTTCCAATTTTGATGCCTTGTATTTCTTTTTCTTGTCTAATTGCTCTGGCTAGAACCTCCAACACAATGTTGAATAATAGTGGTGATAGTGGACATCCTTGTCTTGTTCCTGATCTTAGGGGGAAAGTTTTCAATTTTTCCCCATTGAGGATGATATTAGCTGTGGGTTTTTCATATATTCCCTCTATCATTTTAAGGAAGTTCCCTTGTATTCCTATCTTTTGAAGTGTTTTCAACAGGAAAGGATGTTGAATCTTGTCGAATGCCTTCTCTGCATCAATTGAGATGATCATGTGATTTTTCTGCTTTGATTTGTTGATATGGTGTATTACATTAATTGATTTTCTTATGTTGAACCATCCTTGCATACCTGGGATGAATCCTACTTAGTCATGATGTATAATTCTTTTAATGTGCTGTTGGATACGATTTGCTAGAATTTTATTGAGGATTTTTGCATCTGTATTCATTAGAGAGATTGGTCTTTAGTTTTCTTTTTTTGTAATATCTTTGCCTGGTTTTGGTATGAGGGTGATGTTGGCTTCATAGAATGAATTGGGTAGTTTTCCCTCCACTTCGATTTTTTTGAAGAGTTTGAAGAGAATTGGTACTAATTCTTTCTGGAACGTTTGGTAGAATTCACATGTGAAGCCATCTGGTCCTGGACTTTTCTTTTTAGGAAGCTTTTGAATGACTAATTCAATTTCTTTACTTGTGATTGGTTTGTTGAGGTCATCTATGTCTTCTTGAGTCAAAGTTGGTTGTTCATGTCTTTCCAGGAACCCGTCCATTTCCTCTAAATTGTTGTATTTATTAGTGTAAAATTGTTCATAGTATCCTGTTATTACCTCCTTTATTTCTGTGAGGTCAGTAGTTATGTCTCCTCTTCCATTTCTGATCTTATTTATTTGCATCCTCTCTCTTCTTCTTTTTGTCAATCTTGCTAAGGGCCCATCAATCTTATTGATTTTCTCATAGAACCAACTTCTGGCCTTATTGATATTCTCTATTGTTTTCATGTTTTCAATTTCATTTATTTCTGCTCTAATCTTTGTTATTTCTTTCCTTTTGCTTGCTTTGGGGTTAGCTTGCTGTTCTTTCTCCAGTTCTTCCAAATGGATAGTTAATTCCTGAATTTTTGCCTTTTCTTCTTTTCTGATATAGGCATTTAGAGCAATAAATTTCCCTCTTAGCACTGCCTTTGCTGCGTCCCATAAGTTTTGATACGTTGTGTTTTCATTTTCATTCGCCTCGAGGTATTTGCTAATTTCCCTTGCAATTTCTTCTTTGACCCAGTCGTTGTTTAGGAGTGTGTTGTTGAGCCTCCACGTATTTGTGAATTTTCTGGCACTCTGCCTATTATTGATTTCCAACATCATTCCTTTATGGTCCGAGAAAGTGTTGTGTAAGATTTCAATCTTTTTAAATTTGTTAAGACTTGCTTTGTGACCCAGCATATGGTCTATCTTTGAGAATGATCCATGAGCACTTGAGAAAAAGGTGTATCCTGCTGTTGTGGGATGTAATGTCCTATAAATGTCTATTAAGTCTAGTTCATTTATAGTTATATTCAGATTCTCTATTTCTTTGTTGATCCTCTGTCTAGATGTTCTGTCCCTTGATGAGAGTGGTGAGTTGAAGTCTCCAACTATTATGGTATATGAGTCTATTTCCCTTTTCAGTGTTTGCAGTATATTCCTCACGTATTTTGGGGCATTCTGATTCGGTGCGTAAATATTTATGATTGTTATGTCTTCTTGTTTAATTGTTCCTTTTATTAGTATATAGTGTCCTTCTTTGTCTCTTTTAACTGTTTTACATTTGAAGTCTAATTTGTTGGATATTAGTATAGCCACTCCTGCTCTTTTCTGGTTGTTATTTGCATGAAATATCTTTTCCCAACCTTTCACTTTCAACCTATGTTTATCTTTGGGTCTAAGATGTGTTTCCTGTAGACAGCATATAGAAGGATCCTGTTTTTTAATCCATTCTGCCAATCTATGTCTTTTGATTGGGGAATTCAGTCCATTGACATTTAGTGTTATTACTGTTTGGATAATATTTTCCTCTAACATTTTGCCTTTTGTATTATATATATCATATCTGATTTTCCTTCTTTCTACACTCTTTTCCATATCTCTCTCTTCTGTCTTTTTGTATCTGACTCTAGTGCTCCCTTTAGTATTTCTTGCAGAGCTGGTCTCTTGGTCACAAATTCTTTCAGTGACTTTTTGTCTGAGAATGTTTTAATTTCTCCCTCATTTTTGAAGGATAATTTTGCTGGATATAGGAGTCTTGGTTGGCAGTTTTTCTCTTTTAGTATTTTAAATATATCATCCCACTGTCTTCTAGCTTCCATGGTTTCTGCTGAGAAATCTACACAAAATCTTATTGGGTTTCCCTTGTATGTAATGGATTGTTTTTCTCTTGCTGCTTTCAAGATCTTCTCTTTCTCTTTGACCTCTGACATTCTAACTAGTAAGTGTCTTGGAGAACGCCTATTTGGGTCTAATCTCTTTGGGGTGCGCTGCACTTCTTGGATCTGTAATTTTAGGTCTTTCATAAGAGTTGGGAAATTTTCAGTGATAATTTCTTCCATTAGTTTTTCTCCTCCTTTTCCCTTCTCTTCTCCTTCTGGGACACCCACAACACGTATATTTGTGCGGTTCATATTGTCCTTGAGTTCCCTGATACCCTGTTGAAATTTTTCCATTCTTTTCCCTATAGTTTCTGTTTCTTTTTGGAATTCAGATGTTCCATCCTCCAAATCACTAATTCTATCTTCTGTCTCTTTAAATCTATCATTGTAGCTATCCATTATTTTTTCTATGTTTGCTACTTTATCCTTCACTTCCATAAGTTCTGCGATTTGTTTTTTCAGTTTTTCTATTTCTTCTTTATGTTCAGCCCATGTCCTCTTCATGTCCTCCCTCAATTTATCGATTTCATTTTTGAAGAGGTTTTCCATTTCTGTTCGTATATTCAGCATTAGTTGTCTCAGCTCTTGTGTCTCATTTGAGCTATTGGTTTGTTCCTTTGACTGAGCCATATTCTCAATCTTTTGAGCGTGGACAGTTATCTTCTGCTGCTGGCGTCTGGGCATTTATTCAGATTTCTCTTGGTGTTGGACCCAGCAAGGTTGTAATATTTTTCTGTGAAATCTCTGGGTTCTGTTTTTCTTATCCTGCCCAGTAGGTGGCGCTCGTGGCACCCGTTTGTCTGCGGGTCCCACCAGTAAAAGGTGCTGTGGGACCTTAAACTTTGGAAATCTCTCGCCGTCCTGGGGGTTCGCTAGCCGAAACAGCTTGAGCCGGCCCGGGGTCCGAACGCAGGGAGGGTTGCTGGTCGCCTCAGCCAGGGAAAGAGCCCGTCCGAATTTCCTAGTCGGCCCTGGGCAACAAGCGTGGCGGGAGGGCGCCAGCGGCAGCGGCCCGCCCGAGAGAGTGCACGTTCCCCGGGAGTCACGGGTTTGGAAGGGGCCTCCCCCACCCGTCACCGTTCTCCGCGGCCTGGGGGTTTCCGATCCAATTCTCTCAGTTGGTCCGGGGGCTGTGCGTGGTGTGGGCGCCAGCCGTCTTTGTTTCAGGGGACCGCCTCTCCAATTCTCCCAGCCGGCCCGGGAAGGGGGAAGGGAGTAACTCCGGCCGCTTGCCACCCCGCCCGGTAAGGCCTGCGCGCCTCGGCGATCTCGCCCGAGCTGCTTCTCTCAGCCAGCCAGCCGTTCCAGGATGGGGTACGCTGTCTTTTTTATCTCTGTTGTGGCTTTGGGCGCTTTCTGTATCGTTTCTACTCCCCTAGTAGGTGTCCTGGAGAAGAAACTAAGATCCGCGCGTCTTACTAAGCCGCCATCTTCTCACTTCTTCGCAAGCTGTTCTTTTAAATGTAAAAATTTTAATGGGATGCCATATAAAACCAACGAATAATTATCCAATTCTTAATATTGATTAATTAAACCAAAAGCTTCCTTCCAAACAGCTAGTTCACAAAAGTGCTTGGGGAAAATGGGAGTTATGATAGAAGAGAGGAAGGAAGTTATACTGAAACCTAAATGAATCTAGATAGCACACTCTAATAGGCACACAGCCAAAGAGAAGTCAGGGCAGGGAGGAATGGGAAATGAGATAAAAATTTGTTAAGTAGCTTTGAATGTCCGAAGACTATTTTTTTTTTTCACTCTTGCCTTCCTTCCTTGCTTCCCACCTTCTCTCCTTTTCCACTTAGAATTCTGAAAACACTAAATCATGTTCCCTGCACTGAAGAGGCTCAGAGTCTATTAAAGAGAGCAGTATCAAAGACAACGAACTATGATCCAGTCTCAATGTCACCCAGAGAAATGAGTGGTTAACCCTACAGAAGGAGCAAAGAAAGGTTGCAAAAGTAGAGGGCCCTTCACCTGGGTCTTGAAGAATGATTTTTTAACAATGCGTTTGCTCTCACAGCAACTCCCTGCTTCAAATTCAAAGTTCTATTAAAATATAGACTGCCATACGAAACAAAAGCAGGAGAAATATTGCAGTAAGCTACTGACATGTTAATGGGTCCCCAATTTTTAAAACTGTATTTTAACTTATTTTGTACCAAATGACAGAAAAATAATACTTGTCTAAATTGACAAGTGCTAGGATTATCATCACAATATATTAGGTTATGGCAAAACTCCACTTTTCCCCCAAATACTTTCATTGATGAAATCATATCGAAATGATCTTTTAAACCTGTGCAGCTCCTGTTGATTACAAATTTATAACTCAAATCCATTACCTTGAATGTGGATAAAGAAAAACTTGAAGCCAAACAGTCAATACATACATATGTATGTATATATGTATAAACCACTATGTATAGTGAAGGATATATCCAGATATGTTTTCTGTCAGTTTCTCTATCTCTATCAATTATCTATTTTACCAGGCACAATATCACTAGAAAGTTGGAATACCAAAATAACCATCTAGTTTCTGCTCTTAAGTAGTTTGCAAAGGTGAAAGACAAATCAGCAACCACATATAACTGATATTGCCCTAGCCTATATCCAGAGAGACTCTGATTTCAGTTTCCCAGAATCATGGACAGCTTTCTGGAGGTGGTTATGTATGAACTGAATTCTGGATAAAGAGTAGCTATTAGGTATCTAAGAAAGGGATAAGCATTGGGAACTGGGGATCTAGCACATCATTTACAGAACACTACTCCTCTTTTATTTCGGAACTAAGCTTATTCATGCTTGTGTAGCAATAAACAAGGAAGAATCACCCCGTGTTGGCAAACCAAAGGGATGACAGAGTCAGATTGCCCTCACATTCTAGTAATTGGCATGTAGAACTCTGTAAGCATGGAATGATGCAATACAGTGAGGAGATGGAGGGCATGAAGGAAGAAGGGTGGGGAGTACACAGGGATAAAATAATGAAGGGATATTTACATCATAATTGAGGTAAGAACCACATTGTGTTTTTTTTTTTAATTCCAAGTTCAAATTGCATAAAAGGCTGTCAGTATGGATAACAGAAATTGAGAAAGCGAAATTGAGAGTGTTACGTCAACTTCAAACTAAGAGGTCAATAAAATGGAACCCATGATGACTCTTTTCCAGCTTTGCTGTGAGAAGACACTGGAGTGTCATTCACAAGATATGGAAGGAAGGAGGAGAAAGGTTTGGTGATAAAAGAAATGATGTACTGAATAATGGATTATTTGAAATTATTCAAATAAAGTGCCTTCAGAAATATAGGTGGAAATGCAAAGTAGGATATATATAGCTGTGGTTCACTTGTAGGTGGGTGTATGGATTTAGGGGTCTAGAACAGAACTTCAGTTATGCAGAAAAGGATATTTGGTGGTGCATTAAAAAGGCAAGAAAAGAATGGCAATATTTGAAACAAACAAGGCTCTAAAAATAAAAATGAGCTAAAACTAAGAATATTATGCTATTTTTCTCTTTCTATAAACTAGGCCGTGCCATCATACCAGGGTGTAGTGATGTTAGTGATGTTTTATATACATACATGTTTGGGCAATTTCAGAAGAGCCAACAGTACTGTGCCTACAGGAACTTCTAAGCCAGGAATTCCTGGATGATGACCAGTTTAGCAAGACATCATTTACATGTTGATAAGAGAGAGGAAAGGAAGAGAACTAGTTGCCTATTCAACATACAGTATACATATTTTCTTATTAAATACAGAAATTGATACAAGTGAAGTGTCATTTAACCCCATTTTACAGGTGAGAGTATAATCTCAGAGAGCATGAATACACCCATATCCAAACAGCCAGAGACAAAGTTTGTTTCCAAACCCAGGTGTGCCTTATTTCTAAGGGAGAAAGATGAAATTTTCTTGAAAATAAGGCACTAAAAATACTTGCTGAATGGGTGATTAAATGAGCGAGTGAATCACTGACTCGCTGGTAATAAGAAAATGTTTTATGTGTATATAAAATTCAGAACTTCCTGTACGAACCCCCTTTCTGGTGAAGATGCAAATCAGTTATTTTGCAACTGCAGCATCTTGTTTTGATGCAGGGACAGAGCATTGCTATGTCAGTGGTTTCCCGAAGGCTGCATCTACATTTCAGATTTACTTAGTTGGGGAAGGCCTCTTTGAGGAAGGAGAATTCCCAGCATTCTTTAAACTATGTATTTAACAAATATACGGTTATTTAAGCCTATTCTGGATGGTTTACATTAATTTCCGTGTTTTCCTCCTTCATGTTTGACTTGACCTGGACCGCATTCATCTCATGCAGAAGCAGGAGAACAACTATTACTGGAAAAGCGAATTGTTGAGAAGAAGCTTATCCCTGAATGTTCCAATAACAGTCTCGCAGAATAAAAGAACCAAGAGGGAACTTCTACAGCATAGAAAAACATAATGCATATATACATATATATACACACACACACATATAACACATGCATACATACAAAACAGAATATATACAACACGTTTTAAGAGTGCATACAAATCACATGAGGCTTTTTCTTCTAAAAGACATGCAGCAGAAAAGTCTATCTTTGATAGAAGTATAAATTGATACAACCCTTTTTGGTGGGAAGTTGTTAAAACATTTAATAAACATACAATTTGACAATCAATTTCTGTTTAGCAATTTACTGAAAATAAAATTTGAGTATCATAAGTGTGAAAGACACCTGTGTTTAGGAAAATATATTCATTGCTATGGCGTTTGTAGGAACATAGCTTTGGAAATACCTCAATTCTACTTAAATGTAAAAAAAAAATGATCAAATAAAGTATCATATGTACTTACCACAGAATACCATGCAACTATTTAAAAGAATGCATGCACTACTATAGAGTATTATCTCAAGTATATCCTTAGGTGAAAGAAAAAGCAAAATTTATATGAAAACAATGAAAGAAAAATTAAAATTTTTATATACTTTTTGTATTTATATAGACATTTTCCTGGAAAAATACACAAGAAACACGAGAAACGAGAATTAGGAAAACAGGATTTTTTTTTCTCATTTTAAGCTCTTTGGGCTCTTTATTTATTTGTTTTTCTTTAATCATCATGAAAACATTAGTTTCTTATAAATTTTAATTTTGGTGGGGAGGTACAAGGTCCAGGAATTGATCCTGGGTCTCCCATGTGGCAGGTGAGAATTCTACCACTGAACTATGCTTGTACTGCCCTAATAAAATATATTTTAAAAAGACACCATCAGTATTAACTTGAGTGTCTTAAAAGGAATTAAACCCATATCTCCATATTCTTCAAGTTATTATCACATCTGAACTAACTCTTTCAGACTTTTAATATAAGATCAAACAAGGATCTGCTTGATTTTATGTGATGGTTTGGCCACAGTAATCTTACTAAACTGAATTTGTATTGGTATTTTTACATCTTTCAATTTGCTATAGAAGTACAACAAAAAGCATTCTTTCAATACATTGAGGACATTAGGCAGAAAAGGAGTGAAGTTTTTATAGTCACTAGAAGCTCTGGTTTTAGTGGTTTCTAATTAATACCAATAAACAGGACCCATGGCTTAATGCAATAGCTCTTTTGTAGTTGGATAAAAACAAACATCCATAAGAATTAATGAGTTTTGCTTTTCTTTACTCTTGACTTCCCTCCCCAGTACCAATGCTTCCTAGTTCTTCAGGTGCCACAGTAATCTACCAAATTTTTGTCTCTTTAATTAAGCTACTGCTCTGAGATTAATTAGCTGTTAGAGTAAATAACTTTTTATAAACAATTCACTAACATTCTGATAGGAGACAACATTGGTACTAATTAGATTAGCATTTTCATTACAAAGTCAAGAGAAAGACAAATCACCAGTGTGCTGGTTTGAAAGGATATATGTACCCTAGAGAAGGCATATTTTAATCAAAATCCCATTTCGTAAAGGCAGAATAATCCCTAATCAATACTGTATATTCAAATTTGTAATTAGATCATCTCCCTGGAGATGTAACCCAATCAAGAGTTGTTGTTAAGCTGGATTAGGTGGAGACATGTGTCCACCCGTTTGGGTGGGTCTTGATTAGTTTACTGGAATCATATAAAAGAGGAAATATCTTGGAAAATGAGAGCGATTCAGAGAGAGCAGAACAGAACGACATAGCCACGAGAAGCAGAGTCCACCAGCCAGCGACCTTTGGAGATGAAGAAGGAAAATGCCTCCTGGGGAGCTTCATAAAACAGGAAGCCAGGAGAAGAAGTTAGCAGATTATGCCATGTTCTTCATGTGCCCTTCCAGATGAGAGAGGAACCCCAACCGTGTTTACCATATGCCTTTCCAGATGAGAGAGAAATTGTGTCTGTGTTCGCCACGTGCCCTTCCACTTGAGAGAGAAACTCTGAACTTCATCAGCCTTCTTGAACCAAGGTATCTTTCTTTGGATGCCTTAGACTGGACAATTCTATAGACCTGCTTTAATTGGGATATTTTCTCACCCCTAGAACTGTAAACTAGCAACTTATTAAATTCCCCTTTAAAAAAAAACATTTTGTTTCTGGTATATTGCATTCTGGCAGCTAGCAAACTAGAACAACCAGTAATAGTCCAAGTCCAAATTTAGTAATAGTCCAAGTCCAATTTTGGTGGGGTGTTAACCATCAGAGTAGAAACAGAATTCAAAGCACCATTGGTCAATTTTAAAAAGTGACATTATTAATCAAATATACCTTCTATCTGATAAATGTATTTGCTTTTGAAGGAAGTTACAAAGGCAATACTGCTTTAAGCCAAGAAGGGAATTTACTGGCTCATGTGATTAACAAGTCCAGAAGTAAGGATGGCTTTAAGCATCACATCA
This sequence comes from Tamandua tetradactyla, assembly GCF_023851605.1. Lineage (NCBI taxonomy): Eukaryota > Metazoa > Chordata > Mammalia > Pilosa > Myrmecophagidae > Tamandua > Tamandua tetradactyla. Next base: position 43,352,533 of record NC_135334.1, read on the forward strand.
TTGGAAGCTTGCTATAATACAAAAACTCCATATTTTAGCTCTGTTCATACCTATGTGTTCATTTCATCCTAAAATTAGATCTCCTATTAACAACAACAAAAAAAAGCTGCAAAGTTTTCAGACCTCACACGCTCTTATCATAACTTCCACAATAAAGAAAATAATGTTTTCCTCTACTTCATTCCAATGGGGAGAAAATGTTCCCCAGAAGCCCTAAATAAAAAAGAACAAAACAAAACAAAACAAAACAAAAATCTCATGACAACTCATTCTACTTTGTTATGTACCCATTTTTAAGTCCATCACTGGGACCAGAATCTTCCTCTGGATCTTTGGCAGGAAGACAGCTTATTCTGATCACACGTCTGAATTTTGCGGCAGGGCAACTTCCCAAAGGAAAGATTAAGAAAGAAAGAACACTCTAAATAGGATGAATTGGGATGAAAAAAATAAGATAGAAAACAACCATAATAACCCAGATCAGAGATGATAAAAACTTTGACCAAGAAGTTAGCTGTGATAATGAAGAGACAAACAAATGCCAACACATAAAACTGTAAAACAAAATGGCATGCTGATACTGCCATGATCTGCAATAATGCTATCAAGGGCTAAGAAAAGAAATGCAGCATAATTATTACACATTATGTCTTATTGTAAGAAGCAATTCTATTTAGAGGTTACAATTTAAGAGGATCCAGAGAAAAGCAACAAAAACAACAAAAAGGCTTAAAGAACGTGAACTGTAGTCTTAGCTATAAACCTACTATGACTTTAGGGGGTACTGCTAGATAAGTAGAAAAATGTTACAGGGGCAGCACATGTAATTTTGCCAAGACCATGAGCAAAACACAACAGCTAGCAACGTAGAAAATATCAACCCTGGTCAAAATTAACTCTAGGAAAAAATCTTCATATGGGTAGAGTTTGATGGCCTATGGGACAAGACAAACTATGTCCCAAACAGAAGTCTAACCAGCAATTTTTTTTTCTTTTGCCAGTTTTCCTGAATATGCTTCCAACAATATCATCAGAGTATTTAAAAAGGACTTTTCTGCTTCAAAAGCTTGAAGAGTCATATTTCCCCAATTTTTTTCTTATTCAGAAATATACTTGGATATTTACAATGGATATTTAGTTGAATTTATTCCCAAGTCTACAATCTCATGCTTATATATTGGCTCAGGCTACAAGCAAGTCATTACAATACTTTCAGGATATTCTGGGTTTCTGTTTGTCTATTTGTGTCTTTCGTCCCTCTTTGCTAGCTAGTTTTGTTTTAGTGTCCCTGGTCCATGTACTTTATTGCCATCTCTTGGAGAACACTTTCTGGCTCATGTGATTACCAAGTCCAGAAGACAGTCTGGACTACTTGTAAGTCCCTGGTAAACAGATAATTTTCTGGGTTCACTAGCTTTTTCTTTGACTTCAGCTGTGATCACTTTCCCTCTTACAAGCTAGCAGTTCCGTTGCCCTCAGTGTTCTCTGTAATCTTCTCACAGATGGCTCCTGACCAGTCATTCAAGAATATCTAACTCAGTTTTTCTAGCTTTGTTTCATGCAAAACATCTTAATTTATCCCTAGTTTCCTCTTTTTTATTGTTAGAGATTTAAAGGTTTACTAAAAAAATAACCTAATCGGGCAGGCTACGGTGGCTCATTGGCAGAGTTCTCACCTGCCATGCTGGAGACCCCGGTTCGATTCCCGGTGTCTGCCCCTGCAAAAAACAAACAAACAAAAAAACCTGATTGTCTAAAAAGTTCATACCAGCTTTAAGTTAATATCTTCCCATCTGGGATTGTCATACGTTCTCTAATGAGTGTAAAAGTTGCTATAACATGTTCCTTTTTTTTGTATGTTTGTGTCATATCCTATGTAAAGTACTTTACAAATATTTTCGCTTTCAGTACTCAAAACTTTGATGTAGACATTACTAACATCCACATGTTATGGATAAGTAAACTGAACTCTATGAGGGTATAATATCCAAAATAAAACAGGAATTGTTGGACTCTATTTTGAATCCTGGTCCATCAGACTATAAATCTTATATATGTAGTCACTGTATTTTGTTTCCTATTTTCTTTTTAATATGTTAAACAGGAACCTACTTTTAGGGCTCTAATTTTGATTTCAGACAGGCTGAAAATACATAAAAATTCATAGTTATTTATGAACAGGATGTGTTTTTACTGAATCAATCTCAGTTACTACTTTTTCCTCTTGAGAAGGCATCCGAACAATTTCACAGAGAATACTACACACCCCTCACTCAGATACCTCATCTAGATGGTCCCATAAGATTCACATAGAGAGGTGGAGAACTTGTTTATGGCCTGCATTTCACTTTCTTGCTAGTCAGTATTGACCGGACCTTTGGAATTACCCTATGCCTTTACAAATATCCATTTCTTTCCTGTTCCCATGTTTCTCAGAGGAAATTTCCAGTGATTAAGAACTTGACTGCTGTTTTCCTCACTCAAGACTTATGGAGAACTTTTTAGTGTATCAAGTAATGGACAAGATATTAGGGATGAGATGAAAGAAACATTGTCCTCCCTTGATTTATTAGATATCATGGATCCTGGATTTTATCACACATTTGTGAACATTTCTGAAACATCATTTTTGCAGGTTCCTCTTCGGCCACACAGCCATTAAATGTTAATCTTCACAAGTTTGATCTCAGTCCTCTTTTCATCCCTCCTTTGAAATTTTCTGTATAGACTATGCTATTGTTGGGGCCTTTAGATGTGTTCTGGTTTGAAATCATTCTGTACCCCAGAAGCCAAGTTCTTTTTTTTTATCCAGTCTTGTGGGGGCAGACATATTGTTTGGATGGTATATTAGTAAGGGTTCTTTAGAGAAACAGAGCCAACAAGTGATATCTATAAAAATGAGATTTATAAAGATATCTCATACAATTGTGGGAATGGAAGAGTCCAAAATCTAGGGCAGGCTATGAAGCTGGCAGCTCCAATGAAGGATCTGGATGAACTGGAGAGGAGAGGCTTGCTGGCTGAAGAAGCAGTGAAAAAGCCTCTTTTCTCCCTTAAAAGCCTTCAACTGATTGAATTATCTTGTTGTTGGGAGACACACCTTAGTTAACTGCAGATGTAATCAGCCACAGATGCAATCAAATCACTGATGATTTAATACACCAGCCTTCTAGTATTATCAACCAACCAAGAAATACCCTGGCAGCAACAGTCAGACCAGTGCTTGCCTGACCAGACAACTGGGCATAATCACTTGGTCAAGTTGGCATTAGAACCTATCCATCACAAATGGGATCCTTTTGATTAAGTTGTTTCCATGGCGATGTGACACACCCAATTGGGGATGGGATATGTTGATTTGGTGGTTTCCATGGAGATGTGTCTCTGCCCATTCAAGGTGGGTCTTAATTCACTTATTGGAGTCCTTTAAGAGGGAACCATTTTGGAAAAAGCTTCAGAGCCAACCAGACAGATATGTTTGGAGATGTAGAAAAAAAATGTGTCTGGGGAAGCTGTTTGAAACTGGAAGCTGGGAGAGAAAGCCAGCAGATGTCACTTGTGCCTTGCCATGTGACAGAGAAACCCCAAATGCCATTGGTCTTTTCTTCAGAGTCAAGGTATCTTTATTTGGATGCCTTAGTTTCGACATTTTTATGGCCTTAGCACTGTAAATTTGTAACTTAATCCTCTTTATAAAAGCCAACCCCTTTCTGGTATATTGCATCCCAGCAGCATTAGCAAACTAAAACAATAGCATTTATAAATAATCACTATCTCATAAATCTATATCCTCAGCCTTTTTGTAGTCAAACATATTAAATAGTTCATAACACATTTATGCTTGCATATACAAGACACATTTCAAGCCAACATGCCTACAAGTGAATGCTTACCCTTTCTCACATTATTTTTCCCCTCAGGTATCCACTGTTGTAGTAAATGGTACTTTAGTTCACCAAGTCACCCAAACCAGTAAACTACACTTTCATCTTTCTCCTTCCCTCAATCCTGTCACCAAATTCTATCAGTTTTATAGTTTTACTATCGTTCAAAACACCCTCAACAATTCTTACTGCCTCAGATTGAGCCACAATTGCCCATATTTGCACACTATCCTCTTAATTGGACCCCTGAATTGAAACACTACTCTATCTCCAATTCATTCTCTACCTGATATCAGTGTGATCTTTCTAAAAGATTAATAGAGGACCTGTCTAATGATAGAAATCCTTCATCATCCTCAGAACAAAGACCATGGATAGACAATGGCCTTTGTGTTCTAGATGCTACCTCTCTAACTTGATGAGCAAATGTATCTTACAAAATAGCCCCTGTCTCAGTTTGCGAGGCTGTTAAGACAAATACCACAAAATGGATTGGCTTGGCAACAGAAATTTATTGGCTCACAGTTTGGTTTCAGAGGCTAAAAGCCCTGCTTCCTCCAAGTCAGTGTCTTCTGTCTGGCCAATAATTCCTTGCCTTTCCCCTCCCATGGCTATGTCCTCTCCTTTCTCTTTTGAGTTCCCTTGACTGCTGGCTTCCTGCTCCTCCCTGTGGTTTTCTCTTACCTATGTCTAAATTTTGTCTGTTTATATAGGACTCCACTAACCTGAGCTCAGATCCAAACTCATCCAGTTAGGCAGCACTTTAATTTAAAATGTCATTTTCAAGAGATACTGTGCTGGTTTGAAAGTATTATGTACCCCTGAAAAGCCATGTTTAAATCCTGATTCAATCTTGTGGGAGCAACTGTTTCTTTTAATCCCGATTCAACATTGTATGTAGAAGCTTTTGATTAGATTATCTCCATAGAGATGTGGCTCGCCTAATTGTGGGTGTGGCCTTTTGATTACATGGACACATGACTCCACCTGTTCCAGGTGGTCCTGATTAGTTTACTGGAATCCCTTAAAAGACGGAACATTTTGAGGAGTCAGAAATGAGAGAAATGACTGAAGCTTCAGAGTCGAGAGAAGATTCTCAGCAGAGCTGACACAGATGTGGACACATGGAGAACAGAGACACTAATGTTTGGAGATGCTTGGAGCCCAGCAGACATTGCCATGAGCTGTTAAACAAGCCAGAACCTGGAGAGAGCCAAGGGAAGCCAAGAGATGAAAGCCAGCCCCAGAGAAGCAAAGTGAGGAACCCCCCACAGGAACAGAGGCTGAAAGCAAGAGAGCCCAGGAGCAAGGGCCCAGCAGATGCCAGTCATGTGACTTCCCAGTTGACTTATGTTTCCTAACCCATCAGCCTTTCTTGAGCGAAGGCAACTGGTTGTTGGTGCCCTAATTTGGACACATTCAAGAACTGTAAACTCGTAACTGATTAAGTTCCCCTTTTTAAAAGCCGTTCCAGTTCTGGTATATGGCATTCTGGCAACTTGCAAACTAACACAGATACTATCTATAATGGGTTTATACCCACAGGAATATAGATTAAGATTAAAAACATCTCTAAATCAGGAAACACAATTCAATTTATCACAGTTGCCTATCAAAGAAAAGTATCATATATCATGCAAGTGCATGGCTTATGGCTTATTCATAGCATATATGAACATATGATTTAAATAAAGGTATTTGAAACACACATGAATCATATTTCTAATATACTACAAACTTGGATCAGTATTTTTTCTTGTAAATTGTAGATTTTAAATCGCCACATTTTAAATCTTAAAATGCTTACCTGTATATATTTATAATTAATTGTAACAGATCATAAGCAAGCAGCTGATACATTTTTAAAGGTGAACAAATTTATAAGATATATATATCCTCTCACTTTTATAAATAAGCTTTTATTTACTGTCCCAAGTTCCTTAAGGTCTAGATGAATATTCTGAGAAGAAAAGCTAAGTATCATTCCTTGGAAAAATGAAAAATCTTTTTTGCCTTGGGTGGGGACACACCCATCAAAACTCTTAGCCTGCACTACTCTTGGCAATAAAGCATGTGACTCTCCTCCATAGTCAGCTGGGGTAACCTAATTCTCACAGATTATCTAAGGTTAACAGACTGGAAAACTTTGTGTAAAACTTCTATTTTCCACAGAAGACATTTTTTTTTTCTTTCAGAATCCCTAAAGTGTTTTTCTTCAAACTATTAAAGTTACATCAGCTTCTTGGACCTTATTACCAGAAAGTAACAAGATTTTCTTCACCTTTTAAACTTAAGATCTAAAGAATGTTAGTGTATCGGGAAGCAATTATTTATCCCAATTAAGATAAAAGGTATACAGTTCAAAGGAGTTAGCCATTAAATATGTTAGACAAATGGATATATTTTAGGATTAAGTCTATTTAAGCTCTACTAGTGTGATACAGCCTGGTGGGAAAGCGAAAGCGTACTGCAATTCCATTATTTTGGAGATAAACCTTAAATACTTAGCACACACATTCCTCTAAAGATTAAGAGGCATTTCATTTAGTCCTTGGTTTGCCACATGGGGTTGATTACTTCTAAATTTGATAGAATCCTATAGAGTGAGTCTCGTCAGTTCCAGGGGAGAATTCTGAATCTCCGGGTTGAATGTCTCAGAGTGGTGTTACATCAAAGTTAAATGAACATGTAGACATTGTACAGATTTTAATTTTCAGGAGAATAACTTCTTGCAATGTTTCTTTTTCCTATAATAAATGACTACTAGGAAATTTATTTAAAAAATCTATAGCCACCAATATCATAAGGTAACATTTAATATAGTTGAAATGTTGCTTTCGAAGTTTAATACATTTAGCAAATCTTACTCACATCTTATACAAACTCATTATAGTATAGTCTGTGATTATGATGGGAGATGCTGATCACATGTGAGAAAAGTTCATCCATTATTTTCCTAATTGTTAAAGACCCAGAGGCCATATGTCTGTTCAAATTTCATCTCTTTAGGGGGGATTTCCCTAAACACCACAATAACCCCTCCTCTGTAACTGTCTATATTTTTACCCTGCCTCACATTTTTTTTTCAACACTTATTTTACCAATAGTATGTTATATATATTTACTTATTTATTCTGAGTCTCCACTAGAGTAGGACTTTGTTTAGTTCATTGTTTTCTTCCTAGCACTCAAGGGTCTCAATATTTGTTAGCTGAATGCATGAATTCAAGACAATATATTTGCAAGAACCTGACAGCAAGATATATGGGTCTGGAAAATAAAGTATATGAGTAGGATTGGTCTCTTTTACTATAACTTCCAATGTGCTCCTTCCAGAATGTCTGTGCCTCCTATCTTTGCCAAATCAGACTCTGCTGGGTAGTAGCCTGATATTTAGAGGAAAATATACTTCCATGAGAGATTATACTCAGGGTTCTCCTGCACATGAGTTTGCAAATATCACCAATTCACTTTGGATACTTTGTGATAGTAGGCTAAAAGTCACATTAATATGAGGACCTAGGGTTGCTGCTCTGGAGACAGGACAATGAAGGTGGAGAAGACAATTTCTGGAACCCAGGGGATTCACTGGAGCAACTCCTGGTCCTGCCCTGCCTTGCCTGCTAAATTGCCACAACTACACCTGACAAAAGCAGGGTTACTAAAGTCTCAGACCTGGGAATAAAGGTTTGGGGTCAACCCACCAGGATAGCACACAGACTAATTCAAAGCACTGGCTGAGGGTGAGGAAAATCTAAAATGATGGTGAGAAAAATCAGACAATGAATACTGATAATGGTGTCAGTATGCAGCAGATACTGCAGCAGAGGTATCTTAATTCACTGATCCTCTTCCCTTAAATATTTCAGTGATTGAGGAAGCTAACACCTTGAAAGAGCCTCTATGAAAATTGGAATTGCACAACCCTGCCCACGTGATCAGAAAAGAAGTCACAGTATATTATTTCCACAAATATATTGTCTTGTCACAAATATATTGTCTTGAATTCATATACAGTAGGTAGCCTTGCTGTAAAATGGAAGCTAGATATGGGGGGCAGTAGCATATTCATGTGATGCTTGGTTTGCACTATTATTCTTCTCACCCACACCCCTTCAGATTTTCCATTCCTTACCAGTAGTTTGGTTTTGGTTGCCACAATGGTGATCAAGTCAATTTGGGATCTGACATACACCACACAAAGACAGCTTGTCAACTCTGCCTCATGCCTGCATCTTGTACCTCTCATCTCCTGTACAGTTAGTTCCCAAAGGATGACTCCATGGGACTCTGCTTGGTTCACCTGTATGTACAACCTGGATGGGACAGGGAGCTAACTCCCAGGGGCAAAGCTTTAGTCAACGAGAGATGGGACGCTATGTACAAATTCTTTCGCCTTTCTTACCCCATGATTGTCAGTACCCCCAAAACTGAGAAGTCATGAATATGGCTTCTACTGTGGTATTACAGGGGAAAGAGCAGTTAGCAGTAGTCAGCTATCAATGTATCCAGATATTAGCTCTGCCTTCTAATCCATGTTAATTTCCAAACCCTCACTTGTCTTTTGAAATGTCAAGAACTATGAATAGAATTGGCAATGATATTCTCTACTGATTTATTATGTATGGACTTCATGTTCAGATGAATATTCTGCCTGCCAATGGATTATCTTGATTGCCTTTGTTTTAATAATTGATGTAATAACTTAAGGCCCAAATGTGGACACCTAAATTATGCTGTTTTTGTTGGCAAAAGCCTGTGTGTGATGACTAAATTTAGTCCCAGTTTTTATAATTTTTTACAGGTTAATTAACATCGAAGAATTGCATTATTATTTGATAATTTATGAGCACATAAAATACATTTTTGAAAGAGAAATTTAGTAATTTTTCTTTTTATCTATTTCTCTAGAGTCTATCATATTACCAAATAAGAAATCTAAATGAAATAATGTGTTCCAATTCAATTCTGGGAATGAAATGCCCAGATATAATAAAAGATTTAAATGGAGGTTAGACATTGAAATTTAAGAGCATGACACTTATTTCAATTCACCATGCCATGCAAAATCATCTATTTATTTTTTATTGGGTTTTACTATTCTAAATTCAATATTTCTTATGCTCATGGTTTCTTGTCTCTTGATCTCTCATACTTTATCTTTGGCAAACACTTGGCAGTAAAAATATCACAACATCTGAATCTTCCTGAATTCCTTCTGTGATTGTATCATCTCTTAGCAGACTCCATCTTACATAAAGAATGTCTTTCTCCATAATTCATACAGACACTACCTTAGTTGGATCTTTGTGTTGAAATAATACATGCCATAAAGTATGTATAGGCTCTACAGTTTTATAGGGAATTCAAGTGGGAACAAACTACCTCAGGTGATAAGCCTTCATTAATCATAGGTGTCAGCTTTGGTAAATAAAACATTGAGATTCCTAAAGCCGTGAACCACTAGAGAGAATGAGAAGTTAAACGATGTATATGACAGAAACCAGATACTCTTAAGAGTAAGTCCGATGCTATAAAATATTAAATTGTGCTGTAAATCTTCAGAGGGACAATATTTCATTGTTTTAACAGCTTCAGTTTGTCATGTTTACATGCTTACACACTAGAATAAATAATGTTCCATTGCATTTGAGGGCTGATATTCATCCAGTTACTTGATTCTCTGGAGTAATGAAAAACTCACCTGAATGTCATATAAATACTTCCAGGCTGTGTTGCCTGCAATTTAGCAAGAAGCGTACAAAGAATAGTCATTTGATTGGCACCTACATGGACCCAAAAGGACCATCTCTAGCAAGCAGTGAGGGCAACAAAATTAATAGGCTGAGCCTTCAATCTTGGGGTTTCTTCATATGAAACTTATCCCGGCAAAGGACAGGCTAAGCCTATTTAAAATTAGGCCTTAGAGTCACCCCCAGAGAACCTCTTTTGTTGCTCAGATGTGGCCTCTCTCTCTCAGCCATCAGGGCAAGCAAACTCACTGCCCTCCCTATCTCCACGTGGGACATAACTCCCAGGGGTGTAAACCTCCCTGGCAACGTGGGGCAGAAATCCTAGAATGAGCTGGGACTCAGCATCAAGGGATTGAGAAAACCTTCTCGACTGAAAGGAGGAAGAGAGAAATGAGACAAAATAAAGTGTCAGTGGCTGAGAGATTTCAAATAGAGTTGAGAGGTTATCCTGGAGGTTATTCTTATGCATTATATAGATAACCCTTTTTTAGTTTAAGGTGTATTAGAGAGGCTAGAGGGAAGTGCCTGAAACTATAGAGCTGTGTTCCAGTAGCCATGTTCCTTTAAGATGATTACATAATGAATGATATAATTTCTCAAAGTGACCGTGTGATTGTGAAAATCTTGTTCTGATGGTCCTTTTATCTATGGTATGGACAGATGAGTAAAAAATATGGATTAAAAATAAATAAATAATGGGGGAACACATGTTAAATAAATTAGGTAGAGGGAAATACTAGTGGTCAATGAGAGGGAGAGGTAAGGGGTATGGTATGTATGAGTTTTTGCTTTTCTCTTTTTATTTCTTTTTCTGGAGTGATGTAAATGTTCTGGGACATGATCATGGTGATGAATATACAACTATGTGATGATATTGTGAGCCATTGATTGTACACCAAGTTTGGAATGTTCATATGTTAAGAATGTGCATGTTTGTATGTTGATTGGTTTTATGAATAATTTTTTTTTTAAAAGGACCATCTCTAAATGTAGAAAAAAATAGGGAAAAGAGTATTCAATTCTACTAATTTGTTAAAGTAGAAAGAAAGAAGCAAAGCAAGGGTATTTATTCATTAAACAAAAGAGTAAATAAAATTTTTTTTCATGCTTTTGCCAAGTCAGAGTAAGCTCTCCATGGCTTTCTGCTCTTGTGTGATAGAGGCAATGTCATATGGCATTCTCCTGAGATTTACAAAATAGCATTCAAATAATTTTTGTTTTTTTAATAATAAAGCATTTATAATCTTATCTTCAGGATAATGATCACTTTCCCTTATTTTCAAGACAATTTCTACTTCCCACTTACATTTTTTATTTACTTATATTATTAATCCTCCAAAGAGAAACAAGCTATCCTAATCTAACATTTAAAAATATCAGAATGTATAAAGTTTTGGTAACACAACTGGCTAGGTTCTCACCAATCTTGTTTCCAGTTGCAGTGCATACAGGGAGACTACATTCCCCACAGTTTCATGCAATTAAATTAGTACCCTATATATAGTTCCGGACAATGCAATGTGGGAAGTAATGATGTCCCCAACTTTTTGGCCAGGACCCCAGAGTTTCCTGCAAGATCCTTGGCTTAGGATTTAACATCAAACTTTGTGACTATAAGAAAAGGATTTTGAGATGTCAAAGCTACATAGTGGAAGGAGCCTGGAGCCCAGAGTCCACCGGATGAGAGGCTCCCAGGAGAAACCCCTTACAAGCATCAGACAGTTAAGTTAAAAAGAAAAAACAATAAAGAAAAGGAAAGAAAAAGAAAAGATAACCCATCAGAATTTGAAAATTGCTCATTTATAGCAGCTAGTGTTAAGTAACTTGATTATTATAGGGTCAAATCCAGTGATTTTGGAGGTTAAATATAGTAGTTTTCTAATACATGGTGGGAGAACAGGTTGATGGAACTTATCTAATTTTGATCATTTCATATACATTCACCTAATGGGGCTCAGCTGATTGTTGTGGGATATTCTACTCTGATGATTCACAGATTCTCCAAAAAAATTGGAACGTGTGGATTATATGTAAATTAATAATCCTCATTGGAACTTGAAACCAGATTTCTTCATCCTGTAATCTCTAACCTATTTGGGGATTTTACTAGCCCCAGAGCCCATGTGTTCCCCTTGTCTATTACCATTTCTGCCCAGTTGTCTTCCTGGAGCATCAATTTACACCTAGTTGTAAAAATACAGATGTTGATTACTATGGGAAGATGCTATTTTAAACAAATAGTGTGAGTGTTTACCATAAATATTAGACATATGTTGAAAACAGGTATGCTTCTTTCAATAGAAAATCAAACAAAATAGAAAGGCAGGGAGGTTTTGTGGAGGGAATGTGTGTGGAGATAGCACATAAGAAAGTGGTAGAAATTACATGCAAAGAAAACTAAAGTATATCATAACTGCAATCACTGCAGGACTTTTTTTTTTTTTGTATGCTGTATGGCAGGTTCACATTTCATTATTTTTCCCTTTGAATATCTTGTTATTGCAGCACCACTTGTTGAATTTTTCCTTGTTTAATTGTTTCTTTGTTTTGCTAATTTGTTTTTTGGGAAGTTCATGGGCCGGGAATTGAACCTGGGTCTCCTGCATGTCAGGCAAGAATTCTACAACTGAATGACCCTTGCATCCCAACTGATAGACTCAAAGAGAATCCACTGCACTGTAAAGCTATAATTATTATTCCTAGAATGATGGGGATCGGAACACTGGACCAATCGCAAAAGAAGTAAAATCCTAGCATACTAGCTGTTCTACCATAATAATTATATATAAACACAAAATAATAGTCATCATGCAAATACTGTTTTTGTTCTTCAACTTTCAGGATTCACGTATAATATGAAACACAGAAGACAATTATGTTATCAGAGTAAAAATGTTTTTAACTGATTTTTTTTTTGCTTAAATGTGCTCTTGAATTTTGTTTCTTAACATTTTATTCAGGATGCTTACATTGCAGTCATAAATGAACTTTGTCATTAAGGTCACGTGTCATTAAGGGCACGCTATTTTTTCCTGCTTTAATATCAGGGTCCTCCTTCTCTGAAACTTGATTTGGGTACCTTCCATCATCTTATTTAATGCTCTGGAGAAGTTAATTATTCACTCTTTAAATATTTGACATCACATTCTGAAAACACTTATTTTAGAAGTCCTTTGTGCAGATAATTTTTCATACAATTCCATTTTTTACTGCTATTATTGAGTCAGTATTTGGTTATATAATTTTTAATACACAATCAAACTAATAGAAATTTAAATATTTATAACAGGGAGTAGTGATTCTCAAACTATAGTGTGAATAAAAGTTACCTGATAGAAATGCAGGTTCCTAGCTCATTTCTCCAAACATTTGATCCAGTGGCCCTGTTCGATCTACAAATCTGCGTATCTGACATTGCAGTTCAGTGGAAAAGTTCAGAACCATGTATTGAGAACTACTGCATAAATTTCATACCCTGTTCTATAATAAATTCTATCTCCTTATATTTCTTTTTTTATTTTTAAACTTTTTTTATTGTATAGTATAAGATATATACAAAGCAAAGAAAAAAAAAAGCAATAGCTTCAAAGCACTCTACAAAAAGCGGTTACAGGATAGATCCCAGAGTTTGTCATGGGCTACCATACAATCCTCTCATATTTTTCCTTCTAGCTGTTCCAGAATAGAGGAGGCTAGAGGGCTTAAATACATTTTTATCACCTCAATTGACTATTTTTTTACTTTTTTTTTGTGAACAATAACATATTTACAAAAAAGCTGTAAATTTCCAAGCACAGCACCACGATTGCTGTAGAACATATTTCAGACATTGACATGGGTTACCATTTCACAATTTTAGATTTTTACTTCTAGCTGCTCTAAGGTACTGGAGGCTAAAAGATTTATCAGCTTAATGATTCAGCATTCATAGCCATTTGTTGAGTCCTATTTTGTATGTATAATTCCACCATCATCTCTGATCTTTCCATACCTCTCATTGGGGTTTTTGGGCTATGGCAATTTTAAATTTTTGATATTGGAAGGGTCTGTAACTGATATGGGGTAGGGAGATGGAACTATCTGATGTTCTGGAGAGGCTGGACTAGTTTTCAGAACTTATCTGGACCAGGGACCCATCTGGAGGTTGAGAGTTTCTGGAAATCTACTCTAGTGCCTGGAACCCTTGTGGAATGTTATGAATTGCCCTAGGTGTTCTTTAGGATTGGATGGAATGGTCCTGGTTGGGGGTTGACAGGTTATGATAGGTAGCAAGGTCTACCTGAAGCTTGCGTAAGAGCAACCTCCAGAGTAGCCTCTAGACTCTGTTTAAACTTTTTCTACCACTGATAGTTTCTTAATTACACTTCTTTTCCTCCATTTGGTCAGGATGTAATTGTTGATCCCATGGTGCCAGTTCTGGATTCATCCCTGGGAGTCCTTTTCCACATTGCCAGGGAGACTTTCACCCCTGGATGTCACATCCCACGTAGGGGGTAGTAAATGATTTTGCTTGCAGAGTTGGGCTGAGCAACAACAGAGGTCCTCCAGAAGTAACTCTTAGGCATGCCTACAGGTAGTCTAAGCTTCTATTCTACCTACATAAGCTTCACAAGAGTAAGCCTCATGATTGAGGGCATGGCCTATTGATTTAGTTGTCCCTAAATTTTGACACAGTATCAGGGGATTCCCTGATGATAAGGTTTAATGGTTCCATAGTCTTTCTCCCCTCCCTCAGGAGACTTTGCCAATACTTTTTGATTATCTGGTTAATATACTCTAGGGTGTTTCCAGGCATTACAATAATCTATACAGGATTAAAGAACTTCTTTCTCATTCTGTGCTGTCTGTTTCAGTTGTTCAAATGAGCTATACAGGTAGGTCGAATTGGATTATGTATTACAGAAAATTTCAGTTCCAGATCAAATATACCTTTCTTCCATTGGTCTCAAAGACTATGTGTGGTTCTAAAATATAGACACTGTCTTCCTTACCCCTATGTTCTGAATTACTTTAACCCCAACCTGTTCAGCTTTGTTCTTTTATCTAAATATCAGGTTATATACATAAAACATCCTCTCAGAATCCAGAAATAATAATCACCATTTAGGACATAATGTGTCTGCTCTAAAAGCTTACAATCTAGGCCCCTGTTTTCTTTTTTTTCTTTTTTTTTTTACATGGGCAGGCACCAGGAATTGAACCCGGGTCCTCGGGCACAGCAGGCAAGCAGGCAAGTGTTCTTGCCTGCTGAGCCACCATGGCCCGCCCTAGGCCCCTGTTTTTTAAGCATTTTCTAAAGGTGATCATACCACTCTTGTTCTTTTGTTTGTGGCTTATTTTGTTTCACCAAATGTCCCACATGTTCATTCACGTAGTTGCATGCCTCACGACTTTGTTCCTTTTTGTAGCAGCACAACCCTTGTTTATAAGTATACACCATCGTTCACCAATCTACTTCCCAGTCAGTGCATCCTTCAGCCACCTGCATTCATCGGGCATCATGTAGAGGACCCAAAGTCCACAGTCCACCCACATTCTCAATTTTAGATAGTTTCATTGTTTCCAAAATACAGATAACCAATTAACACACCCTCACCAAACAGGAAATCTAAACCTCCTCTTAACTCATGTCCCTCACCCCATTATTTACCTCTGCTGTTCCTGTGGTAGTACTGATAGTTTCCTTTTGAACATAGCTCATAGCATGCAATAGCAGTTTTCGCCCTGTACCCTGGACTTAAACACTCTTTATACAAGAATCTTATCTTTGAAGTAATTCTTACAAGAACTCATTCATATTTCTAGTATGAGTCAGTGGGACACATAGGTCTCTACAACCCCTTTCAGTCTTGTTCATCTTCAATAGGGTAATATTACTTCTAGACCCACTAGAGAATCACCTTCACTCCTATCTATTCCCTTACATTGGAGTTCAACCTCATTAGCTAGTGGTTCACACATTTCTAGCCTCTATGTATCCTTAAGTCCCTTATAGTCTGTATTATAAGTCTCTGATTATACCCTTATGCTGGTCATAAAAGTGGGATCATACAGTATCTGTGCTCTTGTGCCTGGATAATTTCACTCAGCATTATGTCCTCAAGGCTCATTCATCTTGTCATGTGCTTCAGGACATCATTTTGTCTTACTGCTGCATAATATTCCATCATATGTATATACCACATTTTGTTGATCCACTTGTCTATTGATAGGCATTTGGTTTGCTTTCATCTTTTGGCGATTGTGAATTATGCTGCTATAAACATCGGTGTGAAAATGTCTGCTTGTGTCGTTGCTTTCAGCTCTTCTGGGTATATGCCAAGTAGTGCCATTGCTGGGTCATAGGGCAACTCGATATTTACGTTCCTAAGGAACCGCCAAACAGTCTTCCATGTGGCTGCACTATTGTACATTCCCACCAGCAGTGCATATGTGTCCCAGTTTCTCCACATCCTCTCCCACATTTATAGTTTCCTGATTGTTTAATAGCAGCCATTCTTATAGGTGTGAGGTTGTATCTCACTGTAGTCTTGATTTGCATTTCCCTTATAGCCAGTGAAAATGAGCATCTCCTCATGTGCTTTTGAGCAATCTGTATTTGTTCTTCAGAAAAATGCCTATTCATATCTTTAGCCCATTTTATAATTGGATTGTTTGTTCTTTTGTTGTTGAGTTGTATGATTTCTTTGTATACACAGTAAATCAAACCTTTGTCCGATATGTGATTTCCAAATATTTTCTCCCATTGAATTGGGTGCCCCTTCACCTTTTTTGGCAAAGTCTTTTGGGGTACAGAAGCATTTGATTTTTAGGTGTTCCCATTTATCTGTTTTTGCTTTCATTGCTTGTGCTTTGGGTGTACAGTTTAGGAAGCTATCTCCTATTATGAGGTCTTGAAGATGTTTCCCTACATTTTCTTCTAGAGGCTTTATGGTGCTAGCTCTCATATTTAGCTGTTTGAGTTAATTTTTGTGTAGGGTGTAAGATAGGGGTCCTCTTTCATTCTTTTGTCTATTGATATTCAGTTCTTCCATGCCCAATTGTTGAAGAGACTATTTTGTACCAGTTCAGAGGATTTGGGGGCCTTGTCAAAAATCAGTTGACCATAGATTTGGTGGTCTATTTCTGCACTTCAATTCTATTCCACTGGGCAATGCTTCTGTCTTTGCACCAGTACCATGCTGTTTTGACTACTGTGGCTTTACAATAGGTTTTAAAGTTAGGGAGTGTTAATCCTCCCAGTTTGTTCTCTTTTTAGGATGCTTTTAGCTATTTGGGGTCTCTTTCCCTTCCAGATGAATTTGGTAGTTAGCTTTTTTTCCAAATCTTCAAAGTAGGTTGTTGGAATTTTGATTGGTACTGTGTTGAATCTGTAGATCAATTTGGGGAGAATTGACATCTTAACTATATTTAGCCTTCCTATCCATAAGCAGAGAATGTCTTTTCACCTATTTAGATTGCCTTTGATTTTTTCTAGCAATGTTATGTAGTTTTCTGTGTACACATCCTTTATGTTCCTGGTTAAGTTCATTCTAAGTATTTGATACTTTTAGTTGCTATTTTAAATGGAGTTTTTTCCTTAACTGACTCTTCAGCTACATCATTGCTTGTGTATAGAAATGTTACTGATTTTTGCACATGAATTTTATATCCCACCATCTTGCTGAATTTGTTTATTATCTCAAGTAACTTTGCTGCAGATTTCTCAAGATCTTCCAAGTATAGTATCATATCCTATACAAATAATGAGAGTTTTACTTCTTCCTTTCCAATTTGGATGCCTTTTATATTTCTGTCCTGCCTGATTGCTCTACCTAGAACTTCTAGCACAATCTTGAATAATAGTAGTGACAGTGGGCATCCTTGTTTTGTACCTGATCTTAGAGGGAAGGCTTTCAGTCTCTCTTCATTGAGTATGATGTTGGCTATCGTTTTTTCATATATTCCCTTTATCATCTTGAGGTAGTTACCTTTGATTCCTATCTTTTGGAGTGCTTTTATCAGAAAAGGATGCTGAATTTTGCTGAATGCTTTTTCAGCATCAATCAAGATGATCATATGATTTTTTCCCTTTTGATTTGTTAATGTGCTATATTACATTGAGTTTCTTGTGTTGAGCCATCCTTGTATTCCTGGTATAAACCCCACTTGGTGATGATGTATAATTCTTTTAATGTGTTGTTGGATTCGATTTGCTAATATTTTATTGAAAACGTTTGCATCTATGTTCATTAGGGAGATTGGCCTGTAGTTTTCCTTTCTTATAGTATCTTCACCCAGTTTTGGTCATTTTATGAAGCTAAGATGATATTAGCTTCATAAAATGAGTTAGGTAGAGTTCCTTTTCCCTCAATTTTTGGGAAAAGTTTGAGCAGGATTGGTGTTAGTTCTTTCTGGAATATTTGATAAAATTCCCCTGTGAAGGCATCTGGCCCTGGGCTTTTCTTTGTAGGAAGATTTTTGTGACTGATTGAATCTCTCTACTTGTGATTGGTTTGTTGAGATCTTCTATTTCTTCCTGCATCAGTGTAGCTTGTTTGTGTGTCTCCAGGAATTTTTCCATTTTATTTAAGTTGTCTATTTTGTTGGCATATAGTTGTGCACAGTATCCTCTTATGATTCCTTTTATTTCTTCAGGGTCTGTCATAATGCATCCGTTCTCATTTCTTTTGTTTGTTTGTTTGTTTATTTGCATCCTCTTTTTTTTCTTTGTTAGTCTTGCTAGTGGCCCATCAATTTTATAGATTTTCTCGAAGAACAAACTTTTGGTTTTATTATTTCATTCTATTGTTCTTTTGTTCACCCATTCATTTTATCTCTGCTTTAATCTTTGTTATTTCTCTTCTCCTATTTTCTTTGGGGTTAGTTTGCTGTTCTTTCTCAAGTTTCTCCAGGTTAGCTGTAAAGTCTTTGATTTTCACTCTTTCTTGCTTTTAATATAGGCATTTAAGGCAATAAATTTTCCTCTCAGCACAGCCTTTGTGACATCCCATAAATTTTGATAAGTTGTATTCTCATTTTCATTCATCTCCAGATAGTTGCTGATTCCTCTAGCAACTTCTTCCTTGACCCATTGGTTGTTTAAGAGTGTGTTATTTAATCTCTATACATTTGTGAATGTTCTTATTCCTTGGTGTTTTTTGAGACCCAGATTCATCCCATTATGATCAGAGAAAGTGCTTTGAATAATTTCAATATTTTTAAATTAATAAAGACCTGTTTTGTGCCCCAGCATATGATCTATCCTGGAGAATGTTCTATGAGCACTAGAGAAGAATGTATAACCTTGTGCTTTAGGGTACAATGACCTATATATGTCTGTTAGGTCTAATTCATTTATCAAGTTATTTAACTTCTCTGTTTCCTTGTTGATCTTTTGTCTGGTTGCTCTACCTATAGATCAGAGTGGTGTACTGAAGTCTCCTACTATCATTGTTGAAACGTCTTTTGTTCCCTTCGGTTTTATCAATGTCTGTCTCATGTACTTTGGAGCTCCTTGATTGGGAGCATCAACATTTATGATTGTTTTATCTTTTTGGTGAAGTGACCCTTTAATTAGTATATAGTGTCCTTCTTTGTCTCTTATGACATCTTTATATTTAAAGTATATTTTGTCTGATATTACTATAGCTGCTCATGCTTTCTTTTGGTTACACCTCGAGTGGAAGATCTTTTTCCATCCTTTCACTTTCAATCTATTTGTATCCTTGTGTCTAAGATGAGTCCCTTGTAGGCAGCATATAGCTGCATTATATTTCTTAATCCATTCTGCTGATCTGTATCTTTTAATTGGTAAGTTCAGTCTGTTAACATTCAAAGTTATTACTGAAAAAGTGTTTCTTGATTCTACCATCTTATCTTTTCTATTTTATTTGGGAGATCTATATATTCTTTTCTTCTTACTCTTTGTAGTTTTAAATTACCCTTAGTGGTACTCTTCAATTTCTGTGCCCTCCTCCAGACCTCTCTCCCCTGTCTTTTTTTTTTTTTTTTTCAGCTGTCAGGACTCCTTTTAGTATTTCTTGTAGGGCCAATCTCTTGTTGACAAATTCTTTCAGGACGTCTTTGTCTGTGAAAGCTTTAAACTCTCCCTCAATTTTAAAGAACAATTTGGCTGGGTACAGAATTCTTGGCTGGGAGAATTTTCCTTTCAGAATCTTCAATTTATCATACCACTGCTTTCTCGCCTCCATGATGCTAGTTGAGTAGTGTGAACTCAGTCTTATTTGATTTCCCTTGTATGTAGTAGATTGTTTTTCTCTTACTACTTTCAGGATTTTCTACTTCTCTTCAACATTAGCCAGACTGATTAGTATGTACTTGGGGAAGGCCTATTTGAATTTATTCTGCTTGGAGTTCTTTGGGTTTCTTTGACTTGTATATTTATGTCCTTTATGAGGGTTGGTAAGCTTTCCCCCATTATATCCTCAACTACTCTTCCTACTCATTTATTCCTCTCTTCTTCTGGGACAACAATGATTCTTATATTTGTGCACTTTGTTTTGTCTATCATTTCCCTAAGTTCCCACTCGATTTTTTCCATCTTTTTTGCCATTAGCTGTTTTGAGTCTTTGAAGTCAGTTATCCTGTCCTCTATATCACTTATTCTTTCCTCTGTCTCTTCAAATCTGGTGTTGTGTGCCTCTAGTATGTTTTTTATTTGGTCAACAGAGTCTTTAATTTCTGTGATTTCTGCTATTTTTCTATTTATTCTTTCAAATTCCTCTGTGTTCTTCTACTGTCTTCTTGATCTCCTTTATGTCATTTGCCATTCTGCTTATTTATTTTATTAAGTATAGTTTTATGAACATCTTTGATTAGTTGTTCCAATGTCTGTGTCTCCTCTGGTGTTTAATTTGGTCATCAGGCAGGGCTATATCTGTTCGCATTGTAATATGCTTAGTGATCTTCTCCTGTCTTTATCACATGTAGAGATCTTGATTGATTTAATTCAGTAGTCTAAGGGCTTTTGTCTGCAGAATGGTTGTACAGCAGGGAGCAGGGCACAGGGTGGAGCACTCAGATTTGTTTCAGGGCAGGTATGGGTGCAGGTTGGGGATTTTACGCTAATGCTTATGAACTTTGGGCACCCAGCAGACAGGAGGGATGTAGCTGTGTGGGTGCACCGGTCTGGGGGATGTAATCCTGGTGTGTGCTGGTCTAAGGCATGGGGCCCTTTGTGTGCATGCATAGAGCTGCAACAGCAGGTGGACCTTACACCCTCGTGGGCTGGGGGCCGATGTGACCCTCTGTGCAGGTTGGCACTTTCTCAGAGCTGGGAAGTGAGGCTGAGGGCTATGCGCATATGTAGTTCTAGGACTGCTGTAACAGGCAGTTCCCATGTTATTCCCATGAATGATGTGATTGGGGGCCCCATGCGCATGCATGGACCTGGGAGTGCCATAAAGGGATGCGCTGAGCTCAGGGAGGGCGGGGTGAGGCTGTGCGACACTATGGGAGGGGGGACAGGGGTAGCCTAGGTAAGGAGGTTAGTGCCCACAACCTTTATGGGCTTGTAACAGCCTGCAGGGAACAAGGAGAGGGAGGTAGTGCTCAAGAGAGGCGCAGGAGAAGTGGGTTGGGCTGCACTTGGGGTGGGAGATATGTGCACTGGGGGTTGGTGGGGTGGGGGTGCCTGAAGCGCAGGGAATGGGAGCAGGTGACAGGGTTCAGGTGCGTGGGGTGTGGGGTGAGTTGCTGGTCACAGGGCTGCGCTGGTGAGGGCTGCATGCCCAAGGAACGCGGCCTGGCTTACTTCCTAGTCCCGTGTACATGTCCGTGCACTCCTGTGGGCTCTGTACCTACACACCAGGCTAGGCTCCAGCTGTCTGCCCCTGAGTTCCTCAGCCCCCCAATCAGGGCTGCCGCATGTGGTGTGGAAGACTCTCCCAGGTCAGCTGCACTCCTGAATTGCTGCCTCAGTCACACTCCTGTCCCTTCTCCAACTCTTCCATGAAGCAGGGCTAATCTCATGCTGCTCTAGTCAGCCATCTTCCCAAAGTCTAACCTTGCTATTTTAAATTGCAAGACACAGCCACAGAGATTGGGAAGTGAGAGTTGGGAGTAGAGATAGAAAGATGAATAGGAGTGTTAAGATCTTCATTTTAAAAGAGAATAATCAAGTGATATACTTTGGAGAATTAAGAGAGCTATGGTCATCAGAGGACAATGGGAGAAGGATATTGGAAATAATATTAGGGGTTTATAGCTTCACCTCTCATAGCTAAAAATCAATAGAAAATGTCTAGGACTACTTCAAGAAATACTATCTATATAAGTTAGTTAGACTTATTGAGATAACTGACAGGAGAAAAAGTAAAATAAGTTTAATTCTGGGAAATATAACAGACAGCAAGGAAAGATATGGCAATGGACAGTTGTATTTTTTTTTTTTTTTTTTTTTTTTCGCATGGGCAGGCTCTGGGAATCGAACCTGGCTTGGCAGGCAAGATTTCTACCACTGAGACACCATTGTACCACCCGACAATTACTTTTTATTACTGCTTTTTGGCATTTATTTATTTTTATAACCAAGCATATATTTTGCCTTTTTGGAGGAGGAGAGAGAGAGCTGGAGATAGGAAACAGAAAAAAAAAAAAAAATTAAAGTAGGACCCATAGGAAAGGATGCCAGAAAGAAGTTTGCCTGGTGAGACAAAACATGTTATATTGAGGGAAACTTCCAAGTTGCAAACATAAGTGGACAGGTTGTGACAGGCAGATACTGTTACTGTGGGTGGGTGACTCTTTTTCCACTCTGACATGATATTTGAGTCATCTCTTTCATTTATAAAAATATTTGGCATATAGACACCCATTGTACTGGGTGAATGGAAGAGCAGAGATTGTTTTTATTTTATTAAAAGTTGCCTTTACATATTTTGCTATAAGGATCAAGTTTTTGGAGAGGCACTAGGTACCTTTCATAAGGAGCCAAGGAGTCTCCTAGTAGGAAAGAGATTAAAGCGTTCTTGATTTTCTATGTTCTTAGATTTTGTTTTTCCTGAAGGATGGAGATGATCCAAGTGGCATTTATTGGCAGGAAAGTATATTAGGGTTATGAAAGGGAAATACAACATGAGGGAAGAAGAAGAAATTTTTATGAGTGTATATTTGGCAAAGAATTTCTCAAAAGATTGAGTTTTTGTTTGTAAATTCTCCCTAGAGATATGTCTGGCTTCCCATGGTACAGGTGAATATTTGCCTCATCTCTACAATTATCCAGCATTTATTGACTGATAGGATCTTGGCATCAGATCAAACGAGCATCTTGTCTGGTCATTCTCTGCAGGCACCCTCTACATAACATGACTTGTCATAGTGCAGGGATGATGAATAGTGATGGCTCCTAGGAATTCAGCAGTTTTTCTTTACTACTTGGATCCCTCTACCTCTGATGGTCTTCAATTCTCAGCTATATCCTACCATTTTGTGAACTGATCATCCTTCACTATACAGTCACTTACCCTTTAAACAGGTGAATCCCTAGTAAGAACACTGTTCTCCAACTGAGCAGGTGGATCTAAACAAAACGTCTTTTGTGACCTGCCAGAGTCTAAGGAGAATTGGAATGCATTCTTGACATCTCTCTGTAAATATCTGCTCTTTTGCCTTTTCTAGCATTGCCACCCTATATTGCTGCAGTAAGGCTAATTCCTCAGAATTTCATATGGGAAAATGGGCAAACATTCTCTCTGCTATTGGCTCCCCTTTACAATACATAATCTGAGGATTATATTATGTATCTCCTCTAAATCTCTACATTTCCTTTCCTCTCATTCTACAGCCAATGAAGAATTTTTAGAAAATTTCCAAGAAATTGATTCTGTTATTTCTTCTCCACTCTATAATTTATTATTAAGCTCTGTACACTGATGATGAAACTATTGTTTATGAAATTTAAAGAAAAATACAGCAACTGTCCACTTTTTGCATTTGAAAGTCATAGTTCTTAAGACTGTGCTTCAAATATCAAAACCAATTTTTGATTTTTCAGTTTTACTGAGAGTTTTGTGTTTTTGTGCCCCAATCATATGCATAGTTAACTGAAAAATTAATCAGATTTTAAAATTTCACTGAAGAATAATAAACTATTTTAAATGAAATAGCGCTGACTATTGATTGAACAAATCTGTAGGAGCCCATTATGTATTAGACATTATGCTAGTAGCAGAAATAATAGAAAATGAATAAGAGTAAGAGCTTTCCCAACAAAGACATGAGTATAAACACAGTTATAATGCTTGATAGGAAATGCTTTATTATAATTATGATAAGAAGATAGAGTATCTAAAGTAGCTTATTGAAAGTTGATATCTTATTTTTTTACTCATTTAGTCTACACCCTAGAAAACAAGGTTTTCACAATCACCCAGTAACATTATAAAAGCTATATCATTATACAGAAACAGACTTCTGGAACACAGCGGGTGATGAATACACAACTGTGTGATGATATTGTGAGCCACTGATTGTACATCATGTATGGAATGTTTGTATGTTAAGATTTATCAATAAAAATATTTTTTAAAAAGTTGATATAATCATAAGTTGTAAGACAACCAATTTGGTCCAGAAATATCTGAAAGAAGACAATATTTAGTTCAAACAAATACTATCAATTGAATTTTATAATGCAAACAGGAAAGACAAACCAAACTGTATAATGGACTAAAACACTCCTCAAAATATTACACAGTGCTATAAATTTTTAGGGAAAGAGACAATAGAATGAAGTAATATTCATCAATAATGAGATGACTGAACTCAAAAGATTCATATTAGTTAATAAGGTTAAACTTTAGAATCAAGGGCAAAATGATACATGTAAATATTAATCTTCAATACAAATAGAGACTTTTAATGGCTTTTTTAAACCAAGTAAATGAAAAATTATTGCTTGATTACCTACTATGGGTAAAAACATTGAGTTTCATATTCATTACCAATATTATTTGAGAGTGGAAAGAATAAATACAATGAGCAATTTCTTCAGCTGTTAACACATACAAAGTATGATTTGGACATAATAATATTAAGGCAGAAACTCAGTTTTTATATTAATAAAAAAATCATTTAAATAAATACTTTAATTGGATATAATGTTTCCAATTTCTGAAAGCCATATATCAAACTTGATTGAAAATGATAAGAAGCAACATTGTAATATCACAAGAACATATGAAAGTAACTCATCTGTTTCTCAGAAATTTACATCTATATATAGCTGTTAATCATTTCAAAGCCACATAGATACAAATTTTAAATAACATTGACAGTTGAGAATCTAACATTAAGGAATAGCTATAATTCCTTTATCCTTTAAAACACTATATAGAATCACACTGTTGTTCCTTTACACCATTCAAAAATATGTATATTCTCCATGGAAACTAAGAATCTTTCTATGACAAGTAGCATTTCTGCACTTTCTTAATTATGTGCTTAATGGGCATTATCTTTTATTGTATCATTTTGTTCACATTTGAAAGGGAAAGTAGACAGAGATACGGTTGCAGCATAGTGTACAATGTAATTTAATAGAACTAGCTACAGAATATACTTGAGGCATGGAAGAGAAAATAATTAGCTATCGGTGGAGTTAAGGAGATAAGCATTTGAACTGTGTCTTGAAAACTAAATGTTAGTCATTCTGATGGAGAAGAGTTAAGATGGGCTGTCCACACTTGGCAGATGAAATCATGAGGGACTTGGAGGGATAGTTAGATAGATCATGGAGGGCTTTCTACTCCATGATAATGAATGTGTAGGCAATAAAAACTAATTAAATTGCTTTAATATTTTATAAAGGTGAATACCAGCATTAGCTTTGAATAGTAAAGGTTTTCTAAGGTAATAATCCAAATAGATTCATTTAAATTCCATGTATTTTGCTGATCATCAAGGCTAGGTTCTGGAGATAAAATAATGAGTAAGCCAGAGGGATTATTATTGGAGGGAAAATAGATACACAGCAGGACAAAAAGATAACAGAGATCAGAAGTCACAATAATCTAAGATACTTTGTTTAGGATTGGTTGACTAGAAAAGTATTAAAAAGACAAAAAATTAGAAATTAATTATGGTAGAGTTTGTGCAGGAAGGGAAGATACTGATGACTGGGATAAAATCTGCTAAGATAAAGAAAAATAATATTTTATAGATGGAAATGAACATTCAGAAAAGCACCAGAATATCTGATATTTGAAGATCCAATGGTAAGAAACATTTGAAGGAAGGGCAACCCATTGAAATAGGAGGAATCACAGCAGTATGCACAGAAAGTAAGTCCAAGCACATACATGTCCATGATAGAAAACATGGCATAGGCATCATTTCCAACCTGGGTGCTTCTTCATTGACTACAGTAAGCTGAGTGAGGGTAGGTAACACTCTTCTCAAAGAGTTCAACAACCCATGTAAGTAAATCTCATACCTGCCTTAGTCTGGGTTCCTCTGATCAATTCTTACCAAACCAAAAGTCACTGCTTCCTTTTTTTTTTTTAATTTTACTGCTTACTTTTAATGGAACTTTCCTTCAGAAGTTTGTGGGGTAAAATAAGCTCTATTCTGAACTAACACTATTGACCCTAAGTTATGTAACTCATAGGAATAACCTCAATTGCATGTGACATATAAGATAGTGGACATGAGTTGGACAGGGTCACTAAGGAATAGTTCACAGATATAAAACAAAGTAGAAAGTACTTTACATTGGAGATTACAGATTCTCATGGTAAGAGAAGTTAGGGAAATAGTTTGCAAAGCAAAAAATTGAAGAATAGATACATAGTGGATCTCAAGAATAAGCAAAAGTTTAAAAATCAGGTAATTTCAATAGCCAACACATACTTATAATCTGCCTGGCATTATTCTATTTGTTTTATAAATATGAAGCCATTCAAGTATTAAAACAATGCTATGAGTTTGATCCTTTGGATATGCCTGTTTTACAAATGAGGAAACTGAGGCGCCAATGGGGAGGTAAAATAACCCATCGAGGATGACATTAAAAGCAAGTGAAATAGCTATCTATCTCTAGAGCCTCTAGAGAGGCTTTCACAGGCCAAATGCCTGGCACAGACTCAGAATACTTTGGGAGAGAAAATTCACCATTTCACATAGTGAAAACGGCATCAGCAAAGGCATGGAGATGATAATAATCAGAGAGAACATTTGAACTTGTCATAGAACATATTTTATATCTACAGATATACTTCTATACACAAACTCATATCATTTCCTCATATAATTAATGTGTTCTAGAAAAATCTAGCAAGAACATTTGAAAGCAGACAATCCATACAAATGGAAGGAATCATACTAGAATGCATAGAAAATAAGTGGCTCCAATCTAAAACCATGTTAAAGATACCCCAAATCTGATAAGGATTGAGTAGCAACAGCCTTAATAGGCATCTGTTACCTATATTCTGTGCCTTAGACTGTATTTCTTCTTTTTGGCCAAATGAAAATTTTGGCCCTCTACTAAAGAACTTAGCTTGTTCTTTACCTCTGGGAATGAATTAGTCTAATAAGGTTTACCCAAAACTCTGATAAGTAAGATAAACTGAATTAGACAAAATAAAATGAGCAGCTGTTTAGAGAATCAAAGTAGTAGCAAATAAAATATTCTACAGACTATTAATGAAATGCTTTTGCTATACGCCAAAACATACCCATCTGTTACTGGAAGTCAAAATTAATAAAATTTCAGTTTTTATATTCAGTTAGGTAAGGTATTGTTATAAATAGTAAGAGAACTGGAACTTGCTCTGTTATTTAAAAAAGTTTGAGAGATCTTAGAAATACAAAATACATTAAAGTTGTATTTTTCTATATCTTTATGACAAATAGCCTAATGCACAGTGTATATTTGTATCTTTAAAATTTAAAGGCAGAAAATATGGTCATTTACTTATGTCTAACTAGATTATTTAAATTGTATCTATATTCAGAATTGGTCTCTAAGAAAAATTATCCAGCATACTGCTTTCAACATGTTTACATTATTTTTAAAGCTTGGTTCAATGTCACCCAGAATGGAATGAAATCAAATAAAATGGCCAAGGAGTTTCTCCCTTTTAAAAGTCCAGTATATGACCTTTATGCTAACCAAATATACAGAAGGTTTCAATTTTCAAAATAATTTCAAAAATCAAAGTATTAAATTATTTTTATATTTTATGATAAACTTTCCTTACGAAATGAAAAAAAGAATGTAAAAGGCACAGATTAAACATTATTTGTTTCTATTCTTACCAATATTCATGTTTTTCAAAAAGTAGTTTTAAAAAGCAGGATTAATGAAATGGGGAGAGGATAACCACTTGATCCTTCCATGCTGTCTTTTCCTCATAAACCAAAAAGCCATATGAATTTTAATCCACTGTTTTGCATTTTAATATATACCATTAGCATTAGTGTTCATTTTGATGAATGGATCCTATTCTATTTCTATATTTATTCAAGCCATTTAGTGTTTAGGGGCTTAGAGAAATCCCACACAGAATTTAAAACCAACCAAAGTGAATCTTAAAAAAATAATAATAAATAGGAAGTATTTTCAGCTTAGATGTATGATAATGTATGGATTAAATGGCTTGCTCTGTGAAATTTAAAGATTTCTATTGTCTCACTGATAGATATTCTACATTTAAAAATTAAGAAATATAGCTCTATGGCTGAATTAAGCCAGGTATCATTCTCAAAGTATGGTTTAATGTCAAATAAGATAGTAATGTGTTAGAACTTTCTATGATATTTTGATTACCTTCTGCATGCATTTTCCATATTATATATGGTTTTACAACCATTTAGGAAAGTCTCCATATATTGACATTGTTGGAAATGTGTAATTTGGGAAAAGGGAGGGAAGAAAGGGATGTGCAGACTGATAATGATTAAGTTCATTAAAAGATAGAAAATATGGAGTGGAAGATTAAGACTATAAAAGTCTGACAGGTGAGATGTTTATAAGGAAAGAAAAACTAGCAAAATTAAATAAAGGGAGACACAAATGTGAGGCAATACACATATGTTTCATCTGGCCAGGAGGAAAAGAAGAAAATGACAGAAGCTCAGTATTCAACAAGTTAACAGGTAACCACAGTTAGCCATTCACTTGTGATTCAAGGTTATCTACAACAAGCCTTTGGAAAGATCAACTGGTTCCATTCTTCAGCTTGCAAAATCCTTCCAGGTGAGAAATTTCAACCTAAGTGGACCCAGAAAAGTCAGGCACAAAGGAAACTGAGCAATAGCTGTCCAGTGAAAAACAACAGGAACTGGAATCCTTGGACCCCACATGGACTATTCCTTATAAATCAGTTCATAATTGACTTCTAGGTGAATCAGATACATACATACTTATGGGTCAATTATCTTTAAACACTAAGTTGCATTAGGAAGTTTACAAAAGCATTTAAATGACAAAACATGTGCTGTATTTTCTGTAGTATAATAGCCTTCATATATCTGGGTGACAGCACCATATACCATGATGTGTGAAATCATGTTTATAAAGATTGTTACGAAAAATATCTGTGTGCTAAATTATATTTTATTACTTTAGAAATAAAATCACATTTCCCTCAAGGAAAATTCTAATTTTGGAAAGTTTGAAAGTTTGGGTAACATCTTAATAAGATATTAAAATGAGAGGAAAAAGCATGCGTTGAACTGCTGAATATATGATAGTTAAGTACATGTGCTGTGGTAGATTGAATAGTATACACAGTCTGGACACGATCTTGGTCTTGACTTATTCTGGTGGGTGTGGAGTCATTGTAAATAAGATCTCTTCAAGATGTTACTTCAGTTAAAGTGAGGGCCAGCTGAGGCAGGTTGGGCTTTTATCTAGATTATTGGATTCCTTAACCCAGAAGAGAAAGGAGAAGATGCCACTATGTGCATTGCCATGTGACAGAAAAGCTAAGGACCAAGGACTTCCAGTAGCCAGACCCAGAATGCCATAGTCTTCTGGGGCAAAGCATCACCTTGCTGGTGCCTAGATTTTGGACTTCTCCTAGCCTCAATATTGCGAGTCATTAATTTCCTGTTTTTTAGCAAACCCATTGTATGGTATTTAGTTCCCTAGTTGCTAAAACCAGTATGAACTTGGCTATATTATGGTGTCCAGTTATTTGGTTGAGCAGGCACCAGCATAATTGTGATTGTGAGTATATTTCATGGATTTAAATCATTAATCAGTTAATTCTGCATCTGTAACTGATTACATCTACAGTCAACAAAAGAGATTGCTTTTAGCAATGAGAGAAGTATCATCTGATTGAAGGCCTTAAAGGGAGAGCTGATTATTTCAACAATCTCTACTCCCACTCGCCAGCTTCTCCTGGAGAATTCATCAAAATCCTTGTCAGTTCTGTTTCTATGGAAAACACAGAGTGGTTGTTGAGAAAGAGATTCTGAAGGAAAAGATTTATGAGTTGATTCTGGAGTTTTTGGAATAGATCCTCTAATCCAATCAGACACTAATGACTCTATTTCCAATGATCAAGGTGGCACTAATAGTTCATGGCATAACCGGGCAAAACAGATACACAAAATATCACCATCAGATATGGCAGCTCAAATGCTCATAAGAGGTAAGGCTCTGAGTAACAATATACCTTAACAGAGTTGTGTGGAGTTAAAAACTATAATGAAGTTGGCTGGTTATTTCTAAATATGTTGGATACAGTTGTTAAAGAGAGGGATGAGCTCACAGATTCAGATTCCCAGTTCAAGCACTGCACGAAAGCCATGAAAGTTTCTATTTGTGCCTTAGAAGTAACCCTCACTTTTTGTAGTCACATATCTGATATTTCTAAAAATCAAACCCACAGATTCCCAGAGACAGTGGCTGTACTACAAAATAAATTGAACTCCCAACCTTGTGGGCTGTCTACTGTTAAAGCGAGGACATTGACTGCGAAGGAATGGGACCCTATGATGATAAGGACAGTGGGGAAACTGAAACCCTAGATCCTGCAGAGTCTTCTTTTCCATATAAACCTGTAACAGGATGCCCTGAGGAATCAGCCAGTGGACCTCCAATCTGCCCTTTGAAATCAGACATCTTACCTCCATCTGAAGAGATTAAATCTACTGTGACTGATAAACCTCTAACTGCCTCCCCAGAGGAAACAGTCCTCATACCTCCATAAGAAGAGAGTAACTTTGCTTCACCAGATGAAACTGTGAAAGTATACCCTGAGTTAGTAGATTTGTAAAACACTGCTAATTTGTCTCATCACCCCACCTCCATCCCTCTTTCCTTCCAGGCCTGTAACTAGAATGCAGTCCCAAAAGGCCCTGCAAACTGAAGTCCAAAATGTTGCTCATGAGGAGGTGTGCTAAATTCCAAAAGCACTGAGTGATTATTTTCTACTTATATGGACAGAAATTAGGGTATATGTGTGGGAATGAATATTTAGAATAAAGCCAGAAGGAACATAAAGTTGAGCCAGGCTTAATTGATTGATGTGGCTCCACTAAGCAGAGATTCTGATTGAAAGTTGTAGCTCAATGTATTAGAAAGGGCTCTAAAATTTAATTAGGGTGATTGGCTGAAGCATGGACAAAAAGGTGGCCTGCATTACTTCAAGGTGAAATGCCAGAACTGAACGGGTATAATGTAGGTGAGGGCATCCAAAGGCTTAGAGAGACTGGAAGGCTGGAGTAGAATTATCATATTAGACCTGTTCACCCAACACAGGAATATCCAGAGGTCATACCTTTCACCAGTCCTAAGAGACATAAATTTGTGAGAGTAGCTCCATCATCCCTGAATAGTTCTATGGCGGCTCTTCTCTTGCAGGTGAGATTTCACTATGGAAACTACAATTACTGAACTGGGATCCTGGATTGTCAGGACCCGAGTGGCTGCACTTAAGTGCCAAAGACAAGGTGGGCATGGCTACCATAATGGACAGCAGAGTCAAAGCAGCAATCAGAATAATCCAATTTGCAGAGATCTATGGTGTTAGCTAGCTGATCAGAACTAAAAGTGAAAGACATAGGTCATCTTCTAAATTCTTTCTTGAATTCTAGGTCAAGTGGATAAAAGTCTAACTCAAATCACAAAAACAGGAAGTCATGGCCCCTCAATCAATTCCCAGACATCAGACAATTTACAGACCCAGAACCCCTTGAATGAAGGGAAGCCCCGGTCCCTTTGGGGAAGGAATCTGCTACAACACCAAAATATCATGCTGGGTAATCTTCCTTCCCACCTTCTGTAAGGGGACTTATGGCCTTTTATCAGGGTTACCATGCATGTGAGAAAAGGAAATGATCAGACATTTGGGGGATTATTACACATTGGCTCTGAACTGACATTAATTCCAGGAGACTCAAAACATTATTGTGGTCCACTAGTCAGGGTAGGGGCTTACAGAGGTGATCAATGGAATCTTAGCTCAGGTCCAGTGCTCCTTGAATCCATTCTATGTTACTTATCCAATTACAGAATGAGTACGTGGAACAGACATACTCCGTAACTAGCAAAATCTCTGACTTGTGGAGTGAGGGCTTTTTTGTAGGAAAGGCCAGGTGGAAGCCACTAGAACTGCCTCTATTTAGCAAAATAGTAAACCAAAAGCAATAGCACATTCTTGGAGAGACTGCAGAGATTAGTACTACCATCAGATACTTGAAGTTGCATCTTCATTCATCTCTCCTATTTGGAGAAAACAGATGCATCTTGGAGGATGACAGTGAGATTACTGTAAATTTAACCAGGTGGTGACTCTAATTGTAGAAACTGTTCCAGATGTTGCATCATTGCTTGAGCAAACCAACACACCCCTGTAAACTAGTATGCAGCTATTGATTTGGCAAATGCTTTTTTTCCGGAATATATGTTAGTAAAGACCACTAGAAAGCAAACTGAAGGTTTGCTTTCAGTTGGCAAGGGTAGCAATAAATTTTCACTGCCCTACTTATATCAACTCTCCAGCTTTATGTCATAATCTGGTCTGCAGAGATCACGATTGTGTTCCCTTCCACAAGACATCTCATTGATCTGTTATACTGAAGATGGGATGCTGATTGGGCCGATTTAGCAAGAATTAACAACACTTTAGATTTACTGGTAAGGCATTTATATGTCAGAGGCTGGGAAAGAAATCCAACAAAAACTCAGGGGCCGTCCACCTCAGTGAAATCTATAGGCAGCCAGTGGTATGGGATATTTCTTTTAAGTGATGGATAAACAGTTGTATCTAACCCCTCCTTTACCCGCACCCTCCCTCCTCAAATAAAAGGCACAAAACCTGGTTGTTCTCTTTGGATTTTGGAGGCAACATATTCCTCACTTGGTTATGTTATTTGGTCCAATTTACGGAATGACCTGAAAAGCTGTTATTTTGAATAGGAACTTGCAGAAAAAATAAAAGGAGGCTCTGCAACAGGTCCAGGCTGCTGTGCTAGAAGCTCTGCTACTTGGGCCGTATTGTCCATCAGATTCAATAATGCTGAAAGTTTCACTGGGAAAGAGAGATGCTGTTTGAGACTTTGGCAGGCCACTCTAGTAGAGTTACAGCACAGGCCCTTAGGATATTGGAGCAAAGCCCCCCACAAACAACTACTCTGCTTTTGGGAAACAGCTTCTGGTCTGCTAACAGACTTCAGTAGAGACTGAGCACTTAATCTTGGGCCACCAAGTTGCCATGCGACTTAAGTTGCCCATGATAAACTGGGTGCTGTCTGACCCCTCAAACCATAAAGGTGGGTGCATACAGTAGCACTCCATCATAAAATGGAACTGGAATATATGAACTTAGACTTGAGCAGGTCCCGAAAGCACAAGTAAGTTACATGAGAAAGTGGTACAAATGTCCATGGTCCTCACTCCTGCCACATTAAATTTTCTTTCCCAATCTTTAGCTATGGCCTTGAGGAGAATTTCCTAAAGATCAGTTGATGGAGGAAAACAAAACTCAGGACTAGTTGATATACATGATATCAGGTACAACCTGCAAATGGACAGATACAGCATTATAGTCCCTTTCCAGGATACTCCTGAAGAACAATGGTGAAAGGAAACTCAGAGCAATCCACCTGGTGGTTGACTTTTCTTGGAAGGAAACATTTCCAGAGGTGCATTTGTATACTAATTCATGGGCAGTGTCCAGTGGTTTGTCTGGATGGTCAAGGACTTGGAAAGCACATGACTAGAAAAAATGGTTGCAAGGAGGACTGGGGAAGAGGTATATGAATAGACCTTTCTGGTCTATTCATGTGAATTCTCACCAGAACATGATTTCAGCTGAGGAGAACATTAATAATCAAGTGGATTGGGTGACCTATTCTGTGGATACCAGTTGGCCTCTTTCCCCAGCCACCCATGGCCACTGCACTCATGAACAAAGTGGTCATGGTGGTAGGGACGGTGGTTATTCATGGGCTAAGCCACATGGACTTTCTACTCACCAGGGTCGACCTGTCTGCAGCTACTTCTGAACGCACAATCAGCCAGTAACAGACACCCATACTCAGTTCTCAATATGGCACCATTCCCCGAGGTGAACAGCCTGCTACCTGGTGGCATATTGATTGATTACATTGAAGCAATTTCATCATGAAAGAGCCAGTGCTTTTTTCTCACTAGAAACGATATATACTCTGTATATAGGTTAACTTCCCTGCACACAATGCTTATGCCAAAACCACTGTCCTTTTCTGGGGAAAAGATTAGTGTGTTTCTGGTTGTACGAAGGAGAGTTGAATTATGTTAGGTGAAAGTACAACTGTTATTGCTTTTATTTAGAGATTAAGTGTGGTTTAAGGAGATGTGCATGGCCATCACGTTGAAAAGGGGTGAATGTAATAATTAATTTCATGTGTCAGCTTGGTTGGGTTAAAGTGTCTAATGTTCAGTCTAGCAAGCACTGGCCTGTTTGTTACTCTGAGGGTATTTTGTGCATTTAAATCATTAGTCATTTGAGTGCATCTATGATTACATATACAATCAACAAAGGTGATTGCCTTTGGCAATGAGGGAAGTGTCATCCAATCAGTTGAAGGCCTAAAAGGGAGAAATATCATTTCAACATTCAGAAGGAAGAATTTCCCTCTCTACTCCAGCCAGCCAGCTGCTCCTGGGGAATTCATCAAAACCTTCCTGAGGGTTCCCAACTTGCAACCTGCTAATTGGTGTGAGCCAATTCCTATACTAAATCTCTCTCTCTCTCTCTCTCTGTGAATGTATGTGTGTGTATATATATATACAACAGGAGATTATACACACACACAAAACTCACATATATTCATGACTTTTAGGCTCTAGAAGTAATAATCGTGATTCTTTTGAGATGTTCTCAGTAAATCATAGCATTATCTAAAAAAATGAAGGAAAGTTAAATAAATATTAAGAACTTCTTGGGATTGTGATAGAAGATTAGTGATAACTATTTCACTCAACTGTTCCTTGGGATTGTGATAGAAGATTAGTGATAACTAGTTCACTCAACTGTTCCTTTTATTTGAAAAAAAGCAAATGAGAAAATATATTATACAAAATATTAGAGAAAATTTATCTGTGATGTGCTAGGTCAGGGGCTCAGAGAATAAAACTCCATGGGAGAGAAAAGCAGGCATGAGAAATTTTAGGCCAAGAAGAGTTTGTTCCAGGAATCAAAAGTGATTTAAACATGAGGAACTTAATTTCAAACATCACTTTGTCATGTCCAAACTGGGGAAAATATAGAATTTCAAAAGATGTCAAAAGAGAAAGAGTAAGAGAGAGAGAGAGAGAGAGATATTCAACAAAATTTTAACATTAATGATTCAAAGAAAAAACAACAAAATTTAGTAAACCAACAAAATGTCTTAAACCAATATTATGCTTGAGCAATTGTCTCAATTTTTTTTTTTTTTTTTTTGGCATGGGCAGGCTCTGGGAATCGAACCCGGGTCGATTCTTGTGTGGCAAGAATTCTTGCCACTGAGCCACCATCACACGGCCCATTTCTCAACATTTTGAGGAAAATATTAGAGCTCTAGTATATTATACTCTAAAATAAATCAATACAAACACTAATGAAGAAATAGCCAAAGTATGATGTAATTAAAATTAATTATCAGAAAACATTTGTCTGACCTTGGCATAGAAAAGATATTTTTTAAAAAGAACAATAAAGAAAAGAAATTAAGTATATGCATATATTCTATTTTATGCATGCAGACATGTATGCAAACATATGTAAACTTCTAGACCATATACAATAGGCAAGTAGGTTGGGTAACACTGTTAGCATTACTGTATTTTGTTATTTGTATATCAATTAAGAACATTTTATCACACTGATAGAAATCTGGGTACTGGATATGAACAAACTACAAATATAACTTACATAAATAGATATATTGATATAGCTTCAATAATCATAAATTAGTAACAGAGATAACATTTTGCCCTTTAAAACTGATAAAAGATCTTCTAAGTGATCTAAGGTTCTACCTTTTTGAGAGATTACAATGCATACTTTTACACATTATTTTAGGCTATAAAAGTAAAATGGATACCTGTCAAAGTGGATCTATGGGATCTTAAATTCCACATCTGACATATCCAACTTAATTGGAAATATGAAAGTGGGTAATAGAGAATAATTGCCCTGGTAAGAGACATTTTATTTCTCTTCACTGAGAGAGAATATAAATTTGCAAGAAACTTCCAGTTATGGAATCAGAGTTATGAGGGTTTATGCTATTGATGTAATATATATGATGTCAGTATAAACTCTTGATTTTCACTAAAAAAGCAAAAAGGATAACAGAGGAGTAAGTTGCTATGATAAGAGCTGTCTTTTTCTAATATTATTATTTCATCATATTTATCCTATTTTGATGCCAAAGTATATTAGAAGAGAGAATAGTCATCTACAATTGAGGATGCACTTTTGGGAAAAGTTTCAATACAACATTATATTAATTTTCAAAATCAACCCTGAAACAAAAGATTCAGAGTGAACTAGAGATATCCAGTTAAACAGTCTAACAGTAATAGCTTATAACCAATTATATATAGGTATTTATTTTCATCTTTAAGAATGTATGGAGAATGAATAAAAAATAAATGTCATCCAGGTTTTTCCAAAACTTTGCTCCTTAAAAGTACATTAAATGCTTAAGTAACAGTCTTGATTCAATGACAATAAAGTTCTTTGAAACTTAGAACTTGGTATTAAAATATAGCATTCTTATTATTTATTAATACCTTATATCTGGAATTTTGGGGATAAGACATATCATAGACTAAGGATGTTTTTCAGTTCATGCCATGGGGCTGTGCTTCCTTTTTAAAAAAAAATTTTTGGCACAATACCAGTACATTAGAACTTACTGTGAAGCAAATATTCTTAGTAGTTTTCTAAAATGATTATAAGTAAACAATGTTAGTCATGGCCAATCTCAGGCATGGACTGACAAAAGTAGTAGCACTGTGGCCATTTCAACATTGTAGCTAGTGTGTCTCATTGATTGCTTCAAATGTCTTGGTTTTCTAGGGTCTATAGAAATTTCTAGCCCATGGATGTTTATATGTCACAGGTTAGTGCTCATTATACTATATGTAAAATAAAAATTTTTAAATTTTGCTATGAAAATTTGTTTTAATGAACTGTTTCATTTGGTTAAGAAATTGATTTGATAAAGACAGTCTAATTTAAATGTGTTTCCACTCTTGAAGTCAATGTGCTTGACTTTGTAAGTTAAAGCCATGAGTTAGTAGTTTTACCTAATGTTATGCAAAGATAAATTGACTCCAGTATTGGCCATGCAAATCTCACTCTATGAGTGGGAAGATTACAAATGTTCACTTGGAAAAAAACATTACAGGGGAAATTTGAATATTTAATTTGCATGGGGGGAATTAAAACATACATTATATTTCACATACAAAACGGTATTGTTGAATATGAGAGCCAAATTTTTCTAGCCTTCATCTCACAAGACTAGAAATTACATTTGTAGTATTCACAAAGGAAGATAATCTGTTTTAATGTCTAACTATATTTAGATCCTAGCTTTACTATTCAATGTTTTGTATGTGTCCAGAAGCTTTGACAAGTGGGTGCATTTTAAGAACTGAAAATCAAATTAATCTACAAACACCAAGGAGAGAAAATCAAACCAATTATTGTAGAAATACAAAAAGGTGATATGCAAAAAGATGTTCTAGAGACATATTTGAGCAAAAAAGATGTTATTGTTCATGTGCTGTTTTGTAATATGTGGGGCATACAAAATGTGGGGAGGACTGGAATTATTTGAGACAAAATATACTATTTAAAGAACGCTTATAGGAAAAACAAGAGCAAAGCAAACAGAGCAGAGGAAAGAAGAGACTTAATATGAACAAAAACACCTAATGAGAAATTTGATTGTTACATGATATAGCCTATCTCTATGAAATATTCAGCAAGCTCTACATAGGAGCCAATTCTTTTTATTAGGATCATTTCATGTCAAATGAATTTCAAGAATTCTTTTAAAGTAGATGCAAAGCAAGTTCAGAGGCTTCCGAAGGAGGGCTCATCCACACATGAGTTATACTTATACATTCAACACATGGTGTTATGAATGAAACAAGCAGCATGTGATGGTACCAAGAGAAAACTGACCCATTGTGCAGATGGAGGTATCATGTCATCACATCCTACTGCTATTGATTTCATTCTCTCCATGAAATTTTTTTCTCAGAATTTTATTATGACAATTTGCAAGCTTACCATCAGGTTGATAGAATTTTATGGTGACCAATCAATAATATGCCACCATTTAGATTTTACTATTAAAATTTTACTATATTTACCTTGTTACAGACTTATCCATGCATCTATCCCTCTTTCTGTTCATCAGTCCATCTTATATCTTGATGCATTTTAATGTAAATTGGAAAGATCTGAATAATTTCCCCTAAACATTTCAACATATCTTTCACTAGAATTCATATTTTTGAAGCAAAATGTATATGCACAAATGAAATATACAAATAGTCAATGTGCATTTACTGAGGATTTTTATTTTTATTTTGGTTTTCTACATATTTTTTCCTAAAAGCAGAAAATGACCTGGTAGAACTGATAAAAGTATCATATATCCTTGGTAATTCATACATTTTTCACTATAATCATCTTTGTTAGTAAGTCAGCATCCCAGAATCCCATCAGCTCTGGGATACTTATTATCTAGTTTCACAGCCTGCAAAGCAGAGTTTAAATCCAGGACCAAGGTCAAAAATAGAGGGGACATGACAGGGCCACCCACCAAACTTTCCTGTATGCATGTTGCTTTCCATTCCAAGTTTCCTGAATATCAATTTCTGCTTAGAGAATTTGGGAAAGGTTAAACA
Source organism: Tamandua tetradactyla (assembly GCF_023851605.1). Taxonomy (NCBI): domain Eukaryota; kingdom Metazoa; phylum Chordata; class Mammalia; order Pilosa; family Myrmecophagidae; genus Tamandua; species Tamandua tetradactyla. The sequence continues at coordinate 43,391,529 of NC_135334.1, forward strand.
GGCCATGCAAGGGACTGAGAGAATAAATGGGATTTTGCGAGGAAGTAAGTATGTACAAAAAGAAAGCCTTGAGAGGACAAGAAATTCTGTGTGCAGATTCAAGGAGTTTGAATTTTTTCCCTTAGGGAAATAGAATCCATTAAACAGATCAGAATTTTTGTTTGGTGTAGAAATTAAGTTAACATTGCCCAGGTATGGAACACGGATTGATGGATTTGAGTGCAGGAATACCACTAGCATAGGGACTAGTTTCCAGGTAAGAAAAATCAAAGGCAGCACTAAAACTGTAGCAATTGGCCTGAAAGGAAAGCTTAGATTCAAGAGCTTGTGTTTATGTAGAATCAATGGACGAAGAGATTGATTGAATGCATCACTATGGCATAGGGGGAATTTAGGGATATTAGAAAAAGTTTATGGCTTAATAGTGTGCAGAGTGACAAAATCAACCAAAATAAGAAATGAGTCATGTGGAGTGGAAGGAGGAGTATACAATTTATTTTGTGATACTAGCTTTGAAGTCCCTATGGAATGTATCACTAGAGATCTCAAATAGGAAACTAGAAATGTGGTTATAAAAGTTAAAAATATAATTTTGTTTAGTGAAAATGATTTGAGATTTATCAATTCCTATGTGAGGTTCTGAACACTGGTATCATTAAAACACCAGGAGAGCTTCAAAAAACATATGCAGGCGGGGCCTCTACCCAAGGGTAATAAAATTCAGAATCTTTTGAAGGTTGTGACCTGCAATGGGTACTTTTAAAAGTTTTCCATGTGATTCTAATTGGGGGCAGCATTGGGAACCACTGATAAGAGGTGGACATCATATAAAGTAATTAATTCATGAAGAGCATTTCTTTAAGGTGGTCATTGTTGAGTCAGTGTGGTCGTTTGTAAAAGCTGTGACTATCAAAGCAGAGAAACTGTTTTGAGACTTAGATATTTGATACAGCAGCAGGGTCATAGAGAGAACATTTACCTCCACCCAAGTCTTTATATCAATAGCTGAGCGATTCATCTCACAATCGTATACACTTATTTATAACTTCAGTTAGAAGTTAGACAGCTAGAAAAATAATACAATTTTAACATTTGCCACATTTGAAATATCATCCTACTTTGTCTGTCTGCCTATCTATCACTTTCTGAACACTTGAGTATAGGTTATGCACTTCATGCTCCTTGAAAATTTGTACATTTCCCAGTAACAAGGCTACTCAATTATGTAACCAACTTAAGTACAGAAATTAAGTTATAGGAACTTAATACTGACATAAAGCTTATGTTCTATATTCCCTTTTTTTCATATGTTCTAATAATGTCTCTGAACCTTTTCTCCTTCCTTGCTAGATCTCATCCAGGGTCATGCATTGCATTTACTTGTAATTGTCTCTTTAGTTGCTTTTTCTTTTTCCTTTTTTTAATTGTGGGAACATAAATAAAACATTAATTTTCCATCTCAATCACCCCCAACCATACCATTCAATGAAATTAATCACATACACAATATTGTGGTATTCTCATCATCTTCCATTACCAAAACTTTCCCATCTCCCCACACAGGAACCTTTCACCCATTATGCATTTGCTCCTCATCCTCTTTCTCCTCTCCCTGGCAATGTGTACTCCAATTTCTGTCTCTATGATTGTGCATATTCTCCAACATTTTCTTTGTTGTTTCCATGAGGTTTAAATTTAACATTGCACATCTATACAGTTGTTTTCTTTGATATCAATTTAACTTTAGTACTATTCCCAAACTATGCTCCCATTCAGTTCTGCTCCCCCTACCCCTTTATGTAGTTCTTGTCACAAATTACATGTCTTTACATTATGAGTCCAAAGCCACTGATTTATCTTCAACTTTTATGCATTTTCCTTTTAGATCCTGTAGGAAGTAAAAGGTGGAGTTACAAACCAAAAATACAATACTAGTGACATTTACATTTACCGGTCTCACTGGAAAGCTTACTTTCTTCATGCAGATTTGATCTGTGTTCTATTTGTCCTTTCCTTTCAACCTGTGAAACTCTCTTGAGCATCTTTTATAGGGCTGGTCTAGGGCTGACAAATCCCCTGAACTTTTATCTGGGAATGTCTTGGTCTCTCCCTCAGTTTTGAAAGATAATTTTGCTGGATATAGAATTCTTGGTTGGCAAGTATCTGCTTTCCGCACTTTAAATATGCCATCTCATTGCCTTCTTGCCTCCATGGTTTCTGGTGAAAAAATTATCACTTAATCATTAACATATTTACATGACACATTGCTTCTCTCTTGCAGCTTTCAGAATTCTCTATCTTTGGCAATGGGATGGCTTGATTATAATATGAACAGTGAAGGTTTATTTGGGCTTACCCTGTTTGGAGTTAACCATGCATCCTGGATCTATATATTCATTCAATTTAAGAAGTTTTCAGCTCTTATTTCTCTAAATATGCTTCCTATCCATCTTTTTCATCCTTCTAGGACTCCCATAATGCATATATGGTTTTCCACAGGTTCCTCAGGCTTTAGTGACTTCTCTTCACACTTCTAATTTCTTCTCCTTGAATTGAATGATTTAATTGGTTCTTGTGGGGCCTTTTGATTAGGTTATTTCAATTGAGATATGACTCAACCAGTTTAAGGTGGGTCTAATTCTTTACTGGATTCCTCTGTGAGGATAAAAGAGAGAAACACCTAGAAAGAGTTCACAGAGAGAGAAATACCCACAGAAGGTGAAAAAAAAACAAAACAAAACACTGAAGCCAGAACCTGAAAGCAATGAAATCTGGAGGGAAGGACAGGCAGACTCCAGTCACATGCCTAGCCATGTGATAGAGGTGTGGGAGATGCCAGCAGCCTTTCTACAGAGAAGGTATCCTCTTGGTGACGTCTTAATTTTGGTATTTTCAGGTCCTTAGAATTGCAACTTGTAACCTAATAAATCCCCATTGTTAAAAACTAGCCCATCTATGGTATATTGCATTGTGGCAGCTTTAGCAAACCAAAACAAAGTCCTTTAGGTAATTTTAAATTTCTGTTACTGTGGACCTCAGCTCTGTTTGGCCCCTTTTCATAATTTCCCCTCTCTATTGATATTTTCTTTCTGTTCATTTTTCATCTTCCTGATTTACTTTAGTTCTTTGCTCATGTTTTCCTTACCTCTTTGAGCGTATTTGGGACAGTTTTAAAGTCTTTGCTTGGCATATTCCAGGTTGGGACCTCCTCATTGATGCTTTCTCATATTTATTTTTCTCCTTTGTCTAGGTCATTACTTAACTGTTTCTTTGAATGCTTTGTAACTTTTGTTGAAACCTGGACATTTTGATATTTTAATGTGTTATCACTGGAATTTAAACTCTGAGGCATTTGTTCCTTAAGGATGTATCCAGATATGTTATGACAGAGCACTTGTTAAATGCCAGGAGCTAACAAAGAAATTTTTTAAAAAAAGGATAACACATTTCCCATTCTTTGCAGATTGGCCCATGTGAGTGCTCTCCTTAGAACTTATCCTTGTAAATAGTTTAGAGAATAGCTCCAGGCTTAAGCATAAGGGGTCTCTGTGATTCTTTCTGCACATGATCCCTTGTGTTGGGCATGCAATTTGGCCCTGGGAATTTCCCCCATTTAAACGGTTGTTAATGTCTCCCTTCCTAAGAAGCAGTTTCCTCACAGTCCCAGGTACTGTATTGTGTATCCTAGAGCCAGCAACTCCTTGCTCCAGGTAGCCGCTTGACTGCTTTCCCACAGCATTCTAAAGGAGAGCTCTGTGAACTGCTTTCTACATGCAGGGCAAGTTCTGAGACAGGGTGTCCCGCAGGTCAGCACCAGACATACTGGGCCAGATATGCATACTCCTAGTATGTGCATGAGGGTTACTCTTCTCTTATCCAGAACTGAGACCAGGGATCCACATTAGGAGTGCAGGCCAGCTCTGCCCGGAGCTGGTGAGGGTTAGGGCAAGGGTACGCAATCACCATGTGATTCTACCAATTTTAAGTAGCCTTTTTCTTGATTTGGCACTTGCTCTGTTCCTGCAGTTCTTTAATTGTTTTCCGGAACTTTGAGAAAGATGCTTCTGCCAGTGTTTGCTAGTTATTCAAAGCTTCTGTAGGGGGGGATAAAGCCCTGAGTCTTCTCACTCTGTCATCTTGCTTAAGGTGTGTCCCATGATCTAATTTATTCTGAGGATCAAATGTTAAAAAGGATTTTCATAAATATATAGCATAAGAATTTTAAGTATATGTACTCATGTGTATGTTTATTTGTGTATTTAAGCTTTTTAAATAGTGAAATAATATATACATGCTAGGTAATTGTCTTAGTTTGCCAGGGCTGTTATGACAAACACCACAAAATAGGTAGCTTAAACAACAGGACTGTATTGTCTCATGGGTTTGGAGGCTAGAACTTCAACATCAAGGTCTTCCCAGGGTTTGCTTTTTCTGAGTCCGTAGCTTTCCAGCAATCCTCTGTGATGGGGTGGTTTCTCCTTGCATCTACTCCTCTGATTTCAGTAGATTTTTAGCTTCTTCTGACCTCTGACCTCTGAGTTCTACTAACTTCTTGCTTTCACTGGCTGACTTTTCTCTTTGTCATCAGGATGTCAGTCATAAGGACTAAGGCCCAACCTGATTCAATCTGGCCTCATCTATATAGATCTTTGAAGGTCCTTTTCACAAATGAGTACACACATTAACTGATAATAGTATCTCCAAAGGTTCCATTCACAAAAGGGTTCACACTCACAGGAACACAGATTAAGACATAAACATGCCCTCATGGGGGACATAATTCAGTCCCCAACCATAACAGTATCACAGGAAGCTGTTCTCAAACTGTGTTAATCCATGTTCTAGTTTGCTAGCTGCCGAAATGCAATATGCCAGAAACAGAATGTCTTTTAAAAAGGGGAATTTAATAAGTTGCAAGTTTACAGTTCTAAGGCCGAGTAAATGTTCCAGTTAAAACAAGTCTATAGCATCCAGGGAAAGATACCTAGGTTCAAGAAGGTCGATGAAGTTCAGGGTTTCCCTCTCAAGTGGAAAGGCACATGGTGAACATGGTCAGGGTTTCTCTCTTGGCTGGAAGGGCACATAGTGAACATGGCAACATCTGCTGGCTTCCTCTCCAGCTCCCTGAGAGGCATTTTCCTTCTTCATTTCCAAAAGTCACTTGCTGGTGGACTCTCTGCTTTGTGGTTCTGTGGCATTTTCTGTTATGTCTTTCTCGTGGTTCTGTTATTCTTCTCTGATCTCTCTGAATCTCTCACTTTCTCAAAAATGTTTTCTCTTTTATAGGATTCCAGTAAAGTAATCAAGGCACATCTAGAATGGGTGGAGATACGTCTCCACCTAACCCAGTTTAACAACCATTTTGATTGAGTCACATCTCCAGTGAGATAATCTAATTAAAGTTTCAAACATACAGTACTGAATAAGGATTAGAAGAAACAGCTGTCTTTATACAAAATGGAATTATGATTAAAATATGGCTTTTCTAGGGTACATACATCCTTTCAAACTGGTACAATCCATGATGATGATTCTACTTTCAATTCATAACTCTCAAGAAACTGCAACTGTCAATGCAAATTTGTTTATTGGCAAAGAAGAACTTCAGAGAACATACAACACCAAGATAACTGAAATTGGGTATGATACAAACAATAATAATAATGATCAGAGACTGAGATAAGTGCAGACAATCATAGATATATAGTATTAGGTGACAGAGAGGTGAGTTTATAAATAAATGAAACAGACTACACAAACTTTACAATAAATGCTAAGCAACATGGTAGTTGCAGAGATGAGATGAAGGAGATGCCGTTATGATAAACTTCTCATGTATAAAGCCAGAATTACTTAATTATTACTTAATTATTTTCAAGTCAATCCTTATTCCTGTAAATGATGAGCCTGTCATTAATTTAGCAAATCTATTGTCTCAGGCTATAGACTTAATTTCTAAATTTTGCACCTCTATTGGTTGATTTTACTTCCTTCTTCACAGGTCTCACAGGGAGAAGCATCATGATGCACCATGGAACCTGTGATGTGGAATCCAGTTAAGCTGGATTTTTTGGAGATTGAGCCACACTTTCCTTATTAACAGGCTATAACACTACTTTCATAGCTGGCTTATCATAAAATTTTCAAAAGATGACATACGCATACTTTTTATCATAGGACCTGTGAGAAAGTAGAGATTTAAGTCATTTAACATGCATTAAGCATTTCCTATATCTCAGGTACTATAGGAGGCATTGAGAAAACTGTGGCAATAAGAGAAACAGTTCCTGCTGAAAGGACCTTACAATATTTCTCAAAGAAGAGACAACCAAAAGTGGATAATGTCATGATAGGGAAGGGCAGGTTGTAAGTATTACCAACACACCATGCATTGGGTACTTATTATATGCCTTCAATATTTCAATAGTTAATAGTTTACCATCCCCCTATATGGATGAGAGAATGAAGTACAGAGATGTTGGGCAACTTGCTCAAGGAGACACTGCTTTTAAATGGCAAAGTTGCTGTTATATGCAGTCTATACTCTTAATCTCTTAGCTCATCTTCCTTTCCATTATAGAACTGTACCCCAGAAAAGAAGCTTCCTAGAGAACTGAATCTTGTAGTATTAAGTCAAGGGAAAAGGAGGGAGGTGGGCATTTGATCTAGACATAAAATTCATGAAAGTAATAATTGACTTTATTTCTAATAAGATTAAAGTGCACCTGTGATTCCAATTTCAGGATATGCAGATAGTGTTTAATTGGGTTTGGAAGACATTCTGTATTTTCAAAGCAGATGGATGTTTTATAGAGGTATAAAATATCATTGTGAGTTATTAGTCTGTTACTTTATTGTAATTTTGAGAATGATATTTATTACAAAATATTTTTCTTTATTTTTGTTAACAACATTAGTGTAAATGTTAAATGCATTTTTGCTGTTGATCCAATGAAACAGCTGAAGTGTTTATAAAATGGGGCTGGGAGCTCTCTGCCATTGACAGCAATGCTGCCTCATCTTGGGAGTATGTATAACTATTATTTTGATCCTAGATATGAAAGTGTCAATGAAAATTATTTCTGGGGGTGACAACAATCCTTGAATCATGGACTGTATGGCTACAAATCAGATCTACCCAACCTTTTAGTTATTTCAATTTCTGCTATATTTATGTGGGAGTATACTAAAATGTTCGATTGTAAGCTTGCTGGGAATATAATTCTAATGATGAAAACTCCTAAATGCCTGATTTTCCCACTTAATTTTGTTTTAAAAGAAAAAATTTATGTATGTTTCCAAGATTTAGCTTAAATAGCGTGGGTCATTTTGAGATTTATATCTATAATTTGAATTCTTTCCTGTTCATAAATCAATTTGGATGCATAATATTGGGCAAAGAGCTGGGGGAGTTGCTAATCATAGCTGAGGAGATAAGATGCATAGCTTCAAATATATATTTATACAAAGTGGTAAATGAGAGTTCCTTTACAATTTTCTACTTGAGAAATAAGCCAGTAGAGAGGAAAAGTAACAAAATTAAATAAATTGAAGACATTTCATTTTCATTCTCTCACTTCATTAAAAAGTAATACATAGAGGAATTTGGGTAGAATTAAGAGCACAGATGAAAGGTCACATTGGAAAGAGGAAGCAAATTATTTCCACCGAGATAGGAAAATGGAGAAGTGTAAGTATGAAGATATAGATAAATGTTTAAATGTGGAGAACATGAGGCATCCATCATCCTAATTTCCTGATATCGAGACCCAGGTATAGCAAGCATGGTTGGGGATTTGAAAGAAGGATATAAGAAAAGCTCCTCCGGAAATATAAATTAAATTGAGCACAGATGAATAAGAGAATTGCTTGAGTAGTAATTATAGCATGAATATTCAGTGACCCAAAGAGTATGGCTTCCCCTCCTTTAATGAATTTATATTGAACCCTGTATGACAGTTATCATATAATCTGACCTGGGTTAAAATACTGGATTCACCACTTAATAGTTGTGCTGTCTTGGGCAAGTTGTTTGAATTCTATGAACCTCAGTTTCTTTCTCTACCAAACGGATAGGTTTATGTAAAGTATTAAAGCCTAGTATATGGCTGTGAGTCATTGGATTATACTTATTATTATGATTATTGTTATTATTTTTATTCAAAGAAGAGATTGGAAACATTATATATTAGCTATTGCTTCTTCAATATTTTCAGGAAAAGAACAAATTTTCTGAAGATTTTAAGATTTGTTAGCTATTTTGTGTCAGAGGTAGGTCAAGAACAACACATATATATATATGACATACATTTATAACTATTGTGAGATAAAATCCAAAACAAATATTATTAGTACCTTAATTAAAATTCTCAAGAATTTAAATATTTCTTCTATTTTATTTATCATCATGAAAAATGAAAGATTTTGAGTATCTAAAATGTTTAAACTACTTTTGTGCATCAGAGGGAATGCAGAGTTATAAATATTATCCCAGGACAGATTGAAAGTTCAGTGATAATTTAGAAATAATGTACAGTAACTTAAAAAACCAAACCAAATAGGGGAGAGAACTGTGATTAAATTCAATAGTTTTTTGGCAACAAAAAAAATTGATATAGTTTTGAAGTAATTTCATATGTACAGATCTCCACAGATCTCAGAAATCAATAATTCTGAGACAAGATAGAATAAAAACTGGAGAATGAGTATTCTATATCAGTACTGGATGAAAACTAAATGTCTATAAATGACATCATAAATAGCTGAAATATTATGAAAATGTCATTGTTTATTGTTTTTGAATCAATATAAATGGGCTACTGAGAACATATGAATTGATGCTGGATGATACTAAAATTATAAGTATAGTCATTTTCAATTTCTAATAGCATTCTAAAGAAATATTATGCTTAATGTACAGCTTTTTTCTTTACTAGTACTACAGTAACTTACTCAGAACAAAATTTAATTTGAAACTTCCCAAACCTCAGGTAACTAACCTGGTATTAATACTGAGAAAGCCAAGGAATAAATATCCAAGATAACTAAAAGTAACTTTAGTTTCATGATTCTTCCACCCATTAACCCAAGTCATCAAAAATAGATTTTCAGTGACAATTTAAAATTTTATTCTAAAACAGTACTAAAAATACATCAGTATGAATGGTTTCTAGCAATAAACATTCAATGTAACCTTTTCAAACTCTCCACTATAATATCCATGAGAACAAAAAAAAAAAGATGAAAACTTACATTATCACTTAAACTAAGGTTAATATGCAACCTGGAAGGTGGAAAGAATGTAGACTGAAAGAAGGTAAGCGAACATTGCATTGGCTGCATTGGGTAATAACCAATCATCACAAAGACGATATGGCTATTTGAGGAAGTAAGAGTTCAATGCGTTGGCTTCTAGACACGATCAACAAGAGGGTTGGGGCAGGGATTTAACAATAATCCATACATTCTCTGACTGGGCTTAAGCCCTTATAAACAAAGTATTTTCAGAGAAGACAGACAGGATGGGCTCTAAGACATAGTTCATATCAGGCATTGTGGTTCGCATGCACTCCGAGTTCAGAGTATCAAATACTAAGATAATGGGGGCAGAAGATCCACGCACATCTTGGAAGCATCCACAGTAAGGATGAGTGGGTGTTCATCAGACACTAGAATGTGAGCTAACAGTGATGCGTACTTAATTTTCTTAGTAGCGTGTCAGAGAAGGAAGTTCATCAGCTCCTGACATGGACACTGAACAAGGCTAAAAGCAATTCACTTTCTTTATCTGTGGGTAACAACTGGATATAGATCAAATTCACCTCATAAGATGACAAGAAGATAAAATTAATAAAATGAATAAAAATAAATGTGCCTCAACAAATGGAGCATAGAGAAACATTTTGAAGACTTAAGGGATAAACATAGCTCTGAAATTGATTTATATTAGAAATCAAAGAAAAATTTTAGAAATCTGCTTCCTATCCTAGGTATCAAAGAAAGGTGCTAGATGCTTTAAAATCATGAGCAAAAAGCCATGAGAATAAAATGGCTTGAGAAGAAATTGAAATGAGATACAAAGATGTCAATATATGTTAATGAAAAGAAAGAGTCAAAAATCATTTTAAGGCAAGTAATGAAGAATAACAACATTTAATTATTCATTGGTGATTACTGAGAACAAAATTAACTCTAATCAGCATTACGAATGAAAACATGGAGGCCAACAGTGCGGAATGAACAAACAGTATCTTCAACAAGAGAAAACATGATGGTAGATATTTTAAAAAGGAAATAAACACTAAGAATAATAGAATTGGATATCATAAAACACAACAAACATTTTATTTTAATGAACTTCATATAGATGAGCATGCAAGCCAAAAAATCTGAGACAATAAATATTATAATGCAAAACTATAAAAAAGTGAATTAAGAAAATGTAATTACATGTTCTCATTGACCTTGTTTAGAATTGCTAGTTCATTGTGATTACAAAATGCAGACTATCTTGCTTGTCTTACTACTGTTTTAAACTTGTCTACAATTGTCTACAACAGTATTATTTGCCTCCATCCAGAGTGCAAATCTGCACCTTCCCCTCGAAATGCCACAAGAAAACATAACACTTTAAAAAAGAAAAAAAAAATGTAACATTCCATTAAAGGACATAAAAGAATAACTGAAAACCTGGAAACATATACTTTGTTGATGGACAAGATGACTTAGCATTATAAAAATACCAATTATACATAAACTATCTTTAAACTCAATGCAACTCTAAACAAAAATGGGCAATCTGATAAGTTTATTCTTGAATTATATAAAAAATTAAAGTTCTATATAATTATATAAGAGAATTTGTAGAAAGAAGTAAAATTAAGATGGGTTGTGAGGCTCATCTTACATATAAAAGGATATGTAACAAAGGCAGAACAATTCAAATAAAAATAGGTATATTGGAGCGAGAACAAAGAGATCAATGGAATAAAACTAATTCAACAATACCGATGAGATGAGTAATACGCGAGGATCAGATATTCACGATAATGTTGTATAAAAACCAGTGATTAAAAAAAGTAATTGTTTAGAAGATGTTACTCATAACACTAGATCCCTCCACGGAAAAAAATAAAACTGGACCCTACTCTTGCACCATATATAAATGTAAATTCCCAATGAATTAAAAGCCCAAATGTAAAGGGTAGATCACAAATCCAATAGTAAGAAATGTAGGAAACAATTTTAATGACACTTGTATGGTTAAAAATCACTGCTTAAGATTCAAAAAGCACAAATAAAAGATAACAATCATGTGGATATGACTACATTAACATTAAGGTTTTTGGTTAATTAAACGCTATCACAGGCCATGTTAATGAACGAATGATAGTATGGAAGAAGATAATTGGCAATGTCTAAAATTGACTAGCATTAATATGTAGAGGAACATCAGTCAACAGATAAAAGAGGAAGCCCGACTAAAATTTAGACAAATAATTCACAAAAGGGAAACGTGACTTTCTAATAAGCTTCCAAAGAGATGTTTTTGGTAGGCTGAAAACTATACCCCCAAAGGATATCCATGTCCTAATCCCTGGAACCTGTAACTGTTAGAAAAAAGAACTTTGCATATGTGATTAAGTTTAGGATTTGGGATAAAGAGATTATTGTGGATTGTCTAGGTGGGCCTTTAATGCCATTGCAAATGTTTGAGAGAAAGTGGGACATCACAAGGAGGAAAGAAGACAATGGGCCACAGAGTCTGGCTTTGGAGTGCCAGCAGCCACCAGAAGCTGGAAGAGGCAAAGAATGGATTTTCCCCTAGAGTCTGGTTCTCTTGCCACCTTGATTTCCAACCCAGTGATACTGTTCTTGGCTTTTAGAATTGTGAGAATATGCATTTCTATTGTTTCAAGCCACGAGGTTTGTGGCAGTTGGTTGCAGTAGCCTCAGGAAGTTAATGTTCCACCTCTCTATTTCTTCAGTTTAAAAATACCTATGCATTAACTAGGTATTTTATTAAGATTCTGTTTGTAAACAGAATATATTTATAATTGCATTTATTTGAATTATATATAATTCTAAATATAATTATATTTAGAGTAATACATTCTAAATACCCACAGAATGCCAATAAGTCCATGGACCACACTTTGAATGGCAAGATTCACAAGTAATAAGAGAAATGCAAAAATGAGATGCTATATTACATTAATCAGATTGGTAAAAATAAATAATCTGCTAACATCAAATTGTGCTGAGGATCTGGAAAAAAATGGAAGCCTTCTTTCATGCTGATAAAGCCCTTGTGGAAAGCAATCAGGCAGTATTTAGTTTATTAAGTACGTATATGCTATATGGCCCAGTAATTCCCTCCTGAGTATACAGATGAGAAAAAAATCTTGCATAGATCAATAATTCAGTGCATGTGAGAAGACTCACTGATGAATTGCATTTGATGTCACAGAGACTGAACAAACCTAATACATCACTAGGGAAATGGTGAATGTATACTGTGGAAAACCTAACAGTTACATGGGAAGGCAACAAGGATAGACCTTAATATAAAATTAAAAAAATCAGAAATAACACTGAGATCTATGATACAATATTAATTATGAAATTTGAACCCTTAATCCAAAAGGGTTCAAATTAACTCAAAATCTGACAAACAATGAATGCACACATATTAAAAAGCCTATTATGGTGGGTGCCAATGGAGGTTAGAGGATGGAAGCAAACCTCATAAAATAAAAGTGAATATCTGCATGGGACAATGATAATTCTATTTCAGGGAGTGAGGAGTACAGCGTTTCAATTCTTGGTAGACAGGACTCAGAATAAGATAGTAACAAAAGCACAAGGGCTGGTAGAAATAAAGACGATGTTGCCAGAACACAAGGTCTCACAGTGCACATAGCACAATGAACCGAACTGGCCCACACCACCCATATTTTCATGAAATTCTGGAACAGCAACTAAAGATCATCCATAAAGCTTATGTGGAGTTAGGAGAAAGTGAACGGGAGACAAACAACAGATAAAAACAAGAATAACACTGCAATTCTGAACACAGCACTGGGATCTAGAAAATAATGGTGCAATATTTTCAAAAGTCTGAGGAAAAATGATTTCCAAACTAAAAACTCTTTACTCAGCCAAACTATTCATCAGGTATGAGGAAAAAATACATTGTCAGATATCTAAGGGTAAAAGAGATAATGGTATGTGTTCAAGAAACATTTTCATTTTCCTCCAGGCAGAGATAAAATCCATATTTCTACTCTTACTGAAGTTGAATAATGCCAGGTAATTGAATTCTGGCCTATGGAAAGTGTTGGCAATCATATGTATGTCACTTCTTTGCACAGCTATAGAATCTCTATGCTAATTAAAAAAAAATTCTTTGGTTATTCACCAAACCCTCTCCTCCTTTTTGTAGTGGCTTTAGAAGCCCTGAATTGAAGGTATCTGTCATGTAGTCGAAGAAGCCAGGTCCCTAAATGACTGTGTACAACTGAAACCTACAATTCCCCACACCCCTCCTGCATTCGACCACAGTAGGAACAAAAACTTTTATGCAATGTTGTGAGATTTAGAGATTTGTTACTGGAAGATAGTCTAGCCTACTCTACCTAATGAATAAGTTCATAAAAATTTACCACCATTTTATATCTTTCTCAAGAAATTATTTGAGAAGGAACTATACTAAAATTAAATATATGAAAGAAAATATACAGAATGAGGTTCTGGAAACAGGGTGTCAAACACATGAGAGAGGTAAAGCAACTTTCCAAGAAGACAAAAATTTCATAAGTCTCCAGGGATGGTGCTCCAAGAAAATTCATTCATTCATTCATTTAATAAATACTTACTGATTTTATAGCATGTCCCAAGTAATATTCTAGGAAGTGGCCATTCAGCTTTGAACAAAAGGGAATGAGATCTATCGACAATACTGTTCTTGAAATTTAAATTGACTAAAGTATTACTTGGAACTCAGAAGTTAAACATAATAAAATCAATAGATTAAATAACTTAATATATACATAATACATAGTAAATATTTTCTATTATTGTATTATCTGATGTGTTTCTTTTGAAAAGATTGATATGCTTTTGTTTACATTTTGAGATTTCATTCATATATAGTTAAATAAAGGAAAGCAAATAAAACATTAATGCCACAAAAACATACTTGTAAAAGTGAATGTCATATTAGGATTCAAGAATTTCTTTTTTTCTTTAAGAAAAAAATAAATCCAGTAAAAGGCAATAAAAGTTGACTATGGCATTGGAAAGACAAAGGAAGCAGTGGGGACCATGTTCAACTGAAGAGCACAGGGCAGCTGTGAGAAAGCAAAAGAACTCGTAAACCTAAGTATCCACTAACCAGATTCCACAGCAAGTTGACTACCCCAGGCCAGGAAATCCTTCAGTCTTTTACTCAAAAGCTTGGCTTATCTTACATAATGTAGATGTGTACTTCTTTTCTCCTGCATATATCTCTTTCAAGTTTTCTGTTCCTAAAGCTGTATTAGGATTTTTTAAAGGAACTTCTGAAAGGATATTTGGGTATCTTAAATATGACTTTGCTTATTCCTTAACATTCCAAATTAAAGAAGGAAAAAATGTAAGGCCAAACTCTGTAAATGTAAAATTTATCACAATGAAATCATAAACCCACCCCAGCTGTCTCAGTGACAGCCATCCAGAGTTGCCATCCAGGAGACTCAGGTAACTTTTGAAATGAAATGTTACCACTGGAGACCTATATTTCTACTTCCAGCTTTCTCAAAGTGATTCAAATTTAAATAGTTTCAATTTCCTGATCAAATCTATAGTTTAGTAATAGTAAATCTAAACAAATAAATTTTGGTGAAGGTTTAAAATCATATAAGAGTGCATGATTAGAACTCAATGCTTGTAACTTAAGGAAACAGCCCCCTTTTCCTAGCGTTTTTCAAGGAACCAAGAAGTCATACTCATAAAACATAGAAAGCCATAGCCATAAAATATAGGAAAATTAGACATGTTCTCCTCTTTTAATGTTCATTCTGACATGTAAATATATTTAGATCTATTCACCAATTTTTGACACATGTCTACTGAATACTTTGAAAATAGACCATTAGTGAAAATGTCTGAGGGAGAAATCTGGAATCTTTTCAGTAAAGATGAATATCTAGGACTATGCCAACCACTTCCAATGCTAAAATGTGCTCACTTATCCTCAATTCTCCAAAATGGAACAGCTGTTTAGTGTTTTATAAAATGAACATACTTGAAGGAAATTGTGATTATGCTCAAAGGCAGAATATGATACTTCCCAAATGTATGTGCTGAATAGAGAAATCACTAATGGAGAGTCCAAGGAATACTTTCTTTACTTCTGCCTATTAAGCCACAGTGCATTCTCAAAGACTTTTTGAACAGCTACATCTGTCTCCCATAAATGTGGAGGAAATGACAAACTTGATTAAAGAAATTAGCAAAGAGCATTACAACTGCAGTATGTTTATCACAATATAATCAGTTTTGAGGCTGCAGTATACTTTGCTTCTTAATTTCATTTTAATGGGCAGAATCATTTTTATAATCAGAAAAAGCAATATATCTCTTTATTTTAAAAAGTGCTATTTAAAGTATATACCTACAGAATAAGACAGTGCTCTGAAGAGAGGGAGTACAAAATCACTTTCTTGATTACTTTGGCTTTAAATATCAAGTAAGTGATTATTTACAGAATAAGAATTAATTTGTGATCACCCAAATGAGAAGTTTGCATTTCTCACTTCAGACGCCAGAGGTAATTTTAGTCAAGCAAATATTATAAATCATGCAAGGCAAGCTATAATATATTAAATGTAACTTTTCCCATCTTAAACAGATAGGAAACATTGATTCTCACATACTATCTATGTGAGATAGTAAATGACTAAATTGGAATATCAGCCTTTTTTCAAAGTATAACGCAGTCCAAATTCTCAATCAATGTCAGATTACTCGCTCCCCCTTCCACTGCATTTTCTAGCTGGAATTTCTGTCCAAACTCCAGCAGTCTGAGTCTCCAAATCAATGATTTCTCATGACATAGCAGGCTTAAGGGACAACTGCAGGTTTTCAGTAATGGCAAGTGGGTGGGCATATTCAGCACTACCGCATCTCTCTAAATGATATTAACTCCAGTTTTTCTTCACTGAGTAGCAATGCCAGTATCACAATATTTTTCTTCCAAAGTAAGAACATACTTCAAATATTTATCCTCTGCTTATCAAAATTCTAGTTGGGGCTAATGAGAATCTACGTACAGTAGTGGGAACCTAGTGAGTGGGTATAAAACTCTGTATAATATTCACTCATATCAGTTAATAAATTGAAGATGTCTCTTTTTATATCTTTGCTAACTAGGGAGATATTTTACAAAATGTGCACAAAGAAATAAAAGGAACACTTTCATTTTTTTTTCCTGCAACTCTTCCTTTCACACTTTCTCACTGAATATAAAAGAAACTTACATCGATTCTACTAACTGAAATTTGGCTACATTATTTTTAGAAGCAACAATGGTTCAGTAATACTGCTATAGAGAGGTATCTTACCAATGTCAATGAATATACCTTCCCTGTGAACCTAGAACTGCACTATGCGATATGGTACCACTAGCCACATTATGCTAAACCAAATTTAATTAAATATTCAACTCCTTAGTTACAGTAGCCACATTTTAAAATACTCAAGTTATAAATGACTGGTGCCTACCATGTTGGACAGTAAAAACAGGACATGTGTGCAAGAAATGCCTTAGACTCAGAACTCATTTAGAAGGAAAATAAAATTTAATTTATTTGTAATAGGTTATAAAGAAAAAGTAATCTGATATTGGAAACCAATTCTATAAACTATTTTAAAGAAAGGCACTGTGTAGCACATTCCTTAGTACCTCTAGTGCTATAGCAGAATATTCAGGCATGGAAAAATGTGTGTATTTTTCAAAAGGGATAAAACTCAAATCAGAAAAAAAAAATGCTACAGAAGAAAATGCTGCCTCTGGGTTCCAAGCAAGTATGTTGTGCAGACATTCCTTTCTTAGGTGAGTTGGGCTGCACTCTTTCCTTCCATCCTCTGGTTCTTAAAAGGGGCTGTAGTAAGGAACATTTGGAAATATGGAGGGACATTATTTTAATTTTTAGTGGATGGCACTGTTGATATTTGGAGGAAGAATTTTCCTACAAAATGTCAGTAGCAACCATTGAGAAACAGTTGTTAAAATTATCTAGAATTTACCCCTCTGTTTGATAAATGGTTATTTCTCTTTCCCACTGTATAGTGTTGCCAGTCAGAATATGCAAAGCTGCACCCCCAGTTTCAAACAAAACAGCCACTGTCACCACCATCATGGCCTTACAAGTGAACACTGAGACAGAGAATAAACAAATTGTTATAATAATTAATCAAATAAGACACTGTAAATTGAGACATATTTTACATACCCTAACCATCCTACCAAACCCCAGAAGGAAAAGTAAACGAACAGTGAGAGTCACTCTGGGCTCTGAGAGGCAGTGGGTCTCAGCTAACCCACTGTCCAGCACACGCATGTTGTGTTTCTGTCTCTCTGACTTAGTATCCTGCTCACGTTTCACCAAGTACCTAATGAGGCTGGGCATCTATGGATTTAGTAAAGAAATCATTAACTTAGGGTACAATATGGTAAATCTTAAATTCCCAGGAGTGAAAATGATAAGGGAAGTGGCTCATACTGCAGACCATGGGTTTACCCGGAGGAGCACAGTTGTTTGGTACTAACTATGGTCTCTTCAGAGGATTGGCCTTGCAACCACAGCTGTAAGAAGCTGAGAAGTAAGGAAGCATGCTTCTGTTTTGATGCCTTGTTTATAAATTGACATTCAAATAAACATTGGTAGGCCGGCAGAAGGTGACCTTCAACTTATGTGACCATAAGGTGCCGATTCCAAAAGTCTCAAGTTTAGATGTTTTCAACTTTGGCAGTTTCTCTGTCTCAGAGACAGAAAATGAAGTTGAAGAGATGGCTTCATGATCAAATAAAATATGACTCTGTGAGCGGGATTACATTCTGTTAAGAGAAGGGATAACTGAACAGACTTAGGAAACCCCAAACTTTTCTGGGGCGTGTTCTAAAAGGATCTGTCTACAGGAGATAAATAACTAAAAGGCCATGCTATAGAACTGAATATTAATGGCATATATATTGTTATTTTAGAAAAAATTGCCAAGATTAAAATGTACAATGACTAATGTGCTTTGAATAAATACAAGAAAATAGACCAATACCTCACATTTCCAAGTTTAAGTACCTCTGACTTTTTCAGGTTTTTCCTTAATAGATTTATGAAGCAGCCATTACAGAAACCTATAGCTAAGGCAGACTAAGAAAAAGACAGGATTCATATCTCCAAACAATTATTTGACTGTAGAAGATCCTTCAGGGATTACCAACAACTGATGAGAAGGTCTGGGAATGCTGACTTCCCTGAATGATGGAAGTGTAATTGAGAAGACACTGGGGAAACATGGCAAAGATGTTCTGACAAGCAGTCTTGAAAATACCCTGTGATCAAAGAACCAGTTCTGCTTTTTCTCAGTAAATCTGAGAAAAGGTCTGACAAAGAATTCCGCCTGTTTGAGCTTTTCAAAACCAAATAAAACTTTATTGAGAAATAATTAACTTATAGTAGACTTCCATATTTAAAGTGTATAAATTGATGTATTTATATATATATGTATATACTTCTGTATGATGTCAGTGTAATCAAGATAATTAGCATATCTATCACCCCAAACATTTCCTACTGTCCCCTTAAAATTCCCACCTCTAATCCTACCATCATACACCCCTTCTTTGGGTTCCTCAATTTATAGATACATCTTTTCCTAAAATTAACTTGCTTTCTATAACAAGATATTCATCGGAATATTTTAAGAATTTCAAATAAATGAAACCACACAATAGGTAAACATTTTTTTACTGGCTCATTCTACTTATGTAATTATTGTGTGATCCATCTATGATGTTGATTTATTATGATTTCATTTGTTTTTAATGCTGAGCAATGTTTCATTGTGTGGCTATACTACAATTTGTTTATCCATTCACTTGTTAATGGACATTTGAGTTTCCAATTCTTGGCTATTAAAAATAAACCTCATACAGGTGGGCCACGGTGGCTAGTCTTTTTTTCTTACCTATGAGATCAAGATAACAGAAAAAAAAGATAAGTCTTTTGTTCTTATCTATGAGATCAAGATAACAGTAAAATCCATTGTGTAGGGGTGTTTTGAGAATTTAATGATACAATGAATGTCAAAAACATACAAAGTGGCTAGGACATAATAAATGCTCACTACATTGATGAAAGAAAAAAAAACACCTCCCGTGCATATTTTGCACAAATCTGAATATGGACATTTGTTTGGGGGGAGTATCTAAGACTTGAAGGAGTGGGTCATTTGGAAAGGACAGTTTTCACTTTCTAAAAACCTGCCAAAGTGCTTCCCAAAGTGGCTATATCACTTCACAGTGTATGGGAATTCCAGCTCCCCCTCTAGCAATGTATGGCATTTCCAGATTCTCCTCGTTCAGGAGTCACTGTCTGATGTCCGCTATCTGAAAGCCACCGAATTAGATTTTTTTTTTCCAGTTCTTTCTTTCAGGTAGGAGGGCAAATCCAGAAGCAGATGTGCTTTTCTTTACCATCAAACTCTTCTTTCTAATTTTAGACTTTGCAATTGTATCCAAGACCATAATTTAAACTCTAAAACTTATAAAATCATTTTCTTTTAGTGTTCCTTATGCTTTTGTTTACCAAAATATTTTTAGTATTTGAAGAGAGTAAATATGTCCTTCCTGAAAATGGTGGAAGGGAGAACAGTATGTCTGAAGACATTAAACCAAGCAATAGCACTACTTAATAATTAATGGCAAATATTCTTTCCACCGAAATATATGTGTTTTTCTGTAAAATTATTTTAAAGTAATTTCTAGTTCCTTACATTAAAAGATGCTTCATATTTTTCCAGAGATATTGCCCTCTCCTGATTTCACAAAACACCATGTGGAGTACAGCTGCATTCTACCTGTGTTCCTAGGCTCTAATCCTACACATCCAACTGCCTAATGAATATTCTTATGCTGATCACTAATATTACTTCATACAGAATAAAACAACATTCATCAATTTTTCTCTAAGATAACTCTCCCACCAATTTCCTTCTTTCTATTAATAATACATACTTTTATTTTCAACATGACCTATGACTTCACTTTGAATCATTTTCTCACTCTTTACAACTCATATTTATTCTTTCTCTTCCTATATTGCCCTCTCCCTTCCCCCTCCGCAAAAAGTAGTTTAAATTCCTTTGTTACACATTCTCACAAGACATTTAGTAATTCCCCTTCTGAAAGACATTTCTTCCACATCAGTATATATATATATATTTAATTTCTTTCTTCTTCACTAAACCTTAAGCTCCATTAGGCTAGAGACTGAATATATCCTGTTCATCCTTATATCTTTATTTCTAGTCCCAACACAATGAGCAGAACCTAACTGGGATAGAAAAACACATTTGGTGCATGGTTGAAGTCATCATATCCTTTCAGTTTTATTGTACATATCTCTTGAATCAAAGCTATTCTTTCAATTCCTCTATGTACCATAATTCAGACAATTGTCACTTAAAATATACCTATTTTCTCCCATAGTATTCCATTTAAATTGTAATTGCATAATTCAACAATATTAATGCTCCTGAAATGCCATTTAAATCGCATTATACTTACTGCTTAAAAACTTTCAAATGTTTCCATGTATCTAGGGGATATACTCAACATTCATTTAATTTTCATCCCAAACCTCCATAATCTGCTCTCATTCCAACTTCTCAATAATACCCAGTGAAAAAATTGAATTTTCCTCATCTTCCACAATTAATTTCCAAGTTTAGTCAATTTTATCTCCTTAATGCCTGTCAAATTTGGTTGTTTTTCTCCATCTTCTTTGTCATCAGCTCACTTCGGGCAACCATCATTTCTTCCTTGATTATTGCAAGCAGGAGGTAAGTGATCTAATACTGCCCAGGATATATTCTTATTGCCCCTAGAGGGTCTTAAGAACAAACAGACAAAAACCAACTATTCCCCTGGTTAAAAATCCTTTAGCAGTTCACCATTATCCTCAGACTAAGTCTGTACATCACAGCCTGATTTACAGGGCTTACCATAATGTGGCCTCAAAACACTTCTGTAACCACATTACTCAATAACCTCTGTCTTATATGCACTTTTCAGACGACACAGAACTTACTGCATATCTTAGGTATATCGCACCTAATGCAGTCACCACTTCCTAACAAGTTACTCCTCCCTATCCCAAACTATTTAGTCATTTAAGTTTTCTAGGTTGCTCAAGCAAATACTAATGCAAAGGTTCAGCTTAAACAATAGGAATTTATTTGCTTAGGGTATTGAGGCTAAAAGAAAGTCCAAATCAAGGCATCATCAAAGCGATGCTTTCTCTCCAAAGACCGGATGGAGTTCTGAGAATGGCTGCTGGTGAATCTTGATCCTTAGCTTGCCACATGCCAAGGCACATAGCAGGATCTCCTAATCTCTGCCTTCTCTTCCAAGTTCTGTTGATGTTTACTGTCCAGCTGCTCCCTCTGTGGTCTTCTCTTTGTCTAAATTTCATTCTGCTTATAAAGGACTCCAGTAACAGAACTATACACACCCTGATTGGGGTGGGACACATTTTAACTGAAGTAACTTCATCAAATCATACTTGCAGGAATGGATTAGGTTTAACAACATGTTTTTTCCTGAGATGCGTACAGTGTCAAACAATCACAATTGTTAAAAATGATTTTTGATGGTAGATCTCTATCTAAAATTTAAGATATAATACCAAAGTATTTCAAAGAACTAAATAGCACTGATACTTCAAAACTCCTTTTATCTTTACTTAGAGGAGTTTTGTAAACCATTTTTTTCAGCACTTATATAAAAAAGACTAGGGATAGAATGAATGCTGAAACTTGTTTTTTTGGTAGCAAACATCAGTATTCTCCCATGGATATTGAAAATAACTATATAAAGCTTCATTCACATTATTATGAGATGTACTGTCAATAATATTTTATTAATAATAATTCATAATTTTAATGTTTAGTTTGATGAGTTTGTGTATTAATAATCATTGCAATGATAACTCATAAATATTAACATTTAATGTCTCAAGGTACAGGAAATTTATAAGAGTTCATTCATTAACATGATTCTGTTAATAAGAACTATGGTAAGATGGTCAATGGGACATAATGAAGAAAAAATATGTTCATTAGTCTAAAATCCTGCAGGAGGAGAAAATAAAAATCTTAGTTCAAGAACAGAAAACAGCTGACTGTTAAAGTGTGATCATTCAATTTTAATCAGATGATTATGGCTATCAGGTTGCCACTGTATTTGAATTCCATTGGATATATATATTCAATTGATGTTACAGTTTATTTTATAATATCAATATTTGAATACATGTAAAATATAGCTTTGGAAGTTATTTAAACTTATGATTTAAAATGTGGATGTCAATATTTGAAGAGGTCTGAAATTTTACTAAATTCTGTAATGGGCCTGTTTAACTTTTGCTTCCTCCACAAAACGGTAAGATTATTAGTGGCAGGAAAGTAATTGCTTTCTATCCATTTTCTTTTGTATTTCCATAATTCTACCCTTTCCTAAAGCTCCACATCAATTCCTACTTGTGTTTTTTTGAATCCGTCTCTGATAATCCCAAGTAAAACAACATTTATACATTTGAAGTCTACTGACCACTTTTGTTTATATTACTTAAATATAACATTTATGCTGTCTCTCCAGAGCAGAATTTTCCTTTATTTTAGTAGCTCCCACAGCAATTATTTCAGTCCTTTTTGAATATAAAGGGCATTAAATACATATTTATCTACCAACTAACTGGAAAGAGTTTGCAGATTATAGATAAATACTAAAAGATAGTGTTTTCAAATTGATGAGCTAATGATATTCCATTATCTGAATACTCATAGACATGTACTGGTACATTCTCTCACACTATTAACATGATCCTCTGATCTCAAATACATCTGAAATCTATAGTAAACTTGGTATTTAAAATTCAGTAGAATATAAGTTCCATAAGAGTTAAAAATCTTGCCTGTTTTCTTTTCCAGTCTATGAAAGGAACATATCATGTTGCCTTACACACAGGAGATACTCAAACATTTATAGAATAGACAAAATGGATCAGTAACTATTTGATTAAAATATTTAAATTAAAATTCCTAGCTATGTTCTGTGAGAATAAAACCTAAAATAAACTTCTATCAACTTTATGATAAAAAAATGCAACTAAAAGGTGAACATTTTTAATCAGGGATATCCATTCATTCAGTTGGTATGGTTTAGTACCACAGGAGTTTTTGACTGCAGGTGTTACAAAAAAACTTAGACATTCAGTTTCAAATGTTTGCAAGAACAAATAGTTGGAAAGTTGGCATAAGAATATGTAACTACGTCTACATTTTTTAGAGATGAACTCTTTTGTCACAATATTAAATTAAAGTGTCATTTTAAGTCTCCTGACTCCCTCGCTTAGAAACATGACAGAGAGGTTTCAGTTTAGTCCTAGAGATTGGTGCAGATAGTTTTGTGCATAAGGGAGCAATTTATTCTCCTACTAACTCTCTACCAGGTGTCCTTCATATTTCAAATGTGTTTCATTGTTGGATATTTTACATTCATTCATATTCCAAAAATGATATTCAGAGGTAATAAACTGGCACTACATATTCTTCAATTCCTGCCAGATTGAACCACCTAAAACTATCTTGTGGTTTCCTTAGAGAACACCAACTCTGTGGATTGCTTGATGATCCTTTAAAGAGCACTTTCAATTGGCTTTTCTTTTCAAATTCACTCTTCCTTTAGTTTTAGAAAAGTTTGCATCCAATATAACACAATTGTTCAATTTCAAGAGTTTTGAAATACAGGACAGGTTTCCAGAGACTATCTCAATGAGAAAGAGGTTAAGAAGAAAAGTCAGTAATGGGAAAGATCAATGGATATTACCTTCAGAAACTACAGAATTGACTTTTCGCATTAAATGGTCTCCCACAACAAAAAGACCTCTGTGTTGACAAGAGTGTCTAGTTTTCATGGCAACCATTCTGCCAATGAGCAGTGGGCAGAGCCAAAGTTATCTTTCGAGAGTGGGGAAAAAATACTGACCCTAAGAAACAGGCTATTAGACAAATGGCCAAAAATTGTATGGTTACAAAGCAAAACAATATGATAAAATAAATAGCCTTCAAGTTTCTTCTAATGGCTTAGAATAATACATTCATTTGGATGATCTCTCATTTTTTCCCCCTATTTTCCTGCTATCACTAATTTTGAAGAGGAAAATTCAACACCCTCACATTCTCATATTTCCCTTCTGTGGACCGATTTTATTCTCAAATACAGACACCTCTGCAAAGGCTAGGTAGACAAAAGAAGAAGGTCAAATTGGCTTCATTATTGAATGTAGTAGCCTTTTTACCTATGCTCATGAATTCTTATGCATGACACTATGGACAACTCTTTCCTTCTTGAAATTCCTCCCTTAGTTTCAGTAACACTATATTCCTCTGATTATTTTCACAATTCTGCCTCAACTCTACTTGTTTTGTCCCCATTTCATATGAGCTTCTTTAAACCCTTTGTATTTCCCAGGAACATAAATGTTTTTTTTTCATTCATGCAGTCTCTCTTCTAAGTTGCTATCTTTTATTTCTAGCTATCTAGTGAAAATAGAAATTTTATATAATGTTTCTGGTTATTTCAACATCTAAATTGGATTGGTATCTAAAACCTTTGAGATTATTTCTACCAATTTAAATAATCTAATCATCCTCACCTATATATAGTACAGAACATAGTAGCACCAAAATTTAGAAGTTTGTTTTGCATAATTCTATTTGTATTCATGGAAATAACATGTATAGAGAGCTGTATAGAGTGCCATAGAAATACTGAATTTTCTTATTATTTCTTCAGTCCTTACTGAGGGGTACTAGGTTGATGAATGCATTAATGAGCAAGAAGTTATCCATAACAATTGAACTTTCACAGCGTCATAGATAAATAATTGGTGGAGAATTGAGAAAAACTCAATTTGAAGTACTGGCTCTACCATTTGTAAACTCCCATGAGTTTCTTCATCTTTAAACTGCGTCTACATTCCTTTTCAGTGGATCATGTGAAGATGTTTGTCAATAACATAAACATAAATTGAAAGAATGAAAAAATAAGGCCTTACTATAAATGAAGCTAGATAATGAGAGTTCACAACTTTCATTTTTTTGCAAAAAAAATTTCCTGTATCTCTAAAATAATCTGTCTATTCACCACTCTAATTTCACTCCAGTTTAATTAATGTAGTTTCTTAAAAATATTTGCATCTATTTTCTACTTTTTTGAGAGTATAGCATAGTAAGTACTTCTGCAGTATAACAGAGAACAGGAACTAGAATCAAAGGTTTGGGTAATCCATGTCTGCTTTCCACTCTCTGTGGGATGTTTTATTTCATATATAACATCATGTCCAATGTCTGGCACATGATATGAATTCTAATGCTCATTGGCTGAGTAGATAAAATTAATTTACTATGTCATATTCTCCTGCCCTGACAAAAATAGATCTTGTTAAATGATTACTGTGTGGATAAATTAATGAGTATAAATAAAATGTTTAACAGAGTGCCTGATGGTAAGTAACAGTCATTATAAGGTTACTATTATTAATATTGTTAGCACTTTTGCTAATCTTACCAAGTACTACTTGTTATGGAGGCAGGTATAAGGATAGAACAAACAAGAGGCTTCTGAGGATGTTACGTTTGGAAGGGATTTCAATTATATCAAAATACATGAATTAATTGCTGATAACTATTGCTGAAATCAGGCTATTTTCAAACCCTTGAACATTTTCCATCTTGAATACCAGCCTTTATCACTATGTTCTAAGTTCGCTCATTTTTCTATAATTATTATTTATGAATTAGCTGTTGTGCTTTTGGTTTTATACTACATTGTAGGAATATGCTTGTAAACAAAATAGTCAGGGTTCTCATCATCAGGGATCTGACTGCTTAGTGGGGGATTCAGATATTAAACAATAAATCATGCAATTAAATGAAAAATTGAAGAGTATACTAAGTGTTTTAAGGGGACAATGTATGGGGTGCTAGGTGAGAGAGTAAAAATACCAGTAAGAGGGGTTATGTTTGTCCAAGGACACTACCATTGTTGAGTCCTATTTATAATTCTAAAAATATATAAGATAATACACTGAATATGAAGACCTTATAGCATATTTAATATTATAATATTAATTCTGACATTAATTACTTGACTTTTAACATTGGGAATTTTCTTATTTCTCTGTGTCAGGTTTTTTTTTTTTTTTTTGATCAATAAAACACTAATGGCTCTGATAGTCCAGTTCCAGATTTCTTATTTTAAAATACCCCAGCAAGGCCAATAGCAGTTGCTGGAGCAAAAAATATATCCATTTGTAGCCTTGTGTATACGGGCCACTTCCACACTAACTCTGGACTTGGTCAACGTGACTTGCTTTGGACAAATTACACATCAGCTCACGTGAGACCAGGGCAGGCTTGCTTAGTGCTTGAGGAATTTCCTTCTGGAATGTTGCTGCCACCATCTGAAGAAGTGTCCTATAGCCTCCTGAGGAAGAAACATCAAAAGGGGAGACAGAGGCCCAGCCTTCTCAGCTGTTTCAGTTGAGTCAGTCTCATCTGACCCTCACCAGAAGGCAGCCACATGAATGAAAACGGATGGGAAAAAACCACCAATGCACAGATTCGTATGACTTATTATTGTTTTAAGTCATGAGTTTTGGGGTGGTCCACTAAAAACAACAGGCTAAACTGAAACAAATAATTACACACAAATTTAACAAATTGTCACGTATTATTTCATCATAATGGAAAAGACATTTTAAACATTATTCCTAATTTTCAAACCACATAAGTATTATAAGTTTTGAGGGAGCCATAACATATCTTAATATTTTATTTTTTTCCAAGGGAAGAGATTGAAGAGTAAGATAAAAATTCAATAATTTCTATTTAGTTGATAATTTCTACCTAAGTTCCCGTTGAAATTAATGTTCAAGATAATTATCCATGAACTCTTAGTGCAATTAGGAAAATTCACATATTCATAAACACTCATTAGAAATTCTACTACAGGGCGGTGCAACAGTGGCTCAGAATTCTCGCCTGCCATGCCGGAGACCTGGGTTCAACTCCTAGTGCTGGCCCATGCAAAAAAAGAAAAAGGAAAAGAAGTCTATTATACAACTGGAAGCTTCTTGAGGAGAAGGTAATTTATTTATTCCCTTTGTGTCCAGTGGCATAATGGCAAGCTCATGTTTGATAGTTAGGAAATGTTGTACAAAATAGCTGTATACGTTTAGGCAACCCATGGAATCTTTTTTAACCTAAATTTCCACACCTATAAAAATTAAGAGAGTGCCATGCTCTAAAGTTGCTTTGGTCCTGTGAAATTCTGTACATGAAAGTTCCTGAGATAGAGGCTTGCTCTTGATAGGCTCACAAAATATTGTATTGATAATGTTAATATAATTACTTTAACATTACTTTGATAATGTTAACATAATTAACATTAATATAATTACATATAGATACATGATATGAAGTTCATAAAAGTAAAATGCATCTAGCTGCTTAGTGGTTTCTATTTCGCTTACTGCAGCTTTTCAACAAGCTCCTTTAGAAACGTGTGATAAATTGTACATATGCATGATGTATTCATTAGTTATCAGCACTAAAATACATTTAAATCTTTAGCCCCTTTGTGTTTATGTCAACTAAATTTCTTGTTTGTGAATGTTGTCAAACAAATTCCTGTTGATTAGTAGGTTGTATACACAGGAATTTTAACAATTATTCTGTGTCTCTTAAAGTAATACACTTGCAGGATTCTGCTTAATGCTTCACAGTTATTTTTTTCCAGCAAAGGATGATTTTTGAGATTCCCTATTCCTTAGCAAGTTCTCTAATACATCAAACCGTGAAATTAACAAACTTCAGAAACAAAATAATGTAAAATGTTAAAATATTTATGAAGGTATTTATAAAATAAACATTTTATAAAATTAAGTATAAAACCATTATAAAATACTTTATTCAAGGAGTTCATTCTAATTTTGAGGATAGATTTTCTCTATGGTAACTGACACTTCCATTGCCCTTCCCACATAAAAGTTCCTTTTTAAGTGCTTTACCCATATTTATTAATTTAATCTTCAAAACAACCCTTGCGTTAGGAGATATATTATTCCTAGTATAGAAGTGAAGAAACTCAGGCACAGGGAATTGATGTAGCTTCCCCAAAACAACTGGGCTTGGAAGTAGTCGAGTTAGGAGTTAAACCCAGGCAACTTTAATTATACTGTCTCTATGTTTTCAGCATGGTTTTAAATGTTCAGAGAGAAAGAAGAGAATTGCATGATAGAGTTTTATTTTTTTTTAGGGAGACTGTTTTAGTTTGTTAATGCTGCCAGAAATGCAACATATCAGAAATGGGTTGGCTTTTATAAAGGGAATTTATTAAGTTACAAGTTCACCCTTCAAAGGAGATAAAAATGACCAAACTAAGGTATCCAGAAAAAGATACACTGAATCAAGAAACACTGATGTGGGAAGGCACCAGGCTTGTTTTGGCTGGTCCTTTAGCTCCTGGTTTCAAACAGCTTCTCTGGGAGCAATTTCTTACTGCAACTCCAAATATCTCTGTCTGTGTCAGCTGTGAAGCTTTCTCCAAAGTGTTCCCCCACTTAAAGGACTCCAATAAGTGACCTACCTTGAATGGGTGGAGACACATCTCCATAGAACCCACCTAATCAAAAGATCTCTGCCACAACTGGGTGGGTCACATCTCCATGGAAACAACTTAATCAAAAAGATCCCACTCAACAATATTGAATCAGAATTAAAGAGCACAGCTTTTCTGGGGTACACGATGTTTCAAACCAGCACATTTTACCCTCTTGACCCCAAACAGACATGTTCTTTCCATATACAAAATATATTCATTCTATTTACAGTATAAAACTTTAAACCATTTCAGTAACAATACAAATTCAATGGCTCT
The DNA here is from genome assembly GCF_023851605.1 of Tamandua tetradactyla. Taxonomy (NCBI): domain Eukaryota; kingdom Metazoa; phylum Chordata; class Mammalia; order Pilosa; family Myrmecophagidae; genus Tamandua; species Tamandua tetradactyla. The sequence continues at coordinate 43,420,795 of NC_135334.1, forward strand.
GGACCTGTAAAACTCAGAACAAGTTATCCATAGCCAATACACAAAGGAGGAACAATCATAGGATAGATGATCCATTGTCACAGGGGAAGACTGGAAGAAAACAGAGGCCACTGGACTCAAAAAGTTCCAAAAACCTTCAGGGCAGACTCCATTAGATTTCAAAGTCTGAGAGTCATTCATTTTAAGGGCTTTGGAGAGGAGCAGCCCCACCACTTCCAAGGGCCTGTGCAATGACCCAGCTCTCAACAAATGCTGGGGTGTGGGTTGCAAACTTGGGGAACTTTGGGAAAATCACCTTTTTCTCAGCTCCACTCTGTTCAGGCACCCTCTCTAAGCATCTGGGCTCTCTGACATCCCTGGGCACATGCTCAACCCCCTCAGAACAATGAGTCAAGGCTCTCCCCAAGGAATTTATTCTACCCTCTCCAAGGTCTGGGGCACCAAAACTCTTCCTCATCCTCTGCCTTTGGGGCAAATACACCTTTCTCCAATTGCTTGGGTGGGTTTGCTCTCCTCACCTGAGGTTTCTTGGATTCAGGTCTTAGTTGTCATAGTTCTGCCTTTGGAGTCATTTTTCCTTTAATTTGTCCCTTTTCTGTCCTTTTTACTACAGACTGGCAGTGGTTCTGTTCATACAGATCCCACAACACTCTTGTTGGTTTTCTAAGCAGTATACTGGGATCATATCCATCAGACAATAGGACTTTGCACAAATCCTTTCTGGATAACTCCATCTCCAATCCTGGCTTGTCTTGTAATGGCTGACTGGTTCCATGCCTGTTAAAGTTTCACATGGGGCTCTATTCTCTGGGGTTTCCCTTTCTGGAAGCCCATAATTTTCCAGGTCATCAATTTTGGGTTATTTGGGCTTAGGAATTCAATTCTCAGCTTATCACCTTCCTGCCACATTTCACTATAAGCTGCAAGAATAAACCAGGCAGCACTTTCCACATTTAATTTGGAAACTCTTCAGCCAAATATCCCAGCTTCTGGCTTTTAAATTATGCCTTCTATTCAATACCAATAGTCAATTTTGCCAAATTCTCTGCAATTTAAAAACAAGGATGCCTTCCTTCCAGTTTGTAACAGCACATGCATCATTTCTGTCTAAGGCCTTATCAGAGATGTATTTAGATTCCACATTTCTACCAATAGTTTCTTCAAAGCATTCTAGGCCTTCTCTATCAAGTTCTTCAGAACTCTTTCAGAATCTTACCCTTATTCATTTAAAAAGCCTTTCTAACATATTTGGTACTTGCAAACCACAACACCCCACTTCTCTGGTACCAAAATCTGTTTTGGTTTTGTTCAATGCTGCCAGAATGCAATATACCAGAAATGGGTTGGCTTTTATAAAGGGAATTTATTAAGTTACAAACTTACAGTTCAAAGGCCATAAAAATGACCAAATTTAGGGATCCAGAGAAAGATAACTTGACTCAAGAAAGGCCAATCTGGGAAGGCACTTGGCTTGTATTTGCAAGTCCTTGGCTCCTGGTTTCAAACAGCACCCTGGGAGTGCTTTCTTTTTGCATCTCCAAATGTCTCTGTGTCAGCTTTGAAGTTTTTTCCAAACTGTTTCCCTCTTAAAGGACTCCAATAAGTGATCCACCTTGAATTGGTAGAGACACATGTCCATAGAAACAACTTAAAAAGATCCCACCCAACAATACTGAATCAGAATGAAAGAAAACGGCTCTTCTGGGATACACAAAAGTTTCAAATCAGCACAGAGACAAACCAGCTTAATGACTATGAAAAATATTAAACTTTATGAAAGAAGCAGTAAGTTTAGTGTAAATGTGGTGGTAGAGAATAAGTTCAGCAAACGTTCTAAGAATCAGCATTTATTTTACATATAAGACCTCTAATATTTAGAACAAACATATGAGACAGATACAATTACCATTATAGGTGAATACATTGAAAAATGAGTAAGTAATTTACCCTCCTATCCAGTCAGTAAATGATGAAGCTGCCATATCAGCCAGGGTCTGTGTGGCTCAGAGTGTGTCCCTTTACTACCATCACAGAGCACAACATCATTAATTTCAATGGGCTTGAGGAAAGAGCAGCCTGGGACTTTCCTTAGCCTTAAAACATGGGGAGGATTGTAAAAGACTAAAGGAAAGGGGTGGGCATTCCAGGAAAATGGAGAAAGACACCCTTGGTAAAGTGGTCTTTGAAAACCTAGCTGAGGAGTAAAGAAAGACAAGTGAAATTTTTTAATAGGGGGATATGGGTTAATTACAATTTAAGGAAAAATAGCCTAGATGTGAGCAGGGAAGTTAGCTAAGAGACCTCGGCCATGGGAACTAATAGGCAAGAGATATTTGGTGATAGAAATAAAAATGTAACAAAAGGCATAGTCATAATAATTATACTACTCATCCTGATAAAACCTTACTTCTAGGAAGCACTTTTTACATATGAGTTCATATAGCATATAGACCAGATTTGGCTCGATATAAAAAATAAAAGATAAAAACATGAAACAAATTATTTCAAGGTTAATGATAAATCTATAAAATGTACAGGATGGTAGTTTCACTGACTAAAAGAGAAAAATTGGAGGGGGAATAAAATTTGCGGGTAAATGTGATAATGAAATCAATATTAAATTTTTAGAAATTAAGGTGATATTTAGACAATCCTGTTGAAATATAAAAGAGATAGTCGAGAAGGAGATAGAACTTATATTATAAATTTTGGATAAACAACTTCCTGTTGAAAGTTGAGGTCTTAGGGAAAAAAAAAGTTACAAAAGGAGAAGAGCTTGAACTGAACCTTCAGAAATGCCTACAGCTGAAATGGAGGTGGAAGAAAAGTCAACAAAAGAAAACAAATAAGGGCAATATGAGAAGCAAGGGGAAAACTTGGCTAGGGTATGGGTACAGCACTCAGGAACAATAGGCTTCTACAAATCCAAGGAAGTATTTTGGAAGAGAGGAAAACTTCTCCAAGCTGCATATTAAATAAATAATATTATTTCCTCTAAAGGTGGGGAAAAAGTGTTACAAATGCGGAGGACTTAGGACACTGTCCATTTCCTTAGTTAACATCTCTTATTTTTCATCCATCAACATCTGATTTTTTTTTTAAAGTGTCATGGGTACTATATTTCCAAAGTTCTTGCTTGTTGATCATGTGCTTGTATTAATTTCATATTTTTTTAGTGTAATTATTTCAGAGATACAAAAAAGTACAGAGAATATTATATGAAGAAATGGTGACTACCTGACTTAAGGAGTAAAATTTCAAATACAGATGAAGTCCTGTTGTGTATCTCCTTCATAATATTCCCTCTCCATTTAATCCCAGAGATAAATATTCGATTTTGGTGTTTATTGTTTATGCATGTCCTTCCTATACCTTAGGTCAGAATGTATGTTTTTACATTTTTTACAAACTATGTATGTATTCATCAAAATTCATAAAAAAGAGAAATGCCCCAAATAAATATGAGAAATTGATAAACCTCACTGTAATGAGGAATACAAAATATGGCCATATTGAGAGTACATTTTATACCTACTGTTTTACAGTAGATTGGCAAAAATTAAGATATCTGAGAAACCAATTGCTCATAGAGTGGCACCTGATTTCTTACAACTGCTGTTGGGTGTTTAACTTGACATAACTACTTCGGAAAACATGTACTAACATCAACATGACTGAGTATTTTCACTCCTAGATGTGAAACATCCACGTGAATGAACAATAGCTATACATAGCAACAAAGGTGAATCTTAGACGCATGATATTAACAAAAAAGTCATCAGTGATTCCCATTCTAAGCTCAAATACAAGAACACTAATATAATATTTAGGAACATGTGGTAAAAGTGTCATTATTATTATTTGTCCTAAGGTAAGAGAATATTCAGATTAAAACTTCAGGAAAGACAGAGAGATGAGATAAGGAGGAATGAATCAGTATCTCAGGTAGTTTGGGTAATAATCTCATTCTTAAGATAGGTAGTGGGTTTGTGGATTTTTAATTTATTATTATGTGACACCCAATTATTTAGAGGTAGAATAAGAGAACAGTAGATGTAATATAAGGGGTAAAAGAAAATATAGGGGGAATATAGAAATAGATAAATATGTACATACACCTATAGCAAATAAAGATTTGTTACTAAAGTCATGATATAAAATGAAGAAACTTGAAGCAGCTGTTGGTCCATGTGAAAAGACAGAAATCATTAATCAATGAAGGAAACTAACTTTTATTAGGCAAATACTATGTCTAGGCACCATGGAATTTATAAAAGTTGCCAGGGAAACATAAAGTAATATTTATTATAAAAATGCTTATTGCCATTAACATGTCAGATAACATTAATTGCAATAAAACTGAACTCTTAATAGTAAAAATAAAGGAAGAATAGATGTAGTATCATCACCCCTCAAAATGGAAAACTAAGCCAGGAATTGTAAAGAAAATAATTGTTTTCTAACTAAGTTCTTGATTACATTAATATTAAGGTACATACATAAAATGAGGGTAAAGACTGTATTAATTATTCTGGTCCAATGTGGTGATATTTTTGCTTTATAAATACATTTATTAGAAAAGAGAAGGGACCAGGTCCGACCATGATTAAAATGAAGTGATCTTAAATATTTATACCAGACATCTCAGAGATATGTCTGAAGTTTAAGCACACACACCCACTCACAGAGACACATACACACATGCACATACCTCTGAGAGAGGTAAAACTGGATTTTACTACAATGTGGTTTTTGCTTGTTTGTTTGTTTGCATGGGCAGGCACTGGGAATCAAACTCGGGTTTCTGGGATGGCAGGTAAGAACTCTGCCTGCTGAGCCACTATGGCCTGCCTTACAATATGTTTTGAGATACTCTGAATTTCTAAGCAATTTGTCAAAATTTTCCAAACTACACAAACTATCCATATTCCTTTTTTTTCATACTTACATTTAAATATTAGGTGTAAGTACATGTTAAATGACTTACATGTTTTAGTTAAACTGTTCAATAAAATAAGAACTCAAATAGAAGAGTTAAAATAAGTATAGTAAAAGTACTTCATTTTTCAAATATAACATATAAAATAAACTCAATAATATAATTATATGTGCATACATATACACATATATGTATATATAAACCAAATATATTTATGTATGTATTTATGTATCTATCTATCTATCCATCTCTATTCCCACGCTCAGCCTCTTGAAGTAGTTTATTCGGGTAGACTAAGATAAATGTTATACATTTAAATAGAAATAAACCTCAAGTATTGTACAGAGGTAAATAGTTAATTCCATTTTTGCTTGAAAAGAAACATAGGATAAATAACTGTTAAAGAGATATGTTAGGTGTTTTCATGCAATTTTTTTCTCACTAATTAATAAGTGCACAGAAAGTATAAACTCATTAAGATCAGGCATTTCTGTTCTCCACTTTTCCCCACATACGTACTATTTTTCTAACAGTGAAAAATGGTTGGTAACTAAACATCACAATATCACTTAAGCCTGCTTGTTTCTTTATTCTTTTCTCTATTTTCAGTATTGTTTTCTGGCCAATAAGGACTTCTGACTTGGTATAACTTTACAGGAAATTCTATTTAATGTATGAACAAATAAAATATTTTCAATAAAGTTATTTAAGGTCTAAACAGAAAAGGTTCTAAATAGTCACTCTCCATTATGTTTCAAATTGGATCAAGTTTAATGCTCCTGGCAGTCCTATCTATTTCAGACCGAGGAAAAATTAATGATCCATAAACAAGTACTGTAAGTACAATATTTAGGTCACCAGTCAATGAAAAAGCCACCTGATATTATCCCCATTCTTATTTTTTAAATCCATGTAGCATTGCCTCAGGAAAAGCATCTCTCTATACACTACATGCATAAACAGACATAAACTCTAATGGACAGAGAAAATTTTGGTTTGACCCACATCACTACTAAATATTCATAAATTCATAATTTCCAAGCCTCTTACAAATGAGAAGTGACATCTATTTGCATTTCTCCTGGTGTTCTGGTTTAAACTGTCAGCAAAACTGATTTGTGACACTCACTGCAAAATTTTTGTCACATTACCATCAAAATGTACATAGGCTACTCACTATTAAAAAATCAATATTTAAGTATTTACATACTAAAGCATCAATAACAACAATTCCTTTGATACCGTGCAGCTTTCTTCTGAATAATTCACTGCAATTACATACTGGGATAAAAAGGAAGAAGGGCAGCAACTAACCATTGTTGAATGACATGTAATTCAAATCCACCTGTGTTAGGATCAAAAGAAATGTGCCCATGTTTTCATTTATCTGAGCATTTTGATGAGTAGTTCTAGACATTCTTTAATCCTACAAGCCACTGGGGCTTCTGTGCTTGTCTTTCTTTCTTTCAACTGTGGCCTTTTTTATACTTCTTTCATTTCAAATCACATTCATGCTCACAAAATTCATTTGTGAATTTTATCAATTCGACTACTTTTGGAAACTTAGCATATCTGAGTCACAGTGCTAGATTCTGCAAAGTGATAAAAACTGGGAAAATCATCTGGGTGCCGAGACAGATCAAACACCTTCCCAGTCCCAGGAATGTTACCCTTTACTGCAACCTCAACCACTGACCATTCTCAAGTAGTCACGTCTTGTATAGACTTGCAAATAGACTTGTACTAAGGCCACAGATTCAGTGTCACTACTGGTTAAATTATTTTTTCTCTGACTTCTTTTTCCTTCATCATGGAAGCCTGAAGTGCATAGATTTCTCCCCCTCCCTTTTTTTTTGGAGGAGAAGGTAGGAGAACTAAAGTGTCAATTTTACTGATCCAAAACATTGGTTTCGTATGACTTTGTTCTGACTTCTATTTTACGCCTTAACAGACTTACACAAACACACACAGAAGTGCACATAAGCAAACATGGTCACGCCAAATAATCAAGATTATAATAAAAGAACCTGATAGAAAGGTCCTTTGAGATTGTTCTCCATAATATCCTAAAAATTCTATTTCATTGATTGACACATGTATGCTTAAACAATATCCACCCATTGATGCACGTAGCCTAAGTGAGTATAATACTTGCCATGGAACAAGACTAGTAAGGCATATACACAAATAACTATGATTTAAGTGAAAATCTGAAAAAGTCACCAATCAAATAAGAGAGCAATTCTAGTTAGGACGATCAGAGAAATATCCTGGAATAGATAATAGCTGATTCAGGATTTGATGGAGAGATAGTAAGATTGCTTTCCTGAAATTCATTTCCCACTCCTAACAAAAGGAAAAGTATGGAGTCATTCAAATACTCCAGTTGGGCTGGACATTGATGGAAAATACGTGAAGTCAAATTTCAAAAGATATTAATTTCACTGTAATAATATTAGTTTTTATTTTCCTGACAATAGATTTAAAGAAAGAAAAAACAGTTCTGAAACAAGGTATAAGATTATTAAAGTTTTAGGATTACTAATGCAGTCAAGACTCCTTGTGCTGAAACCCACTGTTTGATTCACCCCAAATTTTACGATTTAAATTCTTGAGAAGACAATCTGTATGATTCAGCTCATCCTTTGCTTCAACTTCATTTGGCTTACCTGAATCCAATCTTCAATGACAAGAGGAAGAAGGAGATTATATGTTCTGTTTAAGGCTGCCACTTAAGTAGGAGATGACAATTGGGCAGTTTCACTTTGGAAGGATTATGAGATGTACGAGCACATCATTTTTCAGCACATTATTTACATGTCCAACACAGGGAGGTAGGGAAAATTCTAGATGCTACATACCAGTGAGTGAACGCTTCATAGTTATCATACTTACAATAATTCTTGGGAAGTCCATCAAAAGGGCTAAGACAGAGAACACCTTGAATGAGGCTAGAAATCATTTTGTTGGTATAAAGTTTGGGTTAAAAATAATACAGAAGAGAACAGATATACTGAAATATATTTCAATATTTTGGTGCTCTCTTGATAGACACAGTGAGCAACTCCATTTGTAAATTGATCACTAAGCAGAAAACACACCAATTCCAGGGCTTAGGAAACTGTCATGATATTTCCTAGATAGTGGAAGAGATGGTAAGGGGTTTGCCATAAGCTATGTACTCATCATCTTACTGAGTGCATAGCAAACTACATCTCTCAGGATCCTTTGCCATCAGGTGTGGTGATCGCATGATTGCATTTTAGCCAATGAAATCTGACTTTCAAGACTGGACATATCTTTTCCCCAACACCCCAAATTTTCTCCCTTCTGCTGTTCTAAGATCCTCACTTCTCTTTACCAGATAAGAAACATGCAGAAAAGGAGCAAAGGCGTGTTTTGTAAGCCTAGAACAAAGTCATCAACACAGGGTCAAGACCCAGTAATCTTTCTTAGTCTTTAACAATCCAGCCTAACTAGTGAGTTGTTCATCCAAACAGCTATACAACAAGTAATTATGAATATCGATGCAGAAAGTGGATTAGAAAATTAGGTTGTCTACTCATGTTAGTTTGAACAGTATTTATCTATTCCCTTAATAACATTTTCTAATTCCTCTATTATAGGGGTCTGAACAACCACCACACACACACACACAAAAAAAAAAAAAACAATAAGAAATTGAGTTTCATGTTCAAACTAAACAGTTTAGGTTTTAAATGTTAATAATAATTCCAGTTGTCATTTTAGTTGCACAAGAAGCCATTAACTTAATAAGGAAATTTCAACAGAAAAACATACCCCGTTTAACTCAGCAGTATCCCAATAAACCTAACTCACTGAAAATTAGTTGCTGTAATTTATAAGAACACTTATCAAGATGATTCACTTCTAGATGTAATTATCCTCATTTATTGAAAGTTATGGAAAAAATGTGAAGGGATTTTCTTAATGAAGGAAATGTGCTGGAAAGAACTAATTGCTCAGCAAAACTACAAAAGTACTAATATATCCATTATTGCTATTAATAATTTAATGTTTTACCATGTGCAGTTTTTCTAATTGATTTGAATTATCTATATTGTTTTGTACATGTGTTTTTTTTCATTTCACCCACATGTGCATTGGTCTAGATGTTTTGCGTTTTTTTTCACTGTATTTTATCTCCATCACCAGTAAAGAGTGATGATGGAGATGGCAAGGTATAAATATCTTATCCATATTTAAATGCATTTTAAAAGGTATCCAGATTTTGATATACATGTACAATTTTCTAAATATTAAATATTTAAAATTGAGGCCCTAAATTCATCTTAGTTTACTTTAAGTTCAACAAGCTTATTCAATCCATAAATGCAAACTATGTCTGGTGGCCCACACATAATGCACAGACTGACTTTTATCTGTCTTCTGATCTCATCTCACCTCTCCCCACTCCCCTCTCACCTCTACTCTCTGTTGGAATAGCTGTACTGGCCTTTAACTTCCTTGAGCATTCTGATCTTACCTTGGCCTTGAGGTTTAATACACACTGATTCTTTTCCATTGGATCTTCTTTTTAAAAATCTTGGCAGTTTTATTTGTTCTCATCATTTCAGTCGCTTCATCTGAAATAGGAACTTTCCATATATGTACTATTCCATTTTCTGCCCTTATGTTTACCATAATTATTATTATAGTGAGAAGTTATTTGATTTACACTGTGTATTTATTTATTGTTTATCTTGTTTGCCACCTATCACCAGTTGTATGGAACTTCAAGAAAAAGATTTGCAATTTATATATGGACTTTGGTCATGAGAGTTTACCTAGCCCTAACCCTGAAGCACAACAGCTAATGTGTAATGTTGATCTGCTGTAGAACAAACAAGATGCGGTAACAGGCATATTGGCAGTGATTAGAGATACCATTTTATTAAGTGTACAGTAATCCACAACATAGGGGCCACATAGGTGAATTGGGTTAAGTGGGACCCACATCCTTTACTTCTGTCAGACTTTTGAGTTATTTCCAACAATTTGTCATTGTAAACAATGTTGGAATGGACACTTTATGCATATGCTTCTTCATTCATATGTAATAAGTTTGCCTTGTTTTCATAAAGCAAAGTAATACTGAACTTACTATTTGGACCTTTTGGAGACCAGGTGATAAATGGAGTGCTCTCTCAGCATAATGACAGCATATTAGCCAAGTCACCTAACCTTTGGCTTACCTCTGCCATTTTTAATTATATAAGATTGTATTTCTCCCTGGATTCTTGAACTGTTTCTGATTTACTATCTTGGTAAAGGACACAATTTTAGGGACCTTAACTTGGCACTTCCTGTGATAATGACTTCTATATATCAGACTGGACAACCAACGTGAGGGCCTGGCCAGGTATTAAGGATATTTACCCATATTACATCTAAGTTACAAAGAAAGAGCCAAAGGGCAGGTCTGCTTTTAAAATACTTTGATCTTTTTTGAACATGATAACTTGGAATATATTCAAAAATTATATAACTGGAACAAATTTAAATAGAGATAAAGTGAGAGTAAGAGAGGAAAAAAGATAATTGGATTAAAATGAGAAAATAAATGGGTGGGAGATCAAAATCTGAACATCCTTTAGGTGACACAAAATATTATGGTTAACAGTCCAGTTTCTGAATTCAAACTGGAAAGTTCCAATTCCTGTCTAACAAGTATTGGGTATGAGATTCTAAACACATGACACACTCTCTGTTTACTTCAACTTCTTCATTGGTGGAATGGGCATAAGGTGAATACTTTCTTATAGCAGACTCAGACTTATACTATTGTAAAAATCAATAATTGTTCTCATTTAGTTAAAAAGAATCTTCATTTTACAAAAGAAATGTGATGAAATATATCTTTAAATATCTTATTATTTAGAATTTTCATTATTTCCCATTAAAGGCTTATTGAAAGAATTAAAATTTTTAAAGTGGAGAAGCACATTAAGAAAACCCTGAATAAGTCATTTTTATATCATTCTTAATCTTCCAACATGACTAAACTGTTGTTACTTGGCTAAATGTGACACTAAAATGAGCTGTAAACACTCTTATGCTGAGAGACAGAAATAGGATGGCCTCTTGCATATTAAACATGACCTCATCTATAAAAATGAAAAAAATAAAATAGGAAATGTGCTAGCATTACAATAGTGATTGTTTTACAATGAAGAAGGAAAACACCTCCCGGGGAGCTTCCTAAAGGGAAGCCAGGAGAGAAAGAAAGCAGATGATGCTGTGTTTGCCACATGACTTCCCAGATGAGAGAGAAACCCTGACCCTGTTCACCATGTGCCTTCTCATTTTTAGAGAAAATCCCTGAACTTCATCGGCCTTCTTGAACCAAGGTATCTTTCCCTGGGTGCCTTAGGTTGGACATTTCTATAGACTTGCTTTAATTGGGACATTTCCACAGCCTATAAACTGTTAACTTGTAACTTATTAAATTCCCCCTTTTAAAAGCTGTTCCATTTCTGGCATATTGCTTTCTGGCAGCTAGCAAACTAGAACAAATGGTGAAAGACAAATATACAATTGTTGTATTTTATTAATTGTACACTATAGACAAGTTGTTTAACCTATTTGAGACTTAGTTTTCTTACCACTGTGGCAGAATCAGAATCACTAATCGACGATTTCATTTTCTCTCTTACATTTCTAGCCCCATTTGCAGTTAGGTAAGTCCATGTTGACTAGGTCTGAGCTAAAGAGAGATATCAGTTGTGAGCTGGCACATAGAGTAACAGGGTGTGATTCAGCATGAGCTTTCCATGCGTTCTTTTCCCCGTTGCTCTCCATGTGTAGGCTCCAGTTGATATGGCAAAACCACAAAATCCCAGAAGCCTTAACCCCTGAATTACTTCACAGACTCTAGTTGAGTCAACTGGATAGCAGGAGAATTTTCTTGAGCAAGAAATAAATTTTCATGTAATTAAGTCACTGAGATTTAAAGATTGCTTCATAATATGGTGTAACCAGGCTATCGTGACAAATGTACTTCTCATCTACAAACAATGACAGTTCTATGGGATTGGGATTGCTGTTATAAATACAGACACATAGTATAAGAAGAGTCTAGCAAAATCTGTATGCACTCAAAATGGTAATTAAGAATATTGTTATTAAGAAGTAAATTGTTTGACTTGTGTCATAAAATTGTCAGATTGTCTTTCATTATAAAAGGAAGAATATACGTTCTCTCAATATAGTGTTGTAATTTTCTATTTATGAGCATCATTTCAAACTTTAACAGATGTCATTAAAGCTAAAAGTTAATCAAAAAATAATTACACCAATAAATTTTTGTAGACTTAAGCCACATCACTTTCAAGGGTTTTTGGCTAAATGGTTCAAATTGTATTATTTGTTAAGTGATATACAAAATATAGTTCTGAAATTAATTGTGAGATTAAGTTACATAATCATATATACCAAATACTCTTGCTTATAGATTTTGCTGAAAAAATCAGGAAGAGTGATCTAATTAAGAATCTTTTATGAAATTGTCAAAAACACTTGCTAATGTAAATAGGGCTTTCTAAATATATACACCATTTCCACAGAAATTTTTAGGGCACCTGGAAATGAATAATAAAAACAAACACAGCTGTTAAAGATAAGTTGCTTTACCTTTCCAGTTAACAGTAGATTTAAAAAATTCTTATGGGTTAAAAAGAAGTTCATAAAAACAGTTCTGATCAGAGAAGTTGTATCCTCCGTTGGAATAAACTTGCTTTTTGCTATTTCTTAATATAGACCTTGAAAGGAGAAAACTTGGTTTATAGTAAAGAGCTCTTGGCTCTGAGCAAAGAAAAGTGTATGTTCTGTATCTTACTTTTCATCTCATAGAAGTGGAGCAAATGATTTAAATTATTTAGCTTTACCTACAGTATAAAATATATGGTAGTAAGTTGTTTCATAAAACAAAAATCTGCAAACCTCTACTCACTAGACAAAAATAGATTTACTATGCATGGACCATTGCCAGTTTCCATACATCATTTTAGCAATGATGACAAAATATTTTCAAATGAATCAATGCTATCAGCTGCTTTTTCAGAAACCTGCTGGATAGCAAATAGGAGACTGAGAGTGCATCAAAATGCATTTTTCTAATTTTCTCCTAACATTGAACAGGAAATGAAGGCTGTGGTCCCAAATGCACCATATACTCCTAATCCTGCTTCATTCATTACCTTCTTTAATGAGTTAATTAAAGTATAAAATAAATTAGACCCCCGTCTGTTTGACTTCATGTGTTTAAGTTTGGAACTCTCTAATCTTTGTAACACGTACATCTTTGGGCACACAATAGCACCAAATATATAACAAACAATTCTAACAATGATAACAGTCTCTCTCCACTTTCTTTTAAATATGCTTTCTTACTTTCTAAACAAATAGTCTTGCAGTTCTTTTTTCCCAATGAAACACAGTTAGTAAAATATCATTGATTTCAGGCAAGTTGCAAAGCATCAGCATTTCTGTGCATTAATAGTGATGAGGGGGCCACGGTGGCTCAGCAGGCAAGAATGCTCGCCTGCCATGCCAGAGGACCCGGGTTCAATTTCTGGTGCCTGCCATGTGAAAAAAAAAAAAAAAGAAAGAAAAAAGAAAAGAAAATAATGACGAGGGTGGGGGTTAAAATTAATGTGCAAATTCCGATGCCCTCCTTTTCAAAATTACTTCAAGAAACCACCTGCCCCACAAATCACATCTGCTAGCATCTGTCCGCTCCTTAAATTGATTGAATTCATTTTATACTATTTCACATTCATAGGAATTAGACAAGTTAGAAAGGTCTCTTCTCAGCCTTAAATATTTTTGTCTCATTCTATTCAATAATGGGACTCAAAGTAGGTCAAATATTAGGCCTGATGACTTCAGCAATATTTTATTGAAACCTAGAGATAAAAATACCCTTTATGTATTAAATAACATGAAAAAACAAGTATCTTAATATTAAGACTATCATTAGAGATGTGAACATAATCTGATTTATATTAAATTATATGGCTATAATGATAACGAAGCCTGAAAAGCAAGCCATAGAAAGAAAACACAAAAATGTTTTTTGATTTTCCAAATAAATAACAAGGAAATATATCATTTTGTCTCTTCTCTTGCCTTTTAAAATGTCAATCATGAGCAAAATGATTTACATTTTTAACTTGTTTTGTGAATCTTCCTTTCACCTTGTTGTCCTAAACAAGTCTGATTCTCCCAGACAATTTGATGCCTTTCAAGTAGTCATGATCTGTCTACTATACCCTTGAGAGCTTTGGATGGGGAGGTGAGAGAAATGTCCTCTTTGCTGTTTTCAGAATGTTAACCTTCTATCCCTCTCTGTAAAGCCCTAGCTTTCAAGATCAGACCATCAAATTACACTACTCATTAAACCAACTCCTGACAGTCATTTATATCGCTATAGTTACTGTCCTCATTCCTTAAAGATTTAATATCTAGCTTACTGTCTGTCTCTCCTTCCTGCATGAATCAAGATATCCTTGGTGATTGCAATATCAAGATAACTGATACTTCCAGTTCCCAGGTTTTCAGATTTTTGTATGTCTTTTACTCTACTATACTACCCATTTATTATATTTTAGCCAACCAGCCCATGCCACATATTGCACTAGGGCATTATCCACAACCCACATTCTCTTCATCATATCAATTTTATACATCCCACGCTTCAACCACCATCTCCTACTTTTTGGTTCACTCATTCTACTGCCCTGATTCCACCCAGGCCCTTGAATTTATTGATGCTCAGAGCACTGGTCAAGATGACCAAAGAATTCCATTTTGCTACAATGAACGGCCAATTTCTGATTCTTATTTCATTCGATCCCTGCATAGCATATTGCATTTGAATCAGTTTATCTTTTGACTTCTGGGAGAGGCACTGTCTTGTTTACGTCCTTCCTCACTGGTTACTCATTCTCATTATGTTTTGTAGATTTTGCCTCTGTTTTAAATATTTCAGTGTCAAAGGACTTATTCCTGGGCCCCTTCCAGTTTTAAGTCATATTCAAGCCCCTTCCTTTTATATATACTCTATATGCTGATGACTCCTAAATCTATCTAAGAAAAACTTCAAACAGTGAGCCCCAGAATCTTATGTCTACCTTCTTCATTTATATCTTTTGATTTTCTCTCCCAAATCCCACACCCCCAAATGTTTTCCCCATGTCACTTAATGGCACATATATTCTTGTATTTTTCTTAGACCAAAATTCTTAGGGACATCTTCTACTTCACTCTTTCACATCTTTTTTTTGCATGGGCAGGCACCAGGAATCAAACCCAGGTCTCCAATATGGCAGGCGAGCACGCTGCCTGCTGAGTCACCGTGGCCCGCCCTTCATATCTTTTTTCATAAACAGATTCCTACTACTTCTAAATACCCCCACCGTCACCTTGGTCTGCTCACCATCCCACTCACCGAGATCGTGTGACAGTCTCCTGTTGTGCCTCTCCGCCATTGCTGTCTTGCCCTGCAGTCAATGCTCCATGTTGCAACCGGAGTGATCTTTTAAAAATCTACATCAAAGTATGTTTTTCTTTTACTTAAATATTCCAAGGCTTCCTTCTCACTCAAAATCATAATCTTTTAAATGATCTATGAGCTCACATATGACCTGATCCTGCCTAGCCACCCTTACCTTGGTTCCTTCTCCTCTCATGTTGTCCTCTTCATCTAACCTTGCAACACAAAGTGTGGTCCACGAACCAGCAGCATTTGTATCACCAGGGAAACTGTTATGTGTGCAGACATTTAGGCCTAATTAGACATTAGGCCAGATCAATTAAAACATAATCTCGTATTTTTCAAAACTCACCAGATGATTCATGTGCACTAATGTTTGAGGAGCACTGAGGTAGGCATTACTTGCAAGTCCCAACTTGTATGCTTAGGGGGATGCATTCATCAGTCACGTAAAAACTCTACAATTTGCCCCTTGCTTACACTACTCTAGCCACACTAACTTCCTTTAAGATCCTTGAATATTCCAAACACTTTGCACTGCTTTTTCTCTGTCTAGAAAATTCATCTTCAGTATAAGTCTCCCTAAATTCATCTTCAGGATAAGTCCTCCTTAAGTCTCATATTTAAAAAGTTAACAAAAATTTCTTTAATATTCTATTTATAAAAAGTTTGTTTCTAAGTTCTCTCTGCTTCTAAATATCTAAAATATTATACATCTCTTTATTGCTTTTTTTTTCAATATTCAGAATGTAGTCACTAAGATGGGAATTTTCATTGTTTTGTTTCCATCTCTATCCCTGGTACCTAGAACAATGCTCCTTACATGACATGTGAGGAATGAATATTTGTTGACTAAATATAGGAGAACATTGTCATTTTTGAACGTGTAAACGATCCTTTTTTAAATTCTTAAAAGTGTTTAGATTTTTAATTAAAAAAACAAATACCAATAAACCTAGTTTGCATATTAGGGCAATCTTTATGACTACTATTATTTAAAATATTATGGCAGAGTAAGATAATAGAAAAAGATTTAAGTCTCTTCTTTCTTGTTCTCCTTTCAAATTTCTCTTCATGATACTTCCCTTTGTCTCCCTCCTATTCAAGATTTCCACCTCTTACTGACTAGATTGCTGAGATGACCTCAATCAAAACGCAATTACCTAGTAAGGGTGGAAGGTAATTATTCCTATCAAGTAGAGATTGAACACACCTGAATAGGCAGCTGCAGTTCTTTTCAAGATGACATTATTATCACAAAATTTGACTCTGAAAATTTGTGATGCATGTAAAATCTACGATAAGTTGTCGAGGTATCTGCAAGGTCTTCAGGACAGTTAATTTTTTCCCACTAAAAGCCCCATTTTTTAAAACGCAAAATAAATAAGCAAGGAATTGATTTGGAAAAACTAGAATATTTGCTCAATTTTTAAACTTAGACTTATAAGGCAAAGAGAATACAGAGTCAATGTTACCTGACCAATAAAATCTTTCAGAAATAGCACAAAAATATAACTTCAAAGCTCATAAAATTCAGAAACATGAAATGTACTATCGCCCAGTAATGGGAAAAATAAGTCATAAAGATAGCAAATTATTTTTATACCTCAAGATTGCCATAAGCCAATGCCATGTAACATAAAGCACATTACTTAGAAATATGAATATGGGAGATAGTATTTTTGTGAAATCAGTTCCACCTGGGGAGTTTCTAAGATTGGGACAGGGAAGGAGAGAAGATGCTTCTCTTGCACCGTGTTCAATTCCTACAACCTCCTTTACTAAGAAGTATGTACAGAGTCTAGTCTTCTCCTTCCAGTTCCCTGGTTGGCCTCTTTAAAGTGAAATCACATCATTGGTCACTGAATTACTTTGAAAACTCTTTACTATGAGAAATTATATTATTTATTTGTTTATTTTATCTCTGCTCCTCAATATCACATAAACTCTGCAAAGGGGTCTAAGGAAATCGTTCACCTCTCTGAACACACAGCGAAAAACATCTTATTGCACAAAGCAGGCATTCTGTAAGTATGAGTTACGAGAAAAGTCTGAATGAATAATACAGATTCAATATGGAGCTTGGACCTCACTTTCAATGTAAAGGAAACTTCTTATACTGCTCGGAGTAGGCCTGAGAAAAAGAATCTTTCTGACATACTCAAAAAATGATTAACATTTTCTGGCAACAAGGGAAGGAAGGAGGAAAAAATGAGGGAGGCATCTAACAGACCGTCTTCCTTCTATGCTGTCTAAGCTACATTTGATTTGGGGAGCAGTGCTGCCTTTATGTGGACAAAGAATGGAAGGAATATGGAGTTCCCCCATCTGTGCCCTTACAAGGCAAATTTCAATTTGGAAATGGAAATTATCAGAAGGATAGTGCAACCAAATGGAGCAGTCTATCTTGTAAGCATTTTCTTACCTAAACATAAGAGTTATCAAGCAAGCGACAGTTTCTTCTCGTCTGCCTTCTCTTGAATGCCTTCAATATACCAGGCACTCTATAAGGCACTTCAACATCATTATTTTATTTAATCCTCCATACAACTCAATTATTCAGGTAGGAATACCTGGGTTTTCTTTTATGATGTTCAAGTTCTTGGAAGTACCAGGATTTGAGATCTAAACTTTGCTTTTTTTGTTTGTTTGTTTTTTTGGCATGGGCAGGCTCTGGGAATCAAGCCCGGGTCTCCCACTTGTCAGATGAGAATTCTACCACGGAGTTACCCTTGCCCCAGCCATAAACCTTGCTTTTTATTTGTAACACTGGGATCGTTTTGAAGGGCATGGGATCCTGAACATGAATTATTATTGCTTATTACCAATAACATTGAAATATATATATATTTTACTTTAGGTTAATATTTCTAAAATCTCAGTGCCAACATACAAACTAAAATAAACATATTTTTATAAAGTCTGGCATACAGTTGACATCCCTTGGTGGTCATCCTTTTCCCTATAATCTATGGTTTACTTTTTTCCATTAGTTTTCATGGAAGTAATTTTGCTGCTGTTAAAGGAAACCGTATGGCAGCTTATCCAAGATTCACTGAAAACTGCATTTGAGCCAAACCAACCCATCAGTCAGTGGAGCCAAGGATTTACAGCCTCACATCCAAGGGATTTATTAATTAAACAGGAATAATGCAACATGCCTCCAACAATTGAGTTAGCTCTAGATACATTTCTTTCACTAGAACCTGAGATTTACCCTGAGTGTAGCACTGGTCCTGTTTATTTCAATTATCAGTCTCCCTGAACGTCTTGAGAGCAGAGCCCCTGTCTTGCTCCCTATCACACATCCAGCAAAGATCACAATGCTTACTACTTAGTGTTTTATGAATATTCATTGAATTAATAAAATTCACAAGACTCCATGAGCTATGCAAAGAATTAATTCATTGTGGTATAAGAATAAAAAGAATTTATGCAACTGCTTATTTGTCAAGGGAAATATCACACTAGAAAGGATCTGAAATCTGAAACAAAAATTGCCTACCAATTGTCAACTTTGATTTTATCAGAAACTTACATCACTTCCTCTAATTCCTCCCACCTCCCTCCCTCCCTCCCCCCCCCACTGTCATCCCCATCACCCACTCAATCTACTGTAAGTAAGACACTGTTTAAGCAGTGGGCATGAGCCATACCATTCATTAGCTACAGTCCATATAACTCCACTTTAGTAGTGTCCCTAATTTCATTGCTGTCAAGCTCTGTATTTAACACTTCCAGCCTTAATACTCTAAAACAACCAATTAGCCCTTCTCAGCACAGCATGATTTTCACATTCATTCAAAGTTTGTTAGAGGATAAAAGTGGAAGCAACCACTTAACCCAGAAATAAAGAATTGCAGTAATTTGTAAAACAAATTTTTTAATGACAGGGAATAAACCATTCAACTTCTGAGAAATTCCGTTTGTTTCATTATCCATTCAACGAACCAATATGCATGCCCAACTCTAGAAAATGTGTGAGGCCATCACCTAGGGCCGCATGCTCTGTTCACAACTGCAGAGGGTGTGATTCATATTGAGTACCGTTTGGACAGCAGCCCCAGGGGCTGTACAGGGCAGCTCCTCTGACACACAAGGGGATTGTGACAAGATCTCTGCCTCTGGCTAGTTGATGAGATTTTCTGGGAAACAGAAGACAGAGACTGGAGTAAACTTTTGTTGTTCATTGACTTTGGCATTTCCTTGGTGGCAGGCACCGTGTCATGTAAAGAATCTACATGTCTTATCACCTGTATTGTTTCACATTTTATTGTTGAGGACACTGAGATTTGAAAAGGAAAAGCAAAGTGGCATAGCTAGCTAAGTAGTAAAGCACATGTCTGATTTGTCTGATTCCAAAGCCTGAACTTTTCCTCAATTTATACTAGATAATTTCGGAAAGATTTAAGGGATTTATGTCATGTAGTTGGATTTGGACTTTGTCTGGAGGCTACAGAGAGACCTGGAAAGATTTATTCAGGATCATGGCATAATTAGATAGGTAATCAAACAATAACTTGTAAAAGTAAGTAGGAAGGGTATTGAGTGAGATTCACTGAAGAGGCCATGGAGCCTCGAAATGTCTGTAAATTATATTAGCTACCTGGGAGAAAAGAAACCCCCCAAATTCTTTCTAAATGCCATTGATGAGGCTGCCAAAACCAAGTGCATCAGGAGAGTTTTAACAACCAGGAATCACTGTTTATACCAAAAGCCCCTAAGAGTAAAGTTAAATCTGGCTGGTGAATTGGCTCTGCTAGTAAAATTCAGAGGTGAGAAGCAGAAAGAAAAGAGGACATCCAAAAATCTGAGCATTAATAGGGTGTCTTAGCCCCTGGAGCTATTTGAGTACCAGGAAAATGACTGTTCCCTCCCTACTAAGGATTGCTAGCATGTGTCTCTTCCCCCAAACCCAAAAGATAATAACCTTCATGGCAGGAGTGATAAGATCTATATTTTAGGAGACAATGTGGAGAAGGGGAAAGGGGGATTTAGAAAAGCTTTCATAATTCCTTTTTTGTTACCATGTAAGGCATTTGAGGCATGTAAATGATCTTTTCATTCATAGCTGATAAACACTTGCAGTATGAATGAATCTCCTCTTTAGATACTACATAGGAATTCGAGAGTTTTTAGCATAACTCCTTTTCCCAAGTCTTTCATGGCTTGATGCCAGCTTGAGTTTCACTGATTGTGCTTGTTTTATTTTTGACTTGAAAGAATCATAATTAAAAAAAAAAACAAGCATCTAAAATGACAGGAGAGGTGCAAGAAAAAAACGATAGAGTAAGTGGCTTCAAGAGACAAGCCCATACAGACACATAAAAAAATCAAGGAAAAAACTATCTGAATTAACTTTATCAGAACTCGGGAAAACAGTCATGGGTTTTACAGCAAACAAGCAAATGCTGAATCAAATGAATAACAACTTTAAAATAACAGAAAAGCTTTGTGGCATTTTCGCTTGCGTTTGCCCACCTTCTCCCACATGTCAGCAGTCTTGAATATGGCAGCCTGAACTCCCTGTGTATAACCCTGTTCTCCAATTCCAGAAGGAGCAGGGCAGTCTTCTTCAACAAGGATTTGTATTTGTCTGTTCTAACTTAGCTATGGCTACCTGAAGGACTAGTGTAAGGTGTTGTGCTTGTTTCACCTAACTAGGTACTTACTCAGAGTGGAACAGCAGCAGGCACTCATCACAAACACTGTAAGGCAAATGAAAAACTATCAGCCACAGGGAACAAAAGGGTATCCTTGAGACATACAATAGAGTGCCTGAAACAGGTTAAAGATGGGAAGAGAAACTCTTTGGGAAGTTAGAGCACTTAAAAGCACCCTTGAATACTATACTGGGGAATTTAAATAGCCATATGCATGCCCAGGCAGGACATATGTTTAGAAATGACCCGAAAACAACCTAAGCTTTCAACACAGACTTGCCCCTCAGGTTCAGTGCAAGCAGAAAGTGAAAGCTAAGGAAATGTAAAATGCATGGCTAAGGGTTGAACAAGTGCCACAGGACAGTTCAATTCTACAAAGATGAGATTTTTTTCCCTTTCCTTTTCTTGTTTTGTTTTTTCCCCTTCTTCCTTTCCGTCTCCTTCTCCCTTTCTCTCTTTCTCATTGCAAATGTAATTAGTTAGTATCAGGTTATGACCTAATATGATCATATTGGAGTAGGATGTGCCCCTAATCCATTATGACTGGCATCCTTATGAGAAGAGGAGACAGAGATACACAGGAGAGAATGTCATCTGAAAACAGAAGCAGAGAATGGAGTTATGAAGCCATAAGTCACGTGATTGATGGTCATCACCAAAAGGAGGAAGAAGCAAGGAAAGTTTCCTTCTCTAGAGCCACCAGAGAGTGTGGACTGACAACATCTGATTTTGTACTTCTAGCCTCCAGAACAGTGAGAATATAAATTTCTGTTGTTTTAAAGCCACTGAGTTTGTAATAATTTGTTATGGCAGCTACAGGAAATGAATACAGGTCCTGAATAATAAAAACAATATTGAAATTAAGAAAAAAGCTGGAGAATTCCCACTTTCCAGTTTTCAAAACTTACTATAAAACTACAGTAATCAAAAGAGTGTGGTACAAACATAAGAGCAGACACAAAGACAAAGATTATAGAATTACAAATCCAGAAATAAACCCATACATCTATAGCTGTTTGATTTTCAACCAGGGTGCCAAGATCATTCAGTGGGTGAAGAATAGTCTTTTTACAGATGGTTGTGGGACAACTGGAATCCACACTCAGAAGCATGAATTTGGACCCCTATCTCACACCATATACAGAATTAACTCAAAATGCATCAGTGGCCTAAATATAATAACTAAAACTTTTAAATTAATAGGGGAAAGCATAAGAGAAAAATTTCATGACCTTATATTTACCTATGGATTCTCATATATAACACCAAAGCCCAAGCAACAAAAGAAAAATTAGATTAACTGGACTTTATCAAAATTAAAATGTTTGTGCATCAAAACACATTATCAAGACAGTGAAAAGACAGATGAACAAATGGGAGAAAATATTTGCGGTATTTATGTGGTAATCGTCTTGTATCCAGAATACGTAAAGAACTTACAACTCAACCACAAAAAGAAAAACAACCCCCTCCCCCTAGGAAAAAAAATGAGCATGGGCTTGAAATAGATATTTGCCCAAAGGAGATAGACAAGAGGCCAAGAAACTCATCACAAGGTGTTAAACATTATTAATCATTATGGAAATGCAAATGCCATGATATGATATCACTTTCCACACATGAGGATGGCAACATTTAAAACAGCACTGATAACAACAACTACAACAAATAGAAACTTACAAGGATGTAGAACTATTGGAACCATCAAACATTTTTTGCTGGCGGGAATGTAAAATGGCTAAACAAGTCAGGAAAGCAGTTTCCCCATTCCTCAAAAAGTTAAATATAGAATTGGAACTAGATAGCGATGGTGGTTGTACCATCAGATGGTTGTGGAAATCTACTAAATACCACAGAACTGTTCACGTTAGAATGGGTTTATTTTATGTCATGGAATGTTATCTCATTAAAAAGAAATAGTTAATGGTGGTAACACGGGCAAACATCCTTGTTCTTAGGAAATATACATGGTAGAATTATTTGTTCAAGAACCATGGCATATGCAACCTACTCTCATGTGTTTAGAAAATGGATAGATAAAAAGATAGACTGATAGATAATCAATGGATATTGGGATGGATAGATAGATAGATAGATAGATAGATAGATAGATAGATAGATAGACAGAAAAACTGATACAACAAATGTTTCAAAATATTAACATTAGTGGATTTTGGTAACTGGAGGAGATATACTGGAGTTCTCTGTATGGGTTTTGTATTTTTTTTTAAAACCATCCTGTAAGTTCAAAATCATTTCAAAATAAAAGGTTTAATGAAAATAGGATTCTTTATATCTTTCTCTATTAAGGTAATCCTGTTTAAAATTGACATACTTTTTTTGTACAAGCTCATTTGGATGCATAAATGAATAGGTCAGTCTCTGCTTCTTGGAGATTAAAGTGTCATAGCAGATACATTCAATAAAATGTGGCAAATGCTAATACAGTAATAATATTAACATGCTCATTTTTTCCATGCAAAGGATGACATAATAAAATATTACTTGTAATCACCAGTACGTTTTTAATTAAGTGCTCCAAAAAAGAAAAAAGAAAAAAAAAAAGGTCCTGATCAGTAGCATTTGTCATTTTCCATGGTATAAATACCACCATCATGGCAGATTCTGAGCTGTCAATGCGATGTCACTGGACACAGAGCTCTGAAGAGATGGACACAAATGGCTCTTGGAATCAGTGATGAGCTGGCTAATGACATCACTAATGTCATGCTCTGATTTTATTTTAATGGGATTTAGGTTTTTGAAAGAAATAAACATTATTGATAAAATCAAGTCAGGAATTAATTGATTTTGACCTTGTCTAAATCACTCAGTTTCTGTGGACCTCTCAGTTTCTTACCTTATAATATTCCTGTGATGCTTCCTCTACCATTCAAGCATGTTAAAGATTTGAACAACTTGTAATAATGGAAGCAGGTAATTCCACAACTATTTGTAGATTAGTTAACACATCAGTGGCGCTACGGTATTACTGAATTTATTTCTTCCCAAGCTTTGTCCACTCAATTAATGATAGCAAATATTTGAGAATGACAATGTTGACTTGTCAAATTATATTTGAGCTTTCTCGAAAAGTAAGAGTGCAGGCATTTATGGCATTGAGTCAAAGCTATACCAGTTTTTAATACCTTTCCTTTACTGTAAAACTAAAATTAAAAATCCTTGTCTGGGTTACCCTTTTGATCTCCTACCATCCTCTTCACCTGTCATGCCACTCCAAACGCAAAAGCCCCTTGGCTTTGCTCAAGAACAAAAGGACATTCTCATTTTAGTACTTTTGGATACTTTTCTCTCTACTGGTAACACTCTTTCCCAGGTATCCACACATCTCAATCCTTCCCATATGTCCCTGAACAGAGAGAACCTCTTAAAACACTCATTGCTCACCTCTACCAGTCTTCATGCTCCTGGCACAGTTCTATTTTCCTTCCTAGCATCTGTCTACCCCATGATATATCTTATACTTATTTGTTAATTGACTGACACTTTGAAAAAGTAGAAATTTTGTTTTCTTCCCAGATCTGTCTCAAAATTCTAACGCATAGAAGAGTTTTGGGAACTCAACAGGTGCTAAATAAACACACACTCATTCGCAGACACACATACATACATGCACACACTATTTTCTTGTGGTAGGGGAAGAATGCCCACCTGTATACATTCAATTGAAAATTTTGTAGAAGGCATGGTCAATCAAATTTAACTTGGATATACTCACACAGTGAAGCAAATACTGCACTATAAATTGTGACTATTTTTATTATTCTGTTTGTTCATCTGGTGCTAATATAAGACATAGCTGCCCTGAAAGGTAATATGTAACAGTTTTCCTTGCCCATGAGAGAGAAAAAGGCAGAATTTATCTTCAAACATCAACTAATTAATACTGACATACTTGGAAAAACTAAAATTCCTTTTCTGTTGTAATCTATTTGCTGAATAAATATAAGATCCAGTTATTTGTATTGAATTTGTTTTCAACAAAAAAGCCTTTTATTTTATAGCCCATAAGTAATTTGTGAGAGGTGTTTGACATTTAATTTATGCATAGCCAAAATCCAATTTATTCTAGATGGAAAACACTGGTTTGGCAGAATAGTTGAGATTATAAATACAATTTTTTTTTCTCGCAGATGGAGAAGTCTATTAATGTACTACTTTTACCAACTTTATAAACATTTTATGAGAGTCATAGATTGTATGTAGACTTGTCAGTAAATAAAACTTAGAAGACTAAAATGGAGTTTGAAATAGGATTACTGATATTTTATCCCTGCTGAGTACCATAGGAATAGTTCGTCACATTATCAGCTAACCTTTGTCATACCAGGATATTTTATAGCTAAGCCCTTGCTTTTCGGCTGGTTTTCTGCTGTGCATTAATCTTTCTTTTCCTCACTCTCTTTAAAGTCATAATTTCTCCATTAGTATTTGGCTTTAAGTATTTTCTTTAAGATGTTTTGATGTAAATTAATTTGCCAGTAAGGAAGCTGCAGAGACAGATGTTACCCTGACTTATGAATTCTCACTTTAAAGAGCAGTGAAATAAAAGAATAACAAGGTGCAAATAGATAAGCAGTGTCATTAGTCTTGGAATGCATCTGCTACTGCAATTTATAATAAAGTAAGTCATAAAGTGAAACGTGCAATTTACTGTTGATGTCTGCTTGCCAATTTACTCTAGGCAATAAAAAAAACAATTAGATTAGTAATAGTCACCCTGCCCTGGTTACCTGTTGATAATCTTCAAATTCTAACTTAAATTTATTGATTCATCTCTAAAAGAGGGCAACAAGGATGCAACTTCACTTTTGGGTTGAAACAGTTGCACGATATAAACTGTTTTATAAGGGGAAGAATTGACATAGGACACAACACAATGCTGCAGTGGAGAGCCAGGAATGAGCGCATGCTGACCCTGTGATGGTGACCTGGAGAGTCTTACATGATTACTTCAGCACTCAGTTCCTCCACTCAGCACTCAGTAAAACAGGACTGAGTCATCATGAGGATTAGATGAAGTAAAACATGGACAGTCCTTCATGCAGCGGCACAGTATAGAGTCTAAAACAGAGATGCTGATGGTGATAGAGTTGGCCTGATGATGAGACGGTAAAATGTATTCCAGTACTAAATCTTACTCAATATAAATAACTAATAGAGGGAAAGTTTATTGGAAACTATCTAGAGATTGTGAGTAATTTGAAGGTAGGGTCTTGCTACATATTGACTTGAATTAGCACAGTAGTGGTTGGCATATGGAATATATTCAATAAATGTTGAATGACATTTTGAGGTAACAAACTATATATCTTTGTTTTTCTCCTGTTCCTCATCAATTCTCAGACCAGTGCCTGACCTAGAATCATACTCCAATTGTAAGAAAAGTCTGAAAATTTTGCCATTTTGCTTTCTTAAGAAGGTGCAAATAATATATATTTTTATATTAAAATCACATAAGAAAATGTTATACCTTTATTAGACATTTTAATATAATTGCAAATAACAATATTTGCAAGTCTCCTTTCTCCCAATAATTTGTTTTTTATTGTGCTAAGGTTCTTAATACATCAAAGTAATGAAAAGTAATACATCTAGTCTGGCCTAAAGGGTCCTAATTAAGGGTCTATACAGGGAGACAAATGTCTTATGAAATATTTTAAGCAGGACGCTGTTCTTAATCCCCTTGAAAAATGTGGACTATAAAAATAGCTTTACAAATGAACTGTATCTAAGATATGAAACTGGTGTTCTAAAGGCTTACAAAGTGATTTCAGTGCTTAGTTTGGTAATTTGTAAATAGTTTATAGCCTAAAATCCTTGTGTGAATATCCAGAACCTGGAAGGGCAAACATTTTCTTATTCCTTGGAGTAATTTGAAATAGAAACACCTGAAATGAAATGGGTCTCCTGGGTTTGCCCACTTGGGCTCATCTCCAAGCCCACAGTAGCCTGAGAACTGTGGTGAGAAGAGCAGATATTCCTCTTTCCCTACTTATCTGAGCCTTGACTTCCTCTCTCTACATTGGGAAACTAAAAATTATAGCTATATATTCTGCATATCTCAACAGTAAGGGAAAAATCCAGCTGTGTACAAATTAGCAGACACTTGGAAATAAATGCATATTCACAATTCATACCTACTATTGAACATGCATTTTTATATAATCCAAAATGTTGTTTTGAGTGTAATAGTACAGTTAATTAGAAGAACAAAAGGGAAGTCTTAGCTGTTAAAATTTAGATAATCTCTGGAGTACTTGTACGTCAATATCTAGAGATAAATTTGGACAATCTCTTGCTTTCTATTACTACAGACTTTGTGCTTTGGAAACTTCTAAGATTAGGTTGTGAGAGAAGAGTGTATACAATTGCTGATTCATGGATTTTTCTAATAATAAATGGTGATGAGTATCTTTAAATGATTATCAGGCAACAGGGTGAGTAACAGCTGCAATGAATGCAGAAGTGTTACATTTTCAAAATAGCGTGTGCCGTATGCATGCACAAAACAGATTATGCAAGAAGTACAGCCATCACTCATGCCATGTTTTGCAAATCAACAAGCCTCTTAAATTTCCTTCTAAGGAGAATTTTGCTGATTGTTGCTCAGGGAAAATGAAGGAGAAGGTGAGGAGTACTTTCTGGAGAAATTTACACTCGTGTAGTCTCCTGCTTCTTATTTTCTCTTATTCTGCTCTCACTCTTGCTTTTTCTATTAATACTCAAAAAATACTAGTAAAGAAAATACATTTCAAAGTTTTTATTCCATAATTAGGACCCACACTTCCTCCCATATGCCATCAATATACTTAATATGCGTTTCCATCAAGGTATTTATAATACTTTTGGTTATCTGCTTAAAATGTGTTCTTTTCAAGTAAGTTTTGAGCAAGGATATAGCTTTATTAGTTATATTGCTAGCAAAACACCTAGCAACTCCCAGGACTTAGTAAATACTTAATGAGTGAATATTACTCTTCATAAAATATTACCTTGAAAATATCATCTAAGGGATGGTATTTGAATGCACCAAGCACAGAGCTTAGATTATAGTAAATGCTCAATAAATGATAGTTGATTTTGCTTCTTAGTGACAATTCACTAGATTTTCTCAGTATCAATTCCTTTTTCTTTTAAGTAGCCACAATAAAATTAATTCTTAGAAATTAACTCCCATTCCTATTTCAATTGTTGGATCACTTTGCTACATTCCTAAAATGTAATCCACATTTTATGGCTTAAACAACCTCCCTAAGTGGCTCATTGAGTTTATTCATTTCTATCCATCTAATGATATCACTATTCTACCTTTCTATTCTTCCTCTACTCAATCTTACATCATTCAAAAAGCTCTTCTTTCCTTTGTGTTTATACCTCTCTATATAAAATTAAACCAAGAAAATATATTAATTGATGGTTTCTTTTTTGCCTGCTATCAATCCTCACTTTTAAAACGCTGATCAGGATAGTATTTATCTCAACATAATTTGAATAAAATAACTTTCTTCTACATAAAAGTAATGAGAATTACTAGAAATATCAATTATTTCATCAAATAAGAATAATCACATAATCAACTGTAGACAACAGAGTAACAGTTGACATTAAGAGTCTCCTTAATGGAATGGGCAATTGCATTAAGGAGAATAATTAAACAGCCCTTCTATTCAGAAACACAGATGTTATGCAAAGAGAAGGCCTGACCAGAGGTCACTTTCATAGATTACTACAGAAATCTCTCTCTCTCTCCCCTTTTATGACTGTATATATATATGGCAATATATGTATGATTATCATATACAATTTTATATACATAACAATTCAAAGAACATACTGCCATGTCCAAAATATTTTAATAGATACTTTTTGTTGTCATTTAGCCAACAAACTTTTTCTATAAAATTACATAGGTATTTTTCCCTAAATTCTAAAGAAAGAATGCTCTGATTCAAATTTAATGGTTTGGACAAATGCAAATATTCAAGAAATAGATCATTCTATTTTTCTATTTTAGAAACAGAAGGCTATTTCTAAAATAAAAGGCTAAATTAGAGAAAGTACATAATATTTATGGCTGAATCTTAAATATATGTTGCTAAGTGAAAAAAGTCAGCCAGAAAAAGCTATACACCATATGATTCCAATTATATGATATTCTGGAAAAACAAAAAATAGAGAGATGGGAAACAGATCAGTGATTTCCAGGGATTTGTAGAGATGTTGGACAGATGAAGCACAGGGGATTTTGGGGGGGTGGTAAAATAAATGTGTGTGATACTATAATGATGACGACAAGACATTAAGTGTTTGTCAAAACTTGTAGAACTTTACAGCACAAAGAGAATGCCTGAAATTATGCAAATTTGGAAAAAAAATCATTTTAGGAAGTTTGAAGGTCCTAGCATGGAATGAAGAATGTGATTAAATAATTAAAATATAGTACAAATGGATGAAACAACTTCACTCAGGAGGGCAGGGAAATATTGGGTTGACTTTGGTAATGATGAGTCTGTAGATCAAAGATGAAAGGAGCTGTACATAAGTCTAGCACTTTGATAAAGTTGTGTGCTGCGGGGGTACAGGTTAATTCTAAAACATGTGTATGTAGAATGTACTTGAACATTAAGCAAATGGAAGGAGCACAGCGAGAGGAAAAGTTACAGATAAGCAAAAGGAGTCTAGAATGATGTATGTGGGAAAATAAATTAGAGTTGGAAACATCAGTATGTGTTTGTGCTTAGCTTAATATAGATACAATGCTAATATACAGAAATATTTATAGATATGTGATGTACATATAGATTGGAATACTCACATATGTATTTCCTTACTGTGCCAGCTGAGAAGGCTTAAAAGCAATGACACTCCAGTAGCAAGGAGTAAGCCCAGTGCCTGAATCTTGGATTCTAATACTATCCTCTGATAAAAGGAGCCAGGGCTCTTTTGAGAAATGGCTGATTGTAGGACTGAGGCAGGAAATATTCAAGATGAACCTGGAGCATCTTATTGTACCAGAAAGTATCCCTTGCTTGCCCCCCACCAAAAAAATAAAAAAAGACCCACAAAGAGGATATGTTAAAACAGCACAGGGACTTCCGGAGAAGATGGCGGCTTAGTAAGACACGCGGATCTTAGTTTCTTCTCCAGGGCAGCTACTAGGGGAGTAGAAACGATACAGAACAGCTCCCAAAGCCACAAAAGAGATAAAAAAGACAGCGTACCCCATCCTGGAACGGCTGGCTGGCTGAGAGAAGCCGCTCGGGTGAGATCGCCGAGGCGCGCGGGCTTCACCGGGCGGGGTGGCAAGCGGCCGGAGTCACTCCCTTCCCCCTGCCCGGGCCGGCTGGGAGAATTGGAGAGGCGGTCCCCTCAAACCGCAGCTGCTGGCGCCCATACCACACGCGGTCCCCCGGACCAACTGAGAGAATTGGATCAGAAATCCCCAGGCCACGGAGAACGGTGACGGGGGTGGGGAGGCCCCTTCCAAACCTGTGACTCCCCGGGAACGTGCACTCTCCCAGGCAGGCCGCTGCCGCTGGCGCCCTCCCGCCATGCTTGTCGCCCCAGGCCGACTAGGAAATTCGGACAGGCACTTTCCCGGGCTGCGGAGGCCAGCAACCCTCCCCGCATTCGGACCCCGGGCCGGCTCGCACTCTTCCAAGCCACTTCGGCTAGCGAACCTCCCGGACGGCGAGAGTTTTCCAAAGTTAAAGGTCCCACAGCACCTTTTACTGGTGGGACCCGCAGACAAACGTGTGCCACGAGCGTCACCTACTGGGCAGAATAAGAAAAACAGAACCCAGAGATTTCACAGAAAAATCTTCCAAGCTTTTGGATCCAATACCCAGGGAAATCTGTCTACATGCGCAGATGCCAACAGAAGATAACGGATCACGCTCAAATAATTGAAAATATGGCCCAGTCAAAGGAACAAACCAATAGTTCAAATGAGATACAGGAGCTGAGACAACTAATGCTGAATATACGAACAGAAATGGAAAACCTCTTCAAAAACGAAATCGATAAATTGAGGGAGGACATGAAGAAGACATGGGTTGAACATAAAGAAGAAATAGAAAAACTGAAAAACAAATCACAGAACTTATGGAAGTGAAGGACAAAGTAGAAAAGATAGAAAAAACAATGGATACCTACAATGATAGATTCAAAGAGACAGAAGATAGAATTAGTGATTTGGAGGATGGAGCATCTGAATTCCAAAAACAAACAGAAACTATCGGGAAAAGAATGGAAAAATTTGAACAGGGTATCAGGGAAGTCAAGGACAATATGAACCGCACAAATATACGTGTTGTGGGTGTCCCAGAAGAAGAAGAGAAGGGAAAAGGAGGAGAAAAACTAATGGAAGAAATTTTCACTGAAAATTTCCCAACTCTTATGAAAGACCTAAAATTACAGATCCAAGAAGTGCAGCGCACCCCAAAGAGATTAGACCCAAATAGGCGTTCTCCAAGACACCTACTAGTTAGAATGTCAGAGGTCAAAGAGAAAGAGAGGATCTTGAAAGTAGCAAGAGAAAAACAATCCATCACATACAAGGGAAACCCAATAAGACTATGTGTAGATTTCTCAGCAGAAACCATGGAGGCTAGAAGACAGTGGGATGATATATTTAAATTACTAAAAGAGAAAAACTGCCAACCAAGACTCCTATATCCAGCAAAATTGTCCTTCAAAAATGAGGGAGAAATTAAAACATTCTCAGACAAAAAGTCACTAAGAGAATTTGTGACCAAGAGACCAGCTCTGCAAGAAATACTAAAGGGAGCACTAGAGTCAGAACCGAAAAGACAGAAGAGAGAGGTATGGAGAAGAGTGTAGAAAGAAGGAAAATCAGATATGATATATATAATACAAAAGGCAAAATGGTAGAGGAAAACATTATCCAAACAGTAATAACACTAAATGTTAATGGACTGAATTCCCCAATCAAAAGACATAGATTGGCAGAATGGATTAAAAAACAGGATCCTTCTATATGCTGTCTACAGGAAACACATCTTAGACCCAAAGATAAACATAGGTTGAAAGTGAAAGGTTGGGAAAAGATATTTCATGCAAATTACAACCAGAAAATAGCAGGAGTGGCTATACTAATATCCAACAAGTTAGACTTCAAATGTAAAACAGTTAAAAGAGACAAAGAAGGACACTATATACTAATAAAAGGAACAATTAAACAAGAAGACATAACAATCATAAATATTTCTGCACCGAACCAGAATGCCCCAAAATACGTGAGGAATACACTGCAAACACTGAAAAGGGAAATAGACACAAACACCATAATAGTTGGAGACTTCAATTCCCCACTCTCATCAATGGACAGAACATCTAGACAGAGGATCAATAAAGAAATACAGAATCTGAATATTCCTATAAAGGAGCTAGACTTAACAGACATTTATAGGACATTAAATCCCACAACAGCAGGATACACCTTTTTCTCAAGTGCTCATGGATCATTCTCAAAGATAGACCATATGCTGGGTCACAAAGCAAGTCTTAACAAATTTAAAAAGATTGAAATCATACACAACACTTTCTCGGATCATAAAGGAATGAAGTTGGAAATCAATAATAGGCGGAATGCCAGAAAATTCACAAATACATGGAGGCTCAACAACACACTCTTAAACAACAAGTGGGTCAAAGAAGAAATTGCGGGCGGGCCGCGGTGGCTCAGCGGGCAAAGTGCTTGCCTGCTATGCCGGAGGACCTCGGTTCGATTCCCGGCCCCAGCCCATGTAACAAAAACGGAGAAACAGAATACAATAAAAACAAGAAAATGTTTAAAGATGTTTCCCTTTCTTCCTTCCTTCCTTCTCTCTGTCTTTCCTTTAAAAAAAAAAAAAAAAAAAAAGAAGAAATTGCAAGAGAAATTAGTAAATACCTCGAGGCAAATGAAAATGAAAACACAACATATCTAAACTTATGGGATGCAGCAAAGGCAGTGCTAAGAGGGAAATTTATTGCCCTAAATGCCTATATCAGAAAAGAAGAAAAGGCAAAAATGCAGGAATTAACTGTTCAATTGGAAGAACTGGAGAAAGAACAGCAAACTAATCCCAAAGCAAGCAAAAGGAACGAAATAACAAAGATCAGAGCAGAAATAAATGAAATTGAAAACATGAAAACAATAGAGAAAATCAATAAGACCAGAAGTTGGTTCTATGAGAAAATCAATAAGATTGATGGGCCCTTATCAAGATTGACAAAAAGAAGAAGAGAGAGGATGCAAATAAATAAGATCAGAAATGGAAGAGGAGACATAACTACTGACCTCACAGAAATAAAGGAGGTAATAACAGGATACTATGAACAACTTTACGCTAATAAATACAACAATTTAGATGAAATGGACAGGTTCCTGGAAAGACAGGAACAACCAACTTTGACTCAAGAAGACATAGATGACCTCAACAAACCAATCACAAGTAAAGAAATTGAATTAGTCATTCAAAAGCTTCCTAAAAAGAAAAGTCCAGGACCAGATGGCTTCACATGTGAATTCTACCAAACGTTCCAGAAAGAATTAGTACCAATTCTCCTCAAACTCTTCAAAAAAATCGAAGTGGAGGGAAAACTACCTAATTCATTCTATGAAGCCAACATCACCCTCATACCAAAACCAGGCAAAGATATTACAAAAAAAGAAAACTACAGACCAATCTCTCTAATGAATACAGATGCAAAAATCCTCAATAAAATTCTAGTAAATCGTATCCAACAACACATTAAAAGAATTATACATCATGACCAAGTAGGATTCATCCCAGGTATGCAAGGATGGTTCAACATAAGAAAATCAATTAATGTAATACACCATATCAACAAATCAAAGCAGAAAAATCACATGATCATCTCAATTGATGCAGAGAAGGCATTTGACAAGATTCAACATCCTTTCCTGTTGAAAACACTTCAAAAGATAGGAATACAAGGGAACTTCCTTAAAATGATAGAGGGAATATATGAAAAACCCACAGCTAATATCATCCTCAATGGGGAAAAATTGAAAACTTTCCCCCTAAGATCAGGAACAAGACAAGGATGTCCACTATCACCACTATTATACAACATTGTGTTGGAGGTTCTAGCCAGAGCAATTAGACAAGAAAAAGAAATACAAGGCATCAAAATTGGAAAGGAAGAAGTAAAACTATCACTGTTTGCAGACGATATGATACTATACGTCGAAAACCCGGAATATCCACAACAAAACTACTAGAGCTAATAAATGAGTACAGCAAAGCAGCAGGTTACAAGATCAACATTCAAAAATCTGTAGCATTTCTATACACTAGTAATGAACAAGCTGAGGGGGAAATCAAGAAACGAATCCCATTTACAATTGCAACTAAAAGGATGAAATACCTAGGAATAAATTTAACTAAAGATACAAAAAACCTATATAAAGAAAACTACAAAAAACTGCTAAAAGAAATCACAGAAGACCTAAATAGATGGAAGGGCATACCGTGTTCATGGATTGGAAGACTAAATATAGTTAAGATGTTAATCCTACCTAAATTGATTTACAGATTCAATGCAATACCAATCAAAATCCCAACAATTTATTTTTCAGAAACAGAAAAACCAATAAGCAAATTTATCTGGCAGGGCAGGGTGCCCCAAATTGCTAAAAAATCTTGAGGAAAAAAAACGAAGCTGGAGGTCTCGCGCTGCCTGACTTTAAGGCATATTATGAAGCCACAGTGGTCAAAACAGCATGGTATTGGCATAAAGATAGATATATCGACCAATGGAATCGAATAGAGTGCTCAGATATAGACCCTCTCATCTATGGACATTTGATCTTTGATAAGGCAGTCAAGCCAACTCACCTGGGACAGAACAGTCTCTTCAATAAATGGTGCTTAGAGAACTGGATATCCATATGCAAAAGAATGAAAGAAGACCCATCTCTCACACCCTATACAAAAGTTAACTCAAAATGGATCAAAGATCTAAACATTAGGTCTAAGACCATAAAACAGTTAGAGGAAAATGTTGGGAGATATCTTATGGATCTTACAACTGGAGGTGGTTTTATGGACCTTAAACCTAAAGCAAGAACACTGAAGAAGGAAAGAAAGAAATGGGAGCTCCTCAAAATTAAACACTTTTGTGCATCAAAGAACTTCATCAAGAAAGTAGAAAGACAGCCTACACAATGGGAGACAATATTTGGAAATGATATATCAGATAAAGGTCTCGTATCCAGAATTTATAAAGAGATTGTTCATCTCAACAACAAAAAGACAGCCAACCCAATTACAAAATGGGAAAAAGACTTGAACAGACACCTATCAGAAGAGGAAATACAAATGGCCAAAAGGCACATGAAGAGATGCTCAATGTCCCTGGCTATTAGAGAAATGCAAATCAAAACCACAATGAGATATCATCTCACACCCACCAGAATGGCCATTATCAACAAAACAGAAAATGACAAGTGCTGGAGAGGATGTGGAGAAAGAGGCACACTTATCCACTGTTGGTGGGAATGTCAAATGGTGCAACCACTGTGGAAGGCAGTTTGGCGGTTCCTCAAAAAGCTGAATACAGAATTGCCATACGACCCAGCAATACCATTGCTGGGAATCTACTCAAAGGACTTAAGGGCAAAGACACAAATGGACATTTGCACACCAATGTTTATAGCAGCGTTATTTACAATTGCAAAGAGATAGAAACAGCCGAAATCTCCATCAACAGAAGAGTGGCTAAACAAACTGTGGTATATACATACGATGGAATACTATGCAGCTTTAAGACAGGATAAACTTATGAAGCATGTAATAACATGGATGGACCTAGAGAAAATTATGCTGAGTGAGTCTAGCCAAAAACTAAAGGACAAATACTGTATGGTCCCACTGATGTGAACAGATATTCGAGAATAAATTTGGAATATGTCCTTGATAACAGAGTCCAGCAGGAGGTAGAAACAGGGTAAGATAATGGGCAATTGGAGTTGAAGGGATACAGACGGTGTAATAGGACTAGATACAAAAACTCAAAAATGGACAGCACAATAATACCTAATTGTAAAGTAATCATGTTAAAACACTGAATGAAGCTGCATCTGAGCTATAGGTTTTTGTTTTGTTTTGTTTTGTTTTGACTTTACTATTATTACTTTTATTTTTTTCTCTATATTAACATTCTATATCTTTTTCGGTTATGTTGCTAGTTCTTCTAAACCGATGCAAATGTACTAAGAAATGATGATCATGCATCTATGTGATGATGTTAAGAATTACCGAATGCATATGTAGAATGGTATGATTTCTAAATGTTGGGTTAATTTCTTTTTTTTCCGTTAATTAAAAAAAAAAAGAGAGAAGGGGTAATTGGAGCTGAAGGGATACAGACTGTACAATGGGACTGGATATAAAAACTCAGAAATGGACAGCACAATACTACCCAATTGTAATGCAATTATGTTAAAACACTGAATGAAGCTGCATGTGAGGTATAGGTTTTTTGTTTTTTTTTTTCTTTCTATTATTGTTTTAATTCTTATTCTGTTGTCTTTTTATTTCTTTTTCTAAATCGATGCAAATGTACTAAGAAATGATGAATATGCAACTATGTGATGTTATTAAGAATTACTGATTGTACATGTAGAATGGAATGATTTCTAATTGTTTTGTTAATTCTTTTTTTAATTAATAATAATAAAAAAAAAGCAAACAGCACAGGGCCAACTGAAAGAGCCAACTGAAAAATTTGAGGAACAAAACAAATAAAATTATGAGCCAAGATTAAAAGCTAAAACTGTAAATACATATCCAACTGATATAAATAAATTAATAAATAGCAAATGAATGAATGAGTAACTAAAGGAGAAATAACAAATCTCTATGCATAAGAATTACAAAGAATCTTAATGGAGATGCTGCTCTTAAGGAGATGTAGCTAATTCCCAACTCCTTAAGAGTGATTGGGCTGGGCATAGTGACTTTCCTCTGCAGGGGAGGAGGAAGAGTAACTCAATTGTGGAGAACCTCAATAAACACTACTTGTGGCAGGTGATCAAGGTCAACATCAACTGCGATAAATCATGTTGATAGTATGTAACCTTGATATGATATGATTGATGAGAATGACATTTTAACTTTGGTCTTTGTCCCCAAAGCCATAACCCAATCTAATAACGAGAAAAACACTAGATAAATCTCAATTGAGGGACATTCTACAAAACATCTGACCCCTCTTCCTTAAATTCTCAAGGTCATCAAAAACTAGACAATAAAGAGAAACCGTCATAACTTAATGGAACCTTGCCTTTGGTATCAGAGTTGTTGGGTGAGTTGTTAACTCTGCATATTCCTGCCTATTAGATTTTATGCAAATTTTTTGAGTGTCTCAGTTTCCTCATCTACAAAAGGTTTCAAATTAAATGGGATAAAGGTGGTGCAATGGTGGCTCAGTGGTAGAATTCTCGTCTGCCATGCCAGAGACCTGGGTTCAATTCCCAGAGCCTGCCAATGCCAAAAAAAAAAAAAAAAAAGAAATCATGAAAATCAAGTTGTGCTGGTTTGAAAGGATATATGTTCTCCAGGAAAGCCATTTTTTAATCTAAATCCCATTTCATAATGGCAGAATAAGCTCTATTCAATAATGCATGTTTGAAATTGTAATTAGATCATCTCCCTGGAGATATGATTTAATCAAGAGTGGTTGTTAAGCTGGATTAGATGACGACATGTCTCCACCCGTTTGGGTGGGTCTTGATTAGTTTCTGGAATCCTATAAATGAGGGAACATTTTGGAGAATGAAAGAGATTCAGAGAGAGCAACACCCCGAAGCAGAGAGTCCACCAACTAGCAACCTTTGGAGATGAAGAAGGAAAACGCCTCCTGGGGAGCTTCATGAAACCGGAAGCCAGGAGAGAAAGTTAGCAAACTAAAACACAAAATTAAATGGGATAATACCATTAAAAGCCTAACAAAAGCCTGGTGCATTGTACAAACTAAACAGATTCTGGTTCCTTTCCTTCTCTTTAATATACTACCAGGAGCTTAAATCATAAAGAGCTAAAGGCTGAGGTTACATTCCCGATAGCTATTATTTTATCTTTTCTTCCCCTTATTAAAATAAAACATAAAAGTGCCTCATTAAAGAGTGTTTGGCTACTTTTCTATAGCAGCTGTAAATAAATATTGAATTTATGAAGAAGAAGCCTCCCTCAAAATGTTACTCTTCCATTAAAACTTTTCCATTTTTATTGTTTTGTTATTTCCTCTTTAACTTCATATATACATTCTCTTATGATAGAGATAGTAACTTATTTTTGTCCAAGTTAACTTCAAATGATTTATTCTTTAATTAACTTCAAATAGAGATACTAAGATTTTATGAAATATTAGATATTGACTGGATTTAGGTTATGAAGACAGATTGTGTTTCTACAGCCTCAAGTCTTAGTGACACTTGTGGCTCCAACTGTTAAGATTTTTACTGGGTTTGCAATAATGACAAACATCCAGATACATCAACACTAGAGGCAATTAGAATACTTCTATATTTCATCTAGAAAAAAAAGTACTTTAAGGATTGCAAACACAATTTTTATTTTTATTTTCTTCTCAGATTTTATTATAGAAAGATCGGCCCTGTCCTAATGTGATTTTTCTCTAAAAATAAACAAAACCCCTACTCTGAAAATGATTTCATATCACAGTTTCTTATAAACCATGTGAAAGCTAATATCTAAATTGATTCTAGAATGACAGAAAAATGAAGCTTAATCCATATCTTGCCTAATGCTTAATCTTTTTATTTTTGAGGATGACAATTTAATATTAATCAGAAGGAATTCCTTCATTATAGTATTTAAAATATACATTAAATCTTTATAATAAAGTGATTTTTACACTTGTTCCTTCAAATTACTTTGCAGAGGAATTGTAGAAAGCAAACATAACAGAAAATATTTCTAATGGAATTTTCCCTTGCTTGCTATTGACTTTAATTTTGTTCAGCCAAAAATATACACAAGTTGATATTCAATAATACTAAATTGACTACAGTTTTCCTTTCTCTTGAGAAATATGTTTCATTATCCACTTACACCCTTCATTTGTGAATAAAGAGGGTATTTCATATATTGGCAAAGACATAGAAGGCATGAAACTTCCCTAATGTAATTTCAGCTAATTAAAGACTCATTACGAAAGAAATAGAAATGAGAATTTGCCTCAGAACTTGCTTAAGTAATTTTAATTTTTAATCATTTTATTCTCTCACTAATTAAACAGTTTGATGGGTACCTATAGGCTATTTACCTCGTTTTCTGTGTTTTATCCTCCAATTCAGTGTGTGCTCACGAATCAAGTCATAAATGTCTCTGAAGATATTCATAGTTTTCCCCACATTGTGTTTTTCTGAGTACAATGCTTTGATGACTCACATAGACTTGTTACAGAATTTTATATACTTCTTTAAGATTCTACCAAAATGAGATTAAAGAGAACCCCAATATTTAAGGAACAGATGGTTAGAGGAAGATAAATCAGTAAAAGGAACAAAAAGCAGAACAGGCAACATAACACAATGAAACGAGCATGGACTGAAGACTTAGAACACTCGGGTTTGAATTCCAACTCTACTTACAATCAGTAAATTATAAATCACTTAATTATAAATTGACATTAAAAATTATAAATTGGGGTGGACAACAGTGGCTCAGTGGCAGAGTTCTCGCCTGCCATGTCAGAGATCTTGGTTCGATTCCTGGTGCCTGCCCATGTAAAACAAACAAACAAACAAACAAACAAAAACTATGAATTGAGTTTGACCAATTTACATAGATCTCTGAGCCTTGGTTTCTCCATCTGTAAAATGTTTCCACTGCTTTTTAACTTACATATATTGATACATACATATTGCTTCAGCAATATTAATATCAAGCAATATCAAGCACAGCACATTTATCACAGAGCCTGGCATATAATTGGGCTGCCAACTACCATTTTTTAGTTCAAATGTATGTTCCCTAGCTTAGCATCAAGATATCTTCTCCTTTGGTCCTAAGCTATGCTTATCTTCATACATACTCTTTCCTCCCCATCGCCTGTAGTATATTCCTACAACCTCAAACTACCCCATTTCTCCATTTATTACTTTGACATTCATGACTTTGCTATTTCTGTAACTATTTACTAGATGTTCCTTCCAATTAGGAATTTGTATTACTGGGAAATTCATGTTTCTCCTTCAGCACCTGGTTTCAATGTCACCTTCTTTGTGAAGTTTTATTGATTTAACCAGGAAGAATTCATTATTTCTGGGTTCCCATAGCAATTTGTTTAAATCACTGAAATTGGATGTAATATTCAGAGTATATATGTATGTCCCCAGTAGACAATATCTCATTCATCTTTATATTCTTATTTCTGAAAGCTGTTTAGTGTCAGTGGTCAATAAATATTTGTTCATGTGTAGTGAATTGAATAAAACCATGCCACTTCTATTTTGTAATGGTTAGACATGGCTTATTGTTTTGACTGTAACATTAGCTACAGAATGATTAGTTGGATTTTAAAAGATCTGCCTTTAGCCTTTCTTTACTCTATAAAACTTGAGAACTGATTGATGTGCGGCAATCTTTGAGTACAAATGTTTTGGTTCGTTCTCCTTTCACCATGAGCACAAAGACAAAGGTAATTTTTGAGTGATCTCTGAATTGATATATTTTTATGAGGAAATACACTATCATCATTTGAAAATACCAGTAGTGGCAGTTTTATTAGGTGTCTTGGGAACCTAATGATATATAAAGTCATTGAGTTAGGTCAGAATAATTACTGGAAGTACATGCAGATGACTGCATTTCATTGACAGTCACTACCATCTGACAGACTGGATATAAGAGGCTAGCCTTAACTGACAACCCTGGAGATATTTCAGCAGTAAAACCAAAATTGCTATGCAATGTTTTGGATTTTCAGTTTCATCTAAGTCCTCTAAAGGAATGCTGGCATTTTATCCACCTAAACAGAAAAAGAGGACAGGATATCTTTCTACCTCCTCCTTTGCTGTTTCCCTCTTTCCTTAATAATAATAGTAACAACAATAATACAACAATTCCTTGAGAAATCTATCCCTTGCATGAATACAGTAAGTATAATAGTTGCAATTTATTAAGCAAAATAATACTCATGGAAGCATTATTTCATGGGATCTAATAACATCATATATTATTTCATTTGTTCCTGATAGCAGCATGAACAGCATTCTTTTAAATTTTATCTATGATAAGAGAGAACTCAATGTCAGTGTAGTCCCTGCTCCATGCAGCGAATAGGCAATGAACCAAGGACTTGACCCAGGTTCCGTCTAGTTACAAAGCACATGATATAAACCTTTTGGGCAGTGTGCACATTTCAGTTTATACGACATTTTCTATGCAGTGTTTCATTTCATCCTCCTGAGAATTCTGTGCATTTCTTGATAAATCTTGTAGTTGGGAGCACAGTACACAAGATGGGAAAGCTGAGCTGAAATTCAGGTGATGAACTGTGTAAATATTCTGGCTCTGTGCTCACATGGCTAATATTAGATAAAGGTTTTCTAGTGTAACATGGACCCCTCTCTACTTAAAAATGCTCCTCTGAGATCAGAAGAAAGCAACTGGGGACCAGATGCCCTTGTCCTAAATACTCTCTAATTTTTTTCCATAATTTAGTTGTAATTGATATAATCCAAATTTAGCATAAAAGAAAACTATATTAACATTATTTCTTCATTTTTTCTTTATTATAAAAGGCAAATAATAATTTCTGTCCTGCCAAGTCCACATGGTTGCTAAGACAAATGATTTCTATTATGCAGGTGAAAATGTTTGATAAGCTATACACCATTGTAAACTTCTTAGAAAGGATGCATGCATGATCAATCACCCAGATAATATATGACAGGGCCAACACATAAATCCAGGACTTTTCTTTCCACTCATTAGTTTGCACATTTCACAAATATTCAGTGAAGACCCCCAACTGTTTACACACTATGCTGAGTGTTAGAAACTTGAATTAGGAAGGTGACACAGAAGATGGAAACTAAGGGATGGATTTGCAATACATTTTAATGTTAGAGTGAAAGAGACATCTGATCTAGTATTTCC
Source organism: Tamandua tetradactyla (assembly GCF_023851605.1). Lineage (NCBI taxonomy): Eukaryota > Metazoa > Chordata > Mammalia > Pilosa > Myrmecophagidae > Tamandua > Tamandua tetradactyla. The sequence continues at coordinate 43,463,098 of NC_135334.1, forward strand.
AAATGTCCATGATACTTTCCTGATTCACAACAGAAGAGTCAAACTGAAAATCAGGTTACGCTTTTGAACCAATATCATAATTGTCCTTGAGAGTTCTTATGCAAAAGACTTACCTCATCATCCACATTATAGAAGAAATTGAATAAACTTGAGGTTTAAAAAAATCTTTTAAGGGCTCAAACTACATTTAGAGTTAATAATAATATAAAATCTTTTTTTGCTTTTTTTACTTTGTTGGAGTAATCTGTACAATTTTCTTTTTAAAAGAGACATAATTCAGGCAAACTGAATTCAGTGAGATTATTCAGGCAAACTATGCTATGCCTTTCACTTTCCAGAATAAGAAATGTTCTTTACTCAAGATTTAGATATATAAATGAACTAAAATAAACACATTGAATAATATCAAAGATGTGTTTTTTCATTAATAATTTTAAAACTAACCATAATACTATAACAATTTTAATGACAACTTAAGAATGATGGCTTCCTCATTAAATGCTTATGTTAGTATCATTAACATAATTTACCATATTATGAATACCTAGTTACAATATAATTATCTCAGAAAAGTCTCCTGAAATCTGAACATATAACCAGGTCTCTTGAATCTTACTGACAATTATTTCACTTTTTATTTTAAAACAAACAAATAAAACAAGATAAAGAATCTCAGAGGCATTGAATTTAGTGCACTGAAAGATTTAGTCTTAAGCTTTACATGACTCATTTTTATATAGGCAAAAAGGTAAAAATTCTGAGCTTGACACAATATGCTAAGGATCTGAAATGACTTAATTTTGCAAATCAAACTGTATCATTTTAATGTATTTTATTTACAAGTCAGTTACTCATATGTTGAAAGATAAACATATTTTTAAATAATTTTTCTCATAAATAAGTATGCTTTAAAATTAAGCTTGTATTTTCATTATTTGATGTAAAATATTTTAATTAAAGTCTTAAGTTATTCAACAATATCTATCAGATCCCTACTACATATCAGAAACTATGTTATGCATTAAGACTAGTTAGATGAATAAGATGTGCCCAGCTTCTGAAACTCTGGATTAGACAGTCTGAGAGTTAAGAATTATGACAAAAACTGGCTTAAAAATAAATTTTAGTTTGATTCCAAAAGTAATCAAACTTTCAGATTCGATTAAATGAAAGGCCCATTTTGGTTAATGCAATTTGTATTAATTAAGAAATCATTATGGAATAACTATATGAAATCCTGCACCATAACTTTCCAAATTAATTCAAATCTCTAATCATATTTTGTTCCTACTGCTTGGGGCAAATTCTAGGTTCTGATTTGAATCTGCCAGTATTTTGACGTTTCATATAGCCTTACTCATTCTGCTACTTTCTTTCCCATTGTTATTTATCTAATCTATAACATATCAATTTCATCTGTATGTTTGAGTGTGTGTGTGTGTATTTATGTGTATGCATGTGTGCGTGTGTATATGTAAGGCAGAACTTCATGAATGTAAACTCTATTCTAGATTGACTCAGATCTATAAAGGAAAATATAATTAATCCATTTTCTTTAGTTATTATTGTGTTTTAGCTACAAAGTTAAATTTATAGGACTAATTAATTCTGAAAAGTTTGGAGTTGAATTATTATGTGAACTTCAGTGCAAATACTATGGGCCCAATTAGGATTTTTTTAAAGGGTAGTGGTTATTTCCATCCTCTTGAGAAGGGGCTTAAGTTGGAAGAGAAAATGTGGAGTAGAGAGGAAGGTTTTGAATTGGGTTAAGGATATACATAATTTTTCATCTCTCTCTGAGCCTTAGGCAATTTAATCTGGATTCTACAGCAATTTACATCCAGATGACTACAAATGGCATTTGTGATATGTGTCTGCATGTGTGTGTTAAGTGGGGGGCAGTGGGTTGGGAGGTAAACTTGTTCCTGTCATGAAAAGAAAGCAAGAACTAAGAAAGTTTACATGTTCCTAAGTGATCCTAGCTGCAGATTAAGACATAAACCTTGTGAATGAAGTAATATCTTATAATAGCAGTTATAAATATTTTGTGTTGTTTCATTTACTCATTCAGAGCTTAAATGCATACTTACAATGTGGCAGTTGCTTCCGTATCGGTCCTGTTAAGAATAGCAGTTTAATTTTAAGTGTGCTTGATCTAGTGAGCAGGACACATTGGTTCATACTTACTGAGGGCCCACCTTTCCAGGAATAAGAGATATATTTTTTAACAAAACTGTTGTCATTTCTGCTCTCAAGTACCATACAAATGTGCAGACTGCTGTGAAAGAAAATTACAGGAGCTGTGAAAAAATCTTTCAGAGGACCAACTTGGACTGAAGAGTGAGTGAAAGCTTCTGTGAAGTTGTGCTATTTAGGCAGAAATGTGAAGGAGAATCAGGAGTTGGTGGCGATTGAAGGGAGGGTTCTCAATCCTGTCTGCACACTGGGCTCACCTGGAGAGTTTTGAAGAATACTGATGCCTGGACTCCAACTCCAGATATTCTGATTTAGTCAGGGGTGCTTATTGGTCAACAAGATATTTTAAAGTTCCTTTATTGATTTCAGTGCATAGTCAAGGTTAAGAACCATTCACTATTCTAGGCAGTGGTGACAGCATATGAAAGCTTAAGGATTGAAGAGCTTTGACATATGTAAGTATCTGAAAATATTGCAACATAGGGTCAAGTAGAGAAGGGGAGGAAGGGTGGAAGACAGAACTGGAGTCATTTCAGTGTCATAAAAATTAATTCTTTGCAATAATAAAACCATTAAGCTGTGGGTAAAAATCACGTATGTAATGAGTATAAGAATGCAGTAAAATTTAGGTTTTAACTGAAGAATAGTGAAAATATGGGACATCAAATTTTTAAGGGACGATTACAACCTTGATTAGTGGTGACATTTTCTTATGAGCTATGCTTTTCCCAAGGTGAGCAAATCTGCATAAAGTCAGCTTCTATTAAACATCCTCCCTGCTATTCAGAGCTTGGATAGGGGAGAATATGTGACAAGGAAGAAAAGATACACACTGGAGAATATATTGCCAACTTGACAAGAAATTTATAATTGATTAATATTTCAATAAAATGGGCAACAAGGATTAAGTAGGTGAACACAGTATTACAGAAATCTGGAAGAACAAAACAAGATTACAAAGAAATAAAGGAACATATCACTTGAATTTTAATCAATTTTATTGTTTAAATGGTAATCAGTGGATATTTAAATTTGGGAAAATATCATAGAATCATGAGCATTTATTAGTTGCTTACCCAGGATCTGTTCCTTTATGTTTGGCTCCTAATAAATAATGAGCTTTTTATTTAGTCACATCCTTTCTTCTTATTACCCATGGGCTTTGAGGTAGCTGGCCTTAATCTAGTTCCAGAAGTGGGCCCTCATTTTATTGAAGGCCAATAAGAGCAATGCTTTCCACAGATTTTTGGTTAGATAAGGGGGCTTAAATCGATCAACACATTTCATTTGTCCTTTGCCTGAGAGATGTGCTCAGGCACAGCCAGATGTCCTTCACAAAATGGAGTTTTGCTGCAGACTCCATGCTATGAAGGCCCTTAAGCCTTCTGAAAGAGCGACCCAGGAGATGCTCTTGCTTCTCAAAGGAATACTATGAGGATGTGGAGCTTAGCATTTCTGCAGCCATTCTGACAACATGATGAAACCTGGCTAATCATGCAGATGACCTTGTAGAATATACAACAGAGATATGGGAAAATGGGGTCTTGGATGATATCCTTCAGCTGAAGTTCTCTTTAGCCTTGGGTCTTCCAGTTATGTGAGCCAACAGGTGCTCTTCATTCATTAAGCCATTTTAGATGGATATGTCTGCCATGTGCAACCAAAAAGAGCCTGAAATGATATTCCAGAAACCTAAAGAAACAAGGTCATGCTCATGATCTTTTTCTTCCACATCTCTCTACTATATCATGCCCTTTAGGGTATTTTCCTGTGCAATCCTGACATTACCCAATTTCTCACAGAACCATGTGATGCATTTTCTCCCTTGCTAACAAACTACTGTAAAATTATTGGTTTGTGAATAAATGTAATATCTATCATTCCTTCTTCTCATTTCAGGACCAAGTCACCAGATCTGTTAAATGTGTTCTGACCCAAACTGGGTTATACTACTTTTAAAAGGACTTATTTTCCAAGATTTGTTACTCCTTTTTCATATGGTTAATTTAAAAATAAGTCTCAGCTGTTTACAAATTTCTTATTTGCCAAATAATAAGCTCTTCAATTGAGAATTGTAATATTTTAATTTTTTACCCTATAAACTGCCATTTTCCATAATGCATTTTTTTAAAGCAAACATTTAGTAAAGGGCAAGGGCTAATCAAGTTTTTGAGGTCAGGCTGAATCAGCATTCTCTGTTTAAGACGATTAAGGATAGTCCAATGGGAACTACCATGGGCAATTGTGATAAAGACTTTCTCACGATACCTTCAGTTTATAGAATTTAGGTGCAGTCCTTCTCTTTTCAATACCATGGATTAGTTGTATCTGTGCTCAAAATCTGCCTGAGTATTCTCTCATTTTTTCGGTGTCCCATGCCCTTTAGCTGACAGTGTTATTCACTTAAGTGAATACCTTCCCATTCTGCAATCTAACAATCAGATTTAGAAAAGCATATTTGCAAATACCAGAGTGCTTGCAAAATTATTATCACATTAGAGGAAGTACATGTGTATTTTTACAACTTGAACTAGTTTGCCCAAATTATCTAAAAGTGAAAGATGCTACCCAGGGATGCATTATTTACAGGAGTTTTGGCGGCATTAGGAAAACAGACTTGAAGTGCTGCATTTGCATTAAGGCACCGTTCTACTTCCATACAAACAGTGCTTCTCTTGAAATGGAAATTGTTAACAAACCTAGTACTTTATGCTTTGCCTTGTAAAATGCTTTTCAAGGGGAGGAGGGATTGTTTCCCTGGATGGAACAGTGCTATCATTGTTCAGTTACAGCAAATGGGAGAATGCCTAGGGAATCAGCAGTGCACTAGTCATGTTTCAGATTGATGTGTTTTATCACCCATGGAACTTGGATGAAACCTTCCTGGTCTTTTTTAATACCCTTTCTTGGAGGCTGAGCTTCAAATTTCCTTTTTTATGTGAAAGGAATTTAAAGAGAATTTAAAGGCTGGATGCATCAACCATGGCAGTACCATACCCAGCAGTCTTGACATCTGTGCTGGCCTTCTGTGTCTCTGGTAGCTTCCGTGCCACTGCTGGAGATGTGTCATTATCATCAGACAATCCTTCATGTGGAAAAACTCAGGGCAAAGCAGCTTCTGCCTTGCTAAGACAAGCATCTCCAAATACTATACATTAAAAATTACAGTGGCCATAGAAAATTACAAAACTATTTGCAGTAAATTATAGATCATCTTGTCCAGTAAAACAAACCCTTAATTTCTACTTAAATATGCAGGCTTAATGCCCAAAAATATTCTCAACATAAACATCTGAGAACTTAATGAGGACCAACCATGGACTCTCTTCAATATACTGTGTGCTACCTATGGTATTTCTATTTTTATGTAAAATCACTCAGAATCAAATCTGACAAAAATCAGCAATTTCCTTAGAGATAAATTTGTCTGTGTCCCAATATTTTCTATGTAGTACATATTACCATTATTGAACTGATTTCTATAATATTTTGCATTCAATTTTTTAAATCTTCTGTTCAGCATATAACCACAGATATGTGGGACCAGACTGTCATAAAAACAATTAAGCTAGTTACTTATTTTTTCAGGTCTTTTGGTTCATATTGCTTGAAAGCTTTAAATATTCAAATATACAATAGACTAAGGATAAAAATGATGACTTCTTCATTTGCACAAGAAAAATTTTAATGCAATAGCAGTTACTTAAAGGCACAAGTGAGATATAATCTGGCTTGTTCCTCTGACAATCTCACTTTGTGGGAATGGGATGTGTATTCCTGAATCCTGTGAGAAACTGATGATTCCCCAAAAGTAAGAAAATATTAAACGATAGTGAAGAAACCAAACATTGTTTCTAGATCACCTGTCTCTGAATGTCTTATGAGTCAATGAGTTAATGCTATGTCCTTTAGTCATTCATAATATACAAGAGATGATAAGTAGATTAAAATTAAAAGAGTAAATAAATGGTGCAAAAGCACATAAATGTATTTGATTACCTTTTGGTACAAAATACAGGAAAGAAAATAGGAGCTGCTATGACTGTAGATCACTTCTTAAATTAGGACCTGTCAAATGCAGCTGTCATTTCACAAGTCACTTTATTTACATTTTCCCTTTCCCTCTGCACCTTTATCTGTCTGTGCCTCTCCATGAGCTTGAGTCTTTAAATATTTCTGTCCTCTAAATTTTGTTTTCACTTAATAATTGCTTTCTATAAAATCTACAAATTAAGAATGCTGCTTGGCATTTAATGACTGTGTCTATCTAAAACTTCTCTCCCCACTTTCAAAACTCTGTCCCAGCTTCCACCATGTGATCTGGAAGAAATGATCACCTTTCTTGGGCCAAAGTCACTAGTTCAAGAGGAGACACTAGAATCAAATTGGCCAATTATTATACTCTCAAAGCAAGGATGTATATGTTGTTTCTCTGGGGCATTTAGAAATGTCGAAGACAGTTTTTAAATCCCTAAGTCTAACTTCAAGAGCTTTAACTTTTCCTTTGTATTTAAAGGGATTATAAAGATCAGTGATTCACAGTGCTAGGGACCCCCACCAAATACTTTTACATGCATATCAGAGGAGGGTGCATGGGTCATTTTCAAGCTATAGTAGCCCCCAATCCTCAGGTGAGTTGTTTAGTCCAAAGTATTTTAAGCAACTTTGCTTAAAAATAATTGCTGTGATTAGTCATCATTACTAACATATTGGTCCGAGAAAGTGTTGAGAGCCACTTTCCTAAAGCTAAATAAATGAGTTCTAAGAAAACCATTAGATTCATAAATAATACGAGCCATAGGAAGTTTCTATTCAAGAACCTTGGCTTTGTGCATTTGTGGCTATTAAAAATGGGAAAACTAAACTACATAAATTAAGAAGAAAAACACACTCTAAACATATCAAAAATTACAGTGAAAAAGGGGTAAGATGACTTCTGAACAATCTTGAAATTAAGAAATTCCTTGTCACTATCCTAATTAAAGTTTGTCACGGTCTTCCGTTTATTTAACATCCTTTGACCAACAGTAGTCAATATTGGTGCCATCTTGGTGTCATCAGGGTATATTTTAACAATATTCAAATGTCCAAGTTCCATCCCTTAGAGAATTCAATTCATTGGTCTGGGGAGGGACTCAGGTTATGGTATTTTTAAACTCTTCAGAAGTATCTAATATTTAATCAAATTTGAAAATCACTATGTCAGATGGTGAATTAAAAAAAATGGTGTTCTCATCATTGTAATCTAAGTGCCTAAAAATATGCTTGGTACTCAAAAGATATGTGTGGTAGACTGAATCACGTCCCCTAATTTAAACATGCTCTTAATCTTAACCTGCATGCCTATGCATGTGAAACCATAGTAAATAGGATCTTTTGAAGGCATTATTGTTAGTTAAGGTGTGATCAGTTGAAGAAGGGTGAGCCTTAATCTGGTCTATTGGAGACTTTATAAAGAGAAAGCCTCAGGAAGAAGCCAGAAGCAGGACTCAATGGAAAAACCAGTAAAACACAAGAAAGGACAGGACATCATCATATGAAAAAGCCAGGGATTAACATCACCAGCCCCAGAATACTACCGACCCTGGGGGGAAGCAGGCCTTCTAGTTTCCAAAACCATGAGAAAATAAATTCCCATTGATTAAGCCAACTCATTGTGTGATAGCTGTCATGGCAGCCTGGTAAACCAATACTACTTTTTAAAAATGTTTCTGAAATGGTTTAGGGCTTGCCTATATAGTTTTTGGGTAAATCAATTTTGCATATAGGAAGAATATATCACTTTGGAATCCAGAGGGTAAACTTTGGTAGACTGAGTTATGTATCCCAATTTAGACAAAATCTTAATCCACGTTCTTGTGGGGAGGGGCCCATTGTACATAGGATCTCTTCAAGGTACTATTTGAAGCTAAGGTTTGACCCAAATGAATGAGTTTGGTCTTAATCTGGATTACTGGAGCCTTAAAAAGAAAAAGAAACTGGAAGTCAGTATTAAAGAAAGCCACAAGTCAATGGGACCCAAAAAAGAAAGGAAAGGACATTGTCATGTAAGGTAAAAAAGGAATAAAACCAAGGAACCCCAAGAATCACTGGCAGCCAGCACCAGAATATTATAGACTTCAGGGAGAAACTATTACCTTGCTCATGTCTCAATTTTATACTTCTCCTAGCCTCAAAACTGTGAACCAATAAATTCCCATTGTTTAACCTAATCCATTCTGTTGTATGTGTCATAGTAGCTGGGGATTCAAAGACAGTACTCAAAAGTAGTATTGAAATGAACATATTTGAAGAATATTCTCCACTGAATAATAATAAGAACAAAAATTGACAAGATGACTGCCCATCTATAAAGGGTTTTAAAGATTACAAAACACTTTCATTTTTATATTCTCATTTCTTTCAGAATATTTTAGACAGAGCAGACACTGGAATAAAATAAAGCTAGAGATACAGCAGATATTGATTTTTCCTGAGACATATGATATCCCCTAGAAAAAAATTAAGAACATCATTAGCTTCTTTGTCACAAGGTTCAAATATTCCTTGAAATTTTCATCTTGGCCATAAGAACACTATTTTTCAAGAGCAACCTTTATCTTTCAACTACATACTACATATACATGTGTACACACATTTTTTTTTCTATATTTCAATATATTTTTGAGGCAAGGTGATCTTATCAGCTTATAAAAATCATTTACTGAAGTTTGTGCTGGGAGTTATTATTATGGGCAATGTCAGTGCATTGTTTTCTCCTGGGTCAGAATCTAATGTTCATGTATTAATATCTCCTTTCACATTATATTGATCAAATTCTTCTCAGTCTCAACTGGTACTTGAACTGAAACACTAATTTGATTTGACATCATAATTTAAAAAGCCATTGAATCAGATATCATTCATTGATAATAATTAAAATGTCTTCACCCCTTACCACCACCTAACATTTACTACAAAATTTATTTTTACCTTTTAAATTATGGAAAATGTAAAGGAAAGTGAGGTATATTTGTGGAATAACATAAAACTCCTTATGGTTATGTAATTTATTAATTCATATGATAACTATATTAGTTTCTAATAGATACCAGGCATTGCTTTGGTCCTGGAAATTCAACTTAAAAAAAAAGGAAGAAAATCCCCTCCACTTATAATACTTTCTAGTTAATGTGACTCTTCGTCAGGGGGCAAAAAATGTTAGAAAAATTTAGTAAGCAGTGAGAACCGAGAAGGATAAGGAATCCTATTTTATTTATTCATTCATTCATTTATTCTTTCATTCAATATCAGGTGTTGAAGACTGTATAAAAAATTTATGTCAAATTCTCATGACTGTTAGTATCTAGCATACTCTTGTTATTATTGATTAATCTATTAATTCATTTTTAATCATCTTTCCCCATTGCCATATCCTTCTCTCATCAAATCCTCCTACTCTAATGTGCTCAGAATACCTCCTATTGTTTTATATGCTTTTTAAAATTATTTTGGGCAAGATGAACTAATTCATCTCATTTCCATTCCCACATTTTTCAGTTAGTTTTGTTTCTTTACATGTAAAACTAGTCCATTGCTTACAGTTCCAGCAGTCTGTAAGCACATTTTACTCATCTACTCTGGGGGTGCCACTTATAGAAGGCAGCCAGCCAAAGGTCCTCGAAGAGGATGATGAGCTATTTGTTTAAGGCAGCGCAGAACTGTGATTTTCATAATACAGTTCTTGGAATCATAGATTCTCAGGATTGGAATTAAATTCTAATATCAGCTAAATCCAATCTTCAATGCTTCAGCTCCCTCTACAAGTTCCAGCCAAATGACAAATGTGAGTAGAATACTTGAACCCCTCCAGTGATACTAACCAGCAGTTATCCCAATGCAAGATGGAATAATTATGACTACTAAAAAAAGTGCTTTCTTATTAGAGATTAAATCTGGTGGAAAACAAAAAACAGATCGTATGATTAGCAAGGAAATGTCTAAGTAAGCAGAGATGCTAACATGAAATGACTTTAGAAAAATAGAGAAGTTCAGCTGGAAGAACCCAGAGTGGGAAAGAAGGTGTCTAAAGTTCATTAGTCCAGTTATTGTAAGAACAGGGCTACCACAAATTTTAAGGGTAAAGTAAGGGAGAAACCAATGTAACCTCAAAGCCAAAGAGTTGTCAGAAGTAATTACTGTTCTTCCTAGAGAAAAATTATACTACAATTAGGTTGATGAAATAATTAAAATTCTCTTCAAGTGGTATTGGGAGCTCATTGCCTTGCATTATAATCTGTGAATTATAAGTAAAAGAGCTCACTTTCTCATGTGTTATCCAGAGAATGAATGAAGGAGATGTGACATGTCCTAAGGTAAAGCATTAAAGTTTTGCTGCATAAAGTGAAGAAGTTAGTTGGGTGGTAAAGAAGTTAGTTTCCATCAGCCAGCCAGAGAAAAGGACAAATGCAGATTCCATTCTACGTCTCACCAAGAAATTGTTCTGTACTTCTTCTCAGCTTCCATATTCCCTTTCATAAGCACAGTCAGATAGCTCCGGCACTCTTAAAGAGAATAAAATCTGTAAAAAGACATGCTTTGTTTCTCCTACCCCCTAGAGGTATGGTGTGTATGAGTTTTTTTCTTTTTATTTCTTTTTCTCACATCTCTAAATAGAAATTGTGAGTCTAGAGATGAAGCTATCATATGGAAGTATTAGGGATTGATTTATTGGAAATGAAAATGAAGAAGATTAATTAGTAATAAGTCTATTATACAAAAATGGAGAAATGGTTTTTGGAATAATTTAACAATTGAGAAACCAACTTAGGAGTTGCTGAGAATAAGGAATGCAAAAAAAAAAAAAAAGAGCAAAAATTCAAGCTTTTGAGAAAAGAGAATAGAAAAACAGTCTTTAGCATTGCATACAATGATAAAAGAAAGGAAATTTGTGACCATGGTCAAACCAAACAAAAACAAGACTAGTCTATAACCATGTTGGGCTGTAGGAAACAGACAAGGGCACTATATCACCACACTCCAAATACTTTTTTTTTTTATGACAACTTTAGACATGCTTTGTTTCTCCTACCTCCTAGGAAAAAAAAATTGAGGTACACAGACATCAAATCACCCCTTCTTCTTGAAAGCACCTAATCTTAAACAGATCTCGTACTTTCTTAATTCCTTCCACAAATCAGTCAGCAAAAATTCAAGCCCTTCAACAAGTCCACCCTAACTTCCTCTTACTGAGACACCCTACAGTTCACTATGGTGTATTATCTCCCTTGCTGTCACAAGTAAAGAAACCTAACTTACTTACTTACTTAGCTAAGTCATGCAGCATGAATGGCTGGAGTGTATCATGAGAATATTAAGGAATTTTTAATTGCAGAAAATGTGGGAATTAATTACCACCATCAGAATGTATTGGTAATGTTCATCAAGAAAGGGCATCATCTTCCCCCTCTCTCCATGGGACGTGACTCCCAGGGGTGCAAACCTTCCTGGCAACATGGACAGAAATCCTAGAATGAGCTGGGACTCAACATCAAGGGATTGAGAAAACCTTCTTGACCAAAAGGGGGAAGAGAGAAATGAGACAAAGTAAAGTGTCAATGGCTGAGAGAGTTCAAACAGAGTCGAGAGGTTATCCTGGAGGTTATTCTTACACATTATATAGATATCACCTTTTTAGTTAAGGTATATTGGAGAAGCTGGAAGGAAATGCCTGAAAATGTAGAGCTATGTTCCAGTAGTCATGTTTCTTGAAGATGATTGTATAATGATATAGCTTTCAGAATGTGACTGTGTGATTATGAAAACCTTGTGTCTGATGTTCCTTTTATCTACAGTACAGACAGAAAAATGTATGGATTAAAAATAAATAAATAATAGGGGAAACAAATGTTAAAATAAATTTAGTAGACTGAAATGCTAGTGATCAATGAAAGGGAGGGGTAAGGGGTATAGGAAAAAAATAGGGGAAACAAAAGCTAAAATATATTGGGTAGATGGAAATACTAGCAATCAATGAGAGGAAGGGGTAAGAGGTATGGCATGTATGAGTTTCTTTCTTTTTTTCATTTTATTTCTTTTTCTGGAGTGATGCAAATATTCTAAGAAATTATCATGGTGATGAACATACAACCATGTGATGATATTGTGAGTTATTGTTTATATACCAAGAATGGAATGATCATATGGTAAGAATGTTTGTGTTTGTATGGTGTTATATTTAAAAATATTCAAAAAATGAAAAAAAGAAAGGGCATCATTATTGTTTTAATATCTACATTTATTTCTATTTTGTATTCACATTAGAGGCATTGCTGGGGGCGGGGGAGAACCTAATTACCAATTCTATATAATGCACCAGAATCATGTCTTACCATCTGACACAGGTTAAGGATTCTTGTCACAACACGGTCAGATAATCCCTAATAAAGTGGGCCAACCATGCCTGTGGATTAGGATGCCACTGTTAGATGTTTAAGACAATATGTTCGAACAACAACAACAAAACACCTATTTTTAAAATTCAGGTTTAACCACTTTTACCTCCTTCTACCAAAAGACCACAATGCCATTGATAGGGGTACCCCTTGAATCTGGTCCTGAATAAAAAGGTACATGGAACAGATCCTTAGTCAATCTGCATGGTGGAGCAGAACCTCATCTGAACTATAGTACTCAAGTAACATAGGCAAGAAATGCACATTTATTGTTTAAGTGCCCAAGATTCTAGGGTTGTTTATTATGGCAGCAAAAGATGGCTGATACACCATGTCTCTGCAAAATAAGTTTTGTGTGTCTGGAATGTGGAGTTAAAATTCTCCACATGAAACATTTAAATCATTACTTTTATAATTATACAATAATGTCTGTTTCTTTATTCTACCTCTCTGAACCATTTTGTGTCTCCCCATGTCATCTACCAATCTTCTGCTTTCCTAATATATTCATGACATCATTGGCAAATGGATCATTGCTATTTTTTTCAGATAAAACCCATCTATTAATCCTGGGTAATTTTATAACACATGGAGATGATCCATTTCTAGCAGATTAAATGTGGCTATTCTTGTTTTTCTTTTGCTTTTTCCATTAAGATGGGTTATTTTTTCCCATCTCTTGAGTCTAAGCTGGTCTTCTGACTTTCTATGACTAACAGAATGTGGCAGAAACGATGTACGAAATCTAACATGTAGACCTGAAGGAGTGTTGCAGCTTCCAACTTCACCCACTTGAAAAATTTCCCTGAGATAGCAATATAAGGAACACAACTGCTTACTAAAGGGAGAAAACAAGATTTCCCATCCAAAAACCAATACCAACTGCCAGGCATGTGGGACATAATGAATTATTTTTATATTAAGTCACTGCATTTTTGGTTAGTTTGTTATAAAGCTGTAGTTAACAGAAATATCATCTAGCAATTTTGACTCACCATTCCTTAATTATCTCATTTCCAATTACTTTCATTTCTTAATGACCATTTCCTGTCTATAGTCTCAAGCTTGTCATCACTGGGCTGTTCTAGCTGTGATTCCTTGAGGTCAAATATTTCATTCCTCCAGCTGTATTTTTTCTTTCCTTTCACCCTTTAGTAACTTGATCTCTTCACTTTCTCCAGGTATAGGTTTTTCTCTGACCTCTCTTTTTTCCTATGTAGTCTTGGAGACCAAAAATAAGAATCGGAATCATTCTTCTGCTCTTATCCTGGATGTATCACAGCCACTAGCTTACCAAAACCACAGGTATTTATGAACACGATCAATTGGTCATCACACTTCCATAGATTTCTTTGACAGTCAGAGATATTATTACTGTCTGACCAATAACTTTAGCCTGGGGGGTATATTTGATTTCTCTCTTTTTCTAACCTTTTACTTTAAGTTCAATGATCAGTGCTCTGAACACTGATCATTAGTTGAGGAGATTTATAGCTTAGAGTATGTTAAATTGTATTGCACTATTTACCAATCAATGGATTATAAGTGGCTATCTGGTCTGCTTTCTAAAGACTTCTTCTGAAACCCAATAAATACTTTAATAGTTTCCTTGATTATTACTTGCTTATGCTGCTGAGTTATATGAGTGGGATTTAAAATGGAATTTACTTTGGTTGGGGGTCAATCTAATTTCTTAAAAGGAATGCATAGGTTATTTGATTTGATATATGATTTTGACTTGTTGTAGAGTAAGTATACAGTAAACTTCCTAGCACTTATAAAGGGGAAACAATACATGTGAAATTTAAAAAAAAATATTATTGTTATGAAACAATATATTGATATTTATTGTATTAACAAAATATACAAATGAGAATGAAATGAGAATATATGTTCATGTGCTGGTTTTAAACTGTTACGTACCCCAGAAAAGCCATGTTTTTCTAATCCATTCTGGTGGGTTCAGAACTATCATTGGGTGGGGACTGTTGCTTATGTTGTTTCCATGGAGATGTAACCCAGCCCTTTCAAGGTGGGTCTTAATCCTTTACTGGAGTCCTTTATAAGAGGATATAGAGAGCTCAGAGCTCAGAGACATTTAGAGGAGAAGAAATGCCCTGAGAAGTCAGAAGGATCCACAGGAACAGAGAGAGCCATTTTGAAAGCAACCCAGGAGAGAAGGACCAGCAGGCGTCATCATGTACCTGTCCATGTGACAGAAGAACCCTGGACACCATTGGCCTTTCTTCAGTGAAGTTATCCTCACAGTTTTGGAGGCTAGAAGTTCAAAGTCAACGTACTGGCAGGTCATGCTATCTCTCAGAGTTGTGGCATTCTAGTGTGAACTTGCCAGCAACCCCTGGCATTCCTTGGCTTGTAAATGCATCTGCCTCTGCTCCATGGCAGTATCTATCTCCTTCTCTGTCTTCCAGTTCCTTCTGCTTAGGTGTCTCATTATTAGGACGCCAATCATAATAGATTAATACCCAACCTCATTCAGTCTTGCCTCACCTTAACTAATAACATATTCAAAGATCTATTTACAAAAGTATTCACACTCACAGGGCTGGGGTAGGACTTAACCTGTCTTTTGTGGGGAAAATTATTCAATTCTCAACTGTTGGAGACAGAAGAGTGAGTAAAATAGAGCATCTGCCTTCATGAATCAGGGTATCTAATAGAGAAGACAGACACCATTCAAATAATCAAATAAATACAGCTTTGGAACATTAAATGAGAGAAAACAGAGGCAAAAACAATTTTATAAGATGTCTGGAGAATGGTCTTAAATTTAACTGGCATGGCAGAAATATTATTTTAGATTTCCAAAAGATGGACCAAAATTGAATATGAGGAGAGGCAATTTGAAATATGCCATAGTTGTTTTCTATTGCCCCTGGATAAAATATTTATAGGTTGCTACTTAAGTGAAGTTACAGAACACTGGGTTGTCTGAATTTTTATAGGATAAAAGTGGAATCTGATCTCAGCTACTGCACTTTTGCACTAAAAGAAGGATATACTGTTGTCAATTATTATCTTCACTTCAAGACCTAGAACTATTCAGTTTGCAGTTTACCTATTTTATATAATGATCAGCAAACTAAGTTCCAGGGCCTATTTTCCTGGGCCCATGTGCTGAGAATGTCTATTATTTTTTAGATTTTCAAAGGGATATGTGAAAGAGTGTATGTGGCCCACTGGGTCTAAAATATTTGCTATCTGGCCCTTTTCAGAGAAGGTTTGCCTACCCCTGGATTTATGTGTAGTAGGCAGCTGAGTACCTATATCTCATACTCCAACTACTCCCGACTGACACTTCATTTCTTTTCATCTCTTTATCTTTCTGTTTACAGAAGGTCATCCAATTTGGCACCCTAACAAGTAGGTCTTTGTGGGTCTGGGACCCCCTACTTATAATCTGAACTCTATTTTTCCCTTCTTGCTTTATCTGGCATGGTCTATCTCTTCATTGCGAATTTGGTCCCAAATAAATTACCTCTCAGGCACTCTGCAAGTAGACAGTGATGATTAACCAGCTTGACAGAGGAATCTGATATGTAGTCGAAAGAAAAAATCCAAATAACAGCCAGGACTTCAATTTACTAAGCAGAAACCTCTCTGTGAACAAACACTGAGTGATTGCTATTAGAAGGACCTTTCCAGAAAATTCCTGCTCAAGTGTCTCACAAACCTTTAACCTCTGGGTTTCTCACCTGCATTCCAGTTCCATGGAGAGGTGGCTTAGGACCATGAAATGAGCCTTTCCTGTTCTTAGGAAACTTGGCTTCAAGGATAGAGAGCTATTGCTTCCCACCAGCTGCTCTTCCCTTTCAAGAAATATTTCTCAACACCCACATTAGGTCAAGCATATTGGTGCACCTTAGGATCGTGGAGGACAAGTTTAAAGCCTCTTCTATTAAACATGTCTTTAAATACGAACGTTTTAAATAAGATATAGATATATCTTAAATTTTAAGATGTTAAGAATAATTTTTAAATGCTTATTATCATTCTCTACCAATATGTTTATTGTCAGTAATAAAAGGAGGAATACAATACATACTTTCTAACTTTGTGAAACTCAGTCCACAAGGGGAGAGAGAGAGATGCAAACACATTTATAGCATAAGTCAAACTAATAGATACTATAATAGAGGTACAGTATAGACAAAATACTGAGGAATACTGAAAAGAAACTGAATAATTCTTCACATGATATTTATTATTTCTTACTTGATGATTATACATGTGTTTTATTCTGTTCACCTGGTTTCTGAAGTTCCAGAATAAATGGATTTCTCTAAAAATATTTAAACATAGTTTAGTTTTGTCTGCATATTTGGGAAACAGCTAAATTAAAATGGACAAAATGGCCCATGCATAGATGGAATATTTCAAGTAATTGCTAAAAAAGTCCTTTATAATTTAAGTGATTTTTGTGCTTTATAACTTTACATGTCAAAGTGTTTGATAGGAGTTTCTAGGTAAACCTAGGCATAAAACGTATGTAACATGGAACTTGATATTTTATATCAGAGCATCCAAAATACATAATAAAGAAAAAATGCTTGAGAACTGTCTTGTTCTATAGCTTTATTAAGCCTTGATTTGCAGGCAAGCTTTCTCCCTTTTTTCAAAAAGATCTTAAAAATTGCAAAAATTGCAAAAAATTGGTAACTTTCACTGATGAGTCTATGTCCAGATATGCAACTGTCCCAGCTCTTCCTCTCTCCAGGACAACCCCTCTGTATCATGCCAGCTGTGTGTCATAGTTACTGCTTTTAGATTGTTTTCACATACTACATTTTTACCTTCATAACTTTGGCATGTGGTTATTTAGTGGCATATGTGTTATTTTGTAAACTATTAGTTTAATTTTCCTTGAAATACAGCTGATATGTTACCATAGTCCTTTGTTTCTTTAATATATTATTTTTTGATTATAGTAATAATGATTCAGTGATTATCAAAATAAGAAAAAAAGAATATTTGAAATGGGTAATAAATATTAAAGTTGAAACTCCTATGTAAGCAAAATCAAACTCAAAATATACACTTTTTGTTTAAATTTTCTCCAACAGCAAGTATAAGTGAGCAGTGATATGAATTGCTGTGCTGTAAACAAGTTCATAGTTAAGTCTGTAAAAGGAGCAGTTATTTTAGTCATTTTCTGTATTAATAACTGACATTCATTTTTGACATGTATTTTTCTATAGTCTACATTACATGGATTCTCTTTTTCTCCGTATACTGTTAACAACTCTTTGTGAGGTCTTATCTTTTCTTACTGAGTTTGGTATTTTACCATTAAATGCATATATACATGGATTCAGAAACACACACCATGGGAAATGGATGGGAAGTTTTAAAATACATAAGTACCTAAAGGAAAATAAGTGTCTAAAGCCAATGAAATCAGGTCACTTATATATTTTTCTTTTCGTGGGAGATGTTTGCTTTTTATTTTAAATATACATACAGTAAATGTACTATTAAGCAGGGCTAAATAAAGCAGGTGATAGAAAAATAAAAATAAAAAAAGAGGGCCCTAAAGCTGAAAATGCAATCTGGATACAATCAGATGCCGAATGTCTGATCCAGGTACTTATCACCTGGAGAAATCTTGATTTTCTTTTTCTGCTTTAATATTGGGTATCAAAATAAGGTGAAACTCTACCGATTAAATTTCACACCATTTTAGTCCAGTAAGACATTAGTCCACCCAGACCAGACCTCACACCAATATTATTAGAATTCTGAAAGATCACTAAACAGCAACAACATCTTACTTGTGTATTCCTCCAGACCTCAGTTCTAATACCCTCAAGTCCATTTGTTGAAATGAATCAAGGAATAAATATATACTTCTGCGTGTATGCATAGACATAATTTTTCAGAGAAAACTCTCTATATATGTATGCATGCATGTATGTTTAAATATGTATATAAATATGTTCATATATTTATAATCTGTGTATGTTTTAAATGGATGTAATTTAAATATAGGATAATGCATACTGTATCTCAAAATTTCCTTCACAACTACTCTTAGCAATTAACTTTTGTTATTTCCATCATCAAAGGTAAAGAATTCTTTACTAGGTGAGGAATTAAACTCAGCCTAAGAAACACTCATTTTCTTTCTCAAAAAAAAAAAAAAAAACAAAGAAATAAGCAAAAATAGAAACCCGATGAGTCAGGCTGCCTCCCTCAACAAAGAACTGCAGATCCAATTGCCCTGAGCAGAGCAGTCTGCTGCTGATCTGGAAAAGCGCCCCACTTCAGGGGCAGCTGCAGAAAATCAAGGGACACCACTGCCTGCAAGGCCTGTTCTCTCAAACGCTATATGAGAAAGGATAGGAAACAAATACCTTTAGGAATTAGTCTTTTACTATCCTTGTCATTACACAAATTTTATACTTCCTCTCCTCTTTGCAAAAGTGCAACAACTCATTTCATCTTCACAAGCGTCTTTTACAAACAAGCCCTAGCCCAATTTAACCAGTTATAACAAATACACTGTGACACTGCAGTGACAGCAGTCCTCACCCACACCCAGGCCTCACCCTCTGGAGGCCACCTGTGCCATTTACATCATTCAATGCCAACTATCTGATTCAAAGGAATGTTTATTAATGTAACAATTAATAAACGTGATTTATATTTCAGCAAAGACAGAGGGCTTCAGAGCAACTAAGTTTTGATGGAATTTCTCAACAGTAGAATATCTTTATCTTTCGAAGGTAGGTTTCCATTTTGGAAGTAGTCAGTGCTTCATTATTAAGTATCAATTACTTAATGGCTATGTTATTATTACTATTAATATGGCAACACATTAAAACTATGATCACAATTGAAATGTAACAACAAAATTTTTCTTTGTGATCTAAAAACTAATCCTTGAACCAGTCAGTACCCCAGTCCAAAAAGAAGAGTTTCAAAAAAGTTTAATGTCATGATAGTGTATCTGAGGATTAATCAGAAGATAATTTATTGTGTACAGGACCTTGATCCCCAGCTTTCTCAAGTTCATGTAGTTGTGGCAAAGCTATAACTAAAACTAAAACTAGGTTTTTCTGAGTCCTAGGATTTTTTTTTTTCATTTTGCTCCATGTTTTTGTTTTTATTTCAGAAAATAATCTAAAATAGCTTCATGTATTTTGATGCCAATATTAAATGCTTTGGGTTGTTTAAACAAACACCTCAGTATCTTCGCACCTGTTTTATGATACTCTGCTTTTGCCTGGCAGTTTCAGGTCCCAGCTGTGTTCTCAGGAAAAAGCTACCCTAAGTTTGGCCTGTCTGTCATATGTTCACACTGTGCTTTATATTTTTAACTTAATAGCACTACTCACAATTGTAGCTAATTACTTGTAAAACTATCTATTAAATATCTGCTTCTTCCTAGATTATAAATTCCAAGGAAAGAATATTGATTCTCCTGGTCACAGATGTATTTCCAGCACCTAAAGTGGTGCCTGGAAAATATAGGTATTCAACAAATCCTTATTGAATAAAATAATAACCCCCATATTTTTTGGAAATGGAAAGAGGAGGATAGACTATGGGATTCTGGGGAACCAGCATTTTTACCTCCTTTCTATCACTACCCAGGTGTGTTTTAGTAGGCAAAGCTCAAATTTATCAGCTGTATTATGAGGCAATTTATCCAAATGTTTACTAAAATGTTCCTAAGGCATTTATATTCAGAACTTCCCTGGATAAATTTTAACTGGATAGTAACACAATTATATCACAGTTTGGGGAAACATATCATAAACCAGTAAACGGTCATTTCATTTAGCATTTGCAATTGTTCTGGGGAAACCGGTCTAGTTAGGAAGCAGGGGAAGGCAGGGTTAGGAGCCCCTGCAGTGGCATCTGGTAGACACGGACTTGAATCCTGTGTTAGGAATGTAAGAACTGTGGAAACTGGAACAGGTTATTTTACTCTCTAGGTAATTATTTTCTTATCCAGAGGAAGAGAAAGTGTATTCACCCAGCAACAGTATGAGCATTACATATGTGAAGTCCTTAACATGCAAGCTGTCTGACATGTTCTAATCACTAATTATAAGCTATTTAAATAAATTACATAAGGTAATTATCATCTATGATCTTTCATTATGTAATTGATTATTTTAAGACCTAAAGATAAATCTTATGCCGTCAAAATAATGTTAAAATTAAAATAACTGGGCATTTCAAACTAACTTGGAGATATTATTTTCTTTTGGTTGAGGGTTCTGAGAGTAGCATGCTCAAGAATGATCCAATAACAGTAGATTTTCACAGTTATGCTGAACTGATTGAAAAAGGTGAATATGGAAACAGTAAAATGGAGAAGAAAAGAAAATTACTTTGTTGTCTGGCCATTTGTCTTAGACGAACATTATTATTTGATTCCAGTTTTTTCAAGCACTGTAGTCACATCGAGAGCTCTTGAAGAACAGGATTTTGACAGATAGGGTCCAAAATGTCTATGTTACAAACTGCTGTCATAGAGTAGCGTTAGCATTAATTTAAGAGAGGTATTTAGGAAATCACCATTCAGGAGTTGAGATAGTACTTCATTGCCATGCCCATTCCATTTG
Source organism: Tamandua tetradactyla (assembly GCF_023851605.1). Lineage (NCBI taxonomy): Eukaryota > Metazoa > Chordata > Mammalia > Pilosa > Myrmecophagidae > Tamandua > Tamandua tetradactyla. Next base: position 43,484,324 of record NC_135334.1, read on the forward strand.
TCTTAGAGTTATGGCAACGGACTCTTTGAAACTTTTATGTTTCCTCTAAATGCCTGAAATGGGTCATAATGGGATACAGGGATCTTCATTCATTCAGTGTTTTCTTTAAATTCCAGTACCCATTAATCTCCTCCTCTTTTGACAGAGTAAACTCTGAAATCTTCTCCTATAGCCAGCTGGATAATGCTAACTATTACTTCTTTTAGAAATCATTGACCTTCCATAACTTACATTCCTGTGTTACACAAAAAAACAATGTCAATCAAGTTCATACTCACAGATAAATAATCTTTCTTTGTGCCTGCTATTATATTTGATCATTACATGCTAATTTGCATTCTACAAAACATTCTCCCTATACTAGAAAAATATTTTGGAAGAAGATGTCTGTTCTCTTAATATTATCAACATCCAGGTTTAAAATTAAACTCTCATTTACATTGGTAGAATCTAGCATCAGGTAAAGTTATAATTAGAAAAGGTTTTTTGTTTGTTCATTCGTTTGTTTCATGTTTCAAACCATTTCAACTTCATGAATAGGCGTTTTTAAAAAATTTTTTTAGTTTAATATAGTCACCACAGTCCATTATCAGCATAATTGTGAATTGTTTAGAAGTGGCCTGACCTGCCAGCAGTTCATATGTTGAGTGACAGGCAGGTTTGTAAAACAGCAAATGCATTTTGCTGGTGATGTGTCTCTTATTTGTGCTTAAAATTTCAGGTGATGAAATCCTTAAAATGTAGTTTAGAACTGTAAGATTAAATCTTGTCAGGTAATTTTAAACCTTTGGAAGCATAACACCATTAAAAAAACATTTTAATATCTTTGATTTTGTTCTATTCAGAACAAATTATTTTTCCAGTGTAAATATCCCTATCTTACTATGGGTCCTATCTGTGGATAGCACAATATGACAGCATTCAGACACTTGTTATCTGCAAAGGTAGCCTTCTGCATTTGTCACTAAGCAACCTTCAGAAACAATTTCTTATTATCATGCAAAATGCGTTCAGGATAAGAAATGCACACAGAGAAAATTACTCCTCTGGTGAGATATTTTGACACAAAAAAATCTTTCCTCATCAAAGATGAAAAGCACCTTGTCACTCACTTCTAATTACTGCCTCGTTTCTGTCAATGTAGAGAGAAGCCAACTCCCTGTGGCCATGTCATAGAGGCACTTACTAACATGTAGAGTTAGATTTGGGGCCTGTGGGCAATATATTCGCTGAACTCAACTGGGTCTGAACCGATGCACACTGATAGGGGTGGGTTTTAATTATAACTACTAATCTTCTTTAAAGTCGAAGAAAGGACTTGTTTTTTCTTTTTGCATGAATATTTCCTATTTCATCTTTGGTATAATGGAGACAGACCTTCCTTCCCCTAGCCTTTTCTGGAATGCCCAAGGCATTAAAGTGTAATGATTACCACAACAGTCACATTTCAAGAATCAATCTGAAGAGTTGTAAACTTATTAAACATTAAAATAAAGCATTCCCTGTTGTGTAATTGGGATTAAAATTCATAACCAAATGAGTTGGGCAGGGATGGAGGGATGTGAAGACTGAGCACAGAGAGTGATGCAAAATCACTACCTACGTGTGGAAATTATTTTCTTAAAAGAATTTTAAATCCGGCCAATAGCTTACAGCAGATTTTGTAAGCAGGGCAGAATGAAACTGAGGGAGAAAATCATCATTAAGTGAGCAAACCAGCAGCAACTCTATGAAGCCTTCCAGTAATCCCACTTTGTACTGGAGTCGGGTTCCACAGCATCTTATTGGAGAATCTATCAATGATGAAGGTCGATGGGATTCAGGAACTAGAAGACTTTCTCTGGTAACTTGAAGCTTATGGTGTCAATTGTTTAAACCTCCTTAATACCCAATCCCCAAGGCTGATTCTGGCGGAAAAGAATTTCCACGGGAAAGCATCCATGACGTATTATCAGAGGAATACATGATTTATAAAATTGCTTGTACTTGACGTATTATCAGAGGAATACATGATTTATAAAATTGCTTGTACTTCCTGACCATCATCTTATTGATATTTGCATTGATATCATTTTTTTTGACTCAAATCAATTATACTACATTTGGTCAGATATTTCTAAAAGTAGTGAAATGCATTCATTCAGCAAACTTTTACTGAAGGCCTGTTATGTGTGAGATGTCACACTAGGCACTGGAAATTCAAAGTTCAATTGGAAACAATCTGTGCCCTTAAGGAACTAAAGTTATTTCATAGGACACCTCCATTATTTAGAAACCGAGCATCAGGATTAGAGCTAGAGTCAAACCTTTTTCTGAAATCAGGAGGACACTTACTAGAAATTAAATTAATTTGCAAGTTCATTCAGTATTAATGCCCAGCTGTAATATTGGACTGCCTCTAACCCACTCTAAAATCATTTTCTTCACTCTCAGAGGCAGCATGGAAGGATATAAACCCACAAATTGAGTTGGAAGATGTAGGGGCAGATTTGTTTGTCATGCCTCTTATTAAAAGTGTAAACTTTAAAAATATCTATTTTACCTATGACAACAATGATAGCTATCATTTATTGAATATTTTATATATGTTAGCATGCTGTTAAATGTTTATATGTTTCTTAACCCACCTATGAGAACTATGCCGGCATTATACTCACTTTACAGATGAGAAGGAAAATTGAGGGTTAGAGTGATGAGATGATGAATAATATTATACTGTATCAAGTGCTAAGTAGCTGAGCTGGAAAATAGCGTGAAGCCAGGTCAGCATGACAGTAAAGTCCATGCTATTAGTCTATATGCCACTTGGCCTCTTTGTGTTCATATAATTTAGGTTTTCATTCTATTTCACCTAAGTGAATGCAACAACCTCCCAAGTACTGTCTCTGCCTCCAGTTTTTCCTCCTCTCATGGCTATTTATATTGAGCTACCAGAGTGATCTACTTAAAATATAAAACTGTGAAGTGGTATCTCATTTACATGCACTAGGGAGGTATTTATTTAAAAAAAAATTAGAGTAGATGGGGGAGAACATGGAAAAATTGGAATTGTTATACATTGTTGGTGGGATGTTAAAATGGTACAGGCACTGTGGAAATCAGTTTGGTGGTTACTCAGAAAGTTGAACATAGAATTACTATTACTATATGTAGTAGCTTGGAGCTCTATAGCCCCCCAAATAAGGATTAAACTTATTCCATTCCTGTGGGTGTGAACCCTTGGCAAAAAGACCTTTTGATAAGGTTACTTCAGTGAAGGTGTGACCCAGCTTAAGGATGGGAATCAATTCCATTACTGAAGGCCATATAGGAAAGTGAGAGGGAGAGAAAGCTGGATGAAACAGCTAGAAGCTGAAGGTCAACCGAGCCTGGCAGAGAAAGGGGAAGCCAAGAGAGGCTGCCATGTGCATTGCCACCTGACTGAAAAGCCAAAGACCAAGGATCACAGGCAGCAAGCCCCAGAAAGCCAGTCTTCTGGGAGGACTGATTTTGGACTTCTCCTAGCCTCAAAGCTGTGAGCCAATAAATTCCCATGGTTTAAGCCAACCCATTGCAATGCATTTATTTTGGCACCTAGGAAACTAACGTGCTGTATGACCTGAAAATCCTATTTCTTTGCATAAACCCCAAAGAACTGAAAACAAGGACTCAAATAGATATTTTTAGACCAATGTTCAAAGCAGAATTGTTCACAATATCCAAAAGGTAGTAGCAACCCAAGCATTCTTCAACAGAGGCGTGGATAAACAAAATGCTGTATATATGCACAAAGGAATATTATTCAGTCATAAAAAGAAAGAAATTCTGGCACATGCTACAACATGGATGAGCCCTGAAGTCATTATGTTGAGTGAATTAAAAAGCATGCAAAAGGGCGGGCCACGGTGGCTCAGCAGGCAAGAATGCTTGCCTGCCATGCCAGAGGACCCAGGTTCGATTCCCGGTGCCTGCCCATGTTAAAAAAAAAAAAAAAAAAAGCATGCAAAAAGACAGAGTTGTCTGATCTCACTGAGATGAAATACTTAGTAAAGCAAATCCACAGAAAGAGATAGTGGATTACAGATTATCAGAGGCTGGAGGCTGCAGGGACTAGGAAGCTATGGTTTAGGAGGTACAGAGTTTCTGCTCGAGGTCATGAAAGTTTGGATAACGGATGCTGGTGATGGTAGCACAATACTGTGACTGCAATTAACACCACTGAATTGTATACTTGAAAGTGTTTAAAATAGGAAATTTGAGTTCCACATGTATCACTACAATTAAAAAGTTGAAAAATATAAATCTAGCCAAATTTTATTGTTGATTAAAATCCCTCATTACATCATATGGACCTTCTAAGAGGAGACATTCTCTAAGACACAAATATCCACCTCCACCAAAACTCATAAATCAAGTCATTACTCTCAACATATCATGGTTATCCTTTTCTCCAGGGACTTCACTACTATCATGCACATGCCCAGTAATTTAATCACATTGAGAAATGAAGGTATCATGTTCTAATAAAATGATTGGAGGCTTCTTCTAAACGTGAATCCAAGTTTTTATAAAACCTTTGGATTCTGCATTTTTGGCACTATCAATGGTTAAAATATTAAATAATGTTGAACCGCTCTCTTCTTGTCCTATGAACTAATTGAGAATGGTAGAAGGAAGGACAGATCTTTTTTTACCTTTCCTTACTGAAGTTGCCAATCCATTTCCTCTGACCAAATTTCAGATCAGTGAGATTATTGAGTTAATTTTAGCATGGAGTTGGCTTATATGAGAACATTTACACACAACTGGGTGCACATCAATGAGCAAAATATTCTAGATATATGTTAGAGGAGCTAGAAAAAAATTAGCATGTTATGCTAATCTCATAACCACCTGAGTGAGTGGAAAAAGAGATTTTATTATTGCTGTGAACTGCGACACTTAGCAAAGTTAATACAGCATATTGATGTTTCATATTGAGCTTTGCAAACAAGCAATTCAATTTAAAATCCATCTAGTTAAAAACAAAAGGATAATTATCATGTTAATTATAATCTTGATTTATAAAAACAACTTTTCACTAATATTGCATCATTCCTAAATTTTATCAGATTATTTTATTTCTTTTCTCTCTAAGTCCCATGGCATTTTTGCATGAAAATTTGCTGTTTTAAAATGGTAAGAATCTGAATTCTCTTTAGTAAAGGTGATAAGCTGGAAATTGATACACTTTTGTTCTACTCTGTGCAGATCATTTTATAAATACCCTCTCTTTTAGCTGTTCTGACATGTGAGAGCAGGAGTTATCTTTGCTGTTTTGCAAGGCACAACATAGCAAATGACAATTCCAGAATAAAAACTATCACAATTATGAAATATTATTCCCTATTTTTCATGTGATAGAATTTATTATTTGCTCACAATTACTTTTCCCTCTCTACCCTTGCCTTTTTCTCTTCCTCTTTGGTCTTGGGCATGGCCAAGAATTTAGCATTGACCAATGAAATATGGGTGAAATTGACAGTGGGAGAGTTCATCCTTGGGAAAGGTTTGGAAAAGATTGTGTGTTTCCACCCTCCCTCTTGATGTTGCCCACTACAACAGAGAACATATACCCAATGAGGGATGTTCTTTAGCCTGGGTTCTGGATGGAGGTGATGATGCATGGAGCATCTTCACATCATGGCAGACTACAAAGCAAATTTAGGACTGTCATTTCAGCAAAAACTTCTGTGGCATCCAACTTGGGCAAAATACTATTCAAAACATGGGGCTTTACAAAAGATGTACAGTAAGGTCCCTGCCCTCAAGTGTCATGGACTCTTATGAGGGGAGGCAGATTCCCTTAGGAGGGGAGGAGGGCTGTGTATTAGCAAGAGAACTCTTAGAACAATTCTTCTATTCTTCTCCAAAACCAATAATAATTTCAAATATGGAGTGAACAATTAATTTATACTTGATGTTTGATAAATTAATTTATATCAAAAGAAAGGAAGGAAGAGAGGGAGGGAGGGCAGGAGAAAAGGAGGAACCTATGGTCTTTTGAAGCTATATGTACCCAAGAAAACTATGTTCTTAAATCTAATCCATTCCTGTGGGTGTAAACCCACTGCAAATAGGACATTCTGATGAGATTATTTCAGTTAAGGTGTGTTTTACCTCAATTAAGGTGGGTATTAATCTTATTATTTGAGTCCTTTATAAAAGAATGAAATTCAGACACACATAGAAAAAGTCACAAAAGTAAGAAGCTATTTAGTAATATATATGCATTAGTAATATTTAGAATATATATGTATATATATTTATATATATATATAGCATATATACATATATGCTTAGGAAATTGGGTCGCATGTGCAACATTTAGTTTGATTAAAATAAAACATTTCATTTTAAATTAAAGAATTAACTTATGTGATTGACAGAACTTTCCAGAGGGTCAGATGGATCCCTTTGCTGTCAAACGAGTTAGAAACTTATAGCTGGAGCATTCAGTGAACAGAAAACAAAACTGATTTCGTGGCCTACTATTTTTCCTTTCCAAAGTCAATGGCTTTATGACTGTTTTTAACTCTAAACCAAAGCAAATAGAGCTGACTAGCTGGCATCTAGAACTTAGTCATTTCATTCTTTCAAAGGAAAAATTAGTAGGGTCTTAATACTGATAGTAGACACATATAGAACTACTTCTATCAAAGATGAAAGGTGGTGGGTGGGTGGGAAGAGAATATCGTCTCCTTTTCTACTTAACCCAATTTCTGAGTGTCCTCTATTGTCAGATAACAATGAATATAGTTAAATTTATTATAGCTCTCTCCTTTCAGAAATCATTTTCACAAAATCTCACCCTGATTTATACAAGTGGGCCAATACCCATTATGATAAAAATGTATGATCTGTCAATTTTGCATATAATAAAGAGCCCATTCTTGAATTCTAATATTTCTGGGGAGTCTTCTTCCCTCCACTCTCATCGTCAAAGCTGTGTCAGTTATTTGTGTTGTCAACAAACCCCCTGTTATGTAAGTATGTGACTACTGTATTGAAATTTACCAGGGAATTCTGTGAAATCAAGTATATATTTGTGTAATTTATTTTCAGTAAAAAGATATATATGGCATATCATTCAGCTATTTCTATTGCTAACATTTATTGAGTCCCAGCTACACACCATAGATTATATTAGGTATGGGGGGGTACGGTTTGGAGGATGATGACAGGTTAAAAAGGTAAATGGGGCTTCAGAAGTCCCAAGGTGTTAGTAAAAAGGAAGTGGATTTGGAGATATATAGCTGCGAGTCCATATACCATACTATCCCTGACCAATTACATACCTTTTGGAAATTCCTTAAGCTCTCTGAGTTTCAGTTCCTCACCTTTAAATAGGAATATGGAAATCTACCTAACTGTATTGTTAAATTGACTTAAATTAAATAAAATTAAATTAAAATCTGGCACAAACTAAGAAACAGAATGATTGTTAGTTTCCTTCTGTGCTTGATAATTTTGAAGCTTGGTATAATCTACATCTGTTTACTAGTCATTTAAATAAAGACTATTTCATTCTTCAAAATGTTGAGGTAAGATAGTCTTTAAAAATAGAAACTTCATTTAAAACCAAATAAAGAGCCTAATTATTTCCTGAATCAAATCTTGCCAAATGAGGAAGCACAGTTACTGAAATAATAATCCCATTAATATGAGTGACTAAATATAATGCTGTTTTCTCCCGTGTTCTCACGAGCATTTATCCAATGTGCTTTTAATATTCACATATTAAAAAGCAGTATTATATTTCCCTTGCATTATTATTAAAGGCAAACATCCCCTAAGAACAGTGATCATACCAGTGACAGATTTTGTCCTTATTTTCTCACCAGAGATTTTGTAAACTGCAGCAGAGATTACAGTTCATACACCTGCCTGGTTAAATGCTATATATCAATCACATAGTAAATGCTAAATAAACAGTGGTTATAATTATTAATTTGACACATGCTCATGTTTGATTTGTAGAACTCTGAAGCTATACAATTTTGTTTAAAGATTGTTTCTACCATCAGGGACTCTGCAAGCTATATTAACATTTCTTTGGGTTAAGACTTTATACTTAACATATAGAAAACATGTCCCTTTTGGAATTATATGGAACATGACAGGCACATTTGGGCCTGTAGTATGGATCACTGCCTAAAGGGGACCTGGGTCAACTGTAAAAATAGAAAAATATCTAGGAACCAAAACCTGATTAAAGACACGAGGTCATTGAAAAAAATCACTTTTTGCAATTTTGCCAAAGTTAATCCAAAAAGAGCAAAGATTAAAAATTTTTGTATTGTTTTTTGGTTTTGCTATATACTCAATTAAATGAGAAAATAACATTTATCACAATCATGGGTATCAAAATACTGTACGTTTCCCAGATTACATAAACCCCCTTTCCATGGCCCCTTCCCTTCCACCTATAGTATGTTCCACGGATAAAAAAAAAAAGCTCTACAGTTCTGTGTTTTTGTGGCTGCCATATAATACTCTAGATACACTGCTGTTTTCAAGGGGTTACTGTGGATTGACATTATCCTATTTCATCTGGTCTCATTGAAACAGGTCCTAGAGAAGAGACTTCTAGAGCACTGGATTTATTTCTTCATGCATTCATTAATTATTCCAAAATATATTTATTCAATGCTGAGTGTCATTTGGGTAAGATTTACATACTGAGAATGTGCTATTGAAGCAAAACAAAAGCATCCATGATATTGGGGGAGACAGACGATAAATAAACAAAAGAAATAAATAATATAGGTATTGATAGGTGCAGTCAAGAAATATTAATCATCATAGGATAGATAAGAAGTAGAAATTGTGTTACTTTAGATATCAGAGTGAAGAAAGGCCCCTTTGAAGAGGTAACCCTTTGATCAAAAATTTGAATGAAATGAGGGAACAAGTTATGAGTCGGGGGCATTCGAGGCAGACGTATAGCAATTCAAAAGCCTTGTGACACAACATGCTTGGTGTGTGTAAGGGACAGGAAGGAGGACTGGGCATCCACAGCAGAGTGAATAAAGGAGTGTGTGGTAAGAAGAAAGAATAGAGATAGCCAGGAACCACAGATCATAAAGGTCCTAGAGGCCATGGTAAGGACTTCTGTTTTGTTTTGTTTAATTTTATTTTGTTTTTGTGATTTGCCACTATAGACAGGTTTTGAGCAAAGAATTGTTACAATCAGATTTATATCTTAAAAACTCACTTTTGCTTCTCTGAAGCAAATAGACAAGGGAAGGAAAGGTGGAAATAGAAGACCAGTTGAAAGGTAACTGCTATAGTTGAGGAGCGAGATGATGGTGATTAGACTCTAGGGAAGGATATAAAAAGCCACCACATCATGGAATATATTAAAGGTATTGCTGACAAAATTTACTTATGCCCTGTGGGTTGTGAGAAGAAAGGAGGTGTCTTTAATAGCTCCTTTTTAAAAATTATTCTCAATTAGAGGGACATGGAAATTTCCATCTGCATTAAAGTTGTCCTCGGTTGTCTTTCATAAATCTCTAAAATGCACTAAAATCCTTAGAGTAATCTACAGCTTCATTGGGACTTTGGGAAATTTTTCAGGAACTCTGAACTTATCTGGGTCTAAACCAGAACCCCTGGAGCTTTACGCGATGAGCAACTCTATTGGAAATATGTCCAAAGTGAACAATCAAGAAGAATCTTGAGTGGAAGAGTATCATAATATTTCACGGCTCACTAACGTACTTTATAATAGCATAAATTTTCATCTCCTCATGTGTTTTAGTTTGCCAAGGCTTCTACGAAAAATATCACAAAATGAGTTGCCTTAGACAATAGGAATTTCTGGTCTCACCATTTTGGAGGCCAGAGAGTAAAAAATCTGGGTGTCTACAGGGCATGTTTTCTCCCAGATTCTATAGCATTGTGGTGCTGGCTCGCAACAGTTGTTGGAGCTCCTTGGTTTCCATCTGGCAATCTGTCTCCTTTGTCTTTTCCAGTGGGTCTCTCTGACCTCTGGCTTCTCCTGATTGACTACATCTGAATTTTCTTTGCTCATACTTTGCTCATCAGGCCTCCGTTCCTATGGATTATGATCTACCCTGATTTAATTTGGCTTTGTTTAAATAGTATATTTGATGATCCTATTCACAGATGAATCCATCCCTTAATTAAAATCACATTTTCAATGGTCCTGTGTACAAAAGAGTTCACACCCAACAGGAATTCAGAGTAAGACTTGGACATGTCTTTCATGGAGTATAGGATTCAATCCCCAAAACATGTTCGTGTGCACTGATGTACAACTATATACAAATGAGCATATGCTAGACTGAAGGAATATAATAAGAGACTGAGGGAAAACCTAATTAATTGCCCATAAGAAAACCATATTCTGGGGGAGGTAACATAATATTTAGTCCAATTATTAATCACTGTTTTGGAATGTGCTATTATTTTAAAAAGTAGTCATTCATGCGAAAAGTTCATTCGTATAAGCATCAGTGTTCTTCAGGATTGACAGAATGCCATAATGCTGACAGGTCAGAATGCCAACATTTACCAACCAACCAGATAACTAAAAAGCAACCTTCACACAGGGGTAAACATTTATCTTTGAATCAGTTACTTGTAAACATGAATACCCTTTGCTATTTGCACAACTATTGTATTGACAATGTCATTAATAGATTCAGAATGATAGTGACACCAAACACAGATATGACTTGGCTAATCAAACAAGGTTTGCTTATCCAATGGCTAGGGAAAACAGTCAGTGGAATCAGGATAAACAGCAGAAAGATCAGCGACATGCTCTAGTGACAGAGTTGCAAAAGTCCAGCAAGTCCCATTTGGCCTTGCTGGTAGAGCAGAATTACAGATGATAAGTCTGACTGAAAGAGGTACTTCTATTTAGACTTACCTTAAATACATGAGGTTAAATCATGACCACAGCTCAGTCTTTCCTGTATGTATTTGGGTGACCACAGCAACTGGATTTGGTGTATCCTATGTGTTTCAGTGTTGTAAAATGCAGTATAACTGCTGGATACAGTAGTAGTCCATATGCACAGACCAGAACAAAATTACCACTGATCACTCAGCTCCCCCAAATAATAGCTTGGGGCCAAACACACAACCCAATTTAACTCTGTAGAATGAAAAAAAAAAAAAAAGTCATTTACCCAGACTTCCATGAGTCCTACTAGTGGCAAAGACTTTATATTCTATTAATAATTCGTAGAACATAAATGCAAATGGAGTTAAGTTTTCATTAGTTTGAAGGAGACACCAAGAATTGATAAAAGTGGACTGAGTCAAATTAGAAATTAATAAAATGTGTTCATATTTCTTTCCTACCCTGTCCAACATGTGGACAGACTGAAACACAGGTACTGATAGAGATAAATATGTGAAATGGGCCCCCTCACTTCCACAGACCACAGGGCTCATAGGAGATCCTCAGGTTTACTGAGGGGCTGGAAATGGTAGCAGGTGGCTGGTGATGGCAAAGGAAGGAAGGAATTTGCAGGTGATACAAAGCCCAGAACCTAGGGGATCTGTGGTATGAGCAGAAGCCTGAAAGGGGGCCCTGGTCAGGAAGAACTGCAGCGAAGGAGGCGAGACAGGACCAAGCCCGCTGTGGCAGCTGGAACAGGGTGATGCTGACAGGCGGAACAACCAGCTTCGACCCCAAGGACAGCACACAGACCAGTCCCTTCTTCTCCCTTTCTCACCCCCATGAAGATATCTAAGCTCCCACTTCTTCCCACACACTTCTTAGAAAAGAGTGAAGCAGATAATGCCTCCTGATCAGGAAGATAATGTTGTTAAGGGGTTCTATGAATTGACTGAATATTTAATCATGCAGAAAATGGGTAAAATCAAGGAGAATGAGTTTTCTTTATTTAGAAAGTATAATTTTTTTTTCTGATTTCCTTTAACCTGGCTTTAGGAATAGGGGCTCCAAAGCCACGAGAGATCAGTTGTAGAAAATAAAGGAAACTAAAATTTTGGTTCATCTGATTTATCATGAATAAATGTTTCTCTTTCTATACTCATTATTGTTGCTGTCATATAAATTATAAGAGCGAGGTGAGAGAAATTTGTAAAATGCATAAAAGAAAAGGAACCATAAAAATCATTTCAGATACAGTCTTACTGTTAAAAATAACCATCTGTGCATGAGATAGTCAATTTAAAGAATGAGCTACTCCATCTAAAATCGGCATTCTAAATAGAAAACACTTATTTTCAGATGGCCTTTTTCAGTGTTGTCAGGTCACTCACAGCTTCTCAGAAAGGCAGCCTCTGGACCAACAGAGGAAGTCTATTCGTAATCCTGGATATTCATGCAGCTATCAAATATAAATCTGACACACTGAAGAGTTCTTGACTTTCAAGTTTCATTTAACGCTGGGCGTTTCATGTCTCAGTCTGTGTTGTACATGGCATATGTCCATCTCTATTAATACCATTTGTCCTGTCAATGTCATCTGCTTTAGATTCCGATTTCCTAAGCAGAAGCAAAGCCTGTTCGGCAGGAGAGTAAAAGCAAATGTTATAACCCTTTGCTACATTCTAATCCAGTCCAGGCAACAGTGGATATTTAAGTCGATATTTTCAAACTCAAGCTGCACTAGAGAGCTGGGGCTCCTTGGAAGATGCCTAGTCTGTTTCGTAGGAGAATTATGAAATGGTTGTAATGTTTTGGCATTCTCTATTCAGATGATAGCCTCCATGATATTGAAATCCACATTTCCTTCAAACTTGATTTATATAGCACTTCCTTGGAGAAATTACAATACTGCATTCGATTTGGGGAGCTGCTCATGGACAGCAATACACTAACGGGACCACATTAGGAATAACCCTGTGTTTGTGTGTTTATTTGCTTATACCATAATTAATTTCAGAAAAATATTGATGTTTAACTATTTTATCTATAAACTCTACTAAGACATTATAGGTTAAATGCAACAATAAGCTTTTTAAATGAAAGGAAAATAAGATATAGGTATAGAATGAAGAATGGCTTACACAAAAAACTGTATTTCTCTTGAGTCAGACAAACCTGAATTTGATTATCAACTTCATCTCTCAAAGGATGCACATTCTTGGTAGGACAAGTAGTTAAACTCTCCAAGCATTATTATTGTCTATTTCTAAAGAGAGGCAATGAGTCTTAATGTCATGTTTGTTGTGACTACTGAAATAATATAGTCAAAGCACTTAGGCTAGTATTTGACTTACTTTAGTATTAGTACATAATAAAGTCCCAAAATTACTAGCATAAAAAGAAGTTAATATGGGACTCTTTCTGTCTTTGTTTCAGGAGAGAACGCATGACATAAGGGAAATGACAAATGTTGCATATTCTAAAGTGAAGTGGTTTTCAATCAACTTTAGTCACAATGAACTGAGCAAAAAACATCAGCCTTTACAAAATATTGGAAAGGCCAAGAGAAAAGGTGGAGACTGGAAAGAAAACTTCATTAAAGAAATGTAAGTACACTGTGAGTCCTCTCCAATCCATGAAGAAGGCAGCAGATCTTCTCCCCTTACGTTAAGATTTATGAGTGGGGAGTAAAAAATATACTAGGAGTGCTGGACACACGGTCTCTGAAGCCTGTAGGTCAGAAGGCACCATTTCTTATTCATACCTGAGAAACAAAGTGAGTAGGAGGCTATGTGAAGGGGCCTGTAATAGCAGATCATAGGGACAGGGATGGGAAGTAATTGCATGGCCACTAGAAAGGGCCATAGGTATGTATTTTCCATAAACCATGCCGATCTGAAGTAACCTCATCAAAAGGTCCTACTTACAATAGGTTTACACCCACAGGAATGGATTAACTTTAAGGACATGAGTTTCCGGGGTACATATAGTTCCAAACCACCACAGGCGTCCCAGTAAGTTCTCTTATATACCACCTGAATTATCAATCCCCTACCCCAATTCCAAGAAATAACCATTGTTCTGATTTTTTCCAACATAAATTACTTTCACATGTTCTAGATTTAATTTAAATGGCATCGTACAGAATAAACTCTTTTGGGTAAAGTTTCTTTCACAGAGTATAGTATGTTTTTATACCCATCCATGCTATTGCTTATATCAGTAGTTTTTTTCCTTCTTGTTGCTTAATATGAATACACTTTGTATGAATACAATTTAATTTGCCAATCAATTTATTTTTGGTGGACACCAGTTTTAGGCTAGTATGAATAAACCTGTGTTATGGTCATTCTTGGAAAAAGTCTTCTTGCAGATATATGTTTCAATTTACATAGGATAAATTCCTAGAAGTGGAATTGCTGGGCCATAGTTAAGTGTGTGCTTAGCTTTATAATAAACTGCAGTAACTTTTTCCAAAGTGGTTGCACCATTTTATACCTTCCACCCATTTTATGCACCCCCCACCCCCACAAATGCACAAACATTCTAGTCTGGCAATCATCTTGCCAACATTTGATGTTTTCAGAGTTTTGTTTGTTTATCTTCAGAGTTTTTCAAATGTATTTTGTTTTCTTTTGTTAATTTTACGCATTCAGGTGGATGTGTATATTTTGTTTTGTTATGTTTGTTCTACACAGCATTTCTCAAAAGCCAAAAGTGGCTGCTAAAAATGTGATATCACATTGATTACACAGGCATGAAATACTTTGTGGTTCCAAGTGTTTCAGAGCATTAAAACTAAACAATTATCATTGCTGCTAGGTGACAGCTCACGTTCAAAGTTCACGAGGTAAACTTTTTTTTTTACTTTCCACATTTTATTTACATTTTACGACTAACCTTAATTTCAAAATCACATATCCATACACCTATTTCCTTTTAGATGATTTCACTTAAACTTCAAAGCATGATTTGTTAAACAAAGACTAAACAAATATTTGCCATGTGTGTTACTAGTTACACACAGGGAACAGCATTTAACAGAAATTCACTGACACTCCCAAACGTTTTTTATTATAAATACAGGTATCAAAACAATCCCGAACATATTTTTTATACTCATAGCACTCACAATGCTTCAAAAATTAATACAATTCACAACAATATTCATTATACCTACTACTTTAAACAATTAAAACTGAAGCTCTCTCATTAAGCAAGTGGATAAATCATGTCATTTATGTTTTCTCTTCTTGAAATTAGTTTTCAGACACACATATCCTTCCACAGCAATCTGATGCTCCTTGCTGTGCTTTTCTTTTCTTTTTTCATGGGCAGGCACCAGGAATTGAACCAAGGGCTCAACCATGGCAATTGCCATGTTTTTCTCTGGTAAACCTGAATTCTACTTTGAGCACTCCTGGTATATGCTTAAATGACAGTGCCTTGGTAAGAGAAAAAAAGAATTATGCTGCATTTTTCCTCCCGTTACCTGAAAACATAATGGGTATACACATATTAAATATATTCTTACAAATGTCCAGGTGATGTTTACCAGATGGAATTCTTTTACTTTATGTGTGGATATTCTGCATTGTGATACTTAATCAAGACAGTAACCTGAGTAGAAAGTTGTTGATTTAATATGAATTTGAACTCCACTAAAATTGATTGCTGTATGTTTGTCCTTCTGGTGGCTGTGGAATCTTCATATTTTCTTTTGCCATCATTAGATGTCTTAGGTCTTGAAGTACAACTTTAATATGATACAAATTTTGCCATTTTGTTAACACTGGTATGTGCTGTGCATCCATCATTCACTGGAATTATTCATTCCATTCAAATTAAGTTTTGTGATAAATCTAACTGATGGAGGTGCTTCTGGGTATTTAGGTCTATACCTTACTTTCAGGCTATATATTCTGTTTTCATAATTTGTCTGTGGAGCTCACCTGCCATCTTCTTCTGCAGCCCAAACCCACAAAGGAGATTTTTAAATGGATGCCAAGTAACAAGATCATTCAAAAAATTATTTTTCACATTTCTTTACTCTATCACCTTCAGGCAATTTTAGGAATATATGCCTTTAATATATTCAGGAAATCTCTGGGACTACTATGTCCATTGCTAAAACTAAAGGAAAATGAAAACTTTTTGCTCATAATAGAAATTTTACTTTTTAAAACCTAAGAGACCAGGGGTCAGAAGTTGATAGATTACTCTAGAATTCTAGCCTCCAGCATAGAAATACAAGTACACACCTACACATTTATCCATCTCTTGATCCATTCATCAGATATCTCACGTGCCACCATATCATGTTCTTCAATGAGGTTATGCAGAACTTTTCCAGTTAATTTTATGTAATCCTTCTAAAATTGTGTTCCATAAGAAACAAACTTCTTGTTCTTCAGAATCTCCAGATGGCCTCAAATAGATCTGCCATTCCAGTGTTCAGTCTCTCCCAAATGATCACCCCATGTGTAGCTATAATAAATAAAGGTTAAAAGATCATAAACAAGACCATATGCCAAAACATGTTTTGTAGACCTTGACAGTGGGAATGTAGGGGCTGAGTCCGACAATATCTAGCTTGTCAAGAAACCAGATAAAATCTTAGGGGAAAAAAAGGAATTCTGCTATATAAGCTGGGGTGGCAAACAGCAATTCCCTTTAGGATGGTGGGAGAAGAGTAGCTAGTTCCTGCTAAAAATCTTCCTTGGCTGTCAGAAAAATAAGTCTTCAAGCATGACTATGGAGTATTATCAATAGTACATATGTTAAATTCCCTCAGAACATCTGTCTGTCATTCAATTCTTGGCTCTTATGTTATCTTCTCAAGAGGATTTCTGATACAATCCCAAATTCAGTCTATCTCTATTCATTTCTCTCTATAGCACCTGTCACCTTCTACCAACTTTGTAATTTATTTATTCATTTCATTTACTGGATGAACTTGCCAACTAGAATATATGCTTTGTGATGGCAGTTATTTTCATTTACTATGTTTGCTAATTGCTATGCTCAACCTGCAGAGCCTTTGGCACACAATGCTCAGCATACATTTGGGGTATTACTGCATGAATGAATGTGACCCAATGTGCATAGATGAATTCTACCTATGCACAAGCTGGGTCACATTGAAAGAGAAAAATTTATATGGTTGTTATGCATACTTTAGGTAGTCTTCCAGAGAGCATAATTTAAAACCATAGATCTTATTACTATATACCAGTACACATATACATATAAAGTCACTGTCAACCATGAAGTCATGGAGCTTAGCTCATCTGGACCAAACAGAGCACAACTAACCAGCGGTAGATGGGTCTGCAGGATCTGTAGTGTGTATGGGATTAAAGTGCAAATTAGCAGGACTTACCACAGAATAGCTTATCAATATTTGAACATTTTGGTACTTGATATCCTCGTAACGAAAATTTACCTCCAAATTTTAGGCTAAGAAGTCACTGTTTTGTCTTAAGAATTACAACTACTTGGATTTTTAGATTTTCAGCACATACATTTTTTGTGCTGAATTATTCATAATGTCTATGTGCTGGTCTTTAAAACAACCAATAAAGTCTCAATTATGAAAAAAACAAAGCTATGTGGTAGTAGCAGAGTTGTCTAGGACTTGAAGATTGAACAAGTCACACTTCAATATTTGTGACTTCTTCAGGAAATGCCATTTTCTATCTTTGAAAGACGAATTAATAGCAGCAATCCTTTTGTGCCACTATTTAAATGTAATCTTTTAGTAATCTAATGAATTATTACTCCAAAAAAGTAACATATAGTATGTATTAATGATAATTTAAACACATAAACAGCTACATCTGTTAACATATTCCCTGTATTTGCTCAAAATCTGAAGGAGAGTATTTTTGCTTACCACAAACTCCACACCTTGACCACATTCCTAAAGTAATTCACTTAACTTAGTGTCAATAACAGAGTGATGACCTTTCATAATCACATTTAGCATTTTACAATGGGAAAGAATGGTGGAATAGATTAGCAAGAGTTACACTCACAGAAACAACCCCTACCCATCTCAGTTGCAAAAATAATTAGGGACAATTCATAGCAGAATTATCATTTAGTTATATGAAATTGCAAATATATACTAAGTGCGCTGCTTACCCTAATTATGTATCTTTGTAATGTATTTTTTTTATCATTCCAGTAATATAAAATGCAAAATAGATTGATCTCAGACAAGATTCATGAAAAAGAGTTTCTCACCAGCCCAAGAAAAGTGACTATGTCTATATGCTTAATAGGCAAAGGGATTTTAAACATAGCTTATTATTTTATGAGTACTTACTAAAGCTTATATTCTATTTACTGATATATACTATTATACTGAATACTTATCATCCTGGTGGGTTGAGACTATAAGGCTTGAGATCCATTTGTCTCCTTTTTTCTCTTTTTTGGAAACTGGCAACACTGTCCCAAGACCCATGGCATTCTTATATTCCTTGATAAGGATATCCTTTTCAAGTTACTGGAGAATAACAAAGAGCAGGAATATCTCCAGAATACATTACTGGCCATGTTGCAGGACTGTTTCAACAGGCTAGAGACAAAGCCAAGAAAGTAACCGGGATTGTGATGGAATTCAAAACACTGGCACAAAAGAAGTAGCTGAAGGCCTATTTCATTGAAGAAATCGGACATACTAAGCTTGGAGATGTAAAACCATTGTCAGAACATTACAGATACATACATTCTAGATTTGGTAAATTGAATAAATGAGCTAATAATGCATACAAAATAGTTTTCATAGAGCCTGGTACACAGAAATCACTCAGTGAAATTTAGCTGGTTCTGAGTCAAACGGCAACATTTGAATTGTTCCACCCTAACTTCTTAAAGAATAGAACAAAACCCAATCGATGAAAGTCATAACAATGAAAGTTCTGTCCCAAATAAAATGACAATTTCTTGAAGCAAAATGAAAAGGATACTGTTATTTATCTTGAGAAACGGTGATGATTGGGGATATTATAGGGAAACTTCAAGGGTCAAGCGTAGCCATATTTGGTGATTTTTGAAAGTTTCTTTTAGTTTAGAGTTACTGTGATTTTAAGACATAAACATCCTATTTAAAATTTGAAGCTTTTTGATTGCAATGTGGACAAAATATTTTATAAGAAAGATACATACAGATGTATGCATATACAGATAGATAATCACAATATGGCTTACCCACAACACAGTGCCAACTCATAGAAGTTGTAAAAGCAGCCTGAACTTGAAATGCAATGTTCAAGCACAGCAAAATAATTTAAACA
The DNA here is from genome assembly GCF_023851605.1 of Tamandua tetradactyla. NCBI lineage: Eukaryota > Metazoa > Chordata > Mammalia > Pilosa > Myrmecophagidae > Tamandua > Tamandua tetradactyla. Next base: position 43,503,524 of record NC_135334.1, read on the forward strand.
TTCAGTGGAACAAAACAAATCCAAATAATTATAAAATGTAGGTCAGAATTTAAAAGCATTGTTTTGAAGATGACTAATATTTTACTTTATAGATTTTGATGCCTATTTAAACATTAACGTTTTGATTTGCAAAACACTTATTTAAATGCAGTTTTAGAATATGGGCATCTTTAGTTCTAAAACTATTACAGAATACATTACTTTTTGTACAGTTAAGAAAAATATAAAAGTGGAGCTACATATGAGTAATAATAAGTTAAGATGCGAACTCATTTGTGAATAGGATCTTTGAAGGTCCTGTTTAGATGAAGCCAGATTGAATCAGGGGGGACCTTTGCCAAATGACTGGAGTTCTCATAAACAAAGGAAATTCAGACGCAGCCACTCAGCTGAAATTAGAAACCGGAAGAAGCTAGAAGACATGGAAGGCAGAAGTCAGAGAAAGCCAGAGGAAGAAATCAGACTCCAGAAGTAATGAAAAACCAAAAGAGAAGATGCAAGGAGGAAGAGATAGCCATGTGTAAGAATTTTGCTGGACGACTATGGACTTTGGAGAACTCACACCTTGCCAATGTCTTGCAAGACGTTGGACTTTCAGCCTCTGAAACCTTGAGACAATAAATGTCTTCTCTTGCTTAAGCCAACCCACTATACGGTATTTGTGAGAGCAGCTCTGGCAAACTAAGACACTGGGTCTCCTGAATAAGTCATTTCACCCTTGTCCATACATATCATCCAAATAATATATTGCTCATGAGTGCTCTCTAGATTAGAGATCATAAGATAGATTTTCAGTTTTTCATTTAAATTTTCTTACTATATAATTATTTTATTTTTCCCTTATTTACAAGAATTGGTTTGTACTTTTCAGGTACATTTATATTCATTTTTTCTTTTTTTATAATGAAAGACAAAATGAAAAACATCATATTTGCTTTCAAAGGATCAATTTTTAATGTAACGGAGATAAACATTGGTATGAAGAAATCTACCTGTTTCTTGGGATTATTTTTACAAAATGAAATAACGTGAAAGATAATACTTATTAAGAGATTTTTCTTATTCCTGCAAAGGAGAAGCTTAGCCTACTTACAATTATGCCTAAGAGTCACCCCCAGAGAAACTCTTTTGTTGCTCAGATGTGGCCTCTCTCTCTAAGCCAACTCTACAGATGAATTCAATGCCCTCCTTACCCTGCATGGGATATGACTCCCAGGATGTAAATTTCCCTGACAATGCAGGACATAATTCTTGGGAATAAGCCAGGTTCTGGCATCATGGGATTGAGAAAGTCTTCTTGAACAAAAGGGGAAAGAGAAATGGATCAAAATAAAGCATCAGAGGGTAAGACATTTCAAATAGACTAGAGAGGTCATTCTGGAGGTTATTTTTATGCATTATGTAGATATTCTTTTTTAGTTTCTAGTGTATTAGAAGAGCTAAAAGGAAAGACCTGAAATTTTTGGACTGTTTTCCAGTAGCCTTGATTCTTCATGGTGATTGTATAACCATGTAGCTTTTACGTTGTGACCTGTGACTGTGAAAACCTTGACACTCCCTCTATCCAGGATATGGACTGATGAGTAAAAGAATGAAGACAAAAATAAATTGATAAATAAATAGTTGGGAGGTTAAGGGGCAAAAAAAGAAGAGTTTTTGAGTGTGTGTTTTTTAATACTTTTTATTGAGGTGGATGAAGTTCAATGGGAATTCTTTCAAAATACATTTCTTAAAAGGTTTTAAACAATTCCTTAATTTTATTCAATAGCAAGTTAAATAACTACTGGATGAAGCCATAGTTTATAAAGTTTTTAGAAAATCTGAGATGGGAAAGCTTCCTCATATGCTCCATTGAAAGTCCACTCACGTACACTGGAGCTGTGGAAATGGGAGTTATTTGTATATTCAATCACAAACAATTATCTTTGAGAAGTTTGCCAATTAAATTTATTAAATACATTAAATATATGAATGGTTATTTCTGTATGAGAAAGCTGATTTTTTAAAAGTTACTTTCTTTAGATTGCTACAGTTTTGGATGTTGGTTTTTCTTGCAGGGATATTTTACATTATAAGTATGGATGTGCCATAGCCTAATGCCGCTAAATATTTCTCTTGTGACACTTAGCATACTGTAGTACAATTACACGCTTACTTGAAGTTTCCCATTGCCCTTTCCAATGCACTATTAACATAAAAATATTTGATTGATCTATATAAAATTGCTATTTTTGTATGCTAATATTTGATTTTTTTTTAAATGAACGACCGATCATTATGGTTTCTCCCATTTTTAAGAACATATGATTACTGGAACATGTTATATGAGAAATTTTCTTCTTTATACAGCTTAAATCATACAGTGATTGTAGATAGATAGAGATAAATATATAGACAGAAAGATCATAACTAGGTGGCTAGTCTTGGTTCTGAGTCTTGGTGTTTGGAGCAACACACGCCCATTCTAATCTTTCTCCCACAGGACCATGCTTTTAAATAGCTGAGGGCATACATATTGTCTCTAAGTCTTTTTCCCTTCAAATCGCACATCATCAGCTCCTCTCACCATTCCCCCACCTCCATACATCATCCCTTGCTCACTTTCCACCCAGTGCCCTGCAGGCTGCTAATGCTGCTCTTCCAGAAAGTGCTCTGTCAAGCACGGAGCACAGTGACATAAATACAGTCTTCATTCTGGACAGTTATTTCCTGCTTACATTTTCTGTAGCCACGAGCCACAGCTGTTGAATTAAAGCCATCCGATACAACTTTTGTTTTTTTGTTTTTTTTAATTTTTTCTTTTCTTTTGTTTTTTGTGGTTTACTTTTGGTTATGCCTTAGGTCCGTCTCTGCTGATAAATGGACCTCACTGAAGGAATTTTCCACATAAATTCAAAATATCATGCTGAGTTTGTGGATGTCACAGCTGGAACAAAATCTTAAACTTGTTTTCTTCTCATTTATTTTGTTCAAATATTATCTCCCTATATCCATAAAAATAAAAATAAATAGAAGTATAAACTTAGCCGAATTCCGTAACTAAAATTCACCTGCTTCTTAAATGACAAGAAAAGAAAGACACAATTTGCACTTTCATAAAAATGAATACTTTTTAAAATTACCATCCCAATATGATTTAGATTATAGCTAAAAAATCTCAGGGTTTAAAGGTCTGTCATTATATATTGATTCAAATCATTTACCCCTCTCTCATAAACAGGTATCTTTGAACATAGTTATAAGAAATAGGTTGTAGAAACCTACAAGCCAGAATGGCACTCACCAAATGGTAATATTTAAAAATATGTGTTTAATTTTGTAAAATTTTGTTCATTAGCAGCAAACAGAAAATTATCTTCTGATATTTAACACGGTTTTTTCAATGCCTTTTCTGATACTGTCAGTTTTTCAAATATGGAAAACATCATTGTGAAAAATACTTATCACTGATGTGTACGATAGCCTACTCCTTGTTAAGGCAACGCAAGGTGTGTTTATGTCAAATTTAATTTAGAACATATATGCCTTTTTACAATTTATAATCCAAATCTGGATTTCTATTGTGATTTCTATTTGTGTGCTAATTACACCAGAAATTGCTTTGCTCTCTTTATTTATTCACAGCAATTTTCTTCACCTATGGTTTTCTGTTCAATTAGTCTTGAATTCCAGCCTTGGGAGGCATATTCCCACAGGAGTCTACTTCTGGAATTTTTGTCTCCACAGTAACAGAACAGAGACTGATTAATGATCTTCAGAACAAAGGTGTTCTTGTGAGGCTGAATTGAAGCTTTTTTTTCCCCCCTTTTCCTTTTCCTTTCATTTTTCATTGTTTGCAGATAAAATACTTCGCCTTTCACAAGCACTACAAGGCATTAGATGTATGGATCATAGCAGCCTGACGACAATAGGAGACGGAAATTCTTGGGTCCTTGTGGCACTATCTTCATCTTCATAAAAAACATACAGTCACATGCAGAAATCACTAAGAAGTATGCACTTCTACCCATGTAATCAATACACCAAATATAATTAATAATGACATAATTTACAGTTTGGGAGGCATCTTTTCAAAATCCCACTTGTTCCCATAATAGTCATGTATGGTAGATATCCTGATGTATTGATTTTACAGGTATAGAAAATGACGCTATGAGGATTTTGTACTAAATCAAACAGTCTTAAAATAGCAAGAGTTTGAACTCAAACTCATGCTTTCTGATGGCAAATGAATAGAAAAGTCAAGCCATGAAACTTCAGTATAGAAAGAATATTAAATGAGATTATAAATTTAGTATTTTCAATCCACTTGCATTTGTCTAAACAACTCTAGCTATTTTACTGCAGGAAAGTTGCACAAGATTTTCGTTTGAAACACATATTTATATATATATTTAAATCAATTTTTAATGTTTTATCTATTATCAGTGTATTTAAAATAATTTGATTTAAAGAACACTGGAGGTTAAATTATTAGTTTGCTCTGGACGTTAAAGTTGGAAGAATTTTATGAAGAAGCCACTCTTCCAGTTGTAAAATGCTAGTGAATTCTTATTTCATCAACTGTTAGATTTTGTCTAATGTACAAAAGATATAACATGTAAATGCTTTATAAGACATCAAGTACTTTTAATACTTTTAAATATTTTATAGACTTTATTTTATACATAATGGATTTTAGTTATTGCTATTGTTATAGGTATTACCACTTTTACCTAGAAGAATTTGTTCAAAAAGCCTCTGATATAACTAAATATGACTTCGAAATGAAATATTTCTTAGAAATTCAGTGATCACCCCTTTTCAGTTGATATATTCATTATGCTTTATTCATTTATTTAGTTGGACACCCAGAAATGCACACAATGCTTGCTCAAATAATGCAACACGGAATCAATGCATCTGAGAGCTATATTTATTTCATTAAAAACAAAAACACGCTATTATATAAATCTTCACATCCAAAGATAATTTTTCCAGTTCTAGGTATGACAACATAGGCAAACACAGGGAGAATTTTTTACTTGGAATATTATTTCTACGTTGACACGGAGTCATGTTTTGTGTTGTAAACTACCAACACATTTTGTGGAATTCAGTGATTAATGTTTAGTGTTCTGATTCTTAAATTTTAGCTTTCTACCTTTGAACAAACTAAACATCTTTTGCACTGGTATGATATTAGTTTTATCTTTCACTCTTAGTTCTCAATATTCTACAGTTCTGTCAGGCATTCAAAGTTTTTATCTAAATGTTCTTAAACTTTGTCTCTTGCTCTTCCTACTTCTTTTTATTTCTTACTCATAGTTTCAGTAATCATTGCATGCCTCAGATGAGCAAGATTTGGAAAGCAAGGCTGAAAGAAGCCTGGTATAACTGCAGAGGGTATGGACATGTCTACTTTGACAGAATGAGGAGTAGTGCTATGTCCTGGACTTTGGTTTGGTTATGTGTTGGTACTGCACCAATCTCTTTCTGTCAGTTGAGAAATACTGACCCTCCCTCAGCTGCAGGGATGCTTTCACTAAGGACTATTCCTCTTCACAAGCATGGAACCATAGTGATCAGGAACAACTTCATCACACCCTTGATCAATTAGACAACAGTGTTTCATTTGCTGTGATCACTTTTTAAAAGTCCGATGGAAAAAAGCAATTGAAGTTGTAGAAAACAGAAATGTAATTTTAAACTATCCAATAAACTGGAGGAGGAAGAGGAGTTTGACTAAAGATCTTTTTGTTTCAAATTTTCATTAATGTATATAGTTCAAAATGCCATATTAAAGAAGGGAATGAGCAGGACTGAAACAATGTTTTTCTTCCAAAATCTGTTATTTGGAAGAAAAATAACATCTAGAAACTACTGGGCAAGCATTTCAAGGACTATCAAAATTCTCGAAGCTTGTGCAGTTGAATTTCTCATTCATTCAGATAAGAAACTATTCAGTCATTAATTTTACATATTTCTCTATGTTCATGGAACTGAATGTGTCCAATAGATCTATGACAAAGCTATGCACTGTATCACTGATGGGAAATGGAGGTATTTCATTCTTAGATACTTGCTATTATTGCCTGACTCAGTAATTATATGATACTGCTTAAATTACGTAGACCAGTACTGTTAGACAGAAAGATGAGAGCCTGAATGTAGTCACACATGCAAGCCACATACGTGATTTCAAGTTTTCTGGTAGCCACATGAAAATTATATAGAGAGGAGACAGGGCAAGATGATGGCACAGGGAGGTGTAGAATTGAGTTCATCCTCCAGAACAGCTAATAAATAGCCAGGAAAGGTACAGAACAACTGCTGGGGAAATATCAATGACACACAGTGTATACCCGTCTGGAATGGGTGGACTAGTTGAGACCCCACAAAGGACTGTAAATCCCCCAAGCTGCCAAGTCTGGCGCCCCTCCCCTATGGGCATAGCAGGCTAGTTTCTCAAGGGGAAAGGAAACAGAGTTTACTAGTAGCAAGGGCTTAGCCCAACCATGCTCCAATTGCAAAATTAATCAGCAAATTCTGACAAATAAAAACAGACCCCCTGCAAAGTTAAACCTGGAATAAGCACTAAAGGAATGAGGAGTTTTTGTGTAGCAGAGAGGGGGTGGAGTTGATGAAAAAAAAGAACAGAAGCTATTTGAGTTGGAAAAATCAAAATATTGGAAAAGGGTTGGACCCCAAGAAAAGGAGACACACAGAGCCTGGCGACACATTATGTCACATACCAACAAAACCTCTTGATCCACAAACCCAAAGAACAGGGGTTGGCTCTGAAAGGCTTTTTTGCTTTTTTTCCCCCTCTTGACACTCATTAGATAGAACGGCAAGTGCTCTCGGGCTCCAGCACTGCCCAGGCAAGGGTAGAACTAAGGCATGTCTGAGAGGCAAAGTAACTAATCAGGTGAAAGGGGTTAATTCCTAAAGAACATATCTTCATCAAGAAAAAGGGGGCAGGGACCAGCTCAAGTGGAATCTCTCCTTCAAGAAATTCAGGCACCAGGGGCTGGAAGACAGAAACAATCAAAGCCCCACCTACTACCTCACCTGTCTCAGTCACACCTCTGCCAGAGAGTCTGCAGAAAGTAAAGGCATCTCATCACTTTAAGCTAGTGGGAAGTCATGGGCAGACAAACACCACATGCTGGGAGGGATAGAAAAAGCACAGATTCTAGAGGCTTCATAGGAAAAGTCGGTCACCAGCTATGCTTTACTTCTGAGACACGGGCTCGTCTGGTCTGAGAAAGTCTGACTGGGGTCTAAAATATTTGAGGAAACCCTCTGCAAAAAAAATAACAAAGGTACCATATAGTAGGGAAAGAAACAGAAAAACAAGAACTGAAAAATTTTGATAAATTAAACAAAACCTATGCTTGACGTCTAGAATAAATTGAACTGGAGAGTCAAAGAACAGATAGAGAACAAAGCCATCCCGCAGGAAAACCCTAGGTAAATGAGTGAAGACAACCTCCAGAACAGCTAATCAAGGGAATCAAATGCCTATATTCTGTAGGAACAAGGATTAAAACAAGACCTGCGGAATTTGTTGAGAACAGCTGGCTTCAGAGTAGTGGCAGCAGTAAACTGTGGAGATTGTTATCTGCTTAATGGAGAAGAGTCTGGGAGAGAGAGAATGTATGTTTTGTCTTAGCTCCAGGTTCTTTCTGGTCATCTTAAGAAAGCACTCTGTATTCTCGCCAGGTGCATGCATACTCTTTGTCATGTGGACCCTACAGTATATAAGCAGGAACTAGTTAAGAATAAAGTTGTCTGTTGTCACTGAGCTTCAGACTCCCTGATCCCGTCTGTCTCGCTCGTCATTCCTTAATATTCTACACGCTCCACTCAGTTCCGTGGAAGCAACATCTGGCACCTGACGTGGGGCACAAAGAAAAAGACTCCAAAACAATATTAAAGAACCAAGGGAAAGTCTCCATTAGAGGGACATGTGTCCAGCCGATAGAAGAGAACTCGAGTCACATTGGTAAAGTAAGCCATATTGGTAAAAGTAGGCATTTTCCTTGTAGCATCAAGGCAACAGATAATCACAATAGGCGGCTGGAGGAGTATATATGTTTGTATGTTTGTGTGTTAAAAACATCATTAGGGTGCCATTACAAAAATAAGGCTTTGATAAAGTTCAAGAGTTATTTGTGTTTTGAAGAAAAAGACTTTGTGGATAAAGCAGAGAAGAGCCTAAAGCAGACTCCCCATAGTGAGATGGGAGACATTGAGTGAAAAGGAGTAAAGAAAGTTCTGAGCTGAAACATTTTTCCATAACAATACAGTGAGGCCACACGGGGCAATAACAGAAGGGAGTTTAGGAAAAATAAAGAAACTAGGTTCTTATTGTTAGGAAGAAAATAGTAAAGGGAAATAGTTAATAACATCAGTATGACACAGCCAGGAAATATAGCCACAGAAAAGGTAACTCTAGTTGGGAAAAAGAGGCTAAAAAAGCTTCTTCAAAAAAGGAGCTAATTCTCAAAAAATAAAAGAAAGATTGAGAGAATATTTGGAGTAATTAAAGGAGAGAAAGGACAAACAAAATGAGGATATGAAGACTATGCTAGAAGATCTGAAGAAAATCTTCAAAATAGAAATACAGAAGTATGAACGTGAGGCAAGGGAAAAAGACATTAAATAAAAAAACTTAAGTTGGGATACATAATTACAAAAATTTCACCTTAATATGGGCTGTAAATAGCTCCAGAAAACATTCAAAAATCATTAAATCAATTATGGTTCCTTTGGTCACTTGTCTTATGGGGATAATTCAAGATTCTATGACATTTCACAAATTAACTCATATTAATAGCAAAGGACTGCACACTCCCATTTGTGCAGTCCTTTGCACAAATCCTTGAGGTCAAAAGGCAGATGAATTGTGACAAATGCATGTAACTCTTATTTCACATTTTGGTAGAATGCAATATGTACATGTTGTCATAGACACCTTTTCTCATTTCATATGGGCAGACCCAACTTTAACAATATATCTGAATACTAGTTTAGGATTCTTAGGTCCAGTAGATTCAAGGCTTCCCCCAAAGAGGGAAGAATGGTGTCAAATTATTTATTCCATTTTTAGAAAGATCCATATGCATAAGTAATGAATTACCGTGTATAACAATAAGTAACCAAAATACATGGTTTAAGTTCAAGAATGATTCTTGTAATTACCTATATGTATAACCCTCTTTAAACTCTACAGAATCAAATGATACTTGCCTGTTAGATGGGAGAGAAAGTTGGGATGGATGACAGTTATATCATATGGATCAAGCAGTTATCATAATTAATGATTCCTATGGAATAGCAAGAGATGTAGCTCCTGTGGGGCCACCCATCTCTAATTCAGGGATAACTGAGACTATATGGACAGGCAAGCTAAATCAGAGTTTAATACATAGAGGATGATTTGTGCCAAATCCATGGGATGATAAATACAACATTAGTCAGAGAAATTTTTGAAAAGTTTTCCTGGGAATTGCAAGAATTATTCTCTATTCATTTGTCTCTAAGCATTTATGTTACAGGAAATAAGACGATTTATATCAGCAAGGAAAAGAAGAGGTATTTGGCTGCCAGTGTAGATATCAAGATCTTGGCGATCCTCTCCAGAAACATGAATCCTAATCCATTTGGCAAAAGAATATCTAAAAAGGACTAAGAGACTAATTGGACTCATTATTGCAACTGTCATTGGAATCATTGGAATTATCACTGCGGCTGTGGTTGCTGGAACTGCATTGCATCAAACTATACAGATGCAGAGCTATGTTAGAGAATGGCATAAAAAGGCTGGTGAGTCAATCTCACATTGATGAGCAAATTAATAATGAACTAAATAGTATAGAGACAACATTGGTTCATATTAGAGATAAAATGTATCATTTAAATTCTTTATGAAGTTTAAAATGTGACTGTAATGAGAGCAATTTTTGTATTAACCCTTTAAGATATAATCATTCTGAAATAGACTGGGTAAAGGTAAAGAGGCATCTTTTGGGGCATTTGGATAATTTAAGTTTCGATATCCTAGAATTACAAAAAAGGGTATTGGAAATATTTCAGAATAATTTATACATAGCCGAATGAGATGATGTTATACAATCACTTAACAAAGAGCTAAAAAATCTTAAATTTACTAATGGAAATCACATCATTTTTTGACTACATAGGCTTAGGTTTGGGGCTGTTTATACTCTTTCTCTTCTTCCTCAGCTGTGTTAAATAACAAACGTTCAAAGTAGCAAGCTGTGCCACTAAGTAAAGCCACGCTAACAGTATGATCCTGGTAAAAACCCTTGGCTCCCTCCCAAATCAAAGTCAGAGAGCTTGACTGGTAACCAATGACAGGTAAGACCCTTCCTTCAGAGCTTAAGGGCAACCTAAGACAGGCACAGTCACCTTGGCTAATAAAATAAAAAGGGGGAAATGTGGGAGCAAGGGCTAAAACAAGACCTGTGGAATTTGTTGAGAACAGCTGGTATCAGTGGCAGCAGTCATAACCTGTGAAGATTGTTACTTGCTTAATGGAGAACAGTCTGGGAGAGAGAATGTATGTTTTGTCTTAGCTCCAGGTTCTTTGTGGTCATCTTAAGAAAGCACTCTGTATTCTCGCCAGGTGCATGCATACTCTTTGTCATGTGGACCCTACAGTATATGAGCAGGAACTAGTTGAGAATAAAGTTGTCTGTTGTCACTGAGCTTCAGACTCCCTGATCCCATCTGTCTCACTCGTCATTCCTTAATGTCCTTCGTGCTCCATTCTGGTCCATGGAAGCAACATCATACCAGCAAAAATAACAAGTCATACTAGGAAAATCAGATATGGCCCAGTCAAATGAACAAATCAGCACTTCAAATGATATCCAGGAGTTGAAGTAACTAATTTAGGATGTTCAAACAGACATGCAAAATCTTATAAAAATCAAAACAACAAGATGAGGGAGGATATAAAGAAGACATTGGGCAAACATAAAGGACTTAAAAGTTTGAAAAAAACTGTAGAACTTATGGGAATGAAAGGCACAATAGAAGAGACAAAAGAGCAATGGAAACCTATAACAATAGATTTGAAGAGGCAGAAGAAAGAATTAGTGAACTAGAAGACTAGATATCTGAATCATGACACAAAACAGAAAATATAGGGAAAAATATGAGCAGGGTTTCGGGGAATTGAATGACAATATGAAGTGCACCAATATATATGTTGTGGGTGTTACAGAAGGAGAAGAGAAGGGAAAAGGAGCAGAATACTAATGGCAGAAATTATCACTGAAAATTTCCCATCTCTAATGACAGACATAAAAGTATAGAAATGCAGCATACTCCAAACAGAATATATCCAAAAAGACATATTCCAAGACATTTAGTAATCAGGTTGTCAAATGTCATAGACAAAGAGAGAATTTTGAAAGCAGCAACAGAAATGCAATCCAACACATACAAGGGAAGCTTGATAAAACTATTTTGGATTTCTCAGCAGAAACCATGGAGGCAAGAAGGCAGTGGCATGATAGACTTAAGATTCTGAAAGACAAAAACTGTCAACCAAGAATTCTATACTCAGCAAAACTGTCCTTCAAAAGTGATGGGGAGATTAAAACATTTTCAGACAATCACTGAGAGAATTTGAGAGAAGAGGCAGGTATATAAGAAATACTAAAGGGAGCCCTACAGTCAGATAGAAAAAGACAAGAGAGAGAGAGAGAGAGAGAGAGAGAGAGAGAGAGAGAGAGAGATCTGGAGAAGAGTGTAGAAATGAAGACTATCAGTAAAGGTAATAGATAAAAAGATTAGATATGACATATAAAATCCAAAAGGCAAACTGGTAGAAAAAAGTACTGCCTTTACAGTAATAACAGGAAATGTTAATGGATTAAACTTCCGATTAAAAGACATAGGCTGACAGACTTGATTTAAAATCTGGACCCATCTATATGCTGTCTACAAGAGATTCACTTTAGACCCTAGGGCAAAATACCTTGAAAGTGAAAGGTTGGGAAAAGATATTTCATTCAAACAATAGCCAGAAAAAAGCATGGGTAGCTATGCTAACATCCTACAGCTTAGACTTCAAATGTAAAACAATTAAAAGAGACAAAGGAAGACAATAATGTATTAATAAAAGGAACAATTCAACAAGAAGACATAACACTCATAAATAGTTATGCACTGAGCCAGAGTGCTCCAAAATAAATGAGGCAAACACTGACAGTATTGAAGTAAGAAACAGACACAGCTATCATAATAGTTGGAGACTTCAATTTCCCACTTTCATCATAGACAGAGCATCTAGACAGATGATCAATAAGGACACAGAGAATTTGAATAATATGATAAATGAACCAGACTTAACAGACATATACAAAACACTACACCTCACAACATCAGGATACACATTTTTCTCAAGTGCTCATGGATCATTCTCAAAAACAGACCATATATTGTGTCACAAAGCAAGTCTCAGTAAATTTAAGAAGAGTGAAGTTTTTACAAAACACTTTCTTAAATCATAATAGAATGAAATTGGAAATCAGTAACAGGCAGAGGGCCAGAAAACTCACAAATATATGGGGATCAAACAACATACTCAAACAAGCAGTGGGTCAAGGAAGAAATTACAAGAGAAATCAGAAAATATCTCAAGGAAAATGAAAATGAAAACACAATATGCAAAATTTATGGGATGCAACAAATGCAGTGCTGACAGGGAAATCTATTGCCTTAAATGTGTATATTAAAGAAGAACAAAGAGCAAAACTCAAGGAATTAACTGTTCACCTGGAAGAACTAGGAAAAGAACAGCAAACTAACCCCCAAAGCAAACAGAAGGAAAGAAATAATGAAGGTTAGAGCAGAAATAAATGAAAATGAGAATATGAAAACAATTAAGAAAATCACCAAAACCAGAAGTTGTTTCTTTGAGAAAATCAATAAAATCAATGGACGCTCAATTAGGCTGACAAAAAGAGAGAGAGAGAGAGAGAGAGAGAGAGAGAGAGAGAGAAGATGCAAATAAATGAATAAATCAGAAATGGAAGAGGGGATATAATCATTAACCCACAGAAATAAAAGAGGTAATAGGAGGATACTATGAGCAACTATATGCTAATAAAGTTTATTTAGGCAATGTAGATGAAATGGACAACTTCCTAGAAAGGCATGGACAACTAACATTTGACTTGAGAAAAAAATATATGACCTTCGCAAGCCAATCACAAGTAAAGAAATTGAATCAGTCATCAAAAAGCCCCCCAAAAAGAAAAGTCCCAGACCAGATGGCTTCACATGTGAATTCTACCAAGTATTCAAGAAAGAACTAGTATCAATCCTGCTCAAACTCTTCAAAAAAATTGAAGGTGAGATAAAGCTACCTAACTCATCCTATGAAGCCAGCATCACCTTAATACCAAAGCTAGACAAAAATATTAAATAAAAAAAGAAAATTATAGACCAGTCTCTTTAATGAATATAGATGCAAAACCCCTCAAAAACTGCTTGCAAATCAAATCCTGCAGAACATCAAAAGAATTATACATAATGACCAAATAGGATTTATTACAGGGATGCAAAGCTGCTTCAACACAAGATAATCAAAGTAATAATCATACCAATAGTCAAAGAAGAAAAATCACATGATCATCTCGATTGATGCAGAAAAGGCATTTGACAAAATTCATCATCCTTTCTTAGTGAAAACACTTCAAAGGATAGGAATAGAAGGGAACTTCCTCAACATGATAAAGGTAATATATGTAAAACTACAGCTAATATTATCCTCAGTGGGGAAAGACTGAAACTTCTCCTCTAAGATCAGGAACAAGACAAAGATGCCCACTGCCAACACCTGTATTAAATATTATGCTGGAGGTTCTATCCAGAGCAATTAGACAAGAAAAAGAAATAAAATGCATCCACATTGGAAAGGTAGAAGCAAAACTCTCACTGTGTGCAAATGATATGATGCCAGATGTTGAAAATCCCCCAGAAATCTACAGCAAAGCTACTAGAATTAATAAATGAATACAGCAAAGTGGCAGGGTACAAGATCAATACCCCAAAATCAGTAGTATTTCTATACACTAGTGATGAGTAATCTGAGGAGGAAATCAAGACAAAAAGTCCATTTACTATAGCAATCAAAAAAATCAAATATTTAGGAATAAACTTAACTAAGGATACAAAAGACGTATACCCAGAAAATTACAAGAAATAGCTAAAAGAAATCATGGAAAGACCTAAATAAATGGAAGGGCATATCATGTTCATGGATTGTAAGACTAAGTATAGTTAAGACGTCAAGTCTACCCGAATTGAATTACAGATTCAGTGTAATACCAATTAAAATCTGAACAACTCACTTTGCAGAAAGAGACAAACCAATGATCATTATTTAGAAGGGAAGAGTGCCCTGAATAATTAAAAATATCTTGAGAAAGGAAAATGAAGTGGGAGGTCTCACATTACCTGACTGTAAAGCATATTACAAAGGTACAGGGTCAAAACAGCATGGTACTGGCATAAAGATAGATATACTGACCAATGGAGTAAAATTTAGTATTTAGAAATAAACCCTCTCATCTATGGACAATTGATCATTGATAAGGTTTTCAAGCCTCTTCAATAAATGGTCTTTGTACAACTGGTTATCCATATGCAAAAAAAATGAAAGAATATCCAAATCTCACAACCCATACAAAAATTAACTCAAAATGTTTCAAAGACCTACACATTAGAGTTAAGAATATTTGCACACTAGTGTTTATGGCAGCAGTGCTCGAGCAATGGATGGAGGTATCCTAAACGTACAACGACTGAGGAATGGAAGGGGAAACTGTGGTACTATACATAAAATGGACTATTAAGTGACTGCAAGAAGGAATGAAGTTGTGAGGCATGCAACTAGGTGAATGAACCTTAAGGACTATGTGTTGAAATGTCAGAAAAATACAAATTATATCATGCCTCACTCATATGGAATAAGTGTAATATACAAACTCAGAGAACTGAATTCGAAAGCATGGGTTTTCAGATTAGGGCCTACTATAAAAGTTCCTAGATTGTAAACTTTTACAGCAGTCATGTATACTTAGGAATTGTAACTGATATTACTAAATTATGAGATACTGAGCTATTTATATATAACCTGGTTGTTTCCTGAAACTTCGAGTATTTGTGTGACACCTGAGACTATTCAGGGTTAGAGCACTGGAACTATGAAAGTCAGTATTACCCCATTCAGCAACTGTTAAAAAATCTGAAAAAATGATCAGACTTCATCTAGAGATATGAATGAAGCTAATCTGGATAGGACTAAGGTAAATCAGAATACTGGGTAAAGGATGATATGGCCCATATTTTCAAACTTCAACCTCTATGCAAAACCAAAGGGAGAGATGTTTATTTGGTGCAAAATTTATATTTTTGGTAGCATATTGTCTAATTTAACTTCTCTGGTCAGTTAACTTGAACATCATAATTAAATGAAATCTTGAATAGGGCATGAGTTCTTGTCGATTTGTACAGGTTGCTGTGATACCTTGGTATTTACCAGAGTAATTTGGGCAGAGAATAAAAAAGTATTTGCAAACCCTGTGCCGGTTTGAAAGTACTATGTACTCAAGAAAATCCATATTTGAATCCTGATCCAATGTTGTGGGAGCAGCTGTTCCTTCTAATCCTGATTCAATATTGTAGGTGGAAATGTTGACTAGCTTATCTCCATGGAGATGTGGGATGCACAATTGTGGGTGTGACCTTTTGATTAGATGGAGATGTGACTCTACCCATTCAAGGTGGGTCTTGATTAGTTTACTGGAATCCTTTAAAAGAAGAAACATTTTGTAAAGAGACAGAGCTGGCAGAAAGGACAGAGCCAACAGAAACTTCAGAGCAGACTAACCTAGATGTCAATGTTTGGAGAAAAGAGATACGGATGTTTGGAGATGCTTGAAGCCCAGTAGACATTGCCATGATATGTTAAACAAGCTATAAACTGGAGAGAGCGAAGGAAGGCCAAGAGATGAAAGCCAGCCCTGGAGAAGCAAAATGACAAACCCCGTCAGGAACAGAGGCTAAAAGCAATGGAGGCAAGGAGCAAGGGACCAGAAGATGCCAGCCACAAGATTTCCCAGGTGACAAGTGTGTTCCTGACCCATTGCCCTTTCTTGAGTGAAGGTAATCTCTTGTTGGTGCCTTAATCTGGACACCAATTCCTTAGAACTATAAATTTATAACCTATTGAATTCCCCTTTTGTGCTCGTTTGAAATGATGTATGTACCCTAGAAAAGCCATGTTTTAATCCTAATCCCATTTTGTAAAGGCAGCCATTTCTTTTAATACCTTTTCGGTATTGTATGTTTGAAACTGTAGAGATGTGATTTAATCAAGAGTGGTTGTGAAGCTGGATTAGCTGGAGGCATGTCTTCGCACATTTGGGTGGATCTTGATTAGTTTCTGAAGTCCTATAAAAAAGGAAACATTTTGGAGAATGAGAGAGATTCAGAAAGAGCAGAGCAAAATGACATAGCCATGAGAAGCAGAGCTCACCAGCCAGTGACCTTTGGAGATGAAGAAGGAAAATGCCTCCTGGGGAGCTTCATGAAACAGGAAGCCAGGAGAGGAAGCAAGCAGATAACGCACATTCACCATATGCCCTTCCAGCCAAGAGAGAGAAACCCTGACTGTGTTCACCACGTGCCTTTCCAGATGAAAGAGAAACTTTGACTGTATTTGCCATGTGCCCTTCCACTTGAGAGAGAAACCCTGAACTTCATTACCCTCCTTGAACCAAGGTATCTTTCCCAGGATGCCTTTGATTGGACATTTCTACAGACTTATTTTAATTGGGACATTTTCTCAGCCTTAGAACTGTAAACTAGCAACTCATTAAATTCCCCCTTTTTAAAAGCTATTCTTTTTCTGGTATATTGTATTCTGGCAGCTAGCAAACTAGAACACCTTTTTAAAAGTTGTTTCAGTTCTGGTATATCACATTCTAGCAGCTTGCAAACCACAACAGTCTCCTTTGTAGACTGGGGAGAAAGGAGGATATATTAAACTTCCTCATCTGGGGAATTCCTGATATTCTTGCAAGCTGTGGGATAACCAATTTGATAGGTTGAGCCCTCAATCTTGGGGCTTGTCCCTTTGAGACTTATTCCTGCAAAGGAGAAGTTAAGCCTACTGATAATTATGCCTAAGATTTACCCCCAGAGAAACTCTTCTGTTGCTCAGATGTAGCCTCTTTCTTTAAGCTAACATTGCACTGAATTCACTCCCCTTCCCCTAAGTGGGAAATGACTCCCAGGGGTGTCAATTTCCCTGGCAATGTGGGACCTGACACCTGGAGATGCGCTGGGACCCAGCGTCATGGGAACAAGAAAACCTCCTTGACCAAAAAGGGGGATGAGAGCAATGACACAAAATAAAATCTCAGTGACTGAGAGACTTCAAACAGAGTTGAGAAGTCATCCTGGAGATTATTCTTATGCATTATATATGTATATATATCCCTTTTAAGTTTATGGCATATTGGAACACCTGGAATCCTGAAGAAGACTGTATAACTATATAACTTTTACAATGTGACCGGATGATTGTGAAAACCCTGTGTCTGATGCTTCTTTTATCCAGGGTGTGGACAGACGAGTTAAAAAAAAAAAAGGATAAAAATAAATAATTAAATAGGGGAAGTTAAAGGGTAATAGTTGGGTAGATTGAAATGCTGGTGGTTAATGTGAGGGAGGGGTAAGGGGTAAGAGATTATGAGTTCCTTCCTTTCTTTTTATTTCTTCTTCTGGAGTGATGCAAATATTCTAATAATCATCATAGTGAAGAATATACAACTACATGATGATACTGTAAGCCACTGATTGTTTACTAGTATTGGACTGTCTGTATTTATGTGGCTATTTCTTAATAAAAATATTTTTTAAAGTAGAAATGAATAAACTAATAATATTGAACTCTAAAAATAGGTATAAAGAAAGAAGTCTCTTTTTTTTGGGGGGGGGGGGCATGGGCAGGCACCAGGAAGTGAACCCGGGTCTCCGACATGGCAGGCAAGAATTCTGCCACTGAGCCTCCATTGTCCTCCCCAAACAACTAATTTTATAGCATATTTCTTTAACCCAATACATCTGAAAAGTTATTTCAACATGTACCTAATATAAAATTATTGATGAGATATTTTACATTCTTTGGTTCTCATTGAGTCTTGGAAATCTGCGTTGAATTTAATTTATCACACATCTCAATTCAAACTAGCCACATTTCAAATGCTCAATAGCCACATGTGGCTAGTGGCTAACTTATTGGACAATATAACCATAGTCTTTAATAATATACTGCTAAGGAAATGGCTCAGCCTAATACATTTTTACAGCAACCTCCCAGCTATCTGATACTTTATGAGCTACTTCTAAATTGTTTTGCATGTAGAGTTCTTTAATATGCTTGCTACAGTTTCTTTTGGCTGCCACTATGAGGCTGTCAACTCTCAATTCAGAGAATAGTCCTGTGTCTATTTCTAGTCCTAGCTATCTTCCCACATTCCATTTTTAATCTGTAATGAATTGTGAAGACATACTATAAAATCTGTTAGAATCCTTTCTATAGATGTTTACATGGTTGCAAGTGAGTCTGAGAAGTTGTAAGAACAAGAGGCATGCCTTTTATCACTCTAGTCTTATATATTCTAGCCTTTTACTGTTTGATACTTAGCTCTTGATTTAATTCTGGATATGTCCTACTTGCTAATAAAAAGACGCAGTGTACACCATGTGTGTGTGTGTGAGAGAGAGAGAGAGAGAGACAGAGAAAGAGAGAGAGAGATAGGGAGAGAGGGAGGGAGGGAGAGGAGAGAAGAGAAGAAAGAAGAGAGAAAGAGTAAATTGAAAATGATCACTATATCTTTATCCATAGCTCTCAGAGAACAGAAATTTTTTATCTTCTACCCAAACAGGTCACCATGAACACAATAACGTGACAATCTGTTATCATTAACTCTGTTGGAGAGTTCTAAAGATGCTAGAGAGGATTAAATGACCTGGAAAACTCAGTCTACGGAAAAGTCTATTGTACTCATCTCTGTTATATCCACTGCTACACATCACTGAAATCACAGAACAACATGATTTGCTATTGTGACATATAAATGCAAAGGTCATTTTTCACTTTCTTCTTTATTCCAAATAAAATCTCAGAGATTCTTTGTTTCCATTCTGCATGCTAGCTTGATAGCAATATTTTAAACACAAAATTTAAAATTAAAAATATATAAAGATGAGATGTTTGTGTTAAGTAATCTATTTGAAAAGCACATAGGTAATAATAAGTATGTAGCTTAATACAGGTTTATCCACAGATTTAGTCTATGATGTGATGGTCAAGTTAAAACTTGCAGGTATTCATCACTGCAGATGCAATGTATTTCTCTGCAGAAATAACATATAAGTAACTGTAAGAAAGTGCTATCTATAGGCAACCCCAGATCTTAAGTTTCTTTATTTTATAGAATTCAACCTATCTATTCCATCTTACACATAACAACAGACTCCAAAACACACCTGACCCACGTGATCCATCTTGAACATATCAGAAGCGAATTTTGCAAGAAAAACAGCTTGAAAATAAATACATAACACTTGTCCAATGTAGAAATTTAAAGAAAGCATAACACTTTTTATGACATTTTCCATCACAGTAATGGACTAGAATTGACCACGCACAAGATCAGATGCCACTGTGGGCAATTTTAAAACTACCAGATAAGTCACCTAGCCTAACCCAAATACAAGGTGCTGGTAAATACAGTTTACATCCTAATCGGGAAGAACTGCAAAGTCTTCCCCAAATAGCATAGATACACAAAGAAATGAAGAATTTAAGTCAAATAGCACAATCCACCAAAGTGGTGTAGTGGAAAATTTGAAAAATCTCTAGAAATAGTGATGATTAACATCAGAATCTTTTTTTTTTTTTTCCTCTTTACATTACATGCCAAAAAGAGCTAGGAAAGTTTGGCCACCAAGATGCTTCATCATATTTCCTTCCTTCTTCCCTTCCTTCCACCCTGCATTCCTCTCACCTTTCCTATTTTTCAAAACCCCTGAAGAGTCATTTTGGATTTTGTCCCCCATGGGCAATCTTCCTTGGAATTTAATGATAGAAGAGATCATGACATGGTTTAAATGTAAACATTTCCTCTATTTCTTTGAGTTCTTTCCACAATCTGTACCTTCAAGGAGAGTACTCTTTACTGGTTGAATTATCAAGTATGAGGTACTTTGCATGTAATCACATTAAGTTCAATGTTTGAATCTTACAACTTGCGGATGCCTTGTATACACTAGCACAGACCTATGCACTATAAACTGGTAGTCTTTCCACTATGCCCTGTCACCACCCTGTATTTTATTACTTTTTTTTTCTCCTTTCTCTGGGCAAAACAAGATTTCTTTCATATAGGAAGTCCAACTTAAGAAATATGTATCCACCAAGATATCTTCCACAGATAGGCTGATATTGGGAACAATCCATCCATAACAAACTCAACCCACTCTCCTCCCACCTCCACAATTGCAAATAGAGATAAAAGCTGCTAATATTCATACAACTTCAAATTATCCAATGTCTCATATCAACTGATTCACCACTTATTTAAGGCAGTTTATTTAAGATTATATATTAGGTATTTGCGTATGCTTTATATAGCACATTTTACTAAAAACATTTGAAAACACAACATCTTCTAAGAGGCAAGGAGCAATAAATGATACCGTGAACACTAAAGTGTACAGTTCGGATGACTGCATGGTGTATGAATATATATCTCAATAAAACTGCATTTAAAAAGAGGACACTACGAGTAATTGTAAAAAAAAAAACCATATCAGATATTCTAGCATTTTAAATGGAATTCCCAGAAATTATATTAAAGGAAACATAAACATGAAAAAAGATCAGCTGTCTATAACAAACCTCTCAAAATTAATTAAGGTTTTTATGGATAACAGTTTTAGAAGGATAACAGTCATAATATATTGGAATAACAATCATTCCAGGTCCCCTTCCTGACAATTAGAAAGCATGCACATTATCATCAGCCTGCATGCACAACTCCTGAAGGGTTGTTGTGGACGCTCCAATTTTGGAAAGTTCTTGCTAATATCCACCAAAACTGTTTCCATGAACTTCCCCCATCATCTTAAATTCTCAGTTATGGATTCCATACTTTAAACATTTTAACTTGTAGTGGTGCTATTAACATATGCAATTCACAAGAAGCAAACAACTCATGTGGTAAGGTTTTTCAAATGCTCATGTGATTTTCAAGGCCATTAACAATGAAAAATAAGGATTCCCGTTTTTTTAAATTGCGAGAACTTTCCACTCTACTTTTATTGGTTACAGTACCCTCCAGTTGCATCTAAAGATAGTGAAGTGTAAAATGTTTCTTTCATTAGGTGGTGAGAATTCCAACCACACCGAAAATCTACAAACGTAAACCACTCAGCCTCTTTTCTAACAGAATGAAACTCTTTTTCTTGGAACTGAATCAATGCCCACTGCACAGCGCTGTGCACGTTACTGGTGAAGCATTTCATTCTCTGAGGCTGGACTCAGGACGCCTTTTAATACATGTTGCCTCTTATTATGGTAGAACTTTAGTTGATTGTGTCAAGATGAAACTGTCAGTGTCTCTCTGGAATGTTTTTAGTAAAGTTGTAGTGACAGATTAGATGCAAGTACAAGAATGAAATGGGGTTTTATTTAAAGTGACACCATGAATCTACTCTCATCAGATTCATCAATTCTAATTCATTTATGTCTTTTTGGAGTGCTCAGTCTGTCTTATTTGTTTCAGTTGCTTCCTATTCCACCAATATACTTTTAAATGAGTGAGCTAGAACAATAACAAGAGTGATACAAGAGGAGTAAACTGGACTCTGCCAAACCTGTTTCCATAGGTTCTCTGTACAGTTAAATAATCTCTGAATCCTCAAACTGAAATTTGGATGTATTAAAAGGCTGACAAAAAGCCTCTTCTCAAAAAATAGAATTCTGTTGAACTATCTGAATTTAAAACATTTAGCTGGCAATTGATAGAATGCACCAATTCACAGGTAGCAAAGGCATTTATTCCATTCTATTCCCATCTGCTGGTATGTCTACCATAAATTTAAATTGCATATCCATCATCCATCTGGAAATGAACATTAGATCCAAAACCCTCTTACCTACAGCTGCTACGGTCCTTTCAGTTGTCTTTCTTTGAATATCACAGGGACCGTAAATAACCTGTTTCTATCACTGAAAAATTCAATTAAAGTGCCTAGATTTAATTTATATCTAGTAATTACAGATATCTAAGAAGTAGCAGGTTAATACAGAATTTTATTAGTTAAAATGCTCACACAATAAAAAGATAACAAAATGTTTTATATATAAGAAATTACACCTTACAGGATGTTCATGCATCACCTGTAAACATTACAAATTGTTATTGTTAATTTCATTGTGCATATATAATTTATTCTGAGGTCGTTCACATAGTACACAGACCTGTGATAGTAAATCTTGGTTTAGCAATTTGTCCAAGGAACCAATTCATGTGGCACTCAATTTTTTAAAAACATTTCCAATCCCTTTCTAATCCTTTCTCTCCCTTAGTTTTCTTGCCTTTAGGGAAATGGAAAATATATGATCACTTTTCTTTGCCAAATTGATTTAAGGATAAGGGGTACAGTTGGGGCCTTCAAGCTAAATGACAATCGTGTAATATATTGGAATGCATTCAAAACACCTGAAATGTAGAATTTTCTGAAACAACCTCCCAAAATTTGGATGTGGCTAGTAGAAAGCAAAATTATGCATACTGGTACAACTCTTACATTCGCCTACAGAATTCCTCTCAAACTCAGATTTAGTCACTTCCCTTTTTTCATCCTAATTTTCAGTCCTGAAGAAATTGAAAGTATAAAATATGCTGGGGGAAGTTACTATCCAATTAACCTGAAAAACTAAAGGATACAATTATGGCAGCTTTGCAATTGGATAGGATATCGTTAAGCTCATATGATAAATAATTGGAAAATAAGGAGAAATCATTCTTTATATAGAATAGGATAGAAATCCTTGTGGTGATTTAATTATCCAAAAAGTCATCATAATTATTGTAGGTACTTAGTACATGGGAGACTTAATTTCAGATAACCTACTGGTATCAATTTAGTTGTGGATATTAAACAAGTACCTAATTATATATTCTGAAGTCTCTTCAATTTCATATTTTCAAGGACAACTTTATAGTTAAACAGTAGTCAATTTTACTCAAAATAAATGTAATTTATAATTACAAAATTCTGTTGATTACAAAAGTACATGAGAATGAGACGTTGCTCAGCAAATAGAGAGCCCCTTCATGAGGATGCCTTTCCTTCTTTCTGCCTTCTGTAAGTATGGGCTGCAAATGTACAGGGCACAAAATCCACCCACTAGCCCATTACAAGTTGGATAAAGAGGGATAAATATTATGACACAGGAGGCTATATCAGAGCAGTATTTCTCCTGTTTTCAGCAATTTAATTCTATCTTCATATACTTGCCGTGCTCATAAAAAGCTAAAAACCTAAGTACATACATTTTACAATTTTCACCTTAACAGTATTCCCTGAATATTTCTAGAATGTCTGTGTTTATTAACATGATCAATCGACAGAAAAACAATGCTGTTTCTAAATTTGAGCATATATGTAACATATTAAACTTTAATACACTGTGTTATTGTATGAGAAGCTCCATTAATGACAAATACATTTTTTGTTCTGCCTTCACCCTTCCTTTCAATTTTAAAATCAGTTTAATAAAAGATCCACTGTACCTTCTCAGAACAGCATCCAAATTGTTCTCCTCCAAAAGAGACTGATTTCTGCAATGTAATCCTTATGCAGTTGTCATGCAAAATGATGCTTAGTAGATCTTGAATTGCATTATATGACAATCATTTAAGGTCACCTATTAAGAAAGGAAAAACATTATAGTGATTACAAATGATCCTTCATTCAACCTTTCTTTGAGAAAAAAAAAACTATTCTGATGAATATTTTGTACCAATGCAATTCACTATGCTATTTACAAATATAAACAATTACTTAGAACACTTATCATTAGATATAGTTATCTAGTTACTTTTTAGATATATATTTTCTATATAATTTATACTAAATAAACAACACAAAAGAATACCATTCTAACTAAACTTTCATGGATCTCCAATCACTCATATAAATTACTTCATGAACATATACCTACTGTGCTGGTTTGAAAGGAAGTATGCCCCCTGAGAAAAGCCGTGTTTTGATATAAATCCCATTTCTCAAAGGTAGAATAATCCCTAGTCAATACTGTATATTTGAAACTGAAATGAGATCATGTCCCTGGATGATGTGATTTAGCCAAGAGTGGTTGTTAAACTGGATTAGGGGACAACATGTCTCCACCCATTTGAGTGGGTCTTGATTGGTTTATTAGAGTCCTATAAAAGAGGAAATATTTTGGAGAATGAGAGATTCAGAGAGAGCAGAGAATGCTGTAGCACCACGAAGCAGAGAGTCCATTGGAGATGAAGAAGGAAAACGCCTCCCGGGGAGCTTCATGAAACCAGAAGCCAGGAGAGTAAGCTAGCAGATGATGGCGTATTCGCCATGTGCCCTTCCAGCCAAGAGAGAAGCCCTCACTGTGTTCGCCATGTGCCTTCTCATTTGAGAGAGAAACCCTGAACTTCATTGGCTTTCTTGAACCAAGGTATCTTTCCCTGGATGTCTTTGATTGGACATTTCTATAGACTTGCTTTAATTGGGACATTTTCTCAGCCTTAGAACTGTAAACGAGCAACTTATTAAATTCCCCTTGTTAAAAAGCCATTCCGTTTCTGGTATATTGCATGCTGGCAGCTAGCAAACTAGAACACCTACATTTCCAAATGTTCTTAGTTCCTATAATTCAAGGCTACTTCTAGCATTTATGATGCTAAATTAATTTTGTTCATTTTATTTAAAGGCTTTACATTACATATTTTTTTCTTAAAAACTTAGATGTGGCCAATGAATTGTATACTAAAAAAAATGGTTAAAATGGCAGATTTGGTCGTATATTGGATATAATTTTTTTTTAAAAAAAGCGTGTGAGTGATTTACATTTTAAAATATCTTTGAGAATTATATTAGTTTATATTCTCTAGTGACCTGTAGGAAATTGACATGTTTGGGGTCATCTCTATTCTCCTTACTTCTAATAAAATTCACTTTCAAAGAAATTCTTCATTCAATGAAATTTTAGTTTCATGAAGTTTAGCCCTTGATAGATGTATTACTGTATCAGCATCAAAACCAGAGCATATGTTTTACGTCAGATAACTAAACTCAGGTATACATGTTTTATTCCAGATAATTAAACTAAGATATAAGTTCTAGAATATTTTCTTAGTGACCAGAACAACTGAAGGCCATCAACTAAAATTCCTTGTTAAAATATTACCAAGAATCAAAGGAATCCTAAAGTGCATATTTTACATTCAAGATGAGAAGAGATATTTCAATTTTCTGTAGTCTTTGGCCACCAAAGATTATTAATCTTTATGACCCTTGTGTTGTATTATTTGTACACTATATGGAATTAACATTTTTGTAGGATAGAAATGTTGAAATATCAGCAAATTCATAAGGGTCAACCTAAGATTTTCATTAATCCTGGCTTACATTTCTGATATTAAGGCCAAATTCTAAATATCATTGGCTATACACATTCACATTTTTGGTAACACAGAAAACTAATCTTATTTTTCAGGTTCAAGCAGTAAGAGAAAACTATGTGATGAAACAGATAACGTATTCTAAAGTCACCTGAAGGAAATTCAGTTGCTGTGCTCTTCTCAAATAAAGCTCCCATCTTGATGAAGAATAATGGCAGAAAAGATTACAAATAACCTTTTCCCTCCCTCCCTCCTTCCCTCCCTCCTTTCCTTCTTCCATCTTTCTTCCTTATTCTCTTCCTTCCTTTTTTCCTTCCTTGACATTGTCACAATTATAAATTTCTGCTCTATCCATAAGAGGGCAAAATCAACAAAAGAAATGAGGGATAATTTATTTGGTTTCAAAAACGTGGCAGATACTTACTTAAGCAAGCAGCGAAAATATATTTAGAGGATGTGAAAAGCTATGTCTTCAATTCTGTTTCTCATTAAGGGGGAATTCTTTGGAAATTAGAATTCCATGATCCCATTACTGTCATTTACACTTAGTAATTACACAGTGCCTCATTTTTTTTTAAATTTTTTACTTCATGAAACATTGAGAAAATTAAATGAGATAACCCACATAAAATGCCTAGCAACATGCCTGACATATATTGGGCATTCAACAAATATCACCAATTATGATCTCTTTCCCACTCTATTAATGAATCCATATAGCAAAATAAGAAACTGTAATCAATGGTAGTATTGCTGTTGCTACTGAACCTACTTTTCAAATCCTCCCCAGAGATCTGCCTTTCAGAAGCAAAACTTTTGAATGTTGTGGTCTTAATAAGAACATGTCTGTCTTAGGACAGCATACTTATCTGGAATCAAAGTCAGATATGCTTCAGGTTTCTTCTGCAACTCACTCTCAGATCTGGAGCAAGTCATTTAATGCTTTTGAACTGGTGCTGTAAAGTGGGGTTAATGATATCAGATCTGATGCTCTGCCTACCTCAAAGAATTATGATCAAATTCATGTTAGTCCTAAGTATCAAATCATACCTTATAAAAGATTATGACCTTTGTCACCTATACTTTTCTCTCTCTTTCTTTAAAAAGAAAGGGGAACCAATTTAACCCAGAAATCTTAGATGACGTACTCAAAAAAGGGGTTGCCTCATTATTCATAATCTTGTTTCACTTGCCTTTGGTTGACAAGAATTGATCTTACATGGCTCTGCTATAATCTTTTGCTTTAATATGGCATTTAATTTGCTAAAGGAAAAATCAAGTCCTTTCAACCAATGAAAAATTTTAACAATAACCTGATATTGTCATTTTCTCTTTTGTATGTCTTCCTGAATTCTTCTATTTCAAGTTATCTCCATTGCCTATATCTTGATTTTATAATTTATCTAATTTTTCCTTTTTAACAGGCTGGGAAACTATTTTTTTTTTGGTCAGGTTAAGTGCCGTTTATAGAATCCTCTTGCAGTTTTCTATCCCTACTAGGTAACAAAGTACATTGATTACTAGGAAAACAAAGAATCAAACTTAACATGAAAAACACTTAGAGCAAATCCTAAATTGTATTCAATGTATACTGACAGTTATTAACTCCCCACAATTATCCAGCACACTTTCCTATGCTTTAAATAAACTTTCTTTTGATTTTGTCCACTGGAAGAACTTCTATATATCAAAAATCTGTTTAGGCATGAGCTACTCCTAAATTTTTTTACCCCTAAATTTTTCTTGAGACAATTCTAGAAAGAGTTAATTATTTTATGTTATGCTACTTCCAAACTTGTTACAACCTCTCTTATTATATATGTTGTCCTGTATCAAGTGACACATTTGTTTCTTCTTCCCTCATAGAGTTCTTCATACATCTTAGAAGTAATCTAACCCAATGCAATTTAAAATTATACCTGAATACACAAACTGAGTATAAGAATTAACCATATGACAACTGGGTAAATGAGTATTAAAAAATTGTATCTGGGGCGGGCCACAGTGGCTCAGCAGGTAAGAGTACTTGCCTGCGAGGCCCGAGGACCCGGGTTTGATTCCTGGTGCCTGCCCATGTTAAAAAAAAAAAAAAAAATTAAAAAAAAAAATTGTATCTGGTTCAAAAAGTAAAAAAGCTATACTGAAGAAACACATATGAAGGATGGAAATTTCTGACAGATCATGTAGGGGTATGAACCATAGCAAAGCATTCCCATTTCCATCGTCTCACTCTTTCAGGCTATTTTAACTCCAGTTTGAAACAGGCTCCTTTAGAGATAAGGAACTCAGTCAATATTCCTCTGTACATTGGTTGCTTTACTGTGATTATCAAAAAAAAGTGCCAAACAAAATGGAGAATTTTGAAATCTTAACTTGTCCTCATTTATTTCATTGAAATGGATCAAAACTGTCAAATAATATCATTTATTAATGATCATATTTGAAAGAAAAAAATATATGTTTGACATGTTTGCTCTAATTGAAGTAACATTGTGTCCCACTTCTAATCGTTGATTTATAAATTAAATTTCTGATTTTCTTTATTCAAAGATTCTATTGTAGCCACTGAAAGCCCAGAATAAAAATCCCCAATCTATTAAGAGATGATTGGGTTCTATCAATGCATTTGTGGAAGACAAAGAATGTCTCAGAGTAATTCCAGTAGTTTGTTTGAGTCAGCTCACTTGCTATAGGCAATTGTTAACTTTACAGGAATTTGCTAGCTTGAATTCAGTTATCCTTGGGACTATCAGAATCAGTAAACATCATAAATCAGGGCTTTTTAAAATTCAAATATCCAGTTTACCAGCATACCACTGTTAATTACCAACTTAAATGTGTGGAAGCCAGAGAGCCTCTTAATAGTATGTAAAGATGTTCGTCTCATTGACTAAGAGAACAGAAAAGTTAAGGATCAGACCCAGGAGTTAATTATAAATATAGTTGAGCTCCATAAAAGGTTGAATTCTCAAAGCTAAAAAGTCTGTTATCCCAAGTTTAGAGTATGGATGGGAAAACCAGGGGATGCCAAGAGATGAAATGGTGACATTTGGCTAACATTCTCAAAAATATTGAATTCCATAGGTCATCTAGGACTTCAAAAGTGATCTTCTCTCCCAAGGTAAAGTTTCATGTTTATTTCAAGCCTGAAGAAAATGCAGAGGTGTTGGCATTGAAAGGTGGTCTATGACTGCGTCTCTTCAAAATCTACTCCTTTCTCCCCTGTAGCCATCAGACCAGTGACCAGGGGGAAAGGACAGCATACACAGCCAGGAGAGCGCCAGCTTTGCTGTAAGAGGAAAGTGAGCTGCAGGGCCCAGCCAACATGCAGGGTCTGAAGCTAAGAGTAAATGTATGGAATTTGATATTAATAAGTTCTGGATCAACAAAGGTAGAACATTAAGTTAGATGAGGGAGAATTTATCCATATGGGAGCGATCTCCTGTGATTAAAAAATTTAATACATGTCCAGAAACCAGAGAGAGAAAACCATGCAGCTAGGATGGCCCTTTGAAAGCAGCGGCCCACACATAATAAATTAAAATGCCAGAACTGCCTTGGCAGATAGTGAAAGAATGGATCATAAAGCTCAATTAAGCAAGACTTCTAAAGTAGATATCTTTTTAAGTCCATAAAGCTATGTTCCATGGGAGGACTCGGATGAAATTCCATTTACCAAAACAATAATGTATGTGCTGGTGAGGGGGACACCGGAGTCACAGGGAAGCCTACTCGTGACTGTTTTCTGTAGGGCAGGGAGGATGGTAGGAAAACTGCTACAGAACTATGTTTCTTAGTAACATTAGGAATGACAGGCTCCCTGAATAACAGAGGCAAGCTGGTGAAAATTAGAAGCAAGGCTAGTGCCATTATCACAATGGTTTGCAAGTTTGGTGTGGCAACCAGTGGGTCTTGACCCACTGAGAGCTAAGAAAATGTTTCGTAGAAAGAGCACCACTAAGAACAAGACAGAAGACAGCAAACAAGGGTATCACCAACTCTATTCAATCAAAAGCAATCATGATGGTATCTTAGTATTCCTGAGCGTCTATGACAAACACCACAAACTAGTTTTTTTTTAAAGATATAGAATGTTAATATAGAGAAAAGAAATAAAAGTAATAATAATAGTAAAACAAACAAACAAACAAACAAATAAACAAAAAACCTATAGCTCAGATGCAGCTTCATTCAGTGTTTTAACATGATTACTTTACAATTAGGTATTATTGTGCTGTCCATTTTTGAGTTTTTGTATCTAGTCCTGTTGCACAGTCTGTATCCCTTCAACTCCAATTGCCCATTATCTTACCCTGTTTCTAACTCCTGCTGAACTCTGTTACCAATGACATATTCCAAGTTTATTCTTGAATGTCCGTTCACATCAGTGGGACCATACAGTACTTGTCCTTTGGTTTTCGGCTGGATTCACTCAGCATAATGTTCTCTAGGTCCATCCATGTTATT
Source organism: Tamandua tetradactyla (assembly GCF_023851605.1). Taxonomy (NCBI): domain Eukaryota; kingdom Metazoa; phylum Chordata; class Mammalia; order Pilosa; family Myrmecophagidae; genus Tamandua; species Tamandua tetradactyla. The sequence continues at coordinate 43,533,763 of NC_135334.1, forward strand.
ACATGCTTCATAAGTTTATCCTGTCTTAAAGCTGCATAATATTCCATCGTATGTATATACCACAGTTTGTTTAGCCATTCTTCTGTTGATGGACATTTTGGCTGTTTCTATCTCTTTGCAATTGTAAATAACGCTGCTATAAACATTGGTGTGCAAATGTCCATTTGTGTCTTTGCCCTTAAGTCCTTTGAGTAGATTCCCAGCAATGGTATTGCTGGGTCGTATGGCAATTCTATATTCAGCTTTTTGAGGAACCGCCAAACTGTCTTCCACAGTGGTTGCACCATTTGACATTCCCACCAACAGTGGATAAGTGTGCCTCTTTCTCCGCATCCTCTCCAGCACTTGTCATTTTCTGTTTTGTTGATAATGGCCATTCTGGTGGGTGTGAGATGATATCTCATTGTGGTTTTGATTTGCATTTCTCTAATGGCCAGGGACATTGAGCATCTCTTCATGTGCCTTTTGGCCATTTGTATTTCCTCTTCTGGTAGGTGTCTGTTCAAGTCTTTTTCCCATTTTGTAATTGGGTTGGCTGTCTTTTTGTTGTTGAGATGAACAATCTCTTTATAAATTCTGGATACTAGACCTTTATCTGATATGTCATTTCCAAATATTATCTCCCATTGTGTAGGCTGTCTTTCTACTTTCTTGATGAAGTTCTTTGATGCACAAAAGTGTTTAATTTTGAGGAGTTCCCATATATTTATTTCCTTCTTCAGTGCTCTTGCTTTAGGTTTAATGTCCATAAAACCACCTCCAATTGTAAGTTTCATAAGATATCTCCCTACATTTTCCTCTAACTGTTTTATGGTCTTAGACCTAATGTTTAGATCTTTGATCCATTTTGAGTTAACTTTTGTATAAGGTGTGAGATATGGGTTTTATTTCATTCTTTTGCATATGGATATCCAGTTCTCTAGGCACCATTTATTGAAGAGACTGTTCTGTCCCAGGTGAGTTGGCTTGACTGCCTTATCAAAGATCAAATGTCCATAGATGAGAGGGTCTATATCTGAGCACTCTATTCGATTCCATTGGTCAATATATCTATCTTTATGCCAATACCATGCTGTTTTGACCATTGTGGCTTCATAATATGCCTTAAAGTCTGGCAGCGTGAGACCTCCAGCTTCGTTTTTTTTCCTCAAGATGTTTTTAGCAATTCGGGGCACCCTGCCCTTCCAGATAAATTTGCTTATTGGTTTTTCTATTTCTGAAAAATAAGTTGTTGGGATTTTGATTGGTATTGCATTGAATCTGTAGATCAATTTAGGTAGGATTGATGATCTTAACTATATTTAGTCTTCCAATCCATGAACACGGTATGCCCTTCCATCTATTTAGGTCTTCTGTGATTTCTTTTAGCAGTTTTTTGTAGTTTTCTTTATATAGGTTTTTTGTCTCTTTAGTTAAATTTATTCCTAGGTATTTTATTCTTTTAATTGCAATTGTAAATGGGATTCATTTCTTGATTTCCCCCTCAGCTTGTTCATTACTAGTGTATAGAAATGCTACAGATTTTTGAATGTTGATCTTGTAACCTGCTACTTTGCTGTACTCATTTATTAGCTCTAGTAGTTTTGTTGTGGATTTTTCCGGGTTTTCGACATATAGTATCATAACGTCTGCAAACAGTGATAGTTTTACTTCTTCCTTTCCAATTTTGATGCCTTTTATTTCTTTTTGTTGTCTAATTGCTCTGGCTAGAACCTCCAACACAATGTTGAATAATAGTGGTGATAGTGGACATCCTTGTCTTGTTCCTGATCTTAGGGGGAAAGTTTTCAATTTTTCCCCATTGAGGATGATATTAGCTGTGGGTTTTTCATATATTCCCTCTATCATTTTAAGGAAGTTCCCTTGTATTCCTATCTTTTGAAGTGTTTTCAACAGGAAAGGATGTTGAATCTTGTCGAACGCCTTCTCTGCATCAATTGAGATGATCATGTGATTTTTCTGCTTTGATTTGTTGATATGGTGTATTACATTAATTGATTTTCTTATGTTGAACCATCCTTGCATACCTGGGATGAATTCTACTTGGTCATGATGCATAATTCTTTTAATATGCTGTTGGATACAATTTGCTAGAATTTTATTGAGGATTTTTGCATCTATATTCATTAGAAAGATTGGTCTGTAGTTTTCTTTTTTTGTAATATCTTTGCCTGGTTTTGGTATGAGGGTGATGTTGGCTTCATAGAATGAATTAGGTAGTTTTCCCTCCACTTCGATTTTTTTGAAGAGTTTGAGGAGAGTTGATACTAATTCTTTCTGGAATATTTGATAGAACTCACATGTGAAGCCGTCTGGTCCTGGACTTTTCTTTTTAGGAAGCTTTTGAATGACTAATTCAATTTCTTTACTTGTGATTGGTTTGTTGAGGTCATCTATTTCTTCTTGACTCAAAGTTGATTGTTCATGCCTTTCTAGTAACTTTTCCATTTCATCTACATTGTTGTATTTATTCGCGTAAAGTTGTTCATAGTATCCTGTTATTACCTCCTTTATTTCTGTGAGGTCAGTAGTTATGTCTACTCTTCCATTTCTGACCTTAGTTATTTGCATCCTCTCTCTTCTTTTTGTCAATCTTGATAAGGGCCCATCAATCTTATTGATTTTCTCATAGAACCAACTTCTGGTCTTATTGATTTTCTCTATTGTTTTCATGTTTTCAATTTCATTTATTTCTGCTCTAATCTTTGTTATTTCTTTCCTTTTGCTTGCTTTGGGGTTAGTTTGCTGTTCTTTTTCCAGTTCTTCCGAGTGGACAGTTAATTCCTGCATTTTTGCCTTTTCTTCTTTTCTGATATAGGCATTTAGGGCAATAAATTTCCCTCTTAGCACTGCCTTTGCCGCGTCCCATAGGTTTTGATATGTTGTGTTTTCATTTTCATTCGCCTCAAGGTATTTACTAATTTGTCTTGCAATTTCTTCTTTGACCCACTCGTTGTTTAAGAGTGTGTTGTTGAGCCTCCACGTATTTGTGAATTTTCTGGCACTCCGCCCATTATTGATTTCCAACTTCATTCCTTTATGATCCGAGAAAGTGTTGTGTATGATTTCAATCTTTTTAAATTTGTTAAGACTTGCTTTGTGACCCAGCATATGTCTATCTTTGAGAATGATCCATGAGCACTTGAGAAAAAGGTGTATCCTGCTGTTGTGGGATGTAATGTCCTCTAAATGTCTGTTAAGTCTAGCTCGTTTATAGTAATGTTCAGATTCTCTATTTCTTTATTCCTCTTGGACCTGGAGGTGTTCTGACTGGTTGGCAATCCTTGGCTTTCTCTTCTGTCTTCCTGTTCCCACTGACTTATGGCTTCCAGCTCCTCCCAGTGGTTCTTTCTCACTCATTCTGGCTCCCAGCTTTTTCCTAAGGCCTCCAGGAATCTGGACGAAGCCCCACTCTCATTCCGGAAAAAAACTAATTTCTCAGCCTTCCTCAAAGGAACTCCAAGAGACATACTAGGTTGGCTGTCCACTGAGTAAAGGGGGATGCCCACACATTTTGAGAAATTGTAAACTTTCAAAGTTGATATTGTTACCCAGGGAACTGAAGTATCATCCGAGCCTTTCTAGTAGATTTGTATTATATAGGGACAGGTACTAAATGGAGTCCTGCTTTAGATATAGTTCACAGTTAGGCCACTCGGTCAAAGATCAGCCCAGATGTCCTCCCCTGTCACTGAGTATATAATTGGAACGGATGTATACAGTTGGTGGACGTGCCCATGGCGTGAGAGTTATGGAAGTGGAGGAGGCCAACAGGATGCCTCTGTGACTACTCTTCCCTTTTTGCCAAGGTGAAAAAACAAAAGCAATATTTAACCCTGGAAGAAAATGCAAAGTGATGCATTTAAATAGCTAAAGAATGTAGACACTATATTCCCATGACATTTTCATTTACTTTGGCCCGAAGTAAGGTCAAAGAGATTCTTGGAGATGACACTTAAGTACTGCAAACTCTCCCAAGTATTAGCCTTAATTGCAGCTCCCGTGTTAAATATAACTTTGCTTATATATATATTTGAGCCGATCAAGTGGCCTCACATACCTATCATGTTAGCGCTGGTTTAATGAAATAATTATCTTTTGTCCCTATCAATAAAAACAACTAGTACAAGTTTAAACTGATGTGTATTAGAAGACAGTATAGATTTATGGTATTGACACAGGTCTATATTCCTTTCCTACTTTATACCATAATACGATCTGAGGAAATCTGACCATTTGAATACTCCAGCAAATACCACATTTTTAGACTTATTGATAACATCATGTTGATCATATCAGTTGAGCAAGAAATGGCAAATTCAGAGAAAGTCTTTATGAAATATATGTGGTCCAGAGAGTAGAAGATAAATTATTTGGCGATTCAGGGTTTATAAACATGAGCCAAGTTTTTTGTCTGGGGCCTGTCAAGACATTCCCTCCAAATGGAACCACAGATTGTTGCATCCTGAATTTCCAAAAACTGAAAAAGAATGCATCTTGGTCTGGCCCTTAACAATTTCGAGGCAGCATAGTTCATATCTGGAACTACTACTCCAAGTCATTTACCAGTGACTACTAGTTTTGAATGGGACCCCAAACAGGAAATCACTCTGCAACAGCTTCAGGCTGTCTTAGAAATAGCCTTGTTACTTGGGTCATTTGATACTATACTATAAGAGAAGGGAAATAAAGAATCACATCATAATTTTCTATAATTCTCATAAGCAGAGAATTACATGCCATTTTAAAAACATGGTTCTGGATGCTTGTAGAAATGAAAGTCCTGATGTAGAATATCAAGTGACGTTATGTGATCCTACAGCCAAATCTGATCATCATTAGCTGGATTCTCTCAAGCTTACCAAGTTCGAGTTGCGTGGAACCAGAAGCAACCCATTATAAGATGTAAGAAGTGCAATCCAGCAGCTGTCTCTGCTTCTCTTCATCAACCCTCCCCCAAATAACAATTGCCTCCTCTCCTGGTTTTCTCAATCTCAGTGAATGATAGCACTATCCTTCCAGTGTATAAGTCACAAATATTCAAGCCATACCTGCCATCTTATACTTCTTTATTCGTGGATCCAATTCTTTATGAAATCATGTTTATTTGGCCCCTATGTACATATCAGATCTATCTCGTACTCTCCATTTCCACTACCATCCTCAGAATATTTTGTACGTTTTCCCCTTAAATGATCTTACTGCCTTCCATTGTTGCCTCACTTTAAAATATTCTTCAAGCCATAGCCAGAATGATAATTCAAAATGAAAACATTGATAAATGGGTGACTGCATATTTTTTTCTTATTCATTTATTTGGCCTTATATATACATGTGATATTTTTATAACTGACTTAAATTTTATATATATATATATATATATATATATATATATATATATATATATATATATATATGCACACATATTTTATTGAGCCCCCATTATATGCTAAAAACTATGCTAGTCACTGGAAATTCAAGGGTGAACAAAATAATAAATCTGCCCTTAAGAATTTATGGCCCAGGGAGGTAGTGAGACTGATAAAGTACCAACATCAATATTAGATGATAAAGACCGTAATAGAAGTCAGCCTAGGTGCTATTGAATTACAGGGCAGTATTCCCAGGTTATTACTAAGCATTTAGGGAAGGCTTTCAAGAGGAGGTGATTTCTAAACTGAAAAAAATAGAACTGAATCAGGTGCACTTGGCCTCAGTTATGGACAAGAAGATTCAAGTTCAAAGCCATGTGCATAGGAATAAAGTTTGCTATATTAAAGATTTTAGACTTGTTTTTCAGGTTGTTGTGAGAATTGAAGATGATATACGAAATACATATTAATTGATAACAATAGTTTCCTTACCTATGTACCAGTTATAAAATACCAGTTTACAAAACACCACAAAGTATATTAGACCTTTTAAGTATCATCCTGGTTTTACTGATGTCAGTGAGATTTTTCAGAAAGCCAATAGTAAACAGAAGGTCACAAAATGAGTAAATGTCAGTCCACAATAGCAGTCCAATCCACTTTCTCTATAACCGTAACACAAAATCCTGCCATTTCTGTAGATTTTAATAATATGTATGACTGCTGAAATACAAACATGATGCAAAAGGTTCTTATTTGTCTTTTCAAGGATATTTGAACCTTAACTTTTAATTTAAATGTTGATTATATTGTAGTGAACCATTTTTGATATGCAATAAATTTTTAATGATACCAGGTGGATCATCCTAATTCCAGATTAACTGCATCCCACTGACACAGTTTCTTCCCCACCCTGCTGCCACCTGTCTGGTACCAAACCTACTCAGCTGTGGAAACTGACAGCTGGTTCTTTAGCGGGACGTGATGGGAGCAGGAATCAGGTGAAAATGACTCGTTAGCAATGAAATGGAAAAAAATGTGCAGACTTCCCTGTGGACATTTTGGATGATACATAGATCTTTTTTCCAAGGCATCTTTCTCTCGCTGATTGCCCAATCAGGAGTTAATTGCAGAAAAAAAAAAGCATATGCTACTCAAAAGTTACTATGATGTGGTATCATAATTTAAATTACTGTGATGTGTACTTATCTTTCTTCAACACCAGTTGAGAAGGTTTCCATTTTGAAGTGAATCACTGCATAAGAACCAAAAGAAAAATGCTCTGAAGCTTTGGCTTGAGTAAGCCCAGGGAGATAGCACTACAAAGAACCTTAGAATTGGGAGTTAACATACTGGTTTCTATTCAGTCACTAGTTATAAAACATCACTTAGTTCCCTTAACTCCTCTGGACTTCAGATTGCACAGGAGAAAAACAGAATTTAATGGTCACAATGATTGAACTATGTTTAAATATACGTTTTCCTCTCCTTTTCTTCTATTATTCTTAGCTTTATTTAAAGTTATTAATAGAATACTTATTTTTCTCCAATATTTCTCCTATATTTTTTGGTTTTCATATGAACAAAAATAGTTGTGTTCTATAAAATGGGGTATTTGAAATATCGATAAAGGGATTTTTTTATAGCTGTATTTTGAAATACCGAATTGCGAGGAAACTGCAAGCAGGTCCAGCCATCATGAAATTACAAATACCAGACCTTTTGCGAGAACTACTCATCTGCCATGAAGTATTAATGATTGAAAAATTTATAGGGTCCTTACTGTAATTTAGCTGTTGCAGAATGTCTTTTAAATATGGTTTAAAATTTGAAAATGTAGTGGGCCTTGGTGGCTCAGCACGCAGAGTTCTCACCTGCCAGGTCAGAGACCCAGGTTCAATTCCTAGTGCCTGCCCATGCCAAAAAAAAAAAAGAATAAATATTTGGAAATTTAATTACTTTAACCAGAGAATTCATCCCATTTCTAATGCCACAACGGTACCAGCACTAGAATTGTAAGAAAGGAGCTTAATATACAAATAAAGTGTGACAGCTATTATATACACAACTACACAGACCCACACAGCCCTATCGGTGCACAATGATTCCTTCATAGTTGATAGTACTGTGTATTGTTTAGGACTTTGATTCTCCTGAGCATTTCCTAAATTTAGTGACACACTCATGTGCCAAGAATATCCCTAAAAGCACCAAGACATGACTGGGAGAGTTCCAAAAATAGACCTCTCTAAAACCTCACCTCCCCTTTTATCATTTGAACTCCTTTCTCGCATGTATGCGCTTGTCTCCTGACTTTTCTCATTTTCTGACAGCCTGAAGCTCCACCATCAGTAGCAGCCACTAGAAGTCAGACTGTTACATCTGTCACTGTTAGTTAAGAATACCATCCAACTTCAAGATCACTACAATTTTTCTCCTATCGTCCTTTTTGACTTCTTCGTTGAAGGGTCAAAAGGGTTGCCTGCAGCAAATGATCGACCACAGAACTGGCTGCTGAAATATTTCATTTCACAAAACCATGAACTCCCAGACCAAACTTGTTACTGCCATTTGTCACACATTTACCACACGTCTTCCTTCTTGAATCACTCTTCTCTCCCCTAAGCCCAATGTCATGGAACAGAACTACTTCACAAAAATCTTCACAAAGGAGATAACAGACTGAAGTCAGTTTTTATAGACTCTATTCTCTTAGGGTCCTGGGAATTTGTGAGAGCAACTAAAACTGAAAAAGGTCCTTCTGCCTTTCTACCACTGGCACTGCAGCTGTTAGCACTTCTGGTGTCAAGGTACAAATGTCAGGAAGGTACTGTCAGTAAAGTAACACCCATGAAAAACAGCCTGGCTGCCTGGCTGGGTGCCAGAGCCTATAATCATCTCGTTATACACCGCTTGGAGCTGGACTTCTGTTATCACCGTACCCTCCAATCGCTTTTAATTGGAGCAGGGGGATTTGTTTCACATCAATGGAAAGAAAGGATATTTTTTGACTCTGCTGAAAAGTGTAATTTCAAAAAATGAAGAATAGCTCAGGTGCTTAGAATTTTATGGTCCAGCTTCCTGTAATTCGTAAACATACATCCCGTGGAAGGAAATTACTTGAATTAAAATGTTCTCCCCAAGTCCTCCCTACAGGGTCTTCCATTGAGAACAGAATACATTTGAAAACTTAAAATCTTTGTGGGATATACTACATTTAACATCTATTTAATATCTCTATGAGTTCTAATTAGAGAAAATTACCCAGACATGCATTAGAAATAATATGCCAATGAAGTAGTGCTCAGTCTTTAAGAAATTCTAGAATATAACACAAAATGGACAGGGAATTATCATACCTTATTGCTCTTAAAATTTTCTGATTTGATTTGGGTATGCTACCATAGCAACTAAGGAGTAGTAGGATGATGCACTTCTCCAGGAACAAGCTTCCAGGGATTTGGGTATCAATAGACTGCTCAGCATCATAAGTGCCTTATGATTAGTGGTTATATCAACCTTAACACTGGATAGAGTAACTTCCTAACCAATCTGTCAGCAATGTCAGAAGGATGTCCTTGGCCTTGAAGCAAAGCCTGTGGGCACTTTTTCCGGGGACATCTGCCACCAGAGCATATAGCCAGAAAACTGGAATGGGCACCCTAATAAAAAAGTCTGTTCCCTTAATCGTCAAAAAAAAACCTATCATGGGTATTACTTTCCTAAATCCACATTACATATTTACATACATATATACACACATTCCCATGAAATATACAAACCCATTTTCATCTCTACCATTTGCATCATTCTATCAGAACTTAGCAGTATTACTGGCAGCATTCTAATTAAAAAAAATAATAACATAGAAAACACTGGTTTGTAGTATATATTCAATCAGTACAGCTCCCTTTACCCTGTAATCATAAAAGTCAGTGGCCTTTTTCCAGATTTTATCTCCCAGGTTTCTAATTTTATAATTAATATACCCATACATTGCATAGGCATTTTAACTTCAGTATTTTCCCACCACCCAATAATCTGAAGTTTTCCAATATTAACCTATTATTCCTATGACTTCTTCATACATACAGTCACTCTGCAAAACTAAACTAAAATATGTATATATAAAGTACCCTCTTCCTTGACACTTACTGTTTTTTATCCCGACTATTCCCATCTAATAATTTTCTATATTCTGTGGTTATACCCAGAAATAGATGCCAAATCTAGATCTTGCCCTAATACTTTTTCCTGTCCTGCTTTCTCTCCTTATCTCAATTTGTCCTCTCCTTTAAGTTGTAACATGTTCACTTCTGACAAAGAAACCCATAGTATCACACCTGCAAGCAGAAGCATTTCCAGGCTTCCCTCTGCCTTCAAAATACCATTCAAAATCTTTAGCCTGAGGCTGTTTACAATTTTTTCTCCCAACTTTGTCATCTTACTACTCCCTAAGCTCACTAAGTACTCACCAGAATAAATGCTTCCATTTTTCTGTACCTGGAATATAAGTATCAATATCCTTTCCACCTTTTACTACCTTGCTGCTAAAATATAGTCTGTAGAGCAGCAACTTTAGCATTTCCTGGGGCCCTGTTAGAAATGCAGAATCTCAGGCTTACCCCAGAACTAATAAATCAGAATCCACAATCTTTAAGACCCTACTGTTATATTGCTCACAACAGATGCTATTTCTTGCATGAAGCTATCCTTATTTTCTTCTTCGTACCATAAACATTATATGCCCTACTCTACATAGAACCCAAAGCATTATGAATACTTTAATTATATTTGGATCCTTTCTTCCCCTCCTCTTCTTCCTCCTTTCATCTCTTCCTTTCCTCCACTTCACCCTTTCTCCATTTTTTACCTTAACCCCCCTCCTTTGTTCATTGACAGCAGTAGTAGGAATGGGAAATCCTGTATTAATGAATATTCTGGCGTGTGCCAATTGGTTGCTTTGATTTTTCTTTTCAATCTGTTGGTTTACTTGCTCTGGTAAAGACGGAGTTTTATATTCTCTTTGACCAGGAAGCAAGACATTCTTAGTATTTGATGATGAAAGTAAAACTAGCTTTTCAACTATAGTAATTCCAGAACCAGTAAAAGTAGTTATATGGAATGAAATGTATATTAAACTGATATGACATAGCCATCTTCATAAAATGGATGAAACAGCAATTCAAAAATTTTTATATGATACAATTACAGGATATTCTTTCTATCAATTGCATCTGTATAGTTGTGAGATTTTCCAGAAAGGCAATTATGTATTGCTAAAGTATCTCAGTCACTTAAAATATTTGTAACACATACACCAACATCAATTTAATTACCAATAAGTTGTTAGAGTTCTGTTAATTAAATAGATTAATAATTGCTCATAAAATTTATATAACGTTCTATAAATTTCAATACACTGAAAAGGTATACCTACCGTCAAACAGACATTATTCAATTTATTAAGTTTTTATTGACTAACTGGATCTTGAAATTTGTCTATATGTAACCAAGAAATTAGGATTTAAGGGATGATTTTGATTACTGAATCATTATACAGATTTTTTATTTTACTTTCTGGTATGTTAGAGTAGACAGAAGGAAATACCTGGAATATCTTAACTGTAATCCAGCTGTCTTGATCTCTGATAATAATTGTAATGGCCTTTATCTTTTGTCCCTGCAATTGCTAATTCCTTGTGACTAATCTTCATTTGTATCCATTTATCTGGTTTTTCAACTTTAGAGTCTTGTAATCACTAAAGACAGCCCCTTAATGTTTATTAATGAAGGCTCTTGAGTCAGCCAGAACTAACCCACCCAAAGTCCAAAGTTATCTTGATAAATAAAACAGAATCTAACCAAAAATGGGTCCACCTAACACATGCAGTAGCATAGAGTTTAACCTACAAGTCATCTATACCTCATTATAATACTAAAAATCATACCCATCAGCATTTTAAGACCGCCATTTTTTTACATACATTCTGTGACTAAGCAGGTAATCAATCTGCACATGCTCAATAATCAGAACACCTCTAATCACATCAGCTGGGGCCCCTGTGCTCATTATCCTAAACCTGCCCATCTTTTAATTCCATAAAACTATCAGAATTACTGCAGTTCAGGGAGGCAGATTTTGGGTGGATAGGCCATCTGCTCTCTTGTTATGTACCTAGTAATAAACCTTTTCTCCCTTTGAAACTCCAGTGTCTCAGGAATTGATCATTTGAGCACATCAGGCAAAAGAATCCATGGCCTTTTGTCTGTCACATATATATGGTCGCGTCTTTTATATCACACATATTTTTGACTGCCTTCTGGGTTAATCTGTGTTCAAATCTTTCATACTCATGTCCCCAGATACCTCAGAGAATAAAAATCCTCACCCAGTATATGCTCATCCTAGAATGTCTTCTTATGGTTAAACTCATTGTTGAGTTCATTAATTTTAGGCTATAACTAAAGCTGAAGGGAAATAAAATAAAGGCACAATTTTTACAAACAGAACATTGACTATTCCACCATAAACTATCCAGTACAATCTTTATTTTTCAGTTGTCTTGGTTATTATGGACACAGTTTAAATGGGCTTTGTTAAATGGCCATTACAATCATGAAATACTACATTATAAAATATTAATTTTACCTGAATTAATCTCTCTTGAAAAGATTTTTTTTTCTTTTAGAATGTACATTTTAGGATAAAGCATGACACTTTAATTTATAAACTGAGTTGTGCTATGTGGTAAAAATTTTATTCACCTAAGCAAGAAGGATCACTAAAAAATCATTTTACCCTCTCAGTCAATAGGTGAGAATTTTCCTGCCATTTCAACATTAACAACTTCTTAGCACATATGTACCTGTCTAAAGATTTTTTGACTCTAGAATAAATTAGTGGATGGATCTGCTGACCTTAAAAATGAAAGATTTACATAGCAAATGGATTAATAAGACCATCTTTCTACCAAAGAAGCTAAGATATGTGCCAATCTAAAAACAATTCAAGCTAAAAATGGGTCACAATAATTTACAAATTTCAAGTTTTTACTTTGGAATTATGACCTTTGCATAATTTTTAAAATTATTTTGCAGGTAGGGTTGTATTTGCTGTTATTGTTAAAGCTGTCATTGGTTTTTATTTGATTTCTAATCATTGAACTTAGTATGAGAAAAAAAAAATCCTTGAAATCTTTGATAATGATTTGCTATATTGTAATTAATTCCATGTTATTCTGGATGCTTCAATTCCTTCTACTAAAACCACTCTTTTCTGTCCAGTCTGTACTGGACCACATTCATTGCATTTTGACTCTTTCCCTTTCTAACTGAAGATCTGCAATCATATCTTCATGTCTCCAATTACTTTTTGTCATTTAATTGCCAAAAGACCTGAGACAAAGCACTCAATTTCTCTGAATTTCCTTCCTTCCCCTATTTATCTTGTAGGATATCTTGGAGAAAGTAATAATAATAGCTAATATTTATTGATTACTTAGTAAACATTGCAAAACCTTCTAGCATTTGCATATATTCTTAGAACTCCACCTCACAGCAATGCTATGTGGGATAGAAGTACAGAAAGACTAAATAATTTGCCAAGGCCATACAATTCAGCATAGACAGACTGAATAGAGCCCAATCTCTCAACCACTCCACCATATTGTCTTACACTGAATGAGAAGGATAGATATCATAGTGGAAACTATTAATAGCATATGAGTGAGAAGGCAAGTTGAGAAAAATATAAATTTCCTGCAGCTCATGAATTCTTTGAAACATTATTTTTATTTATTTTATTTATTTGTTTTGGGGGGGTCGGTGCACAGTCTGGGAATCAAGCCCAGATCTCCCGCATGCAAGGCGAGCATTCTACCACTGAACTACCCGTGCACCCAACATTATCTATTATTAAATGCTTAAAACAGTCCCATAATTTAAGCATCATTAGGATCCCTAACATGCAAAGAATCTAAGGCTCACACAGAATCAATAATTTGCCTCAGGTTAAAAAGTAAGTGGCAGGATCTTTTTGAAAACAACATATATCTTCTTAAACTTGGGTTATTTACATATCATCTTCTCCCTCACACATCACCATTCCATTGCTTATTCTGAGGAAACAAATAATGCCTATGTTTAAGTCACTGACATGTCTTATTTGCTTTAATTTTTGTTTCATTGTATATATTAGATTGATGTAAAATATGCACTAAATTTTATTGGCACAGATTTTCTCTACTGCCTTTGTGGTACTTCATTTCAGATAACATGGACCTGCTCACAGTCAAAGAATAAACTGAAGGTCATTTAACATTTCTCTCCTGGCTAAAAGGCAGTGGAAGTCGACAAAATAGCCATCTTTTATCATGTCTTTAGAGTCAAAGTTTTAGGTGGAGTAAATATCTTCAGATAATTTTGTAATTTATGTCTATAGTGAGTAAATAGACCTAAGAAATAACTTTGGTATAAAGAGAAGAAACTATAAGAAAAATATTTTTTCATTTTTCTTTAGGGTTTTGAGGGCAGTGGTAGATGAATAGATACTAGAATATTCTATAAACAGCTAAAATATGGTTGGTTTCATGACATTAAATAGCATGAAGAATAAAGTATACTTTCCTTATAATTATAAGGCTATCGCTTTGAAGAGCTAAGACTTCTTCAAAAGTTCTGTATTTTCTGTGAAAATACAATTAACATGAATTTATTTCCATATCTTTGAAAAAAGATCTAAATATTATGTTTTGTTTATTAAAAAGAATACTCAAAGGATAAATTTCAGAATTATAGTATGATGGGTTCTGTTCTAGTTTGCTAGCTGCTGGAATGCAATATACCAGAAACGGAATGGCTTTTAAAAGGGAGAATTTAATGAGTTGCAAGTTTACAGTTCTAAGACCAAGAAAATGTCCCAATTAAAACATGTCTAAAGAAATGTCCAATCAAAGGCATCTAGGGAAAGATACCTTGGTTCAAGAAGGCCGATGAAGTTCAGGGTTTCTCTTTCAAGTGAGAAAGACACATGGCGAACGCAGTCAGGGTTTCTCTCTCGGCTGGAAGGGCACATGGCAGACACGGCGTCATCTGCTAGCTTACTCTCCTGGCTTCTGGTTTCATGAAGCTCCCCGGGAAGCACTTTCCTTCTTCATCTCCAAAGGTTGCTGGCTCGTGGACTCTGCATCATGGTGCTGCAGCATTCTCTGCTCTCTCTGAGTCTCTCTGAATCTCTCTGATTCTCCAAAATATTTCCTCTTTTATAGGACTCCAGTAAACTAATCAAGACCCACTCAAATGGGTGGAGACCTGTCATCCCCTAATCCAGTTTAACAACCATTCTTGACTAAATCACATCAACCACGGAGATGATCTCATTACAGTTTCAAACATCCAGTATTGAATAGAGACTATTCTACCTTTAAGAAATGGGATTTATATTAAAACATGGCTTTTCTTAGGGGGCATACTTCCTTTCAAACCAGCACAGGTTCCATGGACTCTTTCCCTAGGAATGCAAAAATATTGGTCAAAACTGCTACAATAAAAACAAACCAAATAATTGAAGTCACTGGAAACTTTTTTCAGAGACATACAGAAAATGAAGAAACATTTATTCAATAATATCTATTAAATCTTGGTAAGAATAGTGAGAGTCTATAGCAGTGAGCTATGGCCCACTCCCTCACCACTTTCTTTCAGTGCAGTATAATGAAATTTCCTTTTCAAGTGGATGTGGCTATGAAGTCTGAACTCTTATTTTCCCCAGCAAAGACTTCAATATATCCCTGGAGGGGCAGGCTGCCAGCATTTCTCATAGTCCATCAGAGGCTAAATTCCTTGCAAGTGAAGCTAAGAGGTCAGGAGCCTACTTTCTTTCCCTTCTTCCCTCTTTCCTTTCCCTCTCCCTCCCTCCTTCCTTCATGCCTTTCACAGGGCAAAGATTCTATACCATTCAATGTCTGGCTGAAAATACTGGACCCTTGATTGCCTTCTCCCTAGCTTGTTCGTAGGGTAGTTTCCATGCTGGGAGAATCAAGCTCACAAGACTGGAGGCTACTTTGCCCATCCAGCACCCAGCTCATAAAGTGAGGGTACCACTCTGCGAAGGAAGCCCCTCTCTACCCCCTAAACAGAGATTCAGATATTTTCTGTACACTAGTAGAGGGTGGTTATAAGAAGAGAGCTCTGAAGCTCTACCCAAGGGCATTGAGTATATTTGTAAAAGAATGTGGGGAAGTTCAAATCTAAGGGTGCTCTTAAAAACAAGGGTGATTTTAGAGGCAAGCAATTAAGAGTAGACTGGTAGCAAAAAAAAAGAGTAAACTGGTAGCTCCATGAGAGCAAGAACTTTAATTGCATACCACCTGTTTACCAGAGAACCAGAAACAGCTAAGAAGAGCCCTCCTAGGGTCAGATCAGACCTCAAGTACTGGCTTGAGAAGCAACCTCTGTAAAAAGGCCCAATTTTTATTATATCACACCATGGAGTAATTTATGCATTAGATCATGGTCAGATAGAAATTATGACGTTAAAAAGCATAATAATTGAAATTAAAATATCATGAGAGGGTTCAACAGTAGATTTGAATAGACAGTAGACAGACCCAGTAAACTGGAGGATAGATTGAGAGAGATTATGCAATAAAAAAAAAAAAAAAAAAACAGAGAAAAGAATGAACTGAAATGACTAGGTTCTCAAACAAATATGGGAAAAGATTGGGCAAAATGTGCAAACAGAGCACCAAAATGAGAGGAGAGAGAGAGATGGATAGAAAAAGTACTCCAAGAAATAAAAGCTGAAAATTTCCAAACTGGATGAAAAAAGTGTCAAAGTACACATTTGAGAAGCTCAAAGCCAGAAAGAAAGGAATTAAGAGCCCCAGAAATTAGAAAAGTGTGGCTAAATATTAAATATATTTTTCTTTTAATGTTCTTGAAATATAAGTAACTGCATAAGGGCAAAATTATAATATTGTGTCATTGAGTTTACAACATGTATACATTTAAAATATATGACCATCTAAAGGAAGGGATTAAATGCAATTGTATTATTTCACATTTCTTGCATTTTATGTGGCATTACAATTTAATTTTAAGTATAATTTAACAAGTTAACGATATATAAATTGACCCCTGTACCAACTCTAAATATTTTATGAAGATATAACTATAAAGTCAATTGAAGAATTAAAGTAAATACAAAAAAAAAGATTAACTAGAAATAATAAAGAAGAGAAGAAATGGGGGGAATAAGAATTAGATACTACAAATGTTTTAATAATAACAAAATAGTAGACCTATATCCCACCATATTTAATAGCTCCATTAGATGTAAACTGAATAGACATTAAATTAAAAGGCAGAGATGGGCAGAAATAATAAAAGCTAATTGCTTCCTAAAAGGTATATTTGAAAAATGTGACATAG
Organism: Tamandua tetradactyla; assembly: GCF_023851605.1. Lineage (NCBI taxonomy): Eukaryota > Metazoa > Chordata > Mammalia > Pilosa > Myrmecophagidae > Tamandua > Tamandua tetradactyla. The sequence continues at coordinate 43,550,568 of NC_135334.1, forward strand.
ATAATTTGAAAGTAAAAAAATAAAAAAAAACTATACTCTGTATAGAGAAAGCTTAATAAAGTTAGACCACATTAATATCAGATAAAACAATTAAACTTCAAGACAAGGATTATGCCATAGATAAGGACCATACTTCATAATAAATGGGTTAATTTAAAGGACAGCAATTATATATGTGTATACACCAATAATGAGTATTAACAACACTGACAAAACTAACAGATAGATGAATCCAAAATCATAGTTAGAGGCTTTGATGCCATCCTGTGGAGGGTTAATTATGACATGTATTCTTCTCTACTTCTCCCCTTGAATAGATTCAATTTCATTCCACTTGAATCTGGTTTGGAATTAATGATGCCTTTGACTAAAACTCCTGGATTCCTGAGAGAAGGTCCTAAGGAACCTTAAAGCTTCCTTCTTTCTCAGTTGGAATATTCGTTTAACTCAATGATCCTGTTTGAGGAAGCCAAAGTATGCCCAGGAAGGAACTCTCATGGGAAGAAGCCAAAACCTTCCCTTCTGCCAGCCCTAGCTGAGGTTCAGCTGACAGCCATTAGTAACTTGCCAGCCACACAAGTCAACCATCCTGGAAGTGGACCTTCCAATCCCATGGAGTCACCCAGACCAATGCTGTACGGAGCAGAGGTGAGACATCCCCGATCAGCCCCCTACTTCCAACTGAAGAGTTTCAAAAAAAATAAGTGACTGTCTTTCTTTTTATAGATTAACCTTTAGATGGCTTGTTATAGCAAGAGGTAACTGGAACACCCTATCTCAACAATTGATCGAACAATTAGAAAAATATCAGAAAGGCCCTAGTAGATTTAAATAACATTATACGTACATTGACTTTATTGATTTTACAGAACTCTATGGCCATCAAGTATAGAAGAAACATTGTTTTCACGTGTGCTTGGAATGTTCACAAGCATAGAGCATATGTTAGGCAATAAAATGTATCTCACTAAATTACGAAAGACTGAAATCGTATAACATAGGTTAAGATTTGAATCAGAAATTGATACAAATAAGATATATAAAAATACTTCAACTGAATCCAAGTTAAACAGCATGTTTCTAAATATCTCATAAATCAAAGAAGAAATTAAAAGGGTTTAAAAGAGTTTCAAAGAAAATGATGATAAATATACAACACATCAAAGTTTGTGAAAGATGGGTAAAGACATGCTTAAAGGTGATTCTATAAGCTTAAGTTATATCAGAAAAAAGAGAAAGACAATATTAACAATCTACCTTAAGAAGATAAATTAGAGAAAATTATACCTAAAGAAAATAATCTAAATATAAGTAAAACTAAATGAAATAGAAATAGAGGAAAATGGAGAAAACTTAACAGAAATATGATTCGTTGAAGGAGTATTAAAATTAATGTCTATAACAATTCATTAAGAATAAAATAGAGCAAACACAAGACACAAAAGTGTAACTTACAAAAATTAACACAAGAAGAACCAGAAAATCTTACTAATTCTGTATCTGTTTTAAAGTGCAATTAATTATTTAAAACACTATACATAATGTAAACTCCAGGCCCATATTGTTTTCCCAGTAAATTCTGTGAAACTTTTAATGAAGAAATAATACCAATCCTACACAATGATTCCCAACGTATTTTATGAGGAAAACATAACTCTGAAACTACAATCTGAAAATAGCATTTTAAGAAGAGAATATTATAGATCTATAGCTCCATTAAATATGGATGCAAAAAGTCATTGACAAAATATTAGCAATTCAAGCCCAGCAATATACGAAAAAGAAGAATCATCATGAAACAACAGGAAAGAACAGTTAATGTGTTTCCAATCAATGTAATTCAGTATATTAACAGAATAATGGAGAGGAAAGGCATATGATCATCTTAACAAATGCAGATAAAATGTTTGACATATTCAATAAAAAAGAGATCAGAAAAATTGTGAGATATTTTCACAAATAATAAATAACCACTGATAAGCACAATAGCATGAATGAATTTTAAAAACATTTTTAAAATATGCCAGATGTGGAGTACATATACTATGATTTCATTTATATCAAATTTAAGAAAGGCAAAAACACAGATATGGTAACATAACTCAGGAAATGGCTACCTATTTGTTGTGAGGATTGAATGCATGCATCATAAGAGAACTTTCTGGTGTTATGGAAATATTCTATATTTTGATTGGGGTGATAGTTACTCAGGTATATATATTTTTCAGAACACTTCAATGCATACTTATGATAAATGCATTTAGATGTATGTAACATTAACCTCAATACAAATAAAAGGGAAAAGAAAAGATAAGCTGTATCATCTCCAATAGTCATTTAAAAGCTGCAAAATATTATATGGCTATGTCATCATTTGAGTTTCCCATTGTTGGATATTTATCGTATACCTAGTTTTCTAGATATTACATAATGCTGTCATAAATATCTTTCTGAAAACTTCTTTGTTTAAAGTTCATATTATTTACTTTGAGATAGATTTCTCAAAAGTTGAAAAATTTGAAGACTCTTGATGGTTTTTAAACAAACTGCTTTAGAAAAATACTATATTTATTTATGATTTTACTATACCTTCCTCAACCATATTCTCTGTCTCCCTATATATATATATATATATATATATATATATATATATATGCATGTGTATGTATGTATATATATGTGTATATATGTATATCTATATAGGTATCTGTATATGTACTACATATTTGTCTCTGTGTATACACATGTATATCTGTATGTACATATTCATAAATTTTTGAGGTACAATTGATATATACTGAACTGCATATATTTAAAGTATACAAATTTGCAAGATTTTTATATGTATACACCCATGTCACCATCACATTACCCAAGATAATGAACATTTCCACCACTCTTAAAAGTTTCCTCACGGAACTTTGCAATCATTCCCCCCACCCTCATTACCAGGTCAATGTTGATCTGCTTTCTGCCACTACAGATTACTTTTTAATTTCTAGATTATATAGACAGTTGAATCCTACAACATGCTCTCTTTCTGTCTTCCTTTTCTGAACACAATGATTTGTGACTGATCTAGGCATTAATAGTTGTTTTTTCCATTTTTAATTTCTCAACAGAACTACAGAAAACAATTATTTTCTAAGTAGTAACGTATAAACTAACTGCTTTCAGAATTAGACAACACCCAACACAGGATTCTTAGAGAGGTGAGGTAGACAAAATGAGTACCACCTTCACCCACATTTTGGGACATTTTCTAAGCTTTAGATTAGGGAGGTAGAGGCCAAAAAGGGGCTGTGGCCTTGTTGAACGTAAGAGATACAGTTTCTCTGTCTACTTCAGTAGCTGTGATTAGTGGGGCACAGTGCTGAATAAGGGAGAATTGGTTAGAACCTGTTTCACATATTTACATTAAAATATTTCTTGTATCCTTGGCCAATGTCTGGACTGAGAAAGCATAGAGAGAGAAAGATTATGGACATTCTTAGAGGCAACAGCTGCTGGAAGGCTTAGGAATAATAAATACGCTTTAAGAGTAAGAAAATTCTAATACATACTCATCTTAATTAAACTAAGCCTTTTCAAGATCAAGGTGCCTAAATAAATCAACATTTTGGGGGGAAGCATAGATTACCCAGAATCCCAGCATTGTATTATTTACAGTGCCCAGCATACAAAAGGGGAAAAAAAAAGAAAAAAAGATTAGAAGCTTAAATAAACAGGAAAAAGTGATTGATCATAAAGAGAGAAAATAGTTCATTGGTACAGGCCCATATATTATCTAGATACAGAGTAAGCAGAAATGAACTTCAAAATAACTATGATCAGTATAGTAACATAGAGAAAAATGTGGAAAATGCATAACAAATATGAAGCTTTTTAACAGATTATAATGTAAAAAATTAAATCTGTATTTTAAAATGTCAAAATATAATGTCTAGCATTAACTCACTGGATGGTTGTAACAGATCAACACAGCCAAAAATAATATTAAGGAATGTGAAGACAGGTTATTAGAAAATATGCAAACTAAAGTTGGGAAAGAAAAATAAGAATGGAAAGAATGGAGCATAAATGAGATAATGTAGTCACATGGACAAAAATACTGTCGTACGTGTAATAGGAATTCCAGAAGGAAAGGGAGAGATTGGCACAAAAGCTGCATTTGCAGAGATAAATAATGATTGAAAATTTTTCTGAATGTTTACAGTAATTTATGTTTCCTCTTGGGAGAATTGTTCATCTGTGTTCTTGGCCTACTTTTTTATTTTAATATTTTCTTTTTCCACATGTAAAATCTCTTTATAATCTAATGTTAACAATTTTAGAGCTACTCCTAGTCTCAAAAACCAATTCTAAAATACAAATAAGACCTTGTCACTCTTATAAAATTCTCAAAGGATCTCAACTTTTATAAGGTAAATCTAAACTCAAACACCTTCCAATATGGCTTTCAAAAACTACCCTACACGTCTCTTGTAGAGTTAGTCACTCCCTTCTTATCTTTTAAAAACACTTGTACTTTACCTGTATTATAACATATCGTATCATTTTTATCAGTCAGTTTCACTATAGTGTGAGGTTTTTAAAAGCTCTCTACTTGTAGGTTCTCTGTAAATCTTTCTTGAATGTAGAGAAGATTAAAGGAAATGTGAAATAAAATAGAATAAGAAGTTATGATTTAAACTCGGTACTAAAAGGAAACAGAAAAGAAGCCAAGTCTGTATAGTAAAGTTTGGATATTCTCCATTATTTTGGCAGAAAATTAGCTTTTCATTTGTATGTTAGTTTCTTTCAGAAGAGTTTGATGCATTTTAAGTTGATGCAGTAGTGCATGTTATTAAAGCCAGGAATCATAAATTATTCCTTAAATCATTAAGTCCTGGGAAAAGAGAAAGCCAATGAATTACATACCATTTGAACATTGATTTAGTTTCTGTGAAAGCTTGTGCTGGGTTTGGTGTATGCATTTGGCTCCAGCACGTCTGCATACTTTCTAATTTGCGTGAAAATATTCCCAGGGCCCCTCTTGTAGAATATGACAGCCTGACATTTTCTTTAATTACAAGACCTGATCTGTTTAATAGCACAAAATTGGCCTCCAACTTGACAGGCTTCCCCTTTAAAATCAATGGTTAGACTCTAGGGCACCAGCCTGGTCATCAAGATCAATATTAGAAAAAATATAGCCTGTCAAGACCTCTCAGCCTTTTATCGATTCAAATGTTGAGCAGCTCACAATTGAATAATGATATTAGAGCTCTGGTCCAACAAATAGAAGCCTCTTACATTAATTTCGGTATAGGCAGATGAATCTGTGATAAATGACTCAAGCATAATATAATTATCTAAGATAATACAGCTAGAGAAACCTGAATGTTTTTAGGGAGAAAAAACATATATTTTGGATACATTTCTTTAGATTTATCAGCAAGTAAACAAAATCACAAACGTGCGACCTTGGTCTTATTTTTAGCAAAACACACTAGAAGTCATCTCATCTTTATTAAAGCATAAAAGGAAAATCACCATGAAGAGTAAAGAAGAAAAATCAGGAGAAGATAATTAATTCATTCTTTTTTCTTGAACGATTTATTTATTTTAATAAAAATATGGTAAAGTTTTTGAAAGAATATACAACTAGAAATCAGAGGTCCATAATTCTACTGCTGGCTAGTTATACTGTTATACAAGTCACTTAACTAGTGTAAACCTTGCTTATTTGTAATACGAAGGACTACGAAACATCATCTAAGCAGTAGTCTATTAGCTAAAAAAGCATATGCATCAATATGAATAAGTTCCTTCTATATTACACTGGTGACTGAAATGAGTCTACTTGATTTTATTTTCACTTCTAACTTGAATGCTAATGGAAGTCATAAATGCGGTCACAACAATGAATAATAAGAAATTAGAGCTGCACCCACATTGCATTGTATTATATTCAAATACTAAAAAAAAAAAAAAAAAAAAAAAATGCAAACAAACCAAAAACAAGAGTTTGTGATTCCTTACTACCTTTAAAAGTTTAAAACTTTAACTTAATTTACAATTGAAGGTTTGAGAAATACATAACAATCATTTGTAATCTGGTATAATAACTTGGAAATACCTTCACATTTTAGCACAAATTCCTATGCTAATAATTTTTTTAATGCCTTCAATTTATTAGGCATTATACTAGCTATTTTTATATCCTTTATCTGTTAATCTGTACAACTCTAAAAGGCAGGTATTATTCTACATGTGGAAAAAAAAGGAAAACATTTAATATGTAAATTACTCAATGTCCAGACATCATAAATGATATACCTGGGATTTTAAGCTATCTGTCAAACCAGTCATCCAATTATGATATACGGTTTAACATCATGCTACTTTGCCATAAAGGCCAAAAATGTAAGTCTTCCCAATAACTAAAATTACATCATTTAGAAAAGTCTGGAATCTTTGGATAGAATTTCAACAATTCAGGACATTTTATGAAATTTCAGTTTTTCAGTGACTTTCCCTTATAGCTCTTCTTTAAATCTATGCAAGATAAAACGTTTTGAAACAAAACAGAGACTGCACAATTTTCTGTTTCCTACTTAAAAGCTAAAATGTTGATACTGTTTACTACTGACACTCTTGTGGATTTTAAATATCACTTCATTTTATAGAAAAGCAAATGTTTTCCTCAGTTATTTGAAAGAATACATATAACAAACCTAAGGAGGCATTTTCAATATTTATCACATTCATAAAGAATTGCCCAAGAATTGCATTCCTTATTTTCATAAATTTTAGGCACCATTAAACTCAGAAACTTTACCAACTTTCAAATTCTCTGTTCGACTTAATCAAAACTTTGCAAGACAGCCAACTTTGGCTGTTTGTGAAATTCTTAACAGATGTTATTGTCTCCTCTGTTAGGGAAACATCCTAGGAATAGATACTACTTAATTCCTGCATAGCACTTTAACTTTGCTGAGTTATTTATTTATGCACTCATTTATTTTTATCCCATAATTCATTCAGAGAGACAAAACCTTGTCAAGGCAGTATACTGGATGCCATGTTAGATTTTCCTTTTTCCTGAAATTTCCATTGAGTGTCCTCCTGGAGCACTGTACTTCATTCACTTTGAGAGAGTTATGGTTGGAATCCTCTCCTAATCAACCATCCTACCAAAGTTCTTTAGAGTGTCTGGCTGTTCTTTAGGAGTAATGGCTGAGCATGGAAAAGTGAAATAAAGAGTATCTAAGACAATCATAATATCCAAGATATTATTAGCCTAGATTTGTGGGTTGATAGTTCTATTAGCAACAATTGCTGAGGATTATGCCACTTTCTCTTCCACAATGAGATATTACCCTTGGTCAAGTACAAGTGTGATTACAGAAACTGGCTGTCAGAATTGATTCTTTAGCTCTTTCACTGAGCAAAGGACTTGTGAATGATACAGTGGAGCTGACTGTAGCAAGGAGTCTCTGAGCCAAAAGACTCTTGCACTTATATCAAAGCCTATTGCTCTGATAGTATTTGGACTATTTTCAAGCCTAAAATAATGAGTCTGAGTTTAAAAATCTTAATGTGAGTCTATTACCATCGACATTACGGAAACACCCTGCAATGTTAAATTCTTGTTGGGATAGAGAAGAACATTTTTTCAGGGAGCTTGGAATTAGTCCTAAACTATTTATTTAAAGAAATGTGAACTTCTTTGTACCCTGAACTGGTGAAGCAAAACAAATTGATTTATATGCAAATGACACTAATCTAATTACTTTCCCTGTGCAAGGTGAATTAAGGAATTGGGTTTTTGGTGAAGAGCGTGGGAGCTATGAGAGGTAACTCTGAAATATGGTTCTGTCCAAGGTAGGGCAGTTCTTGGAAGATCAGCCCAAGTACAATGCTTGATGGTGACATTAGATTATGTGGATAGGGTCAGACAGTGAAAGAGCTCCTGCTAGAAGAATACTAAGGCATTTCAAAACCGAGTTTAACTCATATCACAGGTTCCCTAGGCTCAGCTTTGCTCTCTTTATCCCTTTCCAGGTCAAGAACAACCATCATTTAGTTTTAAATAACTGCATCTGTTGTGTTTTCCAAAGTATGAAGCACATGGAGAAAGGAGAAAGGAGGCCTTAACATGGAAGAAATTCCTGAGGAACAACAGAGATAAAGGCTGTGCTAAAAGGAGGTGATATTTTAAGCCATTTATAGTAAAGCACAAACACATTGCTTAGCAGAAACTTGGGTAATCTCCAAGGTAGAAATAATTAAGATGCAGAGGACCTGATGTCCCCAACATCAATAGAATCACCTTGGTGTCTTTTTTCAAACTTTAAGTATCTCACCTTTGATCTACTGATGCAAATACCAAAAAGATTACACCCTATCCCTAGAGCGGGAATCACTGGTACCAAAGAGTATCTCTCAGATGCTTTGAACAAAGATTACTGGAGGGAATATGGAACTGAAATTACCTAACTAGAGAAAGTTAAGGATGCAGCTGGTGTTTAATGGCATGCAACTTAACTACAGAGAAAGCAATCTGGCTCAAGAGTTTATATTTTTTCCTCCAGTTTTAGTTCCATGCATCCTTTCCAACCTCTGGTAGGTGAGAAGCTAGATATAATAATGCTGCTAGTTAATCATCTACTCTAATTTGCATAAAATTGATTTAAAGAGAAACGTGTTTCAGATTTGCAATACTAATTAAATATCTGCACAGAGATCCACTATTTAAAATCTAAGTTTAGTATTTTATATTGTAACACCATTCAGAATATTTTCTAACTAGAGACATATAGAATCCAAAGCTTAAAAGAATTATGAGCATACCAGCCCATTTTTAAATATTCATGCTGTAAAATGAAACATTTTTTTAAAACTTTTTAAAAATTAGCTCTCTTCTAAAATCAGTAAGCAACTAAACGGCATATGGCCAGTAATATGAGGTCAGTAGTATTCTGATGAATTTATATATAAATAGTACTTGATGCCACATGGGGGTCCAAAAACTATGTAGTTCTTGTCACTTCAAAATTTAGCATAACCAATAAATATTGAAATTACTATTTTTAATATTTTATGGTTTATAACTTAAGAATACGAAATAACTCAACAAGCGATGTTTATACACTCAAAAGAGAGAAATAGCAGGTAAATTGTACATATGAGCATGCAGTGTGATGCACCTGTTTCTTCAAGTATAAATCAAATATACCATTTTATTATGTTGTAGTAAATATTAATTTTAATAGGCATTCACAAGAGAATCCATTCTCAACTTCCCAGCTATAAATATTTCTGTTTGAAAACCACAATGCACCCTCCTGATTCCTTTCATTTTGGGAACCCTCTATACACCAAAGAAAATATTTTCAACATTTCTTTTTCCTTGTACACTTCTCAAGTATAAAATTACGAGTTTGTTTGTTTTAGCACTTCATTGAGATATATTTTACATAAAATAATATTCATGAATTTGAAGTGTACATTTAAGTAGTGTTTAATATATTCACAGTTATGCGAACATCACAATTTAATTTTAGAATATTTTCACCGCCTGCAAAAGAAATATGGTAGCCATTAGCAGTCACTCCCAATTCTTTCCTCCTTCCAACCCCTGGCAATCCCTGACCTATTTTCTGCCTCTACTTATTCTAGACATATCACACATATGGAATCCTACAATATGTCTTTTATAACTGGTGCAGTATGTTAATGTATGTACACCAATAAACATTTTCTTAGACTTAATCTGAATTCCTGTGGGTGCAAACCCATTGTGAAAAGGACATCTTGAAGATGTTATTTTTAGTAAGTGTGTCATCTGAAGCAGAGTAGGTCTTAATCCAGATTGAAACTACTGGATTAAGAGACCAGGGAAATCCAGAAGCTAGAAACCAGAGGACATTTCCACGAGGCAGAAATACAAGCCAAGAAAACCTTGACAATGTCTCAATTTTGGGCTTCTTAAAGCCTCCAAACACTGAGCCAATAAATTCCTATTGTTTAAGTCAATCCTTCGTGTGGTACCAGACATAGCAGTCTGGCAAACAAAAACAACTGGTTTCTTTAATTTAGCATCATGTTAATCTATGATAAAGCACGTATTGGTACTTCATAAATTTTATTGCCAAATTATAGTTCATTTTATGGATATATGACTGTGTTTCTCTATTAATCAGCTGATAGGCATTTGGGTTGTTTCTAAATCTGAGTTTTATGAATAATGCTACTATGAACATTTATGTAAAAATTGTTGTGGACATTCATTTTCATTTCCCTTGGGTATATACCTACTCAGGAAATTAGTAGGTCGTGTAAGCATTCTGAGAAACTGTGAAACTTTTCCAAAATAGCTGTACCTCTTTACATTATCTTTAGAAAGGCAAAATGGTTTCATTTCCTACACATCCTTTACAACACGTTATAATCTCTCTTTCTCATTTTAGCTATCCTCGTGGTTGTTAAATGGCATCTCATTGTGATATTGCATTTCTTTTTTTTTTTTTTACATGGGCAGGCACCGGGAATCAAACCCAAGTCCTCTGGCATGGCAGGCAACCATCCTTGCCTGCTGAGCCACCGTGGCCCGCCCGATATTGTATTTCTTTAAAGATGAAATATTGAATGTTTATTGGCCACTTGTATTTATTTTGGAGAAATTACTATTCAGATCCTATTCTTAAAATTGGGTTATCTGTCTTTTAATTATTGAGTTGCAAGATCTCTTTATATATTCCGGAAACAAGGTTTGTGTCAAATATCTGATTCGTAAATACTTCCATTCCATGGGTTGTAATTTACTTTCTTAATGGTGTACTTGATGTACAAAAGTTTTTTGTTTATTTTTAATTTTGATGAAGTCCAATTTATCTTTTTTTCATTTATCACCTGTGCTATTGATATAGTATCAAAGATACCATACTTAATGCAAAGTAAAAAAAAATTGTTTCATGTTTCCTTCTAGGCAGTCTGTAGATTAGTTTTATATATAGGTCTGTTATTCATTTTTATTTATTTTTGTGCGTATGCCATGAAATAGGCATCCAAATGTGTTCTTTTATTTCTATGCAGTCGTCCCAGCACCATTTGTTGAAAAGGCTATTTTCACCCATTGTATTGTCTTGGCAATTTTGTCAAAAATCAACTAACCATAAAAGTACATTTTTATTTCTGGACTCTTATTTATTTTCCATCGATTTATATGTTTTTTCAGGTACTGCACTGCTTTATTAGTAAGTCTGTGTAGTAGGTTTAAACCAGAAACTGTGGATCATACAGATTTTTATTTTTCAAGATTATTTTTAATATTCTGGCTCCTTTGCATGCTATTTGAGCTTCATATGAATTTTACAACAAGCTTGCCAATTTCTGCAAAATCAAAAAAAAAGACAAAGATTTTGACAGGGTTTGTATTGAATCTGTGGATCAGTTTGATGAGTATCCTTCTTAACAATGATAAGTCTTTTGATACATGACTGTGAGGCATACTTACATTTATTTAAGTATTCCTCAATTTCTATCAATAATGTTTTGTTTTTAGTATAAAAGCCTTACACTTCTTCTGTTAAATTTGTTCCTAGATTTTTTTTTTGCTATTTTATGTGAGATTGTTTTCTTAATTTCAGTTTCAGATTGTATGTTACTAGTATATAGCAATACAATGGGATTTTGTACGTTATCATATTTTTACCTTGCTGAAATAATTTAAGTTTTAATAGTTTCTAAGAAGATTATTTTCTTTATATAAGGTCATGATACCTTAAAATACAGTTTTACTTCTTTCTTTCCAATCCGAACATGTTTTATTTCATTTTCTTACCTAATTGCAGTGTCTAGAATGTTCAGTTCAATGGTGAATCACAGTGATAGAGTGTTAGATGAAAGGCTGTTGAATTTTATCATGAAACTTTTTTTGAGTCTCTTGAGATGATCACGTGGTTTTCATCTTTTATTCCGTTAAAATGATATATTGTGCTGATCTTTCAGATGTTAAACCAACATTAGATTCCTGGGATAAATGTCACTCACTCATGACTCATTTGGTCACAATATATAACCATTCTATATATTGTTGGATTTGATGTGCTAATATTTTGTTGAGAAGCTGTGAGTCTACATTCATAAAGGATATTGGTCTATAGTTTCTTTTCTTGTGATGTTTGTTTTAGTTTTGATATGAGGGTAATTCTGGTATCACAGTATGAGTTGGGAAGTGTTCTCACTTCGTGGATTAGTTTGGAAGATTTTATTGTTGACAGTTATTAATTCTTCATTAAATATTTCATTGATTTCACCAGTGAAGCCATTTGAGTCCGGATTTTTTCTAGACAGTTTTAATATTATTAATTCAATCCTTTGCTTTTTTAGAGATCTATTCAGATCATATAATTTTCTTGAGTCTGTTTTCATAACATGTGTCTTTCCAGTGATTTGTTCATTTTCTTTTTATTTCTCTAAGGTCAATTACAATGCCATTTCTTTCACTTCTGATTTTGTGAAATTGAGACTTCTCTCTTTTTATCTTGGTCAGCCTAGCTAAGGGATTTTATTGATCTTTTCAAATAGATATCTTTTGGTTTTATGTTTTTTTTTCTCTATTGTTTTCCTATTCCCTATTTCATCTTTATTATCTCTAATCTTTATTATTTCCTTCCTTCTGCTTGCTTTGGATTTTGCTCTTCTTTTTCCAGGGTCTTAAGGTGGAAAGCTAGGTTATTGATTTAAGATCTTTCTTCTTTTTTAATATAGCCATTTACAGCTATAAATTTCTCTCTGCACTGTTATAACTGCAGTCCCATAAGCTTTGATATGTTGTGTTTTCCTTTCCATTCTTCTCAGAAAATTTTCTAATATCCATTTTATTTTCTTATTTGATCATTATGATTTTTGGGTATTGTGCTGGTTTGAAATGATGTATGTCCCCTAAAAAAGCCATGTTTTAATCTAAATCCCATTTCATAAAGGCAGAATAATCCCTATTCAATACTGTATGTTTAAAACTGTAATCAGATCATCTCCCTGGATGATGTGATTTAGTCAAGAGTGGTTGTTAAGCTGGATTAGGTGATGACATGTCTCTACCCATTTGGGTGGGTCTTGATAAGTTTCTGGAGTCCTATAAAAGAGGAAACATTTTGGAGAATGAAGGAGATTTGGAGAGAGCAGAGCAGAATGACATAGCCACGAGAAGCAGAGGCCACCAGTCAGTGACCTTTGGAGATGAAGAAGGAAAATGCCTCCTGAGGTGCTTCATGAAATGGGAAGCCAGGAGAAGAAGCTAGCAGATGATATTGTGTCCACCATGTGCCCTTCCAGATGAGAGAGGAGCCCTGACCATGTTCACCATGTGCCTTTCCAGCTGAGAGAGAAACTGTGACTGTTCTTGCCATGCGCCTTTGCACTTGACAGAGAAACCCTGAACTTCATCAGCCTTCTTGAACCAAGGTATCTTTACCTGGATGCCTTAGATTGGACATTTCAATAGACTCATTTAATTGGGACATTTTCTTAGCCTTAGAACTATAAACTAGCAACTTATTAAATTCCCCTTTTAAAAGTCATTCCATTTCTGGTATATTGCATTCTGGCAGCTAGCAAACTAGAACAGGTGTGTTGCTTAATTTCCACTGTACACTGGTTTAAATCTGTATGAACCCCAGAAAAGTCATGTCCTTTTAATCCAATCATGTGCTTCTTGGATATGTAGATTAATGTTTTGTTTTGTTTTTCTCAAGTTTGGGAAGATTCCAGTCATTGTTACTTCAAATACATTTTCTGCTTTTTCCTCTTCCTCTTTTTATTCCGTTCCTCCTATTGATGATTGTCTCAGATCCCTGAGTCTCTGTTTAATTTTCTTTATTATTTTTCTTCTGTCACTCAGACTGTATGATCTTCATTGATCTTGAAACACATTTATACTAGCTCATTTAAAGTTTCTGAACTAGGTCCAAAATACATAGCTTCTCAGGTAAATTTTCTGTTGACTGAATTTTGCTGTGTATATGTAGCATACTTTCCTGCTTCTTTCCGTATCTCATATTTTTGTTGAAAACTAGACATTTCTTATGATAGATTACATTTTGTAACAATCCTGATGGCAGATTCTGCCATCTCCCCATTCAAGTTCATTGTTTTTGCTTTTTTGGGTCATCCTTGTTGTTGTTTTTCTTTTTTGTTGCCTATTTGTTTAGCACTTTTCTGAACTAGTTCTGTAAATTCTGCCATCCCTGTAGTATGGAGCTGTTGAGTTCTCTGCTAGCTTTTTGTTTTCAAGTTCCAGTTATTATTTATTTATTTATTTTTATCAGAGCAGTTGTAGGTTTAGAGAATAATCATGCATAAATACAGAATTCCCATATACCTCCTTATCATTAACGCCATGCATTGGTGTGGTACATTTGTTACAACCTAGGGTTCACTGTTTGTGTAGTGCATTTCTATGAATTAAAAAAATAAATGTTTATCCTATTACCATATATAAAACCTGACATTTCCTCTTCACCACATTCAGATAAATATTTCAGTGCTGTTAATTACATTCACAATATTCGGCTACCATCACCACCATCAATTACCAAAACATTTCCATCATTCCAACTAGGAGCTCTGTACATTTCAACCCTTAACTTCCCATTCCCTATTCCCACCCTACCCTTACATATCTATATTCTGACTCTATGAGTGTGCTTTTTCTAATTGTTTCATATCACTGAAATCAGACAATATGTGTCCTCTTGTGCCTGGCTTATCTAAGGCTCCCAATTAGGTCAGGATAATCAAATCTTAGTCATTGATTGTTCAGAAAATGTCCTAAAATGCCTTGCTTATATTTCTTTCACACAGTTTACAAGGCAGCCTTAGCTTTCACCTCCTCCTTGCTCAAGGCCTGAAGGTCAGCCAGAGGTGAATGATATATGCCATCCTGTCAAGTCTTTTCTGGGCAAGCGTACTGCCTTGAGTATGTGTGCACTGTTTTGAATCCCCAGACATATGTCAGAACTTTCCAAAGTGCCCTATGGTAGTCCAGTTCTCCTGCATTCCCTTTAAATTTCTGGCCAGGATCTTGTTTAACTCAACTCAAATCATAGTCCTAGGTAGGTATCAGATTTGTTGCCAGCAATTTGCTTGTACTTCAGGAATGCCCTATAGGCGGGCTCACCCACCCTCATTGAGCTCTGAGTCAAATCAAATAGCCACTGCTCTTGGAACAGAAAGATTACATAAAGAGATACAAGTTTGAAAAAAATATATTGACTATGCCCTAGGGCTGGTATTTTTCACCGAGTTCTAAAGGTGGTTAGGGCTATCCTTTTTCTGCAATGCCACTGGCTTTTAGACACAGTGTCACTAAATTGGGGAGGCAGAGATGATGGAAATAACCCTAAGCTAAAATATCATGGGCCCCACTGTTCTACATAGGGCCAGTTATTTCTCTTGGGTAGACAATTTTCAGTTGTGTCTTTTGTTAATTACCAGAGTTCTGAAATGGTTCATGATTCCCCATATTTTTTCACTGTTTCTTACAGACAGTGAGCTCATCTGCCATTTAGAATTCAATGTCAGTATCTTTTTGAAATCCCACTCTAAAATCGGGAACTTGTGTCACAATAATGATGATTTAAGGTTGCTTTTTTTTCTTTTTTTTTGTTGATTTCTACCTATCAAACACCTCTTGATTTCAAATAGCTCGCTATTTCAGTTTTTAGTTCTTGATAAGTAATGTGTCTCTTCACTCATCTCTCAATTTCCATCTCCACATCTTAGGTCTATTTCTTTAATTCCTTACACACAGGTTTACACCTTTCTGTGATTTCACAAGAAGTTCTTCTTTCTCCTGTCTTCCAGATTTAGACTCACCTTGTTCTGTCACACTTTCATTTTTCAAAGGTTCTGCCCAATAAATGACTGTCAATGCGGCTGCTCTATTTTTACCTTGGAATGTTTCATACTTTTTTTTCTACTTATAATTTTTTGCTTGTTCATTTCCTTTTTGGCCAAGATCAAGTAAATTGTTCTTTTCATTTTGCAGATTGAAAGTGTGAGTCCACACAAAATTTAAAGTACCTTAGGACTCTTTCCACCAATCTTTCTGACTCTTACATTTCCCAAATACCTTCCTCTCATATATGCAAATGTAGCAACAGTGGAAAAGTTCACCATCAGCGTGGCTGGTTCAAACAATATAGTGGTTTTAAAAGCAACAGTAGCATTGATCCACTTTGTAAAATCACAGCATGAGTCAGACCTTAAGTGTTGCCACTTATTTGCATACTCTCTTCTCACCTGCCTTTTTCTTAGTATGAATAAATCTTCAGAACAGATGGTGGAAGATTATCAATAAAAGGCGTTGTTAGCCTCAGTGTGAACCCACTATGCTCAGTCAACATGCATTGCTTAGCCACCTGCTCATTTATTACATTCAAAACAAATCTTTCGTCTTTTAAGAACTTTCTGGTGGAATAGCTAAATGCTTTCTCTTAAGGATTAAAGAACAGAGAGACAATGCACGTTCCCAATAGCTGCATTTAAAATACAGTTCATGGTCATACAGTATACAGCATGCAAGTATAAGTTATATAATTGTATATTTTTATTTTAATGAACAATATTTATATGTCCAGTAAGATTTGTGTTTGTATAAAGTGAATTTTAGAAAAGTAACATTAAAAATTAATTTCTAAACATAACAAAATCAGGGCCAAAGATAGGCAGAAGTGATGTAGTTGGTATAAGACATAGTGTATTAATTGCTGGTCTAAATATTTTGTTAACTATTTAATGATATATTTATTTACAGATGTCATTATTCCCAGTGTTGTAAAAATATAGTTTGGGAAAAATACATTGTTGCAAAAATATTCTTGGTAAACTATTAAGCAAGAAGTGACCTTTGAAATAATCTCCTCCAAACCCTTCTTTAAACAAACCAAGAAATAAGGAATTAGGAATGTTATCCAACTAGTGAATTCAGCCTACTATTTCTTCCCTTGGAAAAATCATAATTTTAATAAACTAATCTTTCAAGTTTTTACAGTATTTTATTTTCTGGCTAAATAAATGAGAAAAAAACACTTTTTCAGACCTACTTTTTTGTAATGTCCAATAGTTCAGAATTAGTTTATGAATTTGTATAGGGAACTCTGTTTAGCTGTATACAGAAGGTAGCAGGCAGGGGCTTAATAGTGCAGGTTCTAAGATATCACAGAATATCTTAGAATGTCACCAAGTACAAAATAGATACTCTATGCTAATAATGTCCGATAAAATGGCATTTAATTATCAAAGTTACTGAATGAATAACTTTAATGAAATAACTTTAAGCAAAAATGGAAGAACATCTACCAAGCTAACATTTCATCAGAAGCAGTTAAGTATAGAAATTAAATAATAAATATAATAGGATCTATGCAGTAGGAGAAAGCATGAAGAAAGACTTTTGGAGACTATTTTTTCATATCCACTGATTGAGAAAATATTTTGCGACCATTTTGGAAATGGAGTCTCATTGTCCCCTGTATTAAATAGAGCCCCCCCCCAAAGCTACAAAATACATTCTACTTTTTCCCTCCCTGACTTCCAGCCCATACATACGAATGATGTGGAAAGTTCTTTCAGTAATGAGGATGAAAGAAAAGTCAACTTTATCTTTTTTATTGTGTTACCCCGAGAACTCTTGTGTGAGACTATACACGGAATGTTTCTCATAAACTCAAATCACTTTAGAGTGGCCAGTTTTTAGCCAATAATATCAGAACTTTCAGAATTCCTGCAAGTGTATGGCTGTTTCATCTTTCAAAATATACATGCACTTAGCTTATACCAAAAAGGAAGGGAATAATGACCACCTGCTTTAGATTTACATTGTCAAGGACTTTATTCAATCTCTCCTATTCACAAGAAAAGTTTCTCAATTCCACAAGTCTCTTTATATTCAACTTTTAAAACACAGACAATAATACCTATTTTCCTTGCCATTCTGTGAGAATTTAATGACTTATATGAGATGCCAAGCACTCAGTAAGTAGTAAATGGGAGATCCAATTTTAAATATGAAGGACTATGAGTGTGGAAACATTAAAAAATATCCGGAATTTATTTTTATTAACCTTAGATACAGCAGAAATGAGTCATATGATCAAAATGGTTAAAATTGCATCTACATTTTAAAACTAATTTAGCAGGGTAACTTCACAAGGAGACTGCGATCTTTAATATGAGAAAATATTAGATGCTAAGCCAAGATGACCAAGGAAAAACAGTTATGCCATTCATAAACACGCTATATTTTGTGAAAGCTAAAACTATGAAAAATATATTCTAGCTTTCCATCAGTACATTTATTATCACGTAAAAATTTTAATAGGCTTGGTACAATGACTGACTTTTGCTGATAAATGTTGAACACTTAGGAAAGGTATATCAAGAGATAAAAATAGGTTTAGAAGAAGGAAAAATACTCTGGAAGAAAAAAAATAGGGGAAAGGGATTTTCAGACATTTAAAGGATATGACCAGGAACAAGAAGAATTTAAAGAAAAAAAGTCTCAGTTAATTGAAGCAAAATGGTTATAATTTAGAGATCAAATAAGCAGAATGAAATAAGAATATTTTAGAGGTTCTTGAAGAAGAATGCTAGCAAAACCAATATTTTTAATGGGGCATACTGGTGCTCATCGAAATAAAGTTTTTTTTCAGTGAGAAAGAATGGGTTTTACTATTGCCTTCTGACTCTCAATTGTGTAATCTTCCTTCTGAGATGACTGAGAATATTACAGTATACATTATGTGCATGCCTCCCACTTTTATCAAAAGAACACAAAGAAATAGGTAGACTATTTCTTTCCTAATCAAAAAAATCTACTCCTAGTTCATCTAATTAACAGCAATGTTGTCAATATTTAAACAGCTTTAGTAGAAAATAAACACACAAAACCTAATAAATCATAAATAATGGCAAAGAAATATCTCTAAACAATTGCTGAGGAGGAGAGAATAGCATATATTGAACCTCCAGTAGGTCATGGAATATGTTAAGCTGGTGATATTAGCCCTAATATATACATGAGGATTTTTGAATCAGAAAATGGGTACTTTTTTTAAAAGATAAAATAGTACTAAGTGTTGGAGCTCTTATTTTTACCTAGATTTGACCAACGTAAATGCTATTCTTTCACGTTTTCACGATGTCTCTACCATGAGCAGGGGACCCAACACAGAAGCCCAGATTTCAGTGAAGGAGTTTTGTGTTTCTGGAGCCTATACCTAAGGCATGTGATATACACTTAAGATTATTTTTCACAACTTTGTCTTCACAAACTAGTAAACCTTTATCTAAACGCATTATTTTTTTTTTTTTTTTCGCATGGGCAGGTACCCGGGAATCGAACCAGGGTCTCTGGCATGGCAGGCGAGAACTCTGCCTGCTGAGTCACCGTGGCCTGCCCGGATGCGTTAACTTTTTAAAACAACAGTTAATGATTCTGATTATCATCATATAAGCAATTTTTCAAAATAACGGATTATTTTATTCAATCAAGGTTTCTTTAATGAAACTTGTTTTAAAAGACCCTTTGAAGTGAATTTAGTGCTCATGTGAACTGCGAAACTTGACAGGGATAGAAACACAATTCTTCTATCCCTTTGAGATATTGAAATTTGGAAATGACATTACACTAATCAAAAACAGAACTACATTAAAGCTGTAGTCATCATCACTAGGGATTATAAAGTGTGATAAATGGCAGTCAAGCAAATTATTTATCTTGAAATTGACACACAATAACAGTGAGATCATTGGAGAGTTCAAGATGATATCAACTACTGTGCTGAGGACCTAATCTGAAGGTTATTACATAAAATAGATTAACTTTCTACATCCTTTTAATATCCATAGATGAACATTATGATGATTTTGCATCATTTTCAAAAACACAAAACCATTTGAACATTCTAGAAAGCTTCTTGCAAAAATGTTCACATAATTTGACTTCTGATTGGCTAAATTTCAGTGAGCTTCCTAATTGGCTCTAGATATGCTTTAATGATAATATAATCTTGTAAAAAAATGCTTATATATAGCAAACAATTTGCTTGAATATATTCCACCAGCTAATTACCCATAATCATTTGGCTCATTTGCTTACGTACATTTTTGCTTATGCTTGGATGTCAGCAAGTAAAAATACAAAGAAAACACATTTTTCCTGTTCATTGCACGGACATCTGCAGCACAGTGCTGACAAAACACACTGAACATACCAAAGTGAAGATAAAGGGCTTTAAGAAAGAGAATGTGGACAATGGCCAAAAGACATGGAACAACGGGATTAGTAGCATTTCCTACTCTTATTCTCAGTGTCGCTGTCATTATTATTTTTATGTACTTCACTTTTCCTGCTGAAAACATGTGAGCTGATGATATCAAAATACTTCTTAATGAGTAACAATGTCTGATATCATATTAGAGAGCTAAATTTTCTTTCGTGTCTCTTGATTTTGCATTTTCAAAGTACAGAGAGAAGCACCTAATGGTTTAATTTACCCACCATCACTCTGAGAGTCAACTATTAAGATCGTTATAGTAGTCCTTGGACATTGAATCATTTAAGTGTACATCCATTATGATTTGTTGGTCCTCCATATCCACATATAATCCCCTTGTAGTGGGGAGGAATTAACAAAATAGTAAAATTCAGATGAGCAATAACTCTAAGATCTAGCAGTTTCTTAGCTTTCCTGTAAGATGTTGGTGTTTCTAGAGAAAGGAGAGGGAGTGGAATTTGAGTAACAGGAGATGGTGTTGCAGGAAGAACTATATTCAGAAGGCACTATTTTTCATGGATAAAGCTGCAGTGATTTTTTTTTAACTTCTTAAAGCATCCTTTCAAAACTGACTGAACCATTTTACTTGTTTCTGCCTTTGCTCAGTTTTCAAAAACATACACAGTAATATTATTTGATCGTTCTCAAATACAATGCATTCCTTGACTGAGTGCACAAAATAAAATGAAGTACTGATGTGAACCAGTTCAATCACCTACCAAAGTGTTCTGCTTACAGTATTCAAAATGTTTACATCCTTTGGGGTTTAAATGTTTCCCATTAAAAAAAGCTTACCACACCACTGTCTTTTCCACAAAGACTAAATATTTATAGGCAGTTCTGTCTCCCTAAAGTTTCTCTTTCATGCAATACTTAATTTATTTTAAAAAATTGAAAATTTCATTGAAAGAGAAGTCTTTAACATATTCTGAATTTAGAGATCAGCACAACCACCTTCAGTATAGGTTCTACAAAATCATTAGAGTATTACAGCTTAGTTAGTATTTGCAAGTTTCAATAATGTGGCAATTTTTTTAAATAGCTCAAGAGAAGTACCACATTTATTTTAGAATATTTGGTTTAAATCTTCTGGCATACTATAGATAATCAAAGTTTGTTTAAAATTCTTATTCTAAAATGTTATATCATTTACTTGAACTTATGAATCAAGATGAACTAAGACATAATTTTTATTCTTATGTATGGCATTATTTAGTTCCAGGTACCACCACAGTGCTCTTAACCACATACTTGAAAGATTATGTTTTGCTGTTCTTTTTGTTATTATGTTTGATAACAGCAATTGAAATTTCAAGTAATTTTCACATCATTAATAGCCTTTAAAGTGTGATGGTTTAAAATACTTCCCAGAGGACTTGATCGATTTAAAAATCTTTTTTAAACTTAGGTCTCTTACAGCACCTAGACAAATATGTGATTTGCATTTTCTTCATCTATCTTGGAAATGTGTGACAACTCTGATATTAACAGCTGCACTAAAGTTGCCAAGTACAAAACAGTACTGAAAAAAAAAAAGTACTGAAACAGGTCTTATTTCACTCCCAGCATTTGTTTTTGTAAGTTTTACGCCCTAAGCAGCTTAACATATTAGGTGAGTTAGAAGTGAGATCTTGAAAATCAGGGCCAGATAATATATTGGGTGTATGAAAAGTCACAAGTAGCTAAGTATATTTAGGGGAGAAGAACTGAAACTCTCCATGCACTTTTTTTATAACAGCAGATCTTGCCAGCTGTGCTCTTCTCAGATGATAGTAGTAAGTACAAAGGAATGGTGAAAATATTCGAGTTAAATGGAAAAGTACTAGGATTGTCACCCTATTTTTGCCTTGCATGTTACCTGACATTGATCAACATGACTCGCACTGTCTGTCCACTAAAACTTTCTACTACATCGTATCCCATAGGGCTGACCACTGCCATTTTCTAAATTGTGGTTTTCTTCTAGAGCACCATACAAAGCCAAATTCACCTTTCTGTATTTTTTTTAACTTTCTACTGTAGTAACATATACACAATTCAAAACTTCCCATTTTAACCATGTTTAAGTACACAATTCAGTAAAATTAATTTTATTCACAATTTTGTGCTACCATCACCAATATCCATTATTCCAAATTTTTCATCACTCAAACAAAAACTCTGCAACAATTAAGAAATAACTCCCTCTTCCCCTATCTCCCACCTCCTGCAGACCCTGGTAACATATAATCTACTGTTTTATAGATGTGCTTCTTCTAGGTATTTTGCATAAAAGAGATCATACATTGATTACCTTTTTGTACCTGGCTTATTTCACTCACCATGATATTTCAAGGTTCACATGGTAACATCCATCAGAGCTGCTTTTTTTTTTTTTCTTTGCTCTGTCTTGATGCCTACTCTCACTCCATTTTCTGCTTATTTAAATTTTCTAACCGGAACACTGGAACTTCCAGTTAGCAACTGAGACTTTCTTTACTGAATTTCTCATTTGAAATGAACAGTTTCCCATCTTGATACTCTCTCATCATCTACAAAATTTGTTTCTCTTATACTCCTAACCTCAATCTGATATATTGATTTATTGGTGTTTATATCTTCCTTTCCCACTATTCTTTAACACAATTTTATTGACATGTATTACATATTCACGTAGCATATAATCATTAAGCGCACAAGCAATGGTTCACAGTATCATCATATAGCTGTGCATTCATCACTACAATCAATTTTGGGGCATTTTCATTACTCTGAAAAAAAGAATAAAAATAAAAATAAAAAAGAACACCCAAAACATCTCATGCCCCCCAACGCTTCTATAATTTATTTATTTATTGTCTTTATTTTTTTACTTCTCTGTCCAAACACTGGATAAAGGGAGTGTCAATCACATGGTTTTCACAATCACACAGTCACACCTTGAAAACCATATAGATATACAGTCATCTTCAAGAATCAAGGCTATTGGATTACAGTTCAACAGCTTCAGGTATTTCCCTCTAGCTACTCCAATACACAAAACTGAAAAGGGATATCTATATGTTTTATACAAATAACATCCAGAATGACCTTTTGGTTCTATTTGAAATCTTCCCACCACTGATACTTCATTTTGTTTCATTTCTCCTCCTCCTTTTGCTCAAGAAGCCTTGCTCATTCATATGATGCCAGAGCCAGGCTCATCCCTGGGAGTCATGCCCCAGGTTTTCAGGGAGATTTTACACCCTGGGGGTCATGCCCCATAGAGGGGGGAGGGTAATGAGTTCACCTACTGAGGTCCCACTATTTTTTGAGGTCCTTAATAGAAGAGGTTCTAGTTTAATCATTTCAATATGTTCTGCCTAACAACATCCTTCCTTGGTAGGTAAATAGTCACCACCTGTTAGAGGATTTTATTCTTTTCCTTCCTAGTGAAATAATTGACTGAGAACTCCTTAGTCCTTAGGCTCTTTCTTTGTCTTTCTTTTTGTTGAAATTTCCATAATAAAAAGGAAGACCTTTGGATATAAAGTCCTTCTCTTGTTTCTACTTATGTCTGTGCCTATTGTTAGGAGCAGCTTTGAAATTAATGAAACTGTGGAACAGTGGAAGGAAAGGGTAACAGACTAGCTATCTTTACAGCAGAGGGAAGTTGTTTTCCCAACATAACCCACTTGCATCCAGAAACTCCAATAATTTCCCTTTCTTTACTTTTCTCACTTCAGAAGTTCTGGAAATTCTTAGGGGAAATTAGATTGAGTATCCCTCGTCAGAGCTTAATGGAAGGATGAAGGCAAATCGGATAAAACTGGAGCCTATGAGGAACCCCTCAAATGCTTTATTTGCTATAGCACAATGTTCGAATAGAAATAACATCACATAAAATAATATGTTTATCCTTAATATTCTTCAACTTGATTTTTTTCCATATAATGATATCATCATTTTCTCATAATAACACCACCTCTGCTTTGCAATTTGTTGCTCATGGGGAATGTTGCTTCTTATTTTCTAAATATAAAAATAAAACAGGGCAGGCCATGGTAGCTCAGCAGGCTGAGTTTTCGCCTGTCATGCCGGAGACCTGGGTTCGATTCCCAGTGCCTGCCCATGTGGAAAATAAATAAATAAATAAAATAAGGGATTAGTCAGTAATATCACACTGCTGTTATCTCAACATCCTAATGTTGTAGAACAAGGATCAGGAACAGTATTAAAGAAAGACACAGCAAAATTAAAGAAGTTCATCATAGTAACTGGAAATAATGAGGAAAACAAGGAGTGATGCTATATTTGGGGTTAGGTTAGAATATAAGAAGTTCATCGAAAATTGTGTCATGCTGTTCATTTCAGTGAGTAAACAAATGAGATAACTGTCAAGAAATTTGTTAGGATACGTTATTATTATTATTACTATTACTATTATTATTTATTATTATTTTTTAATGCATGAAGTAATCCTGTTGTTAATATCCCTCTATCATTTCAGGGAGAATACTGTTAACACTTCAGCAAATATCCCCTAGCCTTTTTTTTTCAAGAAAAAAGTCATAAGTTTCAAACACAGCTTAACAAGTAGTTTTAGAACAAATTTCAAAGTATGGTATGGGTTAGTTCCATCATTTCGGGCATTTCTTTCCACCTACTCAAAGACACTGAAGACTAAAAAGAAATATCAATATGAGTCAATAGACATACTGTTAAATCTTCTCTTCTCTGTTATTTGTTAAATACTATCCTCTCTTTTATAACTCCTCCTTCTCCTTTGATCCTTCTCCCAATTTTGAGGGATATTTGAGCAATGACCATTCTAACGTCTTCATGTTGAAAAGGGGTGTCAATGTTATGGGGGAGTGGGGTACAATTGTTTGACGCTTTTGGAGAGATGGTAATTTTGGGTTTCAGGGTTTATCTGGCCTAGGAACCACCTCTGAAAAATAAACTTAGTGAATGAAACTTTTATAGACTCTCAGTAGAATCTTGGGTATTCTTTAGGTTTACAGGAATACCATTGGTGGGGTTTGGCATACCATACCATATATCTAGCTGAAGCTTGCATGAGAGTAACCTCCAGAATAGCCTCTCAATTCTATTTGAAATCTCTTAGCCACTGATACCTTACTTTGCTATATTTTTCCCTCTTTTGGTCAGAGAGGCATTTTTGATCCCAAAATGTCAGCACCAGGCTCATCCTGAGGAGTCATGTCATATTGCTAAGGAGACTTACATCCCTAGGCATCATGTAGGATACATTAAATTTTAAGACTGCTAAGTCTAAAGCTAGATAAGCTGACTATTAATCATAAAGAAAACCTAACATTCAAACAATATGAACAAACCAATATTTATGATTACAAAGAATTTTCTAATCTGCCCTTTCTCATTCTTTGCTAGGAATTTGACGTCTATCTCTTTAAGGCATAATGATTTTGAATGTATAAATATAAAACATACGCACATATATATGTATTTCCCTATATAGTTCCATAAGAATAGTGAAATCTAGTTACAGATAGAGTAGATGCAAAAGGTGAATAATCTAAACTTCCCATATGTGACATCTGAGGTCCATGTAATTAAGGATTTGGGCTGTGTGTCAAGGGGCCTCCGAGTCAGGCATGGCTTCTTGAAATTCTGTAGGATTAATAAGGAGAACGTTAATACCTCCTACTCCTTCCCCTTTTGCTAAACAAAATTGTCCTGGTGAAGTGAAAGAGATGAAATTTATAGAAAAAATCTCTGTGAATTCTTTTGTTTTTAATTTTGGCTTAACTTGAGAAATAACAGAGTACTGTGAAATCGTGAAATTCTTAGGCTAATAAAATCTCACAAGGTGATTTGTACCAAAGAATCTCTATTCTTTCATGTCATTACAGCTAAATATTAAACTGGGGAGGGGACAGATCCTTTTCCCAGTTGAATAACCTGAAGCATTTTCACTAATAAGATTTAATCTAGATGTAAGAAAAGGACTATCAAAAACTCAGTGAATACAAGGAATGGAAGAGAAAGGAAATAGAGATAACAACAAAAATGAATAAATTGGAGATGGGTTTGACTGAAAAACTAATAAAGTAAAAATAAAATAAATCTTGAGTAGTTTAAAATAGGCAGAAACTTTGTGAGAGCAAACTGCAAAATAAATCCACTAGTATATGAATCAGACTATATCAAAACTTTAAAAACATCAAATAAAGGAGCATATTATGTACAATTTTGTGGTAATAATTTTGCATACTTACTGCATTTTGATTGTTTCAATAGTGAGTTACCTGAAACTTTTAAAGATGGGTACTCAAGAATGTAATAGGATATTCTACTAATAAATAAAAATGAAATAATACCCACATAGGTGGGCAAAACATGAACTGATAATACACAAAGAATTCCACATATTAAAAATATGAAAGAAAATTTCACCTCATTAGTCATTCAAGGAAGTGACAAAATACTGCTTTTGCCTACAAAATTATCAAAGATATTTTTAAATATAAAATACTATAAAAGATAAAATGTCACTCCATGGGAATAGATTTAACATATCTCTTTCACTTTAGACATCATTAGTATTTCAAACGTTTATATTTTCTGAATATAATGACAGAGAATACATACAATAAAGTGGGAAAAATCTGATCACAGAATTGTACTTGAGCCCAATTATTTCAAATTTATTAAAAATATGTCTATATGCAAATTATGTATGTGTGCATGTGCAAATATATGTGTATTTACCTAAATAGGATTATAATTCTGTAAATATTAAACTGATGTTGTTTTCTCAGTCCCTATTTTGTACATCATTATTCCACTATGGTCATTCTACCATTTAGGGCCCAGGAAAGAAGGAAAGCAGTATTAAATTTGAAAGGAAGAGAATATGCTATAGGGGAAGCCCTTGCTCTCTCAGATGGAATAATAAACCAAGGTCTTGACAGCTTAAAGTCAAGTTTTGGAAGGGAAATCGGTTGTCAGATACATGTTCCCTGGAATGAGGAGGGGGTTGGTCCTTGATGGTTGGAGGGTAAAGACTGTAGGAGAAAGGGCTTCTGCCCTGCTTCTCATTTGGACCTTGAGGAGCTAACAATGTGCTGGTGACCCCATACCAAACTTAGATCTTCAGCTAGGTAGTCGTGTCAGAGAGGGATTAGACAGAGAACTTGCAATTTTGTTCTATCAAGCACCTTCAGATTTTCCATATGCCCTGTAGGACAAAAGAAGTACACAGAAAGAGCTGAAGTGACCTTATAGCAGAGCTGTGGGATGGAGAGCCAAAGCCAGGGGTCCCATGAGTGACTTCAGTGAAACTCACAGAAATCTGCAGGTTCAGAAAAATCTAAAGAGTGACTGAATGAGGAAGGAAAAACCACAAGGCCATAGCCAAGTCAAGAGGTCCTTTGTTTGCCAGATTAAACAGACTCCAAACCATCCCAAGGCTCCCAGAAGCCCAACAGTTCAGCCACTTCACAAGCGAGATCAACACAGATCCAGAGGGAACAACAGGAGCGCACATGCTAATCTGAGGCCTAGTTCCTTCTCTGTGAGATCCCGTAAAGCTTTCTGCTATACCAAGATATCTTTTGGTTGATGGAAGGAAGGGGAGTGAGGAAGAGAAAAACTCTAAGAGAATCGTAATTTACTCAAGAATGATTGTTTTGAATAGAAACCTTTAACATGCAAAGGAAATGAAATAGTTGGCATGTTTAATTCTCCATTTTATAAAGCTGCCTAGTAGGATGCAGGCATAAGAACACGATTACATTTGTTATTAAAAAAAAAAGAAACTAATTTACCTGGCATATCTGAGTCTAGGGTGAGATTTTGAAAACTTATTAGATGTCTAGCTCTTTTTAAAAAGGGTTTTTTTTTTTTTAATAGGGATGCATGTAAAAAGATTCAAGCAACAAGTGTTTGAAATAATCACCTTATCCTGCTGGATTTATAGAGAATTGTACCAAAAGTCAAGATAAAATATAGTCTTACTCAATTCCAATTTATCTGTCTATCGCTCTATCTACTCATCAACAGCATGTGTCTAAAGTAGAGTAGAAGGCAGCTCTAAATGTGGTCATTATCGAACACTGCATGAAAGAGTGTAATTTGACTTAAGTCACTTATTGTGACATTAGTTGCATGTAATGTGGGTTTTCAAACTGAAGTTGCTAATACTTGTTTTTGACATTTAGATATTGACAACACAAACTCATATTGTGAGCCAGCCACTGCAGTAAGACCTAGGAATGCAAACTTAATAAACTATAGGCCTTTCTCATTCAGCTCAGTTTTGTGAGAGAAACAGGCATATAAGAACTAATTCATTAGCGTAATATCCTACAGTTATATGATCACATACCAAATATAGTATAGCAATATATAAACATATATATGTATTACATGTAAATATATGTATGTATCACTCATTAGCTTTGGTGTAAACAAAAATTGTCAAAAGTTGGAGCCACAAACTTAGTATATAGAAATAATTACCATGGGTAGAAAAGTTGCTAGCATAATTCATTTATATATAATTAAATATAAACATTCATCAAGACAAAACTGTTACAGGACATCCTGTTACATGAGTGTGTAAGCACATGCCTGTGTGTGTGTATCTGTGTCTGTGAGTGAATTGTGTTATATTCTTGGTTTGTTGATAATCTGAGAGAACTCAAATTCTAATAAGTTAAATGAACAGTTTAGATGGGACTTGCCTGTTGGTAGGAAGACTAGGAAAACATTTGAGAAAAGGATTATAATCTTCAAGTACACATGAAATAAATTGCTGGTATGTAGAAATATTTATTTATGTTAGCTACGTTCTATCATGAACATTATTATACAAAGGTTTATTTTGAAGATCAAAATGCATATACAGGAAAGGTAGATGCATGTAACTGCATATATATATATATACACAGTCATACTTACATATACAAACATGATATATATATATATATATCCGAAGCTGCCTTGCAAAGTTAATCTATTTTCATGTATTGCTAAGAGACATGCTTCTCTTAAACCATCCTGGTTAAAAGGATTTTAGTTACTCTTCTGAAAGATTTTTGAATAATCAGTTCCAATGTTTAATTCCCTTTTCTCCTTCCTTCTCCCCTAAACACATTTAAACCTAAATTCACTTGTTTTCCTCCTTAGGACAGTTATTGTAAAGAAGAGTGGCTATAAATCTTTATACTTTAACACTTTCTCTCCTGTAGATATTCCCTTAGTGCCATAGTTTCACTGTGTAACATAACGTTAGGAACAAAACAACAAATAACTTGTGTGGGGGCTCACTGTGTAGTACACTGCAGTGGAATCTGACTATATTCCTATTTCCTTTCCCTTATGACACTGAATTCAGGCTAATGTAAGAAAAAGGGACTGAATGATTCTTTTTCTCTCTCTCTCCCCTAAATAACCTGGATCATTTTCCTACAATCCTTGGAAAGAAAAAATAAAGAAAGGTATGTGTGCTCAAGCAAGTGAGGAAGAGGAAGAAACAGAGCGAGAGATGGGAGAAGAGAAGAAAGAGAGAAAGTACCATAGCCTTTTGGCACATTTGTAGAAAATTCTTGTTAACAATTTCCGTAAGTGTTGACCTTTCAATGTTTTCCTTATTTAAGGTAATACATTGGCATTCTAGTTTGCTAGCTGCTGGAATGCAACACACCGGAGACAGATTGGCTTTTAATTAAAGGAGATTTATTTCATTAGTTCTTCAGAGGAAAGGCAGCTAACTTTCCACTGAGGTTCTTTCTTATGTGGGAAGGCATAGGGTGATCTCTACTGGCCTTCTCTCCAGGCCTCTGGGTGCCAACAACGTTCCCGGGGGTGATTCCTTTCTGCATCTCCAAAGCTCTGGGCTGAACTGCGAGTGCGTGGAGATGAGGTATGCTGAGTTGCTTGGGCTGTGCCATGCTGAGCTTTCTCATTTAAGCACCAGCCAATTAAGTCAAACATCATTCATTGCAGCAGGCACACCTTCTGGCAGATGTAATCAACAACAGATGAGGTTCACATGCCATTGGCTCAGGTCCACAACAATAGAACTAAGCACCTTCACCTAGCCAAGTTGACACCTGAATCTAACTACCACAATTGGTATGCTAATTGTTGACAGCATGATATAAATGCTTTAAATGAAGCAGTGAGATGAGCATTCTTCCCATAAACAATGGGAAGATATAAGAACTCAGAGGAAGAGTTTCTGGCAGAGAGGGTAGGTTGACTAGGCAAACGCGTGTTCCCAGCATGCTCTTCTTGCCTCCCTTCTACACAAAGAAAGGGTCGGACTTCCTTCCCCAAGGTCCCCAAGTGTGAATCAAGTCATTGTTACATATTTCTGCCTAATGACACATAAGAATATGTCTGTTATAGGACTCGGGAATGCAGTATTTATTTTATAAAATGGAAAAATCAAGCCTTTTTCCTGCCTTAACTGAGGACGTGATACCCAATAGCATGGAAGCCATCTTCCAGCCACCAGGGAAAGTCCTGGAGGGTCCCTGAGGTGGTGACCCTAGCCCTGACATTACTGAGAGCTGAAATAGGGCCCTCAGCTCCTTACTTGTGGATTTTATCTGTGTAAGGAAAAGTATCACCTTCTTGTTTAAGTTATTGTTAGTTGGTTTTTACTTTACTAGCATTGAAAACATTTTTAACTGGTTCAGTATTAGGAGTGGCAAATTTCTATGTGCTAGCTCCCGCAAAAAACACTCAGATTTGTCCTAGGATCAATCCCACCTTTAAGGAATAAGGAGGTCACTTTTTTTAAACCTGTTCTTTTTCTTAATTGTACAATATGGCTGTATTTCTACATTTGAGGTTTTAAACAGAAGATAATAATTTACCCAAAAACCCAAAAGAAGTCATCAAAACAATTAACTGAAACATATGTTCCTAAAATTAATTCTCACAGAAATAATATCAATAGCACAAATTTTAAAAGTCTGAGAAATATTAGTGAATAACTTTCCTCAGACTGAATTTCATACATTTTTCTAAATAGAAAAACATTAATTTTTTCATCTGATAAAATACATTGCATTTATTTTGGCAGTCCATTTTTATTTATTTTATTTTTAATTTTTTTTATTGTGCACTATGACATGTATACACACCAAAGAAATAAAAAAGCAATAGTTTTCAAAGCACTCTTCAACAAGTAGTTACAGGACAGATCCCAGAGTTTGTCATGGGCTACCATACAATCCTCTCACATTTTTCCTTGTAACTGCTCTGGAATATAGGGGCCTATGAGGCTTAAATATTATTTTATCATCATAATTGACTTTTTTTTTCCTTTTTTGGGGGGGAGGAATAACATATACACAAAACTACAAATTTCAAAGCACAGCACCACAATTAGTTGTAGAACATATTTCCGAGTTTGATATGGGTTACAATTCTACAGTTTTAGGTTTTTACTTCTAGCTGTTCTAAAACACTGCAGACTAAAAGAGGTATCAATTGAATGATTCAGCATTCATATTAATTTGTTAAATCCTATCTTCTCTGTATAACTCTACCATCACCTTTGACCTTTCCATCCCTCTATTTAGGGGTGTTTGGGCTATGGCAATTCTAAATTTTTCATATTGGAAGAATTTGCCACTGATATGGGTAGGGAGATGGAACTATCTGATGTTCTGGAGAGTCTGAGCTAGGTTTCAGAACTTATCTGGACCAGAGACCCATCTGAAGGTTGTAGGTTTCTGGAAAGTTACTTTAGTGCATGAAAACTTGTGGGATCTTAGATATTGCTCTAGGTGTTTTTTATGATTGGATGGAATGGTCCTGATTGGAGGTTGGCAGGTTATGATGGGTAGCCAAGTCTCTAACTGCAGCTTGTGTAAGAGCAACCTCCCAAGTAGCCTCTTGACTCTGTTTAAACTCTCTCTGCCACTGATACTTTATTAGTTATACTTCTTTTACCCCTTTTGGTCAGGATGGAATCATTCATCCCATGGTGGTTGTCCATTTTAAAATATAATTTCCTTAGGAAAATTCCACTGTGTAGGAAGAAATGGATCATATGTTTAACACATACATCATCATCCCTATCATATCCACAATAATGTATGTCAAAATATACTTCACATATTATGTGTTCAAAAGTTAACTAAAATCTGAGAAAATATCACTGACTAATGAAGCCCAGATAAAACAGAGAAGCAAATAAGAAGATAAATAAATTCTAATACCTTGTAAAGAGAGTAAAAATCACCAATGATTATGTGAGACTTGCAAATGGCACAAGAAGGAAGCATGGGGAATGCATTCTCAAAGTTTACGTACAAACTGCCTTGATAAGGACAGATAAGAGTTCACCAAAATAATCTTCAAAAGGAATGACATTTACAAAAGCATTAATGGAAACAGGAAAAGGCAGGCTGTATATATACATATTTTCAACATTTCTAAAGTGTAAGGGACCAGAATGTGTTGGTAAGAGAAGAAATTAGTTGAGAGATGGGATGGTGTAACAACAAGGAACATGGGACTTAAATTGCCTTTAGATTTAATGATAGGCCAAGTATAGAGAAGGAATATTTTCTTAAATTTGCAGGTGTGCTAGAACATTAATATACTCAGTGAATATTAGTAA
Source organism: Tamandua tetradactyla (assembly GCF_023851605.1). Lineage (NCBI taxonomy): Eukaryota > Metazoa > Chordata > Mammalia > Pilosa > Myrmecophagidae > Tamandua > Tamandua tetradactyla. The sequence goes on from NC_135334.1 coordinate 43,583,487, forward strand.
TAATGTTGATCATTGCAAATAATATATATTGTGGAAATTGTGCAACATACAATGGTACAACAGGTCAACTCAAAGCTGTAGACATAGTTATTGCAATGAATATATAATATTTACTAAATTAACAAAATAAAATTGACCTGGGATGGTATATACTTCAAATGGACTAAGATACTTTCATTATAATTTTGTGTCATTTTGTTTTTAGTTTTGTTCTGTTTTTATTACAAACACTCTCCCTCTGTGTGGGCATGCTTCAACCCCATCCGCCAGTAACCGCTAATCTACCAACTTTTTTTTTTTCCAACAAGTTTTTCATTTAACAAGTCTGAATTCATTTTTACCACATGGTATTGTACACTGTCATCTGTTGAAACAGATTTCTTTTTAACAGATCTTCGTTTAAAAAACTCATAGATACTGTGTTTTGTATAAACTGGTGGATAATAAGTTAGTTCCTTTCTTTTGATTTATAAGCCTCAACTTCACTGCAGAGTAAAGAATGTAGGCTGAAAAAAGCATAATGGGTCACTTGTATAGAACAGCATTGCTCCTATACTTTGAAGCTTTCTGAATGGTCGGGTCTGGGCCTGATGGCAACTATAAGAAGATCACTTAATGAATAGATTATATATTGAAATACTACAAAATGTTATTAGCTTTAATCATTAATAGCTTAAACAGCATTATATTTCTAATTGCTATTTAAAATCAGTAACCTGTTTTGCATCCCCCTAGATGATGACATACATATGTGACCATGCCACCTAGTGTCAATACAGATGTCAACAGAAACTTTGGCTTTAGGAGAGTCACAAACATTTAAAACAATGGGTTTAAACATCATTTTAAGTATACGATGAAAGGGGAAAAGCATGCTTTAATTAAATATGCATCATACCGGTGATGCTAGCAAGGTTGTAAGTTATTCTTAATGTTGATAGAACTTGTTGGTACATGATGAGATCATGAGAGAAAAAAGCAACCCCTTTGAAACACAGTTTTTAAAAAAATGTCCGTAGTGGTTTGTTTTGACAGTATGCATTTTATGACAATAACATACAGATTCAGAGCACCCTGGGGCTCTCTTTATATACTAAAGAAAATGCACATTTACATTATTCATAAGTTGTAATGAATTTTAAAAGATCAATGGTACACTTACCCCTTAAACAGGTTAAACTGTCCTGGGGTGTACAGTTTTTACAGCATTATTGAAGTTGTTTGCAAAAGAAATAGAAAATTAAAAAAAAAAACACAACAAAATACTATTCTTGAAAATGGAAAAAATCGTTCATTTGCTGTTACAAACAGCAAATACCATTCATTAAATCAAAATTGTCAGGAAGGAGTGCCCCACAAGCACAGATCTATTTGAGTAAGCTGACCAGTACACATTACAGTTTTAAAAATGAAGGTTATATACTTTACATTACAAGTACCAACTAGGCAGTGTCAAAATGACATCCATTTTTTGCTTGCTTTGTGATCATACCCCTTGGCAGTGTTCCAGGTCTAGTGGCATTTGGCTTCTTTTTTTCTGCAGGCTTTAAAATCTGAAAAGAACCCATTAGTGTTTCATCCACACTCATCATGCCTCCTATGCTATCAAACTCTCCACAATAATTGGGTGCAGAAAACAGAGTGACCAACTGCCTTCTGGCAAAAACTTCACATCCATCTTCAACTACTTGATGGACTCTACATGTAAGATCCAAATCATGCTTATGGAGAAATTTTGCAACCACTCACAACAAAAGTGAAGGACACTCCTCTGTCATTTTCATCCCAGCCTAACACAGCTTTATTGGAGTTAGACCACAAACGATCACAAAGACCGTGATCTGGGTCATCAGTTGCTCACATAATTCACCAAATCTGCTCCACAGATTGAAGATATGCCAATAAACCTCCATGAAAGTAGAATACCTGCTCAACCACAATGGCTGCTACTGGTAAACAGTTCAAGCAGTCTGTGAAAGTTTTCTATTGTTTAATGTTGCATCTTCTTTTATGTTCATCATAAAATCTGTAAATTCTATTGATGCTGGCACATTTGTGGTTTCCTTTGAGAAGAAAAAAATTCTCAGGATATTTGATTTCCTAGGCCAATAAGAGGCAGACAGTTTCCAGTGACAGCTTCCCTCTGTCCACACAGTCCCCAAGAAACAGGGAGTTGCTTTCAGTGGGAACTCACCATACTCAAATAGCCAAAGCAAATCGTGATATTGCCCATGGACATCACCACACATTCTGAGTGGTGCTTCAGGTTCTAGAAGGATAGGATGACTGAGAAAGATCTCACGAGACTTTAACCACAATCCTCTGATTTCATTCTCCTGTAGCTGGACATTCTTGCCAGTGTTGGGCCCTCTCACTTCCAGCAGCCATTGGATGATGCTGTCAATATTGAGTTGATCTATATCCCCCATCGCCTTCCCACCACCAACCCTCCTGCCACCGGCTTGTACTTGGGACTCACCTTCCCCATGCTATGAGCACAGAGGCTAGGGTCCCCACCATCCTCCCCTACACACACACACACACACACACACACACACACACACACAAACTGTCCCTTACAGCCAGCTTCCTGTTCCTCCTTCTCTCCCCACTGGAACCACGAGCTAATCTACTTTCTGCCTTTGCAAATTTGGTATTTCTAGTCATCTCCTATAAATGAGATCATACATTATTTGTCCTTATGTGCCTTGCTTATCATTTCACTGAGCATAATGTTTTCAAGTTGCTTCCATATTGTAGCATGTCTCATAACTTCATTCTTTCTTGTGGCTGAATAATATTCCATTGTGTGTGTTTATCCATTCATTCGCTGATGGACACGGGTTGTTTCCATCTTTGGGTTCTTGTGCGCGACACTGCTGTAAATGCTGGTGTACAAATGTTTATTTGAGACCCTGTTCTCACTTTCTTGGTTATATTTCTAGAAGTAGGATTGTCTGGCTATTTGCAATTTAGCATTTTTAGGAACTGTCATAATGTTCTCCACAATGGCCATACCATTTTGCATTCCCATCAGAATGCACACAGTTACAATTTTTCAGCATCCTCACCAGCACTTATTATTTTCCACTTTCTTTTCAATAACCATTCTTGTGGGTATTATATGTTAACTCATTGTGGTTTTCATTTGCATTCCCTATTGGTTAGTGATGTTGAACATCTTTTCATATGCTTATTGGCTCTGTTTATATTTTCTTTGGAGAATTTCTAATAAAGTCCTTTACCCATTTTTTTTTTTTTAACATGGGCAGGCACCGGGACTTGAACCCGGGTCCTCTGGCATGGCAGGCAAGCATTCTTGCCTGCTGAGCCACTGTGGCCTGCCCCTATTGCCCATTTTTAATGGAGTTATCTTTTTGTTCTTCCACTGTAAAACTTTGTTAAATATTCTGGATATTAAGCCATTAACTGATATATGGTTTGCAACAATTTTCTCCCATTCTGTAGGTTGTCTTTATTTTTTTATTGTTCTGTTTTTTGGGTGCATGGTCTGGGAAATGAATGCAGGATGTCTTTTCACTTTGGTAGTTTCTTTTGATGCACAGAAACTTTTCATTTTGATGAAATGAAATCTATATTTTGCTTCATGTGATGCTCATATTTTTGGTATCATATGTAAGAATCCATTGCTGAATCCCCGGTCATGAAGTTTTGACCCTATGTTACCTTCTGAAAATTTTATAGTTTTAGCTCTAATATTTAGGTTCTTTATAGAGGTGTTTTGTTTTTTTAAACCCTGAGTTCTGCATGCATTAAACTTTTATTTAAAGAAGGTTGATATCCAAAATTTAAGAAGGGCTCTTGAGCCAAAATGTAAATCATTTTAATGAAGAATATTGTAGATGTAATATGAATGATTATAACTAAGATAATTACAGCTTTGAATTTTATTAAAAATCTATTATCTTGATCATATGGAAGGGCAAAATTGACTAGTTTTCTACAGATTAGCAAAATTCACTAGTTTTATTTTATATTTAGTAACCCTATCACTCAATTGGCAAACACATTTTTATCTCATTTTTAAATAGAGGTCCAAATTTAATGATTCTGAACTAAGGATGGGCAATTAATAATTTTATTTATTATTTTCACTTCAAGGAAAAAAGCCTGAGGTAGTAAAGATGAGCATTTGTCTTACCCAGGTAATGAATATGTCAAGATCCACTGCAAACACAGATAAGCAGGTACTTGAATTAGAAAGACAGCCCAAAAGAAGCATTTGGGAAGCATTTTTCCATATTTTTTAAAAAGCTAATTTTCAAGGTTTATTGTTATGTTGGCTTCAAAGTGTTGTGTGCCCCAGAAAAGCCAGGTCCTTAATCTGGATTCAGCACTGTAGGGTGGAAACCTTTGATTAGATTGTTTCCATGGATATTGGCCCACTCAACTGTGCATATGATCCTTTGATTAGATGGTGTTCTAGTTTGCTAGCTGCCAGAATGCAATATACCAGAAACGGAATGGCTTTTACAAAGGAGGACTTTAATAAGTTGCTAGTTACAGATCTAAGGCTGTGAAAATGTCCCAATTACAACAAGTCCATAGAAATGTCCAATCAAAGGCATCCAGGAAAAGATACCTTGGTTCAAGAAGGCCGATGAAGTTCAGGGTTTCTCTCTCAAGTGAGAAGGCACATGGCGAACACAGTCACAGACTTTCTTGGCTGGAAGAGCACAGTTGAGTAAGGCATCATCTGCCAGTTTTCTCTCCTGGCTTCCTGTTTCATGAAGCTCCTCAGGAGGCATTTTCCTTCTTCATTTTCAAAGGTTACTGGCTTGTGGACTCTCTGCTTCTCATGGCTATGTCATTCTTCTCTGCTCTCTCTGAATCACTCATTCTCCAAAATATTTCCTCTTTTATAGGACTCCAGTAAACCAATCAAGACCCACCTAAATTGGTAGAGACACATTTCCCCTAATCCAACTTAACAACCACTCTTGATTGGGCTACATCTTCAAGAAGATGATCTAATTACACATAGGATTGAAGAGGGATTATTCTGCCTTTACAAAATGGGATTTTGATTAAAACATGGCCTCTCAAGGGTACATACATCCTTTCAAACCAGCACAGATGGAGATGTGACTCTGCTGATTCAAGGTGGGTCTCAATTAGTTTACTGGAGTCCTTTGGGGGGGAGGGAGCATTTTGGAGAAAACACAGTTGTTGAGGGCTGACAAAGACAGAGACTTTTGGATATGGAAAAAGAAAATGCCTTTGGGGAAGCTGTTTGAAACCAGAAGCCATAGGACCAGCAGATGCCAGTCACATGCCCCAGATCAGCCTTTGTTAAGTCAAAGTATCCTTCCCTGGATGCTTTAGTTTGGTCATTTTTATGGCCTTAAAACTGAAAACTTGTAACTTAATAAATTCCCTTTTTAAAAGCCCTTTCATTTCTGGTATATTGTATTCCAGCCATATTTAGCAAACTAAAACAATTGTTTTTATTCCTATCTTATTTATTTAATGCAGATTTCTAAATCTTCCTCATTTAATTTTTTGCTGTGATATCAAGCTATTGCCCGACATTCATTTATTACAGGAGTTTCAGAGTAGTAAATTCACCAAAAACTATGTAAAACTGTTTTCTGTCTCCAGGGCTACCACCTTAGTCAAGATTAAAATTAACTTGCCCCTCATGTAGTGCAACAGCATCCTAGCTTAGCTGATTTCCTTTCTTCTGATGCTGTTACCCTTCAACCTATTCCCCGTGGAGTAGCTGGAGTAATTTATGTGTGTGTGTTTAGTTATCAGGTCACGCCACTTGCATAAACACCTGGCACTGTATAAAATTTAGAATGTATTTTCTCACAGATTACAAGGCTCTGTATGAAGTGACGCCTTCTCTCTCTGTACTGTCACATCAGGTACGGATACCCATGGGCACAATTCTCCTGGCAAACTGGTCAGCCTTGAGCACAGGAAAGAGGTGTTTCCTTCTTAGGGGATGCATACGTTCTGATTTCTCTGCTTTGAAATTCTCTTCATGCACATATTTCTTTTCTTAAATATATCTTGTTCACCCTACTGTCCAAAAAATATAAAATGTTTCTCATCATTCACTGTTACAATATTTTATTTTCTTCTTTACAGATATGACATTTTCTTGTTTAGTTATCTGTTTGCTTGTTTATTCTCTTCTTCCCCTCCCTGGAATTTAAACATTATGAGAATGGGGACTTATTTACCCTTTTTAATACTATATTCCCAACACCTAAAAATATTTGGCACAAGGTTGGCACTTAATATTTTTATTAATAAAATATAGAAAATACTGTGAATAAAAATACTAGTCATCAAAACTAATGGGAGGCAGTTAAAACTGTTCTCAGAGGAAACTGGAGGAAATTCATTTTCATAAAAATATGAATTAAGTATTCGAGTTAATCAAACTTAAAGAATGGAAAAGATATTGATGAAACAGAACTTATAAAAGTACCGGGATTAATAATGAAAGCAGGAAAGGGAAAAAATAATTCAGGGGGTCTGAATTCTAAGCTCTTCCATGAGCAGGGACCTCAGAGGAGTCTGAGAGTGAGGGCCTCCTTAAGAATGAAACATCTAAAGCCAACTTTTAGGAAGCTACTACTCTTAGCAGACTCTGCATTTGTATAAACCTGATAGCCTGTGGCTCCTTAAATTGTGAGCCCTGGCTGTCTTACTTGTCTCACCGTAGTCCTGTTCCAGCTTAAAAACATATTCTTTTGCTTCTCCTCTTTTTCACAGCTGTTTTGCAAGCTCCTTTCATTGTTTTAATATGATGATTTCTTATTTGTCTTGCCTGAGACTTGTGCTTACTGAATCAGAAAATTCCTGTCTCTGATTCTATTTCTAGATAATTCCTAGCCACCATCACTTTACACAGTAACTCTGACCCTTCTCTCTACTTTTTTCCCTTCTGAATCCCTAATTAGACTTTTTTATTCTACTCATTATGACTTATAATCTATCCTTGACATCTTCCTTTTGTCTGTACTTAATCTGATTAATATCTTAAAATTTGTCTTTCAGGTAGACTAACTATACCCTTCAGTTATTAACCCAGTCAATCAATCCATTGTTGAATTTCAAATTTGAATGATTAAAATTCTACTTGATTCTTTTTGAATAATCCTATCTCTTTTCCTTTGTTCATTTTCTTGACTTCATATTTAATTTTTAAGCATATTATATTCATTACAATTAATTAGTAATTAGGAATAACTTGGGACCTAAGTCTTTCATATGTTATTTTTGCTAACTTTCCTGAATAGTCAGTTATATACTAGAGCTGTTCTCTAAGCTTTAGATTGTGAACTCACATCTGGTTTAGTAGTTGTTCAGATCTGTAGAAACTCTGTGGGGCCTGGGTTGAAGGTACATTCCTCCAGAAAGGATCTCTAATCTTAGATCACTTTAATTTAACAGCTGGCAATTTCCTTGACTCTAACGATAATGCAAAAATCAGAGGACTTAACCTATCAGACATGGATTTCTGTTTGTTCATCTGTCTTTTTCTAGTGAGAGTCTAAGTCAAAACACACATGACTCTACATTGGCTTCCCATGTTGGTAATTAAATTAAATTTTGCTAGCCTACCCTTTCACTGTATTTTTTTCTTTAGTTTCCTACCTTGATAGGAGGTTCACAACTGTCTCCTTAGGCAGGTTTGAAACCTTCTCGACTATGATCCCTGGTCTCAATATCTTGATAATATTAAACATTGTTTAAATTGGATGGAATAAGACCTCCCATGTTGCTCATCAAATAATCTCAAATGCTGAAGGTTTATTTCATAAATGTGTGAACATTTGTAAGATCTTTCATTTGTTTTTGGGGGTCAATCTTCTCCATCCTAAAATTCTTTCCCCACTAGGAAAGAAACCCTGCTTTTTTCATCCATGTTTATTTCCTCGGTGGTTAGCTCACAGCCTAAAACAGAGTAGGGACATAGGTATATTTTGTAAATAAATGAATACCTTTGTAAAGATTCTCTATTTTTCCAATTAACATAAACCTTTTATAATTAAAGAAAATTTTATTATCTTTAAAAATTATCTGATTTGGTATTTTTGACCATTTATGAGCAGACTTAAAGAACAGACATAATATTCTTTGCTGCCTAGGAACATAAGAATGTGTCTCCCTTTTCTTTTTCATGAAGCAGATATTTAAGAACTCAAACCCACTCACTGTATCTTCTTGCAAAAGCATTGAACCATCTATAATTACTGACATGACAAACTTTTTGTACAAGCATTCTGCTACCTTCAATTGGGAATGGACCTCATCACAGAATTTCACAATATTATTGTATAGATTGAAAGAATAATATTTTTAAATTCTAAACATCAGTATCATAATAATCAAGGAGCTTTACATATACTAGGTGATAACATGAACCTTTTCAATTATTAAGATATCTTTTGAAGTCTACTGAATATAAAAATCTCAGATGAAGGTATGGTTTAATGACAATCATATCAGTCAAATGCAGTTGAAAACTGCCTCAACAAGCAAGTTAAACTAATTTGCAAATGTCAAGCATGTCCCCTTGAATTGGTTCATTAACTCACTTTTGGAAAACAGTGTCAAGAACTAGGAGTTACTGGCATTCCTCATTAGCAGATCTCCTGGACAGGGTAAATAAGTTTAGACGGAATTAGATTGATTAGTCCGCCTTAGAATTCAGTGCAGCATAGCAAGTTCCAACTGTTTTCCCTCTGGCGAATAAGAGTGAAACATTTCCAGCAATCTAGGGTTCTAATGAGAACCAGGATGTGTCTCAACCAATCAGCACAGTGAGATTTGCTAGCCTGGACACACTGCATTTCAGTATGGCTTCCACTTCTGAATTTTAGCAACAATAGAAAGAGTTTGAAGAATGTAAAGAAGGAATCAGTTAATGCAATAAGTTGAAAAGAAGAATTATATACAACTAAGACAGCAAACATTAAGTGGAATAGTGAAGTAACAAAAAACCAACTTGCTAAATGTTGGAGTAAGAAAACAGTATTTTAAGAGATGTGTATTTTAAAGTGATATTTAATCCCCTGGTTTCTTCACTATAATATATTGATATAGTCACTTGCCTTAGTGATTTATATCTTTACTTAAACACTGATAATTACTTTGAAAGTTTTGAGAGAAGTTTGCAAATAGGATTCAGGTCATTAAGGAATGGTCCAATACATTAACAGGAACTCACTAAACATAAGAATAGGGTGGAACTAACGACAGAAACATGTGTGGCAGACATTTTGGCATGTGATAAGTTCTTGAGCTACATTTGAGTAATATTTATATTTACTACAGATCACTACATGGAATTGTACTAATAAAGAGTCATGGATGAGCAAGTGATACTCAGCTTTGCTGAGACACTTACTGGCTAGATGACCTTGGATAACATATGTAAGCTCTTGTCTCCTATCTTGAAAATTGGGCATAACAATGCTTTTGTGATTTGACTCTTCTAAAAATTAATAAGGGGGTGGTGTGATGATGAGTCAGTGGCAGAACTCTTGCCTGCCATGCCAGAGACACGGGTTTGATTCCCGGTGCCTACCCATGCAAAAAAAAAAAAGAGAGAAGAAAAATTAATGAGGACAAAGTTTACAAAACAAATATTGATATGATTATCATCATCATCAACAACACTATTATTCTATAACAAATTTTCCCTTAAAGAACTGGAAAAAAATTATTATAAAATTTTCTTAAATTTTTATGATGTATCTAACTTGGGTTTTGGAAAAGGGCAAAGCTAATTTTCATATTCATTGCTTCAAAAGTGCTATTATTGGGCGGGTCACGGTGGCTCACCAGGCAGAGTTCTTGCCTGCCATGCCAGAGACCCGGGTTCGATTCCCGGTGCCTGCCCACGCAAAAAAAAAAAAAAAAAAATGCTATTATTCCTCTTTATCACTACACCTTTTAAGCATAGGTGTGATTAATGGAGTTGTTGTAAATGAAATACAGTAAGTGAAAGCCTCCGCCCAGACTTAGTACACTGTGAGCACAAAATAGATATTACATTCCATTATACTCCTAAATTCTCCAATCATTGTCATCTTTTAATATAATGCAAATTCTCATTTTCTAAAGGGAATGCTGACACTAAGGGTAGGTTGGGGGGGAAGGCTGCAAACTGTCAACTTGTGAATCAATATTGGAACCAACAAGATTCCTGAGCCTAAACGCAAGAGTTTTGCTTTCTGACTTTGTGTGTAAACAACTTATATGAAATATCACATATTTGAAGTCCATGCTCAAGTTCATACCTGTTTCTATGAAAACCTGACCTCAATAATTATAACCTCCTCTATTCCTATATCATTTGTGGATTTACCTCATCCTGTACACCAGTATACCAATTCAGAGCTTTTTATACCCTTTCTCGATTTTAGAAAAACTTCTAAAACAGGAAGTAATCACTTCTTAGCTTTTTATCCATCACAGTTCCAGAAATTCCTTCACTTTTTATCACACCAAGCCACTTTGACACATGTTAGTTTTCAGGGGCCTATATTTTAAAAAGGAGTCAAAGAAAAAGAAGAAAAAAAAACTTTATTTAGTTATACAAATGCTTCCTCTTTGACTAGAGGAGCTATAAATACAGTTCTGTACTGTATATAAGCAAAAAGAAATGTCGTCTCTTGTCATAACTACAGACACAAAGTCACAGAAAGAAAACAACGGTGTCAGCAGAATTCAAGGAATAAAAAGGCTGTCACTGTTCTTTATATAGCAGTGTGATAATGATATAGCAAAGATGACTTGCAAAAGGACAAGTTCAGGCACCGTCAGCCTCAATGCAGTGACTGTGATTGTTCCAAGGAGTAGATGCAATACATAAAGAGGCAAACAATGCAAATCTTAATTGCAAAATAGAGAAAATCAACTGATTTATAAGCATATAGAAAAGTGTCTGGTCTTAAAACGAAAAGTGAAACTGTTGTGGCTGTATCTAATTCAAATCATCACCCTACAGAATCTAGGACAATACAAAGTTATAACTCTTAAAAAAAAAAAATAAATGAAAGTGCTTCCATCCCAAAGATTGGCAAAGACTTTCAACAGGATGATAGGTACGTTGCTATATATAGGTAAGAGAAACTGGAAAGCAAATAAGCCATATATTAGAAAAGTGTATAAGAATATTTACTAAGTATATATCATTTGTTCTAGTAATTATAGTCATTGACTCTTCCATCTGGCAATAACCTAATCACACAACAATTATGAGTAAAGATCACGATTATAGTGCTATTTCTTTATAGGAAGAAATTAGAAATGCCTAAAAATTTTACAAGGAAATGATTAAATTATGGCATAAGTCTTGATAGAACTATCATTCTGCAATATAATTTTATACATATATAATACTTATGATATAAAGTAAAATAAAAAGAAAGTAGTACTACTTTATACTGCCACCACAATTACTACTACTATAGATAATATACTAGTAGTAATAAAATAAATAATAAACTGCTAGATGGTCTTATTAAACAGTTAAAATTTCTCAGACATTCTTCTAAATGGTTTATACTGAACATTGCATATAATTGTGTCAACAATCTTCCAAGATCAGTGATCTTATTAACTCAATTTCACAGACAAGGAAAGCTATCATGCCCAATGATTGCAAAGCAACTGGTGAAGCTGAGATTTGAATCTAAGGAATTAAGTTATTTCAGGAAAGATGAAGGACAGAACTCTAATTGGTGGGCTGAAATTTAAAGCTCCACTGATCATATCATTCCATGCTTATCTTTATGCAGAAATATGCTTCCTTATGTGCCTCTGGGTGTTCAAGATTTGGGAAATTCAGGGAAGCATTTTAAAATTGGACATATTTTACTTTTGATTGTATTAATTATTTAAAATAAAGGTAACATCAAATGCAATGAATTTTTTACTTTGCAACAAAATAAATAGTTCATCTCTATTAGTGAAGGTTTCAATAACAAGCAGATAGCACACTCAATGGGATAACTGAGGAAAACTGTATCAAGGGGAGCATTTAAAAAGATGGAGGCAGACAACTCAACAATAAAAAAACAAACAACCCATTTCAAAAATGGAGAAAGGACATGAATAGACAATTCTCCAAAGAGAATATACAAATTGCCAATTAGCCCATAAATGTTCATCAACAGATACATATATCATATTTTGCTTATAACATATATATCATATAAATACACAATGGAATATTATTCAGCCGTAAAAAGAAAGAAGTTTTGATACATGATACAACATGGATGATATCATACTGGGTGAAATAAGTCAGACACAAAAGGACAGAGATTGTATTATTCCACTTACATGAAATAACTAGTACACGCAAATCCTTAGAGATGGAATAAAGTATAGGTTACCACAGGGGCAGAGTTGGTGGTACAGGAATGGGGCTTTAGTGCATAATTGGTAGAGGATTTCTGTTTTGGTGATAAGGAAAATTCTGGTAATTGATAGTGGTAAGGGCAGCAAAATACTGTGAATATGATTAATCCCAGTGAATCGTGTGCTTGGGAATGGTTGAGATGGGAACATTTTGTTTTACATATATTTCCATAATTAAAAAAATAAAAGAGAGCCTAAAGAGACAATGGCAAGTAAATGCAATACATGTTCCTGGACTGGAGCTAATAATGGAGGCAAAAATGCCTAAAAGAATAATATTGGGACATATAAAAAGTTGTAATATAGATTTCATCTCAATGTGAAATTTCTTGAACTTGGCAAATGCAGTTAAGTATTACATAAGCGAATATTCTTATCCTAGGAAATGTATATATGGAAGCATTACATTTTCAAGTAATATGAGTTATACCAATTGGAAATCCTTAGAGAGAGAGAGAGAGAGAGAGAGAGAGAGAGAGAGAGAGAGAGAGAGAGAGAGAGAGAGAGAATGATATAGAGAATGTGACAAAATGCTCAAATCTGGTCAACCTGGGTATCTGGGTTGGTGGTATGTTGGAGTACTCTATGGGTATTATACCACTTTTGCAACTCTTCTGTAAATTTGATATTATTTTAAAATTAAAAGTTAAAAATAAAAAAAAAGATGTGGACAGTTTTATTAAGAGCAACTGGAAGGCGATGATATAGGAACCAGAGGCAGGAAAACAGTTGGGAACCAGAGAATCTTTAGCACTCCTTGATCTGAAAGGGAAGGGGAGGAAGCAATAACCAGAACCCAGAGAGAACAAACACAGCTTAAAAAGGGCATGAAAGGAGCTGCTGCAGAGGAACACAGCCACCTGCAACAACTCAGCAGGGAGGGAAGTAGCACAGATACCCACAAATTCACACTTCTTCCACTTGTATCTTTCTCTTGCTGGTGCCTTGCATGTGTATACAAAAGGAAATGCAGTCAAAGGATTCCCTTGATGGAATTCACAAAGTCAGCTTCTCAAGAAGAGTAGGGAGAGAAGAGTTTAGGATGTGATATTTTGCAAAATGATTAATTAATTCCATTCCCTATATCCATGCCCTATCAATGTGACTTTGCAGCGCCTTCCATCAAGAAGGTCAGCCTTGTTACTTGACTTGTTGAATAGAACACAGAAGAAGTGATGTTGTGCCAGTTTGGAGCCTAAGCCTTAAAAAGCTTTGCACATTTGTACTTGTTCTCTTAGTACCTAGCTCAATCACCGTGTGACCAAGCACATGTTAACATTCTGGGCGATGAGAAACCATGTAGCCAGAGTTAAGTAAATTTAATTGTGCATTTCAAGCTCCACATCATGTGAGAAGGCTCAGCTAGGAACAGCAAATCTACCTACGCAACTCACAACTGGTCATAGATGAATGAGGGATTCCAGCTAAGCTGTAAATTCATGAGCAATAAGTGATTGTTGTTTTAAGTTATTGATTTTTGGGGTGGTATATTATGTAGCAATATGTAGTATTATGCTACATAATAGTCTCGCATTAATATATTTTCTAATTGAACAAGTATTTATTGACAATGCATTATCAGCAAAGCATGTTATTAAGCACAGCAGTTAAAATAGGAACACACTTAATATAATTATAGTACAAACTATAAGTGAAATGCATAATATTTTAACCCCACTGAAGAAGAAAGAGTATTTTAGGGAGTGGAGATATATTCAAAGAAGGGAAACAAGGAAAAAAGATAAGTAGCATAAAAATAAACCATGCACTCTTGTTTGAATTTTTGGACCAGCTAATGTGCCTTATTTACAGAGTTCATAAAAGGAAATAGTATTTCATAGGGTTGGAAGTCTTAATTATTCTTCAATTCATGATAAATTAGTAAATATTTTATAATTAACTATGAGGCAAAAATAGGTCTATAAGCATACATATACATTCATTTCCAAGCTTATATCATAAATAAAAAATATTTAACACTGAAGCTGCATAACTTTTTACTTTCATATTATAAGATATTTATACTATTACAGTGTACTAGTCTATATTCGTAAGTAATACTACCACTAATGATAATGATGACTATCACTACTACTACTATTATTTTTGCTATTATTAATAATAATAAATAATAATAATAATAAAATGCCTAGTGCTACTAAGAATTGCTGGCACTGTGCTAAATATTTTTAAAGCATTTTTCTCATGCTGTTTGAGATATGATATTTTCTCCATTTACTAATATGAAACATGAGTTTTAGAGAGATAAGCACCTTTTTTACATTATGTAGACGTGAAGTATTAGAACTGGTTTTTAATGTACACATATATACATATTCATATGCACTACATACAATAGTTTTTATTTGTATACAAATCTCTAGATGAGAATTGCTATCTGACTACTAGAAAAATCATAAAGTAAATCAGTTATTTTAATCTATAATATTAATCAATAGATATAAATTGGAAACTTGCTATGTGATTGCATTTAGAGTTTGATAAACTATATAAAACCTGAAGCTTGTTGTATTAAAATAAGGACTTGCCCCCAAAAATTGTTAAAATATGAGATTCTCAATCTCAACCCCCTATCTCTGCCTACCAACACTATTATAGACAGATTTCTACAGAAATTAAGAACTGAATTTAACAATGAGAGAAAATAAATTATACTCATGACCTTCTAAATTCAAGATTACCTGCTCTTCTAAAAGGAAAGAAGTAATTAATATTTAAATTTTAACATTTCATAGACAAGTCAGAAAACAAAATCATGAGATTTTAAGATAAACTTGTCACGAGATCAAAAAAGTGAGAAAAATAGGACAAAATAAATATAATGATCATTAAGGAAGACAGAATCATCTTGTTCCTATATTATTATACCTAATGACATAATGGATAGAGCAACTCTGTTCAACACAATTTCTGCTATGATGGAAGTGTAACAGCCTAATTTGGGTACCACTAGCCACATGTGACTATTGAGAACTCATTGTGACAAGTGTTTCTAAGGAATTAAAATTTCTTAATTAGTTTAAATGTAAATTTATAACAGCTCTGTGGGGTAGTGTACAATGCACATATACACAATCAGATCTAAATGACTGGATGATGAAACTCATCTGAAAAATGATAAAACAGTCATACATCTTGTATATTTTGAAATTGGGTTGACTATTCAAAAAATTATAAAGCACACCTAGAATTATATTTCTAACAAAGTGTGGTTATTTTCCCAATTCAATCCTGTCTATAAATTGTAATGAATGAAATAATCTACAGAACAAATTAGAAATTTCTAAATTATCTCAAATTTCCTTGGGGAAATAACCCTACAAGTATCAAAATAGAATAAAGATAGAGAGTTTTGGGACCAATTTATTTTTCTACCGTGAACATGTGACATCTTAGCTAGCAAAGGGGAGATTTTCTTTTTTCATTCAGTTCTACCTTTCCCTTCAGTGTGAAGCAGGACAGAGACAAACACCAGTGAGAAGGATAAATCAATACTCTTCATTTCCCAAGAAAAATGGTTCTGTACAAATAAAGCTTATTCCTCCTTTTGTGATACACAAGAGATGCAGGTCTAGTGCTCAATGACATTTAACATTTTGTTTAAGCCAGCTGACATTTTGTGTTGGGAACAGTCTACCGGGTGGCAAAGGCATTTAATTTTGTTTCCCCTTCTCTCTGTGTTAATACAGGTGAATGAGACTGGAGACTAAAATCACTTAGGTGATAGCTTCCTCCAACCTCAAAAGAGAAGCAGCGAAGAAGGATCTTCTGCTTTAGACTTTCCCTTCAATCCATCTACTGTCACTCCCCTCTAAACCCGAGGTGCCACAATACTGACCACTGGTGTCCCTTACCTCTCTAGCAATGTCCTCTTCCATAATACTCTCAGCTGAAAACTCAAGGAGATCCCTTATGGCATAATATAGTCCATTTGCATCATGTAAATGAGAGCATTTAGGTATGGTTTCGATGACCTAAAGTGTTTTGAAATCTAACAGATACTTTACTTTCTCAATATAAATATTCTAATCTGATTTGAACAGGAAATT
Source organism: Tamandua tetradactyla (assembly GCF_023851605.1). Lineage (NCBI taxonomy): Eukaryota > Metazoa > Chordata > Mammalia > Pilosa > Myrmecophagidae > Tamandua > Tamandua tetradactyla. The sequence goes on from NC_135334.1 coordinate 43,599,971, forward strand.
TTATGAAGTATCTTTCAATAACGATTATAATTTCTTCCTCAATAAAGTCCATAATAAAGATAGAATCATTGTCATAACTGCAGTAACTTCTAGTTCTGCTAATAATAATTTGAATTTGAATTGTTTAAACTGAAAACTAAATATTTGTATTATTAAAAATATGTATAAATATTACAATTTTGGACCAAAGGAACTGTTTCATCCTGGAGTCAAATTGCAATGGCATAGGTATTTGGTTTGTTTGAATGAGCACGACCCTTCCTTTAATGTAACTCACATGGGACTAAATTCCAAGATTATATGCATTTCACCATAGTTTCCAGTTTATATAAGATATCTGTATAAGAGGAAAAATGTTTTAAATTATATTTAATTTTAGGTCATATATAATACTATAAAACAATAATTCTCTCAGATTTAAAAATAAAGATTGTGGTAGATGTCCTTCTACAAGCTCTTACTGGCCAAATTTCTAAGTTAGTCGATAAATTAGTGAAATGCAGTTTTAAGTATAAGTATAAACTTATTTTCAGTTTGCTTAAATAAGTTCCCACTGATTATGCCAAAGACACTTATGAAGAGGCAGCACAGGGTGTTGTTGAGAGCATACATTCTAGAAGCAATCCGTGTAAGCTTGGAATATGACATAGCCACTTAGTTTTGTGATGTTGGGAAAGATACTAAAGAGCTCTGTGCCTCAGTTTCCTCATACATAAATGCAGATAATAACAGCACCTATATAATAAAATCGGAGGGAGAAATAAATATCATTACATGAATAAACCTTAGAGGGTTGCCTGGAACGTAAGTAATATGTGTTTTGTGGTAGTTTTAAAATAAGATCACAGATCCTTTGATATGCTCCCATTCGATGGAGGCTAATTCCTCTCCACTTGCACGGGTCTGTTACTTTAGTGACTCCCTTCTAACAAGTATAGTATGGTGGAAATGACTGAGTGAGTGTGACTTCCACAGGTAGGCTCCAAAAGACATTGAAGCTTTTTTTTTATTCTTTAGGGTCGCTAGCTCTGGGGAAGGCCAACTGCTAAGTCATAAAAAAATGCAAGCAGATCCCCTTTAGAAGGATTGGAGGCCCCCTGATAATGCCACCTGCTGACAGCCATATGAGCGCACAATCTTGGAAATGAACTTTCCAGTTCCAGGGAAGCCTTTGGATCACTGCATCCTCCGCCCACAGCTTGTCAACTTCATCAGAGACCCTGGGGCAAAAATATACAACTAAGTTATTCCTAGATGCAGAAACTTGAGATACATGCTATGACAGACTGCTAAATTTGGGGGATATTGTTATGCAGCAATAGATCTAGGTGTTACTGTTATTAGGGAGACTATGTAGTATTAGAAACATTATTCTAAAAATGAAAAACTTTTATTTAAGCTTGCTTTCTCATACTGAATAAATTTGTCTCTTGTCCTATAAGGAGTGAAAAATAGACTAATATTTGTTAGGATGAAAACATCAATATAATACCAGATTTTTAAAAATAATATTTTGCTTAACAAATGCATTTTTATTAAAATAAATATTTGAAAGAATAGAAACTGCAGTTCTTTCATTTGTGTCTTACAACATCATTTCTCAGTACACCTAATTGCTTACAGCTCAGAATTCAGAAGTCTGATTAAATTAACTTTTTTCCCTATTTCAAAATACAAATTAACTTCATTACAATATAAAATTAGTTTTGTCATACAACAATTTAAATCATTTTAGAAATGGAGAATATAAAATTAAGTGAATTCAGCTAGTTTTTATTCATGTATCCATTCATCTCATGTTCCAAATATAGTTCTAAGTACTGAAGACGTAATAGGAAGGAATACAGATATGGTCTCTTGCCTGATGGAGCTTATAGTGAGGAGAATATCTTGGCAATCACTCCATTATCTTAGTGACACCCAGACAATGCAGTCGGTACAGAATCCCTGGCTTATTGAGAGGCAACTGATACACTGAACAGAACAGTCACAAGGGATGCAGTGGTGTCGTATTTCAGATTGGATTTTGAAGTGCTATTTTTTAAAAATATACAAAAGGTGGCACATAGGCATAACATCAGAAATATTGGAGTCTGTCCCTAAATTCTTACTGTATTACTACCTTAATTCATAGTATTCTCTCATGCCTTGTGTTCCAAAAATGAAGATGACTCTTGATAGACCAGAGAGAGGTCAGATGTAGACTTATATTTATAACCAAAAGAAAAGGCGTACCCTCCCATATTGAGAGTGGTAATCTTGATGGACAAAGGAAGGTGGGGTCACTTCCGAATGGCTTCAGGAACGGATCACCAGTGATAATCCATGCGGTAAGAATGTGCCGAGAAAATTATTCAATTTACAAATTTTGCATACTGATAGAAGAATGGGAGAGGTACTGTGCTTTACATCAACATGACTACACATTAATCTGAAAGGATTTTTCAAGCAAATACTCTTATTGATAAAATAATACACATGAATTTTAATATTGTGTTTTTGAAATTACCTATGTGCATATATTGCTATATTAACATTTTAAAGCATAACATAAAACTATGAGATAGGTGATTTCGAGGCCTACAGGAGAATGGGTGGAGTAAGTGTAAAGTGCCAAGGTGGAAGAGTGGCAAGGAAAAAAAGAGATTGAGAGGGACACATAGACCAAGCTTAAAAAAAAAAAAAAAATTAAATGATGGCCCACAATATTCAAACCTTTCTTTTGTCAAATACAAAACACAAGTATAAAAAAAATTTGTGTTTCTTGCCAGATAAAGAAAGATTTCGGCAAGAATATCTTCTTGACATTCAGGAGAAAGGCACAGTCACTTCCCAAGGAAAACAATTATGTTATCATTTCTGAAATAGTGTCATCTGTGAAAATCAAATTGTATGTTTCATAGCTAATTCTTATAGGATCCTGATTTACAATATATTAGTTCTTTAATATACCTACAATCATCTCACAGATATATTTACATTTCATTTGGAGTCTCTGTAGGCAGACTTAACATGTTTCACTATCAAAAGTAATAACTTTTAATGGCAATTTAATTGCTATGTTTGTTGATGTGAGGATATCTCTAGATGTACAAAGACCCCCTAATCTCACTGTGTGTAATGGTGAAACTGGTTTAAGAAATGCCTCCCCTATCACACATACCAAAGTGTAAGACGTCCTCCCATCTGCAAATATGTACATTTATGAATGAAAAATTGTATTCTCTGAGCAGTTCACTGTCAAAAGGCAAGTGTCAAACATATCACTTACCTTTCTTAAGTAGAAATAGTTTTCAAGCAACCTTTGCATTGACAATTTTACTTCTCCATAATTTTCAAAAAGAAATCAGGCAACAAAATAAAATTTCAGGTTCGTGCATCAGTAAAAATATTATTTAACATGATAAAGCACATTATAAATAGAGCACAGGAGATGATTATTAATTATTCTATTTTTAAAAACTGAAAGAGACAACAAGTTTAACAGAGGGCACTCAGAGAGTTTCTAGCAGAGACAGAAATAGGACCAAAGCACCAGGCAGCTCTCTGGTGCCCCACATCATGGTGCTTCGGCACTTCGACAGGATGATTAACTTGGACAGGTTAAATGAACACGAACATAAAACAGAGGAAATCTATCCTTGCTTGTCTCTGTGCCAGGAAATACAAGCCTATAATTGCTGTGATCCAGCTCTTCAGCATAAAATAGGCCAAACGCTTACATCAAGAGATTGATTTTGCAGAGCAAGACTCTGCTCTGATTTTAGGGTCATTGGAGATTAGCATCCTTTTCACAACAGAGTTTTTCTTTAAATTCTATCCAGATTAAATATAGGTACAAGTAAATGCCATGGCTTGTCTAAACATGTGCTATAGAAGGGATTAAACAAATAATATGGTATAAAAGTATCCATTATTTTTTTAATCCTTATCTTTTATGTAAGGACCATCTGGATACTTCTAAGCATATATTTGTGCATTAAGTGTTTTTGATATGTTTACCCAATTTTTCCCCATTTTTAATGCATCATGCAAGATAGTTTGGTTTTCACACTAAGCATGCTATGACTTCTCTCTTCTTACATGAAATGTAAGAAATGAATACCTTGCAGGAGGGCCGATTTTAAGGAAGAATGTTGCAGGAAACATTGATGCTTTCTTGTCAACATATTTTCAATAGCCCACTTTAATAATTGTCAATTATCTTGAAATAGTCTCATTGAACTGCTTTAAATCCTTTAAAATGGTCAAAATAGATTTTGATTTGCTTGTTCTAGCTTTACCTTTCTAGATTCTCCAAACCCATGGGTCCCAGACACTGGCTCCTAGGTACATTTCTTGAATCCTGATAGCTATCCTTTGCTGTGGCTTTATTGCATTGTCCTGAACATATTATATTTATTACTTACTTGAACCCCATAATAACTCTCAGCTGAGGAAACAGCCATTCAAAGAGTAAATAACACGCCTAAGGCCAAATAGCTAGAAAATAGGAGAATGAGGATTAAACCTAGGCTTGCTGGACCTCTTAGATAAATATGAAATATTGCTCCTGTAGACAGATACCCAAACTCTTGGTTTAGCCTGCACTGAGAAAGGACTGCACCCTTTGCATCTGGCTCCATTTAGGTTAGAGATGCTGTGACTGTGGTAGCCATATCTACTTGCCTTGCAGAAAACATGCTTTAGATATTTAAAATTTAGATATTTAAAAGTAAAAACAAACACTTGTATATGAATCCTTGTGCTGACTAGTAGCAGCAAAAAGACAAATGTATATTTTAGATTATGAGGCTTCTTCCAAATATAATAAACTGTTGTATGTGAAAGAGAGAGAGAAAAGGACAGAGGGAATATCTGGAGTTCACAGCTTAGCCCATACATTTTAATGTATTAGTGCATTAGAATGTTAAGCAAATGAGATTCAATGAAATGGATGCTAATTCATCTATTAATGTTTTCCATTGATTTTATGGGTAGCTGATAGTGGTTTTATGTCCTTTCATCAAAATGAAGATGGAGCCTATTTAAATGTTTTAATTGTTGGGGCTAGAAATAGATTTGCTTTTAGCAGATCAATATTGCTTTGACCAGGTATCAATTAACCTGGCAAGGCTGATACTATTGAATGAAAGAAGGGACTTAATTAAATTTCATTCTTGAGCTTTCATAACGAGGGAGAAAGATCAGTGTTTATTATATTTTTTAACTGCACCTGGATTGTAACTTAGAAACCAAAAATACAAGTCTTCAGAAATACTGAACTTTATATTAAAGGTCCAAACTGAAACAGAGGATGTTTCCTCCTATTTCATATATTTTTAAGAACATTTCCACCATTTACCTCCTGCTGTATCAAAAGATAAAAACAACTAAGAAACTCATCTTTTTAAAAATTGTTTAAACTAGTTCAAAAATTGGATTCTCTGAACAACTTTACCCTTGGGAATTCTATTACCAATAGCCACTGCTTTACTTCAAGTCTCCAACATCTTTCCTGAAGAGTATTTGCTTCTTTTCTAATTGGATTCCCAAGTGTCTCCACATAGCTACCAGAACTAGATGGTCTAGGATTCAAGTCTTCTCCGTTACTAATCCCCCTTTTAATGCTTTTTATTACTCTCCACTACCTACAGAGTAAAGTTGTTTTTCTTTAGTATTAAACACATCCTTTTTTTTTTTTGTATGCTGTATGGCAGGGGTCACATTTCATTCTTTTTCCATGTGAGTGCCCCCTTCTTGCAGCACCATTTGTTGAATTTTTGTTTGACTTTTCGTTTGTTTGCTTGTGTGTTTGCTTGTGTGTGAAGTGCATGGGCCAGGAATCGAACCCGGGTCTCCTGAGTGGGAGGAGAGAATTCTGTCACTGACCCACCCTTGCACCTCAAACACATCCTTTTCATCTACCTTTTGTTCCAGTTGTATGTGCTCAACCCTGAACTAACTGCAATACCATGAAAGCACTTTGTAGCTGCTGTATTGGGTACTGTTGTGATTTACTGGTTAATACGTTCCACTGTTTCTCCGATGAAAGTGGTTTCTCCCACCATGTATTGTAACTAAATATACATTCATCAAGAATCAGCTCAAACGTAATCTCTTTTCTGAAAGAATTTTCATACTTCCTTTGCTTCCACAGACCACTGGCAAAGTTAGTCATCATTCCTCTGTTCTCTTTGTGTAACCTTGCGTAGTGAAGAAATAACTTTGCCCAAAGACAAGTTTGTCCTCTGTCCCAACTTCTGGAGGATCCCCTCCAAACCTCTGGAATTTCCAGGTAGGGGGGCCTTTATTATCCATGGTGCCTTCTACCACCAGATTGCATAGTCCATGCTATCACTCAGGCTGGGGATGGCCATCCGTCTAGGTTAAGGGTGGGGGCTAATCATTGCAGAAAGACTACCCAAGTGATAAGACTGTTGGGTCTCTAAGACATGTGATACCAGCCTGAATTCCAGGAAGAGAAACAGGTCCAGAGATTGAGTTCAATAATGTGACCAATGATTCAATCAGTCACATCTATATGATGAAACTCAATAAAAACCATGGATACTGAAGCTCAGATAATGTTTCCTGGTTGGCCATACTCCATGCAAATTGTCATACATTTGGTTCGGAGGAGATAATGTTGTCCATGACTCTACCAGGAGAAAACGAAGGGATAGTTTGCATCTGGGGACTCTCCCAGACCTTGTGCTATGCATCTCTTCATTTGGCTGGTTCTGATTTGTATCATTTGCTATAACAAGGCTGTAATCATAAGTACAGAGCTTACAGTGAGTTTAGGGAGTCCCTACAGTGAATTATCACACTTGACAATGGTTATGAGAACCCCCAGAATTTGGAACCACCTGGCTAAGAAGAAAGGGTAGCCCTGGAGACTCTGAACTTGTAACAGGTATCTTAAGTAAAAGCAGTCTGGTAGAAAACTGGACCCTCTACTTAGGGATGCACTTTGACCAAACTACAGGTGGGTAGGTCAGAAATCATTCCAACCATATATTTATGTCACAAAAAACCATATATTGTCATGATCTGTTTATGCATTTGTTTCCATCACTGATATGTGAATTTTACTAATGCATAGAATTGAACATTAGCCCTGTATTTATCTTTCTATCACTTATGACAGATTTAGAGCTTAGCACACAGTAGGTACTCAATAACATTTACTGAATAAATGAAATTTTCTTATTATTTGAAAGGCTGATTTATTCAGTAAGAAAGTAAACTGCATATTGGAAACAATGCATAAAGTACCACTATTGCGCTAAAAGATTACTTGTCTTATAAGGTATAAATATTCTAATTCAAATACGAGTGTGATGGGGCTTGGAGCAGGAAAGCAAATTTCCACCTAAATTGCTGAAAATTGCAATTCATAAACAAGCAGCAATATATTTTCAACATTTGGGAGGAAAAGCCCTTCAGACAAGACACCAAACATTTCAACCGTCTTTCAGCAGTCTGTAATACCTCTAATCATTATGCCTAGAGCTTCAATCATTCCAATTTTCTGACTGCTGTCTTTCCCAGTTGTCCCAGTTTTATCATCCTTAGGCTACATTATGCACTGAGACAAGTAATTAGAGTGCCAAATAATAAGACTTCAGTTCCAAATTAACTTTAAATATTATGCTGTTGCCAGTGGCAAAAGGAATGATAACAATGATAAATCTATAGCCTTCCTTGTTAACCAGCTATTAAAATAAATGATTCAGTAAAAATCATATTTGGACTCAGTTCTACAATATGGACCATTTTTTCCTGTTTTTTCTCTTGAAAGGGAATGTTTTTTTTTTTCTCAAGATTTACTCTCTTTCCAAATTTCTAAGTAGTTTTCCCTTATTCATCCAGGTATTCTTCAAATTAAATTTGTTGCTTTTAATTTCTTTGGAAAGTCAGAAAGCTCAATGTACCATTTTAACACTAAGTTTTAAGCGTTGCCTTAATTCAATTAAGTTTATTAAAGACATTCAATTCAGGAAATTGTACAAACAAAAAACTGACTTATCAGTTAGTTGTTGTTGTTTTTTTGCATGGGCAGGCACCAGGAATCAAACCCAGGTCTCCGGCATGGCAGGTGAGAACTCTGCCACTGAGCCACCATGGCGCACCCCTCATCAGTTACTTTTTATCAGCGTGATAAAAGTGAACAACGAAATGAAGTTAAATTGATAGACATTCTCCAGGAAAAGAGAAAAAATAGTTCATTTCATTTTCACACATAAATTGTCCTTAGACTCTATGTTATATTTATTCACATAGAAATAATATCTTAGGTGACAAAACAGTTTATAAAATTAGAACAAACAATAGTGAGAAAAAATCTCTAATGGATGTAGCTTTGGGCTTAAAATCTTTGGAAATTTCCAAACCAGTAAGTACATAATAAAGGTAGGTTTTCCCAAACAATTTGGTATCAATAATAAAACCTATCATCTTCGTTACCGCATTTAGAAGTGGCCAATTGTGTCTACCTTTACCTCCACTTTCGCTTTTAGAATTTACTCCACGTGCCTAGCACATCCTCTTTAAATCTCACCCCCCAAAATATGGCCCTTTACAAATTGTCCATCCAATAGTGATCAATCTTACCTAATTCCATGCTTCCTACCAAACCTGTGCTCATAAGTTCTGACCAGGAGTGTTCTTTCTCTCGATCAAGCTTTATGCAAGAGCTTTATTCTCTGCATTTCCCCTAGCCTGACTATCTTGAAAGTAGTCCTGCAACTGGGAGACTGCAGAGAAAAACTAGAAATGGCCTCTATCCTCTTTTGAGAATACCCGCATGCTCCTTCTCCACATGTGTACTCCATGGATTTTCTACCTACTTGCTCTGAAAAAAAAACAAATAAAAAAAAAACATCCGGGACTGCAGGAAGAAAAAATAAAAAGACAACTTCAGAACCTAACTACTGTAAATATCAATCTCACCCCACCCTCCCCCTCTTTCCCCTCTCTCACCCAGGCCACTCAGGGGTCTGAGAGATTCTTAATGGGGTTTGGTTCCTTATCTCGGTCTCCTCTCTCTCAGCCTGTACAGACTCCAGATGACCTACTTAACAGCAAAAGAAAACATTCACAAACAAGTGGTCCTAACCACAACCTCAGTAAATCTCTCCTACATCCCAGGGATCAACCCCCGTTACTATCTTCAGACTTTTCCTCTAACCTGCTCCACCCCTTCCAAAGCTCGCTGCCCTAAGGACAGAACTGAGTTCTGCTCTCTCCCCTCCCACAGCAGCCCCTTTAATGAAGTCATCTGCCTGTTTAACACTGCCTGCTGCAGTTTTTCCTTGACAGTCCATATTCATTTCTTCAATAAAATGAGAAGATACTTAAATGTAAAACAAAAGATAAAGGTCAAATACAGTCCAAATGAATTTTACATATAAATTAATTAGTCTATAAATTCTAGAACAGCATATTTAGAAGACAAACACGAATAATTAAATAATATTTTCTGACATGAAATTTAAAATAATCATTAGTCTTTATTGTTCATAATTGCAGAAAGAGATAACCTCTGCATTAGAATTAGGCTGTTTTAAAGTTGACATTTGTAGAAAGAGTGTATTTTTATTTAAACGTATAGCTGATAGTTTTGTCTTGCAAATCCTGCAATTTCAAGAAAAAGGCTTCATACGGATCAGAAAAATTCAATGAGGGTTATAAATAGAATATCAAATAAGGGGTAAAAACGTATTTGTTCGGTAATTTAGCTTATTCTGTGAACCTCAGATTTTTCACTTGGAAAGAGAGTAACTTCAAGACAGTTTCTACAATCAATAATTACATGTACAGTAATTCCTCTCAATGAAATATCTACAGAACATGTAAATAGGCAAATGCCTAGAAAATTTTTCAGATACATAAATATAGACATATTACATGCATACTTAGTTGTAAGAAAAATCAGGAAATCATAATTGTGGTAAGGTGCTTATAGTATTAAAAATTGTCTATCATGCAGTATGCCATATTTCATAATTTTATAATTTAATATTATATTCCTAACAATCGTTCATATTTTTGCATGTGCTTAAAGGTCATTTATTTTGACTGTTATATAATAGTCTGATATATAACTATATATATTTGTCAGTATCTGGGTTAGTTTCCAAGTTTCAAATACTTTAAAAGCTTTGGTTTAAATATTCTTGCAGCTGTGTCCTTGAGCCATGTGCAAGAATTTCTACTGGAATATTTCTAGGAGTTGAAATGCTAGATTTGTGTCTGTAAGTATTCATCTTTGATGATTAAATTCGAAACTGTTTTCCAAAGTATTTGTCTGTTTACACTTCCTTGGGAGTATACAAATGATTCCATTTGTCCAAATCATCTCCTTCATTTGGTATTGCGCATTTAAATAGATATTTAAATGACTGAATGAGTATAGACTGGCATTTCATTATAATCTTGATTTGCCTTTCCCTGATCTCTTCATATGTTAAGTGCTATTTGTGATTTCTTTTCTGAGAAACAACCCTTACCATATCTCCCAAATTTCAATATATTCCTGGTTCTGTTACTGCTTTCTTTATTCTAACCCCTGATACACTTTTTCATCCTTAATAAAGATTAAGTAAGATTAAATCGAAATGTAACTATACTGCATTGTTTTCTTGTCTGAATATAAGAAAATGCAAGTTAATATTGCATTCACATGAATTTGATTTCAAAATTTAGTTATTCAATTTTAAATATTTAGGAATAGAAAGAGGCTATTATACAGTATAGCAAACACTTGGTAAGTTTCCATTCTATCCCTGTGGTATTCTGTAAACCAGTTTATCAGGTGTCTCAGGAGTAAAATAAGAATGATACTTCTTTCAGAGGCGTACAGGAAAAGAGAAAGTGGGAGGAGGGGAGACATTATAGCACTACAGAGAATTATGATTTTGTCTTTCTCATAATTCTGTTTATATTTATTTCCAAAGATGTAAACAATATTTTTCTTAAAGTTTTGCTTTACAGAAGTTTTCTTAAAGCATTTTTCTTAAAGCTTTGCTTCTTAGCCACTTATGTATACTATTCCTTTGAAGAAAGACATAGTTAGGATGAGATTAAAAACAGTCTTTCATGAAGTTCTCCCCAGAGTCATAAATGAATCAATCACTCACCTGAAATCTGAACTTGCTAAGACTGAATCCAAAGATGTATGGTCACTTTAATATTAGAAGTAAGTATATAAAAAATTGCATGTAACAAAGAATTGCATCTTTGGCTCATTAACAGTCAATGAAAATCCATAATGTCCTTTAAATTGGCTGCATCAATCCCTTCTAAAATCCCTTAATGATGGGCCCTTTTAACATTTTTATTTTAAGACTGGTAGTCAAACTAGTAAAAAGAGCAGTGAAAGCAGTACCTGCACAATGGCTTTAATCTACATTCTCTTAGGAGTTAGTGCTGTGATGCTGAGCAATTTTCCTAACCTATCCTCTGGACATGTAAAATGGAATTTTGCCAGTCCCTTCTGCCTCATCTTTTGCCTATAACCATACTTTTTGAGTAAATATTTATGAAAATTCTTTGAAGAGAGAACTAGTTATTTTAAAATCAAAAATTAAAAAAAATTAAAAATTAATTAAGAAATTTAAAATTAAATTAATTAGAAAATTAAATTCATTCAGTTCTCTTAGATTTTCCTACTGCCTTTCTGTTTAACTTTCCCTAACATCCTAACAATAATGCAGATCAGAATTGTATCCAACTCTCCCGTATACTGAGTGATTTGGGGCATACAGCTTAACTTTTTAAAGCTTGAGTTTCTTTACTGGTTAATCAGGGATAATAATATTCTGCCTCATAAGGTTGTTCTGAGCACTAAATTAAGTAATATCAGATAACTGAGATAAATTAGACAATACTCTCATACTCACATTGCCTAGTACACAATAAGTACTCAGTACATATTCATACATTACTTTTTATCTATGTCCACATCCTCTCACAATGCCATCACTTTTTTCTGTAAAATGCTAAAATCATCTACTTCCTGCAAGTCTTTTTAATTATGCAAATATAGTTACTGATTTTTCTTTCTAAACCTTTTTTTAACTTGCTTTATCTATTTCCTAAACATTTTGAGAGCTCTTGTGTGATCATAAAACCAAAGAAGCACAGAGAGGGTAGCTATGAAACAATAATATTTATTTTTATATGGTTTGGGAAATCTGTTTTATTGATTTATACTTTATATTCTATTACAGTTTTATTTCACTTATTATGGTTATTATTTTATTTTAATTACTCTACCCTAAGTGTAACAGAAGCCACTGAAATGAATTATGTGCTTTTATGTGTTTCAGGAAACATTTAGTATAAATATGTTTTTGATGTACTGCATAATTCCTTTCCATTGGTTATGCACACACTCTACTTTTTTTTTTTTTTTTTTAAAGACAGAGAGAAGGAAGGAAGGATAGAAGGAAGGAAGGAAGGAAGAAAGGGAAACATCTTTAAACATTTTCTTGTTTTATTGTATTCTGTTTCTCCGTTTTTGTTACATGGGCTGGGGCCGGGAATCGAACCGAGGTCCTCCGGCATAGCAGGCAAGCACTTTGCCCGCTGAGCCACCGCGGCCCGCCCTCTACTTTTAAACATATCATTTTATCTGGCAATTTGTTTCACTAAAGTCTTCTATTAACATCATTCATGCCTTATACAATAAATACAATTAAATTAACTCAAATTCATCACAATTCTCTCGTCATCTGTGGCCAAAAGAAATGTAACTTTTTGTTCTCTGAGTGTGTGTGTATGATTTGTTTCCCAAACAATGTTGAACTCAACTGTAATAGCTTTTTACCCTTAATAGTTTCATAGATGGCTTTGGTAGTTCTATCAAATATAGCTGCAGGGACCTTTCAATTTCAAAAGAATACTCATTTCTGTAAGAAGCTGTACAGTAAGATCAGAGAAAGCCTTTATTTAGAAAAAATTTAAATACTTGTCATTTGTTTATACTATAAAAAGTCCAGTTTAGATATATAACAAACACAACTAAGCCATAGATAAATCTGTCCTACCGTGTCCAATTTGAGTGAAGCTTCGGTGAAACTAGCTCTGTCATTTTTTTCCTCTGTTGGATAATATCCAACTTAATAGTAATCCATGACTATTTTTCTGGAAAGTTATATCTGACTCCTAGGAGATTGTGGCATTTGCAAAATTATTGCAATTATTCCTGATCTTTGTAATATTTTAATTTTAGAAAATAGTCAATAATGTTTCTCCCAGTCAAACTTTTTACTCTAGAGAAACAGATAACATACAAAATTATATCATATGAACAAATCCCAATATGTTGGGTATCATCTTCCTGAGACTGCACTGTTAATAACAGAATTTTACATTTTTAAGCAAAGAAAAGGAAATTAGCATTGTTCTAGAGAATAAGGAAGTTGGATCACAGTGAGGATAAGTGACTTTTACCAAATGGTACTATTAACAGTTTATACTGTGCTATATATGAACCCAAGACAAGAGATCTTATAACGCTACTTTTTAATATAACATGCTAACTTCTATAAATACTTGTTGAATTAAAAGACAAATGTGTATCCATGTGAAATGGGAATTACCTGTACATAAGCACATGAGAAATGAAAAGAAAACAAATTCACTATGAACTTTAAATACAAGTAGCAAACATCTTGCATAGTCTTTTTAAATATGGTTATATTTGGGTTATAAGAATGAATGCTGCTGTCAAACTTATATCAAGTGGTATTTTAAAGCTATCAATAAATTAAGAATTCATCAACCCAAAGCATTTTTTTAAAGATTTAATACCCTTTATGAATTTCCTGGTATTGCAGTGGGCATTGGACATTAATCAACAGACAATGAATATATAATGTCAACTAATGAGTACCCAATCCCAACTCTAAAGGAAGGAACTTGTTCCAAAGTAATTTCTACTAAGTGCAATTAAGTTTACCATGCAGGCAGTACAGAAGCAAGTTAATTGATGACAGGAACACAGGAGACATCAATAATTCTAGTTTTACCATCTAATCAATATATTTATGCCAAACAGACATCGACATGTGTATTCAATTAGATTATTCAAAAAAATGTAAAATGGTGCTTGTGACGTCTTCATAGAACCCACTAATGGGGCTTCATCCCCATATCCTCCACGAGTAGTGAGTAAAAAGGAACACTTTGTCCCATCATTTGACAAAAGAATTCACAGACAACTCTTTTCTGGGTGCCATATCTGCTATAACTTGTCCAAATATAGTGATAGTTAATGAATAAAGGCCCCTATTTGTGTCTTATCACATGTGGAGGTATAGTTAATCCAGAATGTGTATGTAATATTCTTTTTTTTAAAAAAATTTTTTATTAATTTTTTAAATACAAAAAAACACCAAATAAATGCAAACATTCCTATTTTGATCATCCTGTTCTATATCTATAACCAGTAATTCACAATATCATCGCATAGTTGCATATTCATCATGATCATTTATTAGAACATTTGCATCAATTCAGAAAAAAATAAAAAGACAAAGAGAAGAAGAAATAAAACGAAAACAGAAAAAAAAATTATAGATGCCATACCCCTTTCCCCTCCCTTTCATTGAACACTAGCATTTCAAACAAATTTATTTTAACATTTGTTCCCCCTATTACTTATTTTTATTCCATATGTTCTACTCATTTGTTGACGAGGTAGATAAAAGGAGCATCAGACACCAGGTTTTCACAATCACGCAGTCACATCGTGAAAGCTATATCATTATACAATCATCTTCAAGAAACATGGCTACTGGAACACAGCTCTACATTTTCAGGCAGTTCCTTCCAGCTTCTCCGTTATATCTTAGATAACAAGGTGATATTTACTTAATGTAATGTTCTTTTAACAAAATTTGAAGGAATTGGATATTTCTAAAAATTTGAGCAGAGCAGAACTTTAGCATAGTAGATAAAAGTGTGAATTTTAAATCAGTCTATCTTCAGTTAAACCCCAGGTCCCCATATATTACATGGAAAATATTTAAAAAGTTATTTTCCTCAGTATCTTCATCTGTAAAAGCCAAAAAAAAAAGATTAAATAAAAATCCCTACATAAATGGAACGTAAAGACAAGTCATAAACTGTGAAAAGTATTTGTAAAACACATATCTGACAACAGACTTGTCTCTAAAATATACAAAGAACACCTAAAATTCATAAGAAAACAATCCAGCTGAAAAATGAGCAAAAGAACTGAATAGACACTTCATCAAAAAATATACAGATAACAGATAGATGACAAATAAGCATAGGGTAAAGATGTTCAATATCATATATTAGGAATTTGCAAATTAAAACAACAATGAGATACCACTACAAACCTATTAGAATAGAGAAAATCCAAAACACAGACAACACAAAATGCTGTTGAAGATGTGAAACAACAATTAAACTTATCATGTGCTGGTAGGAATGCAAAATGTCACAGCAGGAATTGAGGAATATGGTGAAATAGGAAGCTCCAGTGATCAGTCTCTGCATCGGAACAACAATTAAACAGGTAGGAAGTGACTGAATCAATCATTCAGAAACTCTGGAGTCCACTGGAACACCGTTCATCATTCAGAGAAGAGCAGGAGGAAGAGGCTGGTATATTACTGTAAACACCAATAAATTACACTTTCTATGCAGCTGTTACTTTCACCCATCCCCCACTCTCATAGCAGACAGCAGTGGGATTCAGCCACTGACGCAGCTTACTGGGCCCAGAGATGGGTATAAAAGCCCACTGTGGCAACCCAAGGGTATGGACCTCCACCCTTAGGGGAAGAGAGAACAAAAACAGAGCTGTAAGCATGTAACAGGCTGTATGACCAAAGCACTCTGGAAGGTGAAGGAATGGTCAAGCTACTCAGACAGATGTTCTGAAACTTCTTTGAATGACTATGTATTCTATATGTTTTAAGAAACCTTGAAATGTTACTATAAGAAAATAGTTAACTTTGCTAGCAACATATGCAGGCACTCTCTTGGCTCTCTGCCTGCTTTGTGTATGCTCACTATAAAAACCCTATTTCCCTCTCAGTTTAGAATACTGACTTGCATTTCAAAAACGCTGACTCAAATTTCCCAGCCGGCTGCCACTGGAAAGGATCGTCTCCTGTTCTTAAGTCCCTAATAAAATCTCATGGGTAACTGTTTGCTGGTGTGTTCTTTGGTGTTGGGGTTCTCTTGAATTCAAACATCCATTTCCTTGAGATCCATTTCTTTGAGACAGAAGTGTGGGCCAATCACTGATCACTGCTTGGCTACTTTGTATTGTTGGGGTCTCAGCTGAGGGTGGCCATTTCTTCAATCCACCCAAGACAGAGACAGAGTAGGAGACTTAAAGAGAGTACTCTCCTTCAGAGCTGGGAAGTACAACTGAATGACCACATTTGCTGGGCAGGAGCCAAGTCAAGAAAGCGCAGCTTTGCAGAGCTGTGGAAGAAGTTCCTGGGTGCCCTTCCCAAGCCACTCCCTCAGCCCCTCTACAGGGCAGTTTGTAGGCATGTGGCATGCTCTTTGTGGGTCCCTGGCCTATTTCCGACTGGGAAATAGTAACCTGGGAAATTCCTTTCCTGTGTGCTCCATTCTCAGAAATAGTTATACATGTAAAAGCAGTTTAAGACAAAGAAAGCAGTGAAAGAAACAAGTTACACAACTTGGGGCAAAGGCTTAAACCTGCTGTAAGAACTTCAGTGGAACACCCAAGAGAGGGAGAAGGTCTGTTACCGGGTATTCAAGCAGGGAAACCCCTAAGGACACTAGAGAGCACAAGCCAAAGAGAAGACACAGGTCAAGAAATGACAGGGATGACCCTGCACTCTGCATTCACCTTGGCTGAACTTCCTGAATTGGAGGCTGAAATCTGAAGGGGAGCAAATGAAAAGCACATTTACGAAGATGGTTAAAGGTATTTTCTGCTAGGTTTGCTTGGTTTTGTTAGCTCCTGACTCAAAAAAGTTCTCAATCATATCACCAGTTGATTATAAACTCAAGAAATAGACATCTGATGAAATAACTGAGTCAACATTTTAAAATATTAAAATATACAGTGTTCAACAAAAGAGTACAAGAAAAACAAACAGGAAATAATGGCCATCCACAGGGAGAAGATAAAAATTCGGAAAATACCAAACAAAGCCATTTAAAAAATGATCTTAAAACTGCTCAAAAGGATGAAGGAAAATAGAGAAAAACAACTAAAAGATAACAGGAAAAGAAGGAATGAACAGTAGGAGACTCTCAATAAAGAAACAAAAATTATAAAAAGGAACAAACAGAAGTACTGTAGTTGAAGACCACGATAACTGAAATACAAAACTCCTACGATGGTTTCAAAAGCAGAGTATAATAAAAGAAGGAATCAAAGACAAGACAATTAAAAATAGTGAGGCTGAGAAGCAGAAAAACAAAAAGAATTTTGGATACCAACTAACCATATTTTGGATATATCATATATTGCATTATAGGACCCCCAGAAAGAGAGAAAAGACAGAAGGAATATTCAAAGAATTAATGACAGAAAACTTTCTTAATGTAGCAAAAGACATGAATATGCACATCCACAAAATGCCCAGAACAATAGCAATAAGGCTAAAATCAAAGAAATACATGCCCCATGCAATACTGGTCAAACTGTTGAATGCAAAGACAGTTCTGTAAGCTGCAAGACTGAAGCAACATGTTATGCACAAGTGAGTACCAATTAGATTAAGTGCTGGCTTCTCATCAGAAACCACTGTGGCTAGAAGACAGTGGAATGGAATATTCAGAAGTGTTAGGAGAAAAGAATTGCCAAACAAGAATTTTATATCTGTCGAGACTTTCTTTCATAAATGAAGGAGAGATTAAGGCGTTCTCAGAAAAACAAAAGGCAAATAAGTTCATCATAACTATACAGGCCCTACAAGCAATGCTAAAGGGAGTTTTCATACTGAAATTAAAAAAAAAAACAAGGCCATGGTTCAATGCAGAATAAAGGAAAAAAGACCTCTGGTAAAGAACCATTTGAGTAATTATGAAAGCTGGAATTATTGTAGTGCATTGTTTGAGATATAACTCTACTTATTCCTACAGGTACCTACAGGTACTAAAATGCAAGTACATGAAAAGTAATGATAAATCTATGTATGGTTTTGGACATACCACATAATTTGTATTAACAAATACAGAAGACAAAAGAGGAGTAGGTAAGAGGGGTATAGGAACAATGTATGTATAAGCAATGGACGTCAAGTTGTTATCAAATATGATTGACATATATTTAGGATTTAAATTTTAATCCCACGGTAACTAAAAGAAAAATAGATGAAAATATTTCCAAATAAAAATGAGAAGGGAGAGAACTTCCTGGAAGATGGCGGCTTAGTAAGACGCGCGGATCTTAGTTTCTTCTCCAGGACACCTACTAGGGGAGTAGAAACGATACAGAAAGCGCCCAAAGCCACAACAGAGATAAAAAAGACAGCGTACCCCATCCTGGAACGGCTGGCTGGCTGAGAGAAGCAGCTCGGGTGAGATCGCCGAGGCGCGCGGGCCTTACCGGGCGGGGTGGCAAGCGGCCGGAGTTACTCCCTTTCCCCTTCCCGGGCCGGCTGGGAGAATTGGAGAGGTGGTCCCCTGAAACCAAAGCGACTGGCGCCCACACCACGCGCAGCCCCCGGACCAACTGAGAGAATTGGATCGGAAACCCCCAGGCCGCAGAGAACGGTGACCCCATGACTCCCGGGGAACGTGCAGTCTCTCGGGCGGGCCGCTGCCGCTGGCGCCCTCCCACCACGCTTGTTGCCCAGGGCCGACTAGGAAATTCGGACGGGCTCTTTCCCTGGCTGCGGCGACCAGCAACCCTCCCTGCGTTCGGACACCCTCCCTGCGTTCGGACCCTGGGCCGGCTCAAGCCGCTTCGGCTAGCGAACCCCCAGGACGGCGAGAGTTTTCCAAAGTTTAAGGTCCCACAGCACCTTTTACTGGTGGGACCCGCAGACAAACGTGTGCCACGAGCGCCACCTACTGGGCAGGATAAGAAAAACAGAACCCAGAGATTTCACAGAAAAATATTACAACCTTGCTGGGTCCAACACCAAGAGAAATCTGAATAAATGCCCAGACGCCAGCAGCAGAAGATAACTGTCCACGCTCAAAAGATTGAGAATATGGCTCAGTCAAAGGAACAAACCAATAGCTCAAATGAGACACAAGAGCTGAGACAACTAATGCTGAATATACGAACAGAAATGGAAAACCTCTTCAAAAATGAAATCGATAAATTGAGGGAGGACATGAAGAGGACATGGGCTGAACATAAAGAAGAAATAGAAAAACTGAAAAAACAAATCACAGAACTTATGGAAGTGAAGGATAAAGTAGCAAACATAGAAAAAATAATGGATAGCTACAATGATAGATTTAAAGAGACAGAAGATAGAATTAGTGATTTGGAGGATGGAGCATCTGAATTCCAAAAAGAAACAGAAACTATAGGGAAAAGAATGGAAAAATTTGAACAGGGTATCAGGGAACTCAAGGACAATATGAACCGCACAAACATACGTGTTGTGGGTGTCCCAGAAGGAGAAGAGAAGGGAAAAGGAGGAGAAAAACTAATGGAAGAAATTATCACTGAAAATTTCCCAACTCTTATGAAAGACCTAAAATTACAGATCCAAGAAGTGCAGCGCACCCCAAAGAGATTAGACCCAAATAGGCATTCTCCAAGACACTTACTAGTTAGAATGTCAGAGGTCAAAGAGAAAGAGAAGATCTTGAAAGCAGCAAGAGAAAAACAATCCATTACATACAAGGGAAACCCAATAAGACTTTGTGTAGATTTCTCAGCAGAAACCATGGAAGCTAGAAGACAGTGGGATGATATATTTAAAATACTAAAAGAGAAAAACTGCCAACCAAGACTCCTATATCCAGCAAAATTATCCTTCAAAAATGAGGGAGAAATTAAAACATTCTCAGAAAAAAGTCACTGAAAGAATTTGTGACCAAGAGACCAGCTCTGCAAGAAATACTAAAGGGAGCACTAGAGTCAGATACAAAAAGACAGAAGAGAGAGATATGGAAAAGAGTGTAGAAAGAAGGAAAATCAGATATGATATATATAATACAAAAGGCAAAATGTTAGAGGAAAATATTATCCAAACAGTAATAACACTAAATGTCAATGGACTGAATTCCCCAATCAAAAGACATAGATTGGCAGAATGGATTAAAAAACAGGATCCTTCTATATGCTGTCTACAGGAAACACATCTTAGACCCAAAGATAAACATAGGTTGAAAGTGAAAGGTTGGGAAAAGATATTTCATGCAAATAACAACCAGAAAAGAGCAGGAGTGGCTATACTAATATCCAACAAATTAGACTTCAAATGTAAAACAGTTAAAAGAGACAAAGAAGGACACTATATACTAATAAAAGGAACAATTAAACAAGAAGACATAACAATCATAAATATTTACGCACCGAATCAGAATGCCCCAAAATACGTGAGGAATATACTGCAAACACTGAAAAGGGAAATAGACTCATATACCATAATAGTTGGAGACTTCAACTCACCACTCTCATCAAGGGACAGAACATCTAGACAGAGGATCAACAAAGAAATAGAGAATCTGAATATTACTATAAATGAACTAGACTTAATAGACATTTATAGGACATTACATCCCACAACAGCAGGATACACCTTTTTCTCAAGTGCTCATGGATCATTCTCAAAGATAGACCATATGCTGGGTCACAAAGCAAGTCTTAACAAATTTAAAAAGATTGAAATCTTACACAACACTTTCTCGGACCATAAAGGAATGATGTTGGAAATCAATAATAGGCAGAGTGCCAGAAAATTCACAAATATGTGGAGGCTCAACAACACACTCCTAAACAACAACTGGGTCAAAGAAGAAATTGCAAGAGAAATTAGCAAATACCTCGAGGCGAATGAAAATGAAAACACAACATATCAAAACTTATGGGACGCAGCAAAGGCAGTGCTAAGAGGGAAATTTATTGCTCTAAATGCCTATATCAGAAAAGAAGAAAAGGCAAAAATTCAGGAATTAACTATCCATTTGGAAGAACTGGAGAAAGAACAGCAAGCTAACCCCAAAGCAAGCAAAAGGAAAGAAATAACAAAGATTAGAGCACAAATAAATGAAATTGAAAACATGAAAACAATAGAGAAAATCAATAAGGCCAGAAGTTGGTTCTATGAGAAAATCAATAAGATTGATGGGCCCTTAGCAAGATTGACAAAAAGAAGAAGAGAGAGGATGCAAATAAATAAGATCAGAAATGGAAGAGGAGACATAACTACTGACCTCACAGAAATAAAGGAGGTAATAACAGGATACTATGAACAACTTTACGCTAATAAATACAACAATTTAGAGGAAATGGACGGGTTCCTGGAAAGACATGAACAACCAACTTTGACTCAAGAAGACATAGATGACCTCAACAAACCAATCACAAGTAAAGAAATTGAATTAGTCATTCAAAAGCTTCCTAAAAAGAAAAGTCCAGGACCAGATGGCTTCACATGTGAATTCTACCAAACGTTCCAGAAAGAATTAGTACCAATTCTCTTCAAACTCTTCCAAAAAATCGAAGTGGAGGGAAAACTACCTAATTCATTCTATGAAGCCAACATCACCCTCATACCAAAACCAGGCAAAGATATTACAAGAAAAGAAAACTACAGACCAATCTCTCTAATGAATACAGATGCAAAAATCCTCAATAAAATTGTAACAAATCGTATCCAACAACACATTAAAAGAATTATACATTATGACCAAGTAGGATTCATCCCAGGTATGCAAGGATGGTTCAACATAAGAAAATCAATTAATGTAATACACCATATCAACAAATCAAAGCAGAAAAATCACATGATCATCTCAATTGATGCAGAGAAAGCATTCGACAAGATTCAACATCCTTTCCTGTTGAAAACACTTCAAAAGATAGGAATACAAGGGAACTTCCTTAAAATGATAGAGGGAATATATGAAAAACCCACAGCTAATATCATCCTCAATGGGGAAAAATTGAAAACTTTCCCCCTAAGATCAGGAACAAGACAAGGATATCCACTATCACCACTATTATTCAACATTGTGTTGGAGGTTCTAGCCAGAGCAATTAGACAAGAAAAAGAAATACAAGGCATCAAAATTGGAAAGGAAGAAGTTAAACTATCACTGTTTGCAGACGATATGATACTATACGTCGAAAACCCGGAAAAATCCACAACAAAATTACTAGAGCTAATAAATGAGTACAGCAAAGTAGCAGGTTACAAGATCAACATTCAAAAATCTGTAGCATTTCTATACACTAGTAATGAACAAGCTGAGGGGGAAATCAAGAAACGAATCCCATTTACAATTGCAACTAAAAGAATAAAATACCTAGGAATAAATTTAACTAAAGAGACAAAAAACCTATATAAAGAAAACTACAAAAAACTGCTAAAAGAAATCACAGAAGACCTAAATAGATGGAAGGGCATACCGTGTTCATGGATTGGAAGACTAAATATAGTTAAGATGTCAATCCTACCTAAATTGATTTACAGATTCAATGCAATACCAATCAAAATCCCAACAACTTATTTTTCAGAAATAGAAAAACCAATAAGCAAATTTATCTGGAAGGGCAGGGTGCCCCGAATTGCTAAAAACATCTTGAGGAAAAAAAACGAAGCTGGAGGTCTCGCGCTGCCTGACTTTGAGGCATATTATGAAGCCACAGTGGTCAAAACAGCATGGTATTGGCATAAAGATAGATATATCGACCAATGGAATCGAATAGAGTGCTCAGATATAGACCCTCTCATCTATGGACATTTGATCTTTGATAAGGCAGTCAAGCCAACTCACCTGGGGCAGAGCAGTCTCTTCAATAAATGGTGCCTAGAGAACTGGATATCCATATGCAAAAGAATGAAAGAAGACCCATGTCTCACACCCTATACAAAAGTTAACTCAAAATGGATCAAAGATCTAAACATTAGGTCTAAGACCATAAAACAGTTAGAGGAAAATGTTGGGAGATATCTTATGGATCTTACAACTGGAGGCGGTTTTATGGACCTTAAACCTAAAGCAAGAGCACTGAAGAAGGAAATAAATAAATGGGAACTCCTCAAAATTAAACACTTTTGTGCATCAAAGAACTTCATCAAGAAAGTAGAAAGACAGCCTTCACAATGGGAGACAATATTTGGAAATGATATATCAGGTAAAGGTCTAGTATCCAGAATTTATAAAGAGATTGTTCATCTCAACAACAAAAAGACAGCCAACCCAATTACAAAATGGGAAAAAGACTTGAACAGACACCTCTCAGAAGAGGAAATACGGATGGCCAAGAGGCACATGAAGAGATGCTCAATGTCCCTGGCCATTAGAGAAATGCAAATCAAAACCACAATGAGATATCATCTCACACCCACCAGAATGGCCATTATCAACAAAACAGAAAATGACAAGTGCTGGAGAGGATGCGGAGAAAGAGGCACACTTATCCACTGTTGGTGGGAATGTCAAAGGGTGCAACCACTGTGGAAGGCAGTTTGGCGGTTCCTCAAAAAGCTGAATATAGAATTGCCATACGACCCAGCAATACCATTGCTAGGTATCTACTCAAAGGACTTAAGGGCAAAGACACAAACGGACATTTGCACACCAATGTTTATAGCAGCGTTATTTACAATTGCAAAGAGATGGAAACAGCCAAAATCTCCATCAACAGAAGAGTGGCTAAACAAACTGTGGTATATACATACGATGGAATATTATGCAGCTTTAAGACAAGATAAACTTATGAACCATGTAATAACATGGATGGACCTAGAGAATATTATGCTGAGTGAATCCAGCCAAAAACTAAAGGACAAATACTGTATGGTCCCACTGATGTGAACGGACATTCGAGAATAAACTTGAAATATGTCATTGGTAACAGAGTTCAGCAGGAGTTAGAAACAGGGTAAGACAATGGGTAATTGAAGCTGAAGGGATACAGACTGTGCAACAGGACTAGATACAAAAACTCAAAAATGGACAGCACAATAATACCTAATTGTAAAGTAATCATGTTAAAACACTGAATGAAGCTGCATCTGAACTATAGGTTTTTGTTTTGTTTTGTTTTGTTTTGTTTTGATTTTACTATTATTACTTTTATTTTTTTCTCTATATTAACATTCTATATCTTTTTCGGTTATGTTGCTAGTTCTTCTAAACCAATGCAAATGTACTAAGAAATGATGATCATGCATCTATGTGATGATGTTAAGAATTAATGATTGCATGTGTAGAATGGTATGATCTCTAAATGTTGGGTTAATTTCTTTTTTTCCGTTAATTAAAAAAAAAAAAAAGAGAAGGGATAATTGGAGATGAAGGGATACAGACTGTACAACGGGACTGGATATAAAAACTCAGAAATGGACAGCACAATACTACCCAATTGTAATGCAATTATGTTAAAACACTGAATGAAGCTGCATGTGAGGTATAGGTTTTTTGTTTTTGTTTTTTTTGTTTTTTTTTCTTTCTATTATTGCTTTAATTCTTATTCTGTTGTCTTTTTATTTCTTTTTCTAAATCGATGCAAATGTACTAAGAAATGATGAATATGCAACTATGTGATGTTATTAAGAATTACTGATTGTACATGTAGATTGGAATGATTTCTAATTGTTTTGTTAATTCTTTTTTTAATTAATAAAAAAAAAAAGGGCCTAAAAAAAAAAAAATGAGAAGGGATTCATATGGTACAAATAAATAATGCATTACGTATAAAAGTAGGCATTAAAGGAAGACTTGAAGAACAAAAAAGATGCAAGATTTACAAAGAAAAAAAAACCAAAATGCCAAGAAAAAGTCTGCATTATCAGTAGTAACTTTAAATGTAAATGGATTAAGCAGTCCAGTCAAAGCAGAGTCTGGCAGAGCAGATAAAACTGTCTATCAATCATATGCTATTTACAACAGACTCACTTTAAATTCAAGGACATAATTAGGTAGAAAGTGAAAGTGTAAAAAACATATATACCACACAAATAGTAAATAAAAGAGGGCTAGAGTAGCTATACCTGTATGAGAAAAAAGTGGACTCTATGTCAAAATCTGTTAAAATAGAAAAAGACATTCTATACAGATAAAGGGGTCAGTTCAATAAGAAGACATAAAAGTTTTAAAAAATGTTTGCATCTAACAGCACAAAAATATACGAAGCAAGGGTAGTGCAATGGTGGTGGTTCAGTGGCAGAATTCTTGCCTGCCATGTCAGAGATTGCCCATGTAAAAAAAAAATATATATATATATATATATATATGTATATATATATAGAAAGAGAGAGAGAGAGAGAGAGAGAGAGAGGAGAGAGGGAAAATATTGACAGATTTGAAGGGAGAAATTGATGGAACAGGAAAAGACTTTAATAATAAATAGAACACCTAAAAAGAAGATCAATCAGAATCTAGAAGACTAGAATGTTAGTCTAAACAAGCTACATTTATCAGACAGAATACACACTCTTCTCAAATACCCATGGATCACTCTCCAGAAACTCAATATGTTGGATCACAAACAATTCTAAATCAATTCAAAAATATTGAAATCATTTAATGAATATTTTCCAAAAACAATGGATTGAAACGACAGTAAAATAATAAAGGGAAAAATGGAAAATTCAGAAATATGTGGAAATTAAACAATAAATGGGTTAAAGATAAAATATTAAAAGAAATATCTTGAGGCAAATGAAAATGGAAATACATTGTACCAAAACCAATGGGACACACCAAAGGCAGTGCTGAGAGGAAAATTTATAACTCTAAATATTTACATTAGAAAGGAGAAAGATATAAAATCAGAAAACTAAATTCAAATTTGGAAAAACTATGAAAAGAAGAGCAAACTAAACCCAAAGTGAGCAGAGGAAGGAAAAAAATAAGAGTAGAGTGAGATAAAGGAAATTAAAATTAGAAAAAGAAGATAGAATCAACAAAACTGAAAGATGGTGTGCTGGTTTAAAAGGATGTATGTCCCCTAGAAAAGCCGTGTTTTAATCTAAATCCCATTTTTATAAAGGCAGAATAATCCCTCTTCAATATTGTATGTTTGAAACTGTAATCAGATCTTCTCCCTGGAGATGTAATTTAATCAAAAGTGGTTGTTAAACTGGATTAGATGATGACATGTCTCCACCCATTTGGGGGGATCTTGATAAGTTTCTGGAGTCCTATAAAAGAGGAAACATTTTGGAGAATGAGATTCAGAGAGAGCAGAGCAGAATGACATAGCCATGATAAGCAGAAGTCCACCAGCCAGTGACCTTTGGAGATGAAGAAGGAAAATGCCTCCGGGGGCGCTTCTTGAAACAGGAAGCCAGGAGAGAAAGCTAGCAGATGGTGTCGTGTTTATCTTCCCGATGAGAGATGTGCTCTTCCAGGTGAGAGATAAACCCTGACAGTGTTCGCCATGTACCTTCTCACTTGAGAGACAAACCCTGAACTTCATCGGCCTTCTTAAACCAAGGTATCTTTCCCTAGATGCCTTAGATTGGACATTTCTATAGATTTGTCTTAATTGGGATATTTTCTCAGCCTTAGAACTGTAAACTAGCATCTGATTAAATTCCCCTATTTAAAAGCCATTGTATTTCTGTTATATTGCATTTCAGCAGCTAGTAAACTAGAACAGATAGTTCTTAGAAAAGATCAATATAACTGATAAACCTTTAGTTTATGACAAAGAAAAATGGAGAGGGGACACAAATAACTGAAATCAGAAATGTCAGAGGGACATTACTAATGACCCCAATGAAATATAAAGGACTCTAAGAAGACACTATGAACAGCTGCTCACCAACAAATTAGATAACCTAAATGAAATGGGTAAATTCCTAGAAACACACCAACAATCTACACAGATTCTAGAAGAAATAGAAGGTCTCAATAAACAAATAACTTGTAAAGAGATTGGATACATAATCAAAAAATCTCCTAACAAAGAAAAGCCAAGGATCAGATGGCTTCACATGGGAATATTACCAAGTATTCCAAGAATAACTCGCACTACTCCTGCTCAAACACATTAAAAAAATTGAAGAAGGTAAACAAACTAATACATTCTTCAAGGCCAACATCACCCTGATAACAAAGCCAGACAAAGATGGCATAAGAAAAGAAAATTACAGACAAATGTCTCTTATGAATATAGATGCAAATATCCCCAACAAACTACAAGCAAATCAAATCTAACCACACATTCAACAAATTATGTACCATCATCAAGTGGGATTTAACCCTGTTATGCAAAAGTGGTACAATACAAGAAATAATTTAATATAATATGCCACATTAATTAGATTAAGGAAAGTCCCTCAAATTGCCAAAGAACATGCATGAAAAACTCAAAGATAACATCCGACTTAATTGTGAAAATAAAGCTTTCCCTCTAAGATGAGAAATAAGACAAAGATGCCCACTGTCACCACTGTTATTCAACATTTTACTGGAAGTTCTTGCCAGAGCAATTAGACAAGAAAAATAAATTAAATATCATTCATATTGAAAAGGGAGAGGCGTTTCACTACTTATAGATGATCCTTTATACAGAAAGTCCTGAAAAAATACAAAATAAATCTCCTGGTTATAATGAATGAATTCAACAAAGTGACCAGGTATAAGATGAAGATCCAAAAATTGGTAGAATTTTCCTATACTAGTAATATACAAGACAGAAGAAATTGAGAAAAAAATTTGTATTTAAAATAGCAACTGAATGAATCAAATATCTAGGAATAAATCTAACATAAAATAAAAAGATAGAAAATGACAAAATATTGCTTAAAGAAATCAATGACCTACATAAATGGAAGGATATTCTGTGTTCATGGATTGAAAGACTAAATATTATTGAGATGACAATTCTTCCCAAAATGATTTATAGATTCCATACAGTCCCAATCAAAATTCCAGCAAACTTCTTTGCTGAAATGGAAAAGCCAATCATCAGATTTATAGAGAATAGTAAGGAGCTGGAATAGCCAAAGCCATTTCACAAAGATTGAAATTGGAGTACTCATAGTCCCTAATCTTAAAACTTATTTCAAAGCCACAATAATCAAAGCACGATGATACTGGCATAGGACAGATATACAGACCAATGGAACTGAACTGAGAGTTCAGAAATCTCACAATTACAGCCAGTGATTTCTGACTGGGGACAGAGAGCACTCAGTTGGGAACAACTAGTCTATTTAACAAATGGTGTTAGGAAAACTGATTTCTATTTGCAAAGAAAAAACAAAGCAAAACAAACAACAACAAGAAAAAAAAAATACGAGAAAAGATGGTGGATCTCTACCTCACACTATAAACTAAAATCTGCTCAGTATGGATCAATGACATAAATATAAGAGCCAGAACTATGAAATTTCTAGAAGAAAATGTGGGGTAGCATCTTCAATACCTTTATAGGTATTGGGTTAAGCAATGGTTTCTTAAACTTTACACTCAGTGCACAAGCAACAAGAGAAAAACTAGATAAGTGGGATCTTTTGAAAATTAAAAACATTTTGCATCAAAGAATTTTATCTTGAAAGTAAAATGACAACCTACACAATGGGAGAAAATATTTAGAAGCCACATATCTTATTAAAGTTTAATATCTAAAATATATAAGGAAATCCTTTAACACAATAACAAAAAGATAAACCACTCAATTAAAAATTAGGCAAAACTTGAATAGTTTTTTCTTCAAAGAAGATATACAAATGGCCAAAAAGTATATGAGAAAGTGCTCAATATCATCAGCCATTAAGGAAATGCAAATCAGAACCACAATGAGATATTAAGGCCCAATAGAACGGCTAGTATTTTTTTTTTAATAGGACATTACGTGGGTACACAGGTGGTTTAGTGATAGAATGCTCGCCTTCCATGTGGGAGACCCTTTTGATTCCCAGATCATGCACTCCCCAAAATATATATATATATAATAAAATGGAAAATTACAAGTGTTGGGGAAGATAGAGAGAAATTGGGACACTCATTCATTGCTAGTGGGAAGGCAAAATCATGCAGCCACTGTGGAAGACAGTTTGGCAGCTCCTCAGAAAGTTAAGTATATAATTACCATATGATGTAGCAATCCTACTTGTAGGCATAAGCTCAAAAAAACTACAAGCAGGGACTCCAACATACATTTGCACAAGGATGTTCATTGCAGCATTATTCACAATTGACAAAAGATGGGAATAATTCAAGTTTCCATCAACCAAGAAATGGATAAACAAAATATTATTCAATATAAAAATCAAGTTCTGATACATGTGATAATGTGAACAAACCCTGAAGAAAGCATGTTGATTGTAACAAATGGTACCACAACGACGCAAAGTGTTAATGCTAGAGTGGCATATAGGAATCCTGTATTTTATGCATAATCATTCTGTAAACCCACAACTTCCCTAATTAAACAATTAAATGGGTATGGCAATTTCAGAAGACAGTTTGGTGGTTTCTTACAAGGCTAAGCAGAGGCTTACTGTATGATCTTGCAAATGTGATCCTAGATTTTTACCCAAAGGAGTTGAAAATATGTGTCCATTCCAAAACCTGCATGCTAATGTGTTTAGCAGCTTTATTCTGAACTGCTCCAAATTGGAAGCTATCCTTGGCCTTTCAATAAGCTATTTTTTGTGGTATATCTGTACAATGGGATATTATTCAGCAATGAAAAGAATTGCATTATCAAGCCCCCCCCCCAAAAAAAATAGACAAGGAGGAAGCTTAAATGCATATTGCTATGTGAAAAGAAGGCTGTCTGAAAACTTTCTATACTTATGGTATGATTCCAGCTATATGACATTCTGGAAAATGCAGAAATATAAAGACAATAAAATGATCAGTTTGCCAAATGGTTTGGGCATAGACTGGGGAAGTTTAAGGATATAAAGATGGAGCACATAGGCCAGTAAAACTATTCATTATAATTTTGTAACGGTGGATAAACATTACCCATTTATGAAAACACAAAGAACTGTACAACACAAAGAATGAACCCTAATGTAAACTATAGCCTTTAGTTAATAATGCATCAATAATTCTCCATCAATGACAAATAACGTACCACACTTATAACAAGATGTTAATAGGGAAAACAATGTAAGTGAGAAGGTATATGAGAGCTCTCTGTACTTTCCGGGAAATTTTTCTATAACCCTAAAAATGCTATAAAACAGTTTATTATTTAAAGATCTTTACATCAGCAAATATTTTGAGTTTTCCATAGCATAATACTTTTAAATCACTTTGGCATATACAGGTCAATGAATTACTGCAATTTTTATGTGAATATTCAATTGGTAAGCACCTCTGATTAATGTTTTGATTTGTTTTTTGTCAAAGTGTATGAACTATTAACTGATCACAGATATTGAAAGTCTTTGTGTCAAGTACAGTGTATACACCTATATATCTCATCAAGGCCTTGTCACATGGGTTTTCAGGTCAGTAAAATGTAACAGTACATAGTAGGACCATATCCACATATTTGAAGTAAAGGAAGGGAAGGAATGAGCATAAAGTACATGTATACTGTGCTTCAGACTTCCATGTAGGTTCTTTACATGCATCACACTATTTACTTTTCCCAAAAACAAATTTTAGAAATGAAGAAAGGTAACTCCGAAAATTGAGGCAAAGAATATCTTTAAATGTAAGAGTGGAGTAAAAATATATACCTAAATTTTCTAAGTCTAAAGCTCTTGCTTTAAGTGTGTTACACTTGCATCTTTCTTCTACCTTAACACCCTTTGTGCTTGTAAGTGTTAATAACTCCATGAAATTATCCAAAAAAAAAAAATGAACTGTTTTTCTATTTTCTAGGTCAGAGACAGGCATACAGACAATTCTAAATGTGTTTGATATTACTATTAAATTATTTCATTTGACTCTGAATTTTCAAAACTTTTCAATACAGATAAAAATTCTATCAAGATAAATACTCAGTGAAGGAAAAATTTTAGTTATGAATAAAAAATGCATAAACATTATGTGTTTCAGGCTTTGGTTCTAATTCCCAAGCTGTTGCTTTATATGTTTGTGTAATCTTTTTTGTATCATAAGCATTAAGAGACTAGCCTATGATTAGCAAAGATCCTGGTTTTTATCAAATATTACATTATGTTGTTGTGCTACTTAATTTCAGTCTAAATATTGTTTATACCTAGAGAATATACAGTCAATTTTTAAAAAATGAGACCATTTTAGTCTGTCTTTTCAAGCATTTCTATGCTGAGATTCATTCCATAAAAATATTGTAAAATACAGTGATTTCACACTTGAGTTTACCATTTGGCAGCTGTTAGAATATACTGCAATAATCATCCAGCACATAGCCTATGGAAGCCTTTATGGGGACGATCATTCCTTCAATTCTGGTACCCTGGCTGCATCCCAGGAACTCATGACTGGTATTGCTTGCACTGCAATCCTATTTAATGACGACTCCTGCCCCATAACAGTATAAAAAGTGCCCTTCTACCATTGATCTAAATCTCTCGTATTGAGGCTAAGTTGACTCACAGTATGCCAAATCCCCAAGTGCTGCTGGCTTACTTGTCATTACTGCTTTTGCAAGTTACTCTAACATTAGATGAGATAGTGTGTGGGTAGTGCAGTACAGATCACTCTAATGTTTGTAATGCTTGTAATGATGATGAACAGTTCTAGTTTTTATAGCATTACCTGCTTTGGCTAACAATACAAAATGTGTTGATTATATAACAACCACCTCTTCAATTGAATTTTTGATGTGGATATATGGCCTTAGATCTCATCATTCTTAATAGGTGGAATCAAGTAATTAATTTTAAATCCTATTTTTGTAACTTCATGCACAAATCTGGGCTCAACAAATCAGATTTATGAGAATAAGGTAACATCAACTCGTACACACTTCTTTTAATGTCACTCAAGGTGATGTCCTGGGAATAATAGGGCTCCACTCAGATCCCTTTAGATTAATGATTCTCAACCGAGAATATACTTTGTCCTTGAGATGACATTTGGCAATATCTGGAGGCATTTTAGAGCACCAGAATTTGGGCAGTGCCCCTGGCATCTAGGGACTAGAGGTCACAGATATTGCTAAACAACAATATCATGCAATGTACAGGAAAGTCCCCCACCCCCTCCACCAAAGGGATACAGTAAGGGTACTAGAAACTACAAAGCTATTCTCTGGTCTTAACCCTCCATGGAATATGAATCTGCAATGAAAATTCAAACTGTAGAAGTATTGACAGAGACTTAAATGAGACATATTTCAGAAAATGGGCATTGATCATTTTCCCTACTAGATTTAATCTCAGGTGAACAGATTCAAAGAAAGACCAACAATAAAAATACATCTAAGAATAATTTAAGCATACATGTGAAGCATTAAGAACTTGACTGCATGCGGTTTAACATGCAGTGATGCGAAGAATTTTTGAATGTCTTTCTGCATTAGAATTATAGCAAAACAAGACTAACTGTTAATTTTGCAGTCATGTTTTGGTTAAAAGCAGGTTTTAATGGAAATTATCCAGGGCTCTGATTTCAAAATCACAAGCAATCATTTAATCAATATTTACTGTGTCACCTAAGTGTCCAACACTGTCCTTCCAGTACTCTGAAAGCCTGTGTTAAAAAAAAAGCCTGTCTTCTAGAAGGGATGGGAGCGAGGCATAGAGTAGAATTCCTAAGTCCATACCGTCGCCATGGTTGAAGCTCTCAAATCATTACCCACCTAAGAATCAGCTGGGTATACATTTTAAAGATTCCAGGACCCAAGTAGAAAAAAGTCTGATTTAATAGGTATGGGGAAGGACCCAATATAGACACTTTTAAACAAACATGGTTAGTGATTTTATGTAGTGATTTCAGACCATAACTTCAGAAATACTGCCTTACTTCTGTGCTCACTAGGTGCAATTCTAGTGATTTATTTAATCTGAGTATGGGAGAATAGGAAGGGCTTGAAAGAAAGGTCAAAAATGTTTAGTGGCTGTTAATAATGAATTATCTTAATTTTTAATAATTCATTGATTCAACAAATATTTATTAAAAGCTATTTTTTTTGCAAGGCATGGTCTAGGCACCCAGAATACACTTATGAATAAAACAGAAAAATAGGTTTACCCCAATGGAGATTATATTCCAGTGTGAGGAGACAGATCATAAATTAATAATGTAATACAGAAATATTTAGCATTTGTCTTCAGGTATATAATTCAAGGTGAAGGCGTTAGCTCTCGAATAATATACATTTGAGAATTTTTTCCCATGAAAATATGTTCCTCCTCTATGCCTCTCCCCATAGACTCAGCATTCTACCATTTAAACTTTGGAAATATTAACTGATACCAACTTAATGACTTCTATATTCTTTCTCAAAGCAATGCTTCGTCTCTCTCTAAGTGATTCTGTTGCCTCCCATTACAAAATATCCAGAAGTAAAAACCTAGTCAAACCTTTCTGCTGTTCTGTTTTCCTGAAACCCACCTCATATGGTGTCTACTGAATACATTTTATTTGGGCTGCCATTGTATCCCAGTGTAAAAATAGCATATATTGCCAGACTCCTACTTTTTTTGTGGTTTGACATGATCTTAGCACTTGGTTACCTAACAATATATATTTTTTAAGTTCCCTGATTTAAATGATAAAGAGAATTGTAATATATGTGCATGTGGATACTTGGATTTGAATTCCTCAACTATCTAGGATACAACATTTGGAGGATTTAATAAGTGTTGGAATTACAGGTTTGGAGCCCAAATAAGGAGCAAAAAGAACAGAAGCCATCCCTCACTGATCCCCAGGCGACACCGAAACAGGCTGTTCTGACCACGTCCCAATCTGCACTCACTCTCCCCCTCGGCCAACAGTTCAAGGTCCTTTCCTGCCAGCCCCCTGCACCACTCATCCCCCTGCCACGTCCCTCAGCTATAAAAGATCCTCCATCATCCTCCTCGGGAGGCTGAAGTTTGACTTCAGAACCCCACCATGCCGGTGCCTGAATAAATTCCTTTGCCTGTGATCAGCATGTCTCCGCACCTTCTTCGAAACTAACAACAAGCTTTATAATGAACTAAGCAGAAAAGTTACTGGAAAACACTAGAATGCAAAGTTTAAACAGACTTATTTACTGTAGACATCCTCAGAGCTATTCATAGGTGCATGTGAATCACGATCCTTCAGATGACAAAATATGCAGTTACCTAAACTTATTCAATCATGGATTCTTTCTCACAGAGTTTAGAAAAGGACCACATACTATGAAAAATGATTAGGAATATAGGGGAAATAGAAAATAATTTTTGAAATCTGATCATTCAAATTATATATATATATATATATTTGCTTATCAGATATGTATCTACTATATATTTTGTTATGCCTCATTTTGCTGGACATGAAAATATAAATCAGAAAAACTCCTTTTCCATTTTGAGTTAAATCTTAGTAGTTTTAGTTTCAGCGTAAGGAAGAAGCTTTTCAGATCAGTCCCTAATCATTACGTGGCCTCTCTCTCCCAAGAGAGCAGAATGTGGTTCTCATCATTAAAGTAGTGATAACATTACTAGAGAGAACAGAATCAGAGCAAAGAATACAAGGAAGGAGCAGTCAGAAAAGAGAATACCAAGTCATTTTTTGGCAAATCTGAAAATACTAGCTGGCATTTTGTAGAATGTGTTGAAGTGAAGCACACAACCAATGAAATCAATTGCTAACAATGCAAGCACAAAGATACTTTGAGCACAAATTTTAGTAAAGATGGAGAATAATCTTGAAGTAAAAGTAAAGAGCTGAATCAAATGAAAGATTAGTTCCATTACCAAAAGTTTATTGATTGCAAAAAAATTTTGCAAAAAAATTACAAAAATAACTGTTGAACATGGAATTATTTGTATTCATAGACCTACATAATTTTTAACTTAAGAACAGTCCAACTTATAAATTAAACATGTTTATTATTTCCATAATGCACAGTTTGTTTTCCTATGACATTTCTATCCTGCACATGCTCGTACTATGTGCAAATTCAAAGTACCTGTATAGACATTGTCATACAGTTTTGGAATTTATTTGAGTCTACCTTTATCTTGCAATCAGGAAACCATTGTCTTGAGTTAGCAAAAAAGTTAGCTATACCTTTAGGAACACTGTCTCAGTGAAATTATGCTCTACTTAAGTATGTGACAGAGTGAACAGGCATTAAACTCCAGTGAATTTATCTACAGAGCAACCATTCAGGAACCCACTGAGAGTTTACTTCTATTATAAAAATAATAAATAATTTGATTATCTTATTCCAGTTACTTAGAAATAGTAAGTGTGTACGTGGGCTGTGTCACACATGCATACATATGGGCAGGTAATCACTACAGAATGATAATTTTTAAAAGAAAAATGAAAAAATAGTTAAGAATTCTGGTATCATATTTGTGTTGGCTCAGAAAAATAAACATAATATGGGTAATAATGGATATTTATGGCATTTTCATCATAAATATCAAGAAAATAGTAGCTACTTACTCTGTTATGATTATCTAAAGCTGTTTCCATGTGGAAAATCCACAGTGCTAGGCCTGTAAGTAAAAGTCCCATAGGACTGTGAAAATGATAAAGGAATCTTTTCTTTCTAAAAGCTACAAGTGCTGTCAAAGTTTAAGGAATATGCAAATCAAAGATTCAAGAGATTGTGCTCAATAAGCCAGAGAATGGAGTGAAAACTGACTTATGAAAAACAATAAAATTAGGTAAAATATGATGGCATGAAGATGCGACAGTATCTAAATTACAATATAAAATGAACCAGCGTAACATCTGTCAAATTAACTGATGCTGATAACTCTTCCTTTAATGATACATAAACAAAAATTCATTTTCACTACCCTTTTTTCTGCATGTCCAGACAGTAACACTCATATGTTTACATCTTTCTGTAGATGTTTCTCTCTCTCTGACTTTTTGTCTATGTCTCTTTCTCTCATAGAGACAGGGAGTTGATGAACATAATTATATATTTGGATAGAGCATGGAAACTTCAGGGAGCAGTGCCTCAATTTTCAGATACTGCCTGCTCCCTTACTCCTCTCTATTGTCCATCTCCCTTGCACATACTCAATGAATTTTTTCCTTATGAATTTTTTTAATATTGTCCCCAAAACCTTGGTTTCAAAAATCCTATGGGATTCAAAGGAAACTCCAGGCAAAATCCAAAAATGAAGAAAATCTCAAATGCTTGATATGTAGTTTTTGCCAGATAAAAGACTGGGAATTTGAAATAATATTAGAAAACAAGCCAAATTTTAGGCCAACTTTATTTTGTTGGCTAGAATCCATGTTCATTATACCAATTTAGCACTGTATCTGGAAAAAGAGGAAATTAAACATTATTTTGACTAGGAATAAAATGCCTCAAGATTGCATGAATTTAAAAAAATATTAAAATAGGACTATTCATCTTTTATATTTTTTCTGATGTGTCTAATGTGACTTCTCATTGCTTCTAGCTCCATCCTGGTTGTCATAACTTTGATGAATCTGAACATCAGGTTTAGGGAAAGAGATGAGTGGTTATTAAATGTGAACAAGTACCTTACTACATATGGAAAGTCACATATGGATTACAGAATCACAGCCCCATAGTAATTTTCCATCCCTCGACAATATTAAAAGCAATTCATATGGAAAAATAAAGGTCACCTAATATGTAGAAAGCATTATTACTATATCAGGAAATGTTCCATTAACTTGGACTAGAGACTAAACCTCTTTAAATCACTGATCCATAATGAAATCATATTTGCATGAACATATTTTCACTCAAAACACAGTGAAACTAGAAAATAATGTAAAAGTTTTTCAGTTGATAATTAAACCTGACTAAAATCTCAAAGTAATTTCACCTCCCCGAATACTAATCTTAACACTTTTTCAGCTCCATTAGTTTGAGTATTTATAATCTTAAATCTCAAAGGGAAAAAAATATATTTCTATTTCAAAAATTATGTGTGCTTGTCAGTGATGTAATAAAATATTTTAAGCATTAATTTTCTTACAGTGTTTTAACAAATGACGAATTAGATAAATATTCAAAATGTTGAGGAGTAGACTAGAGAATAAATTAAAAAATAAATCTATGATGAAATGCCATAGAATCAAAAAAGTGATCTTTAGGTGTTAGGGTTACCTTTTATTACTTGTCTGTATTTACCAACATTTATATAATCATAAAAATTATGAAATCATGAATTATCTTATCAACATATTTATATACATATATGTGTGGTTGTATAGAGTTCTTATTCTCATTTTAATCATTTTATCATTTTAAGAGTTATTAATTTGGCAGCTGCATAAAGTTCACTTGAGGTCCAGGTAGTAGACTTATATATAGATAAAATACAAATCATCTACAACACTTCCCAAAAACACACTATTCTTATCTGAAAAAATAGTGAAAATATTGACAAAAACATGTCTGCATAGTAACAGGATAGGATTCTTAATCAGAATCTGTTTTTTTGCCCAATTAGGCGATGTTCTACATCATAATTCTTCCAAACTGTATAACATTATTATAAAATGTTCATTTTACAAAGACAAAATGATTTTCTCAAACTAGGATGCTTCAAATTGTTTTTCGTAAAACATAATCTTATAAGAATTTCTGAACTGTTATGTAAAACTCAACAATGACAGAGGATTCTGGAATATAGATGACTTATGAATGAATCTAGTCATTGAGGGTGTTATGTGTTCATATTCCAGTTCATACCTGGCAAACCAATTTCACGTAATTTAAAAATCAAAGTCAGATAGTCTATTTTTTGGTAATAGATCCCAGTCCCTATCTAAGACATCTGATTGGTTCTATTACTGGACATTAAGACAAATAATTCCTCTAAGAGAGAATACTTTTCTGCCTCTAGATGCCATCAAGGGAAATTTTAATGACTTGTTCATCTTTATTAACACCTTAGGCATAATTCCACGTTGATACATCAATGATATAATTTATCCCATTTTCAAAATATGGAATGCTTTCTTTTATTTTTATTAGAGAAATGTGGGTTTATTAAACAATCATACATAAAATACAGGATTCCCATATACCATTCTAGCATTAACACTTTGGTATGTCATATTTGTTATAAGTGATAAAAGCACATTTTATAATTGTACTATTAACTACACCATGGTTTAACTTAGGGTTCACTTCTGGCATACTGCAGTTCATGCATCTTTTTAAAAAAAAATCCGTTAGTGTATTAAATATATACAACCTAACATTTCCCTCTTCTAACCACATTCAAGATAAATACTTTAATGCATCTGAAAGCACTGTGAATAATTATATTCACAACATTGTGCTACCATCGCCTCTATAAATTATCAAACACTGCATCATTCCAGATAGGAACCCTGTATATTTTGAGATTAACTTCCCATTCCCTAGCCCCACCCTATCTCCTTGTAATCTATATTCTAGATTCTGACTCTATTAGTTTGCTTATTTTAATTATTTCATGTCAGTGAGATCATACAATATTTGTCATTTTGTGCCTGGTTTATTTCATTCAACATGATGTCATTAAGGTTCACCCAAGTTCATGCATGTAGCAGAACTGCATTCAGTTTTTTTGCTAAATAATATTCCTTTGTATCTTTATACCATGTTTTGTTTATCCATTCATTAGTTGATGGACTCTTGGGCTGCTACCATCTTCTTGCAATTGAGAATAATGCTGCTATGAACATCAGTGTACAAGTATCTGTTTGAGTCCTTTGTGTATATAATTACATGTGCAATTGTCAAGTCACATGGTAATTCTATACTCATGTATAGAATTTCTGAGGAATAGCCAAACTGTTTTCCACAGCAACTGAACCATTTTACAATTCCACCAGCAATGAATAAGCATTCCTATTATTCCAAGTTTTCTTTCTTAGTTGTAGTTTTCTATTTTTTCTTTTTTAATAGCAGCCCTCATGAGTTTGAAATGGTATCTCCTATTAGCTCTGATTTGCATTTTCCTGATGGCTAATTATGTTCAATGCCTTTTCATGTACTTTTCTTGGCCATTTGTATATCTTCTTTGGAGAAATGTCTATTCAAATCTTTTGCCATTTTATAACTAGGATGTTTGTTTTTTTGGTGTTAAGTTGAAGGATTTATTTATATATTCTGAATATTAAATCTTTATCAGGTATGTGCTTTCCAAATATTTTCTCCCAATGTATAGGCTACCATTTTACTTTCATGATAAAGTCCTTTGAGGAACAAAAGTTGTTGTTTGATTTATTTTAATTTTCATGAGCTCCTATTTACCTATTTTTTCCCTTTCATTGCTTTTGTTGTTGGGTAAAGTCTAAGAAACCATTGCCAAACACTAGGTCCTGAACATGTTTCCTACTTTTTTTGTTTAATGAAAAGTGTGTCTCTAACACACTTAGGCCTTTGATCAGTTCTGAGTTGATTCTTTTATAAGGTGTGAGGTAGGGGTCCTAATTCTTTCTTTTCAAACAGAGATCCAGTTTCTCCAGCACCATTTGTAAAGAGATATTCTTTCCAAATTGAGTGGTCTTTGCCACCTTGTCAAAAATCAGTTGGCCATAAATGTGAGGACTGATATCTGAGATTGCAATTCTATAGTCTACGTACTTGATTGTGTGCCTGTTAACACGCTATTTTTATTACTGTGGCTTTCCAATAAGTTTTAAGATCAGGAATCATAAGTTTTCCTACTTCATTCTTATTTTTTAAAATGGCTTTGAATATTCGGGGCTCAATACCCTTCCATATAAATTTGATGATTGAATTTTCCATTTCTTCAAAGACAGTTGTTGGAATTTTCACTGAGATTGCACTGAATCTATAAATTGCTTTGAGCAGGACTGATGCCTTCATAGAATTTAGTCTTCCAA
The DNA here is from genome assembly GCF_023851605.1 of Tamandua tetradactyla. Lineage (NCBI taxonomy): Eukaryota > Metazoa > Chordata > Mammalia > Pilosa > Myrmecophagidae > Tamandua > Tamandua tetradactyla. Next base: position 43,640,018 of record NC_135334.1, read on the forward strand.
ACCATGAATATATAATGTCCTTCCATTCATATAGATATTCTTTGATTTCTTTTAGCAATGTTTCATAGTTTGCTGTGTATGAGTCATTTACATCCTTTTTAGATTTATTCCTAGATATTTGATGCTTTTATTTGCTATTGTGAACGGGATTTTTCCTGATTTCTTCTTCCCATTGTTCATTGCTTGTGTATAGAAACACTACTGATTTGGGGTATTAATTTTATACCCTGCCACACTGCTGACTTCATTTATTAACTTTAGGAGCTTTGCAGTGAACTTTTCAGGATTTTCTGTGTATAGAATAAATCCCACCTGATGATGGTGTATAATTCTTTTAAAGTGCTTTTCGATTCCGTTTCAGTTCTAGTTTGCTAGCTGCCAGAATGCAATATACCAGAAATGGATGGCTTTTGAAAGGGGGAATTTAATACGTTGCTAGTTTATAGTTCTAAGGCCAAGATAATGTCCCAATCAAAGCACGTCTATAAAAATGTCCAATCAAAGGCATCCATGGAAAGATACCTTGGTTCAAGAAGGCTGCTGAAGTTCAGGGTCTCTCTCTAGTGAGAAGGCTACATGGTGAGCAGGGTCAGGGTTTCTCTCTCATCTGGAAAGGCATGTGGCAAAGATGGCATCATCTCCAAGCTTTCTCTCCTGGCTTCCTGTTTCATGAAGCTCCCTGGGAGGCATTTTCCTTCTTCATTTCCAAAGATCGCTAACTGGTGGGCTCTCTGCCTCTTATGGCTATGTTGTTCTGCTCTCTCAGAATCTTCTGCATTCTCCAAAATGTTTTCTCTATTATAGGATTCCAGTAAAATAATCAAGACACACCCGAATGGGTGGAGACATATCTCCACCTAATCTAGTTTAACAACCACTCTTGACTGAGTCACATCTCCAGGGAGATGATCTAATTACAGTTTCAAACATACAGTACTGAATAGGGATTAAAAGAAATGGCTGCCTTTACAAAATGGGATTAGGATTAAAACATGGCTTTTCTAGGGTACATACATCCTTTCATACCAGCAGTTTCCTAGTATTTTGTTGAGGATGTTTGCATCTACAGTCATAAAAAATGTTGAATTATATTTTTCTTTCATTCTGCTATCTTTATCTGGCTTCTGTAAGAGGGTGATGTTCGCTTTGTTGATGAATTATAGAGTGTTTCCACCTCCTTGATTTTTAGGAACTGTTTGCCCAGAACTGGAGTTAAGTCTTCTTGGAATATTTGGTAAAAATCCCCCGTGAAGCCATCTGATCCAGGGTTTTTCTTTGTTAGGAGGTTTATGCTTACTGACTCAATCTGTTTACTAGTAATTGGTTTGCAGAGATATTGTATTTCTCCTTAGAAAGTGTAGGCAGTTTGTACGTTTCTAAGAATTTGTCAATTTCACCTAGGTTATCCAATTCATTGACATACGGTTCTTCATATCATCCTCTTATAGTCCTTTTTATTTCAGTGGGGTTGTAGTGCTCTCTTTTTCCTACTATAAATTACTATATTGTTTCCTCATATAAATTACTTTAAAGTGTATTACATCCAATTTATAGAAAAGCTGCTATTTTATAAATTATATAACAAAGAATTTGTAGCCTTTTATATGATTATTCTACTATAGATCCTTGTTGTTCATATAATGTAACACTTCAGGAAAAATGCTGCAGGTACAACATCAGACTATTAGAGCTTGTTTTGATTTTTTTCTTGGGCTTTGATCTGTGGATAGTAACTAGTAATGAGATAAACTGATTGATAGAGGTAAAATAAGTTTCACCATTATTTTTGCTTACCAAACTGGTACACTGACTATTAGATCAAGGAACAACAAAATAAAATCATCTCAATATCTACACATTCTTTTTATCATTTCTTATAAAAGTACTAGGAACACACAAGCACTCTGTAAATATTCTCTGACTATGCAAATAAATAATGAATGAATAAAATTTCCCAATAAACTAGAAATAGAAGCCCATATTTTCAACAAATAAATTACACTATACCTTGCAATTTTAGAAAGTTAAAATATTGAGAACTGTTCCAAAAAAATAAGGAATGTCTGGTCATTTCAATAAGATATTTAAAGGAATTTGAAGAAAAAATATTAGGAGTTTCTTTTTCAATAATTTACAGTGATGTTATTGTCTAATGAACAATAAAATAAAAAACATTGGAAATTGCAATGGATACCTATTGAATAACTTTCTGATAAGAACATATAAATAAACAAGACTTTTTTCATATATTATGAAAAACTAGTTGGAAAATATAATAAAAGACAAGAAAAATAAAATTACAAGAATAAACACAAAAAATTTTCAAAAATAGTATCAAAAATTAAAGCAATCTTAGGAATATAAGGGAATACTGGCACAGAAAGGAAGAATGTATTTTTATAGAGAGATAATAAATTCTAATGATAGCAATTCTCTTTGTGGGTATGTCTATAGTGGGGGGAGCTGTTTGTAAGATATACAAATATTATTAAAAATAATATTGAGGAATATAGCTTAAAAGAAAACAAGGCTAGCCACCACCCTCCATCATCACTTGTGAGGGGTATTGGGGGTTACTTAATTCACTGATAAAACTTTTTAAATATATTGATAATCTCCTTTTGAGATGGAAAACCAAAAAGCATGCCTCATCATTTTGCAAAATCTCAAATAAGATGGGTTGACCAGAGAACAAACTACACTAACTAATACTAACAGAGAGAAAAGTTATTAAGATCAACTACTTAAAACCTATGGTTTGTTTTTGTTTTTTGGCATCCAGTGCCAGGCATTTTACAAACATGCAAATGATAATTCTAAAGCAAAGGAAAAGAAAAGACTGGAGAGGAAAGTTAGGGGAAAAGGAGAGAGCATGCAATGGAGAGGAAAAGAGAAGAAAGGAAGGATAGAATGAGCATAACGGAAAGAACCAAACTTCCTCAGTATTTAAATTATTAAACCAAATGATTAACTCATTTAGCTATGCTGTTTATTTTATGCATTACTGTGAGTGGCATACCAGCAAACACCATTAAACAATGCTAGCAATTCCACAATTACTGAACATATATTTTGGCTATGGCAAACATGTTTTTCTTTCAAGATGAAGTTTTTTATTTTTATTTTTTTCAGATTAGAACTACATCAATTATGAAGCATGAGTGTGGGGTTTATTAATTGCAAGCTATTAATATCAACGTACATTGCTGGATTTACAAAAAAGCATTGGGTGGTTAGATTCGCTTTCCTTATTAAAAGGCATGCCATAGAAAACCATCGACTATTTTTATCCTGGTTGCCAAACGACTTTAAAAATACCTCTGGATCAGAGACTATGTATTAACCCAGTAGTAGATATGGTAAGAAGAGTAGTTTCTCAGGGATCTTATTGATGAAGCTGATGGTGCATATTGCCATGATGGGATCTGTAAGTTCAGTTCCTTTAGCATATGACTGCCTATTAGGGATAAGAACTTTAAAGGTAATGGAGATTAAAAATATTTAGGGCCAGGACCATGAACTCTCAGATAATGAAAGAGTAAGGGAGGAGACATAATCACAAAACTCATCATTTCAATAGAGTAATAGGAGAGGTAAAGCAATGCACATGAATTTATAGTTGAATTATGAAATAAATCTCATAAAAATTTAAAACTTGCAATGCCTGTAAATGCTCAAAAATGGTTTGAGGAGCTTCCCGTTATGTGTGAGCATGATGGAATAATGCTAAACTCTAGGAATGGAGCTTCCAGGAACTTGAAATTCTCTATTTTGGCTCTACTTCTTCTTAAGATGTATTCCCTCCCTTTTTTCCCATCCTTTATTCCAATTTATCATTTCTTTTTTTTTTTCCTATTGGAACAAACTGTTTCAACCATATTTTATTAAAATTAAATGCCTATCCCACCTCCATACTATCTTATCCTCTACTATGACTCAAACTACTTTTTGTTTTTTTGTTAACTCTGACCAGGCATGTTATATAAAATACAAAAGGTCAAGAATATCATATGTATAAATAAAGAATATTATTTGAGGAGATACAAACAATTATTCAAAAATTTGAACCAGTGTGTAATTTGTACCCATGTGCCAGTCAGCATGTACCCAAAATGCAGATTTCTATATAGAAGATTAATAAGCTTTTGCAAATGTATTCCTCTTTTCTTTTTTTTTATTCATTTATTTTCCATAGGGTCTGTCTTTGTTTCAAATACAAAGTTAGGGAAATCCCTCTTATGGGATTTTCATTGACTACAAGGAAGCCATCAGTAAGAGAAGTTTAAGAAGAAAGCATAAGTAAGTCTCCCCTTGTTGTGAGTCCCTGGGTTAACTTGAGAAGGCTTACCCAGAAAAATTAAATTCAGCTGCTATCCGTACTTCGATATTGGCACACTGCCAATTATAAAACTGAAATTATAAATATTTTAATCCTACATTATTAAAAATAAGGATAAATTAAAAAGGAAAAGGATATGGTTTCACAGCAATGGAATACTGCAAAGCCAAAAAGCTGAATAATCACTGACGATCTACTTTAAATTGATTTTACAGAATCATCTCTTCATTAAATGTTAAACAACGAAACATACGGCGAGTAAGCAAACTTCATTCTCAGAAATAGCGTGGTTTGTTCCTATTTAAAAATGGAAAATATATTTTGTAGTAATTTGACATTTTCCCTAAAATCAAACGAATCCTCCCCCTGAAAAAAACAGAAAGGTCAGATTTTATTATTATTACTTTTTTTTTCTTACGAAAAGGTATCCATCATTTTTGTTATGCTACACATTATGCTATAATCAGGGCCAGTATGTCTGTGGTCCAGCCAGAAAGAACATATGTTCTTCCCAGTTATAAGAATGCAAATATTTTACTCTAAAATGGCCAATCTCTTTGGGGGAAAAAGGCTTCCTAGGCTTTCATAAGTATGAAAAACCATTGGATATCATTTTGATTCCAGGTAGAAAATACAATAATCATAAAAAAAGAATCTTGGGAAATGTTAATATTAGCAACCTATCTATAGATATCAGTTTATCTGTTTTTCTGAAAAATCAGTAGTTTTATGTCAAGGGCATTTTTCTCTTGCTTACTGAAAATACACAAGATTATACACACACATTTGTGTGTGCGTGTGTTCTCTTTGACAGAAGAGCAAACCATGTTGACAGAAGTAGCCCAGTGACTATTAAGGTTAGAAAGTTCATTTGCTCTAGTTATGCTGACAGTGTAGCATGAAACTGCTCCTGTACTCAAAGTCTGGATAAATGTTTCCTATTTTAGAAACATGAATTTCTCCAAGGTGCCCCTGGAGGAAAGTTGTTCAAGCGTTCATGATTTCCTCTAAATGTTTAAAATCATATTCTCCTTAAGTGTTCTGCGTAACAATTAGTGAATTCTCCCCTGGGAAAAGAATATGCTTTACTTATCCCCCCCACCCTCACCCTGTTATATGTCTCATGCTGCTCCCTGCTATTTCCTAAAATTGTGACTTAGATTTATCTTTCAGGTGATAAAATATTTTAATATTGCAGTTGCTTTCTTCAACTTCATGAATGAGGGGAAGACACTAATTAACAATTTATAAGGCAGGTAAAAGAACCTGTGAGGTATTTAATGACAAGTCTTAATATTACTAAAGGATGATATGACCTAAAAACTTTATTTAAATGTTATTTCATTAATTTGGAATTATTCAAGAAAGATAATTTTTCCTATATTTAATACACATTAATAATACTGCATACATTTTACTTAGAATTCAATCCTAAGTAAAGATTTTAGATAAAATATCCAATATTAACTTATGAAATAGTATCAATTCATTTACTCAATGTAACAATTCAGATAGCCTAGATGTTAATTTGGATATTTAATGGCATGACAAGTTGCTTATAACATAAGTAAAAAAATACAAAATAACATGAGTAATATGATCTTAATCATGCCCACATGCATAGAAATGTATGCAGAAAAAAATACTCCAAAGTGCATTCTAAGTGGTATCATCAAAAACTATAAAAATATATGTAAGGCAGGCAATGGTGGCTCAGTGGCAGAGTTCTTGCCTGTCATGCTGGAGACCCAGGTTCATTTCCTGGTGACTGCCCACATAAAAAAAAAAAATACATACACACACACACACACACACACACATATATATAAAATACACAAGTAAGGAATAAATATAAATCATCATAAAAATTAAAACCAGCATTTTTACTATATGCATTTGTAACTTATGTACAGCACAAAGTATCATCACTAAAAAGGCAGAAACATTTCTGCCTCAAATGCAACAAAAGTTTAATGTCATACTATATATATGAGGTCTTTAGAAGAAAATCAATAAATATTTCAATAAGCTAAACAATTAAAGTGACAAATTTATGAAAATACATTTAACTTCAAAGAAATATAAAGGAATATAGAAGGCTTTTAAATTATATGATAACATGTTAAAGAGCTATTTAAGTCAGTGGGAATTTATATTGATATAAGCTATATGAAAATACTTCAAAGTTCAAATATTCATAGTAGTAAATCCATCTGTTGGAACTAAGAAAACATATGAGAAGCATAGACAGAATTTATGTGTCAAAATATCTGGTACGATGGTCTTTATAACTGGAAAAAAGGAAAAAGAAAAAGGAAATAACCAACAACTGGGAAATAATTCAATAGATTTTGGTATACATGGTAAAATGTTACATAAGCAAAATGCTTAACGATGTGTGAAAATATCCATGTTATATTGAGATAAATGTTTAATGCTGCCCATAAACATTTATGGATGCATACTCTTATGTATATCTAAGTGTAACTGTGTCATAAATATATCAATTAGATGGAAAGGATATTAAAATATTAACATTTTATATGACTGAATATACACCTTTTTTTTTAGTCTACAAGTATTCTACAATTTTCCTAATTGCAAGAAAAGTAAAATGTTTTTTTAATTAAAATAATGTTGAATACAAAAATACATTTTATCATAAGCCCCTTTTTAATAATTTATTAAAGCATGTGCATTAGGGTTTTCATCATGCTAAACAATTTTCAAGGGAAAGGATAAAATTGTTCAGAAATAGTTGTTTGTTTGGTTTCCTTTACTGCATGTTAAGACCATTCCTTATCCAGATGTGTGTTTTCACCTCCAATTATTTTTAGTCCATGAGTCTAGATTTGCTACTAATGTGAAATAGAATCACCTCCAGATACTAAAATGATAATTTCTAATGTAAAGAGAATTTGGTAGGCCCATGTAAACGTATCCTAACTTTTAAGAGCTTTTCTAGACAATCTACCATTTCTTGAATAACTAACTACTACCACATGTAAGGCACTGTGATAACCAGTTTTACATTTATTGTGTTGTGAAATACCTGTAGGATTTATATGCAGGAATTATTAACTTTGCCTGAGAAATGAGAAAACTAATGCTCAGAAAGGCAACAACTTACCTAAAGTCATATGGCTAGAAAGTGAATTGGAATGAGCTCTGTTTTATACCAGTTCAACTTAAGTCAACAAAAATGTACTGACAACCATTAGCATGTATCAAATAATATATATGTACATAGAGGTGAATATCATACATGAGATACATAGAGCTGAATATTTCAAGGTTATCTGTTTATTTAAAGCAGAAGTAAAAGATTTAACCCTGAATTTTTTTTAACTTGATCGAATTAATAAAAATTTGGTGAAAATCCTATAATGTGCATTATACACACACACACAAATGTACACACATACACACCAGAAGAGTGTGAAGAGGAAATACTAAGGACCCACACATTCTTGCTACTTATTTTGGTAGCATACCTTTAAATTCCAAATTTAGAATTAAAATTATTTGATATAAATCAACTAGAATTCATTTCTAGTTATCTTAGAGCCTCGGTAATTTTTAATAGATTTCCGAAATATTTTTAAACCATGTAAAAAATTCTACTCATTCAAAGAAAATACCATTGTATCTTAAATTTATGGAATAGCTTGTAAGATATTACAAAGTTTATTATTTCCATATTGACTGTAATTGATTTTATGTATTTTAATGATGCGATTGACTCTTTTTTAAGGAGTAAGCAATCTATTATGACATTTCATCATTTATTGTAAGGATGAAATAAATTGCTAATATAAATTTATGACTACATACACTTAATTATAGAACAATCAACTCCCTACCTCAATACACTTGGGATATTTTACGTATGTACTGTGAAATACAAAAAATAAAACAAAATACTTTTATTAGAAGAATATATCAAAATATTTGTTTCAGCCAATCTAATTCAATTTATTGAAATTTTCTATCACACTTGGAAAAGAAAAAAGACCCTTAAGCAAACTGCATGAATGAAAAGCATCTACAACTAATTATCAGCGCTCCTTACCAGCATGACGACTATTGCACAGTTTGGGTTGGGAGAATCTAGGAAGTTCCCAACCGATTTTAAGACCCTGTCAGTCCAAATAGGTGTGAGCTGGAATGTCGAGGGTTAATCCAACTGAGTGAAGGTACTTAATGGTAGTAAGTGATGATTTCCTAAGGGTGGTTAAGCAAAGCCGACCTCCCTGAATTCTCAGAAGTGAAAGCCCAAACTTCTAAAATAGTCACAGCTGAACTCATTCCTAAGAGATGACTGTTCTTGGCTAACTGACTGATTTTGCCATGTGGAAAATTATTTTATGGAATGTGAGAAGAAATATAAAGGAGTTTAAGTTTCTGTTCCCTCTTTAGCAATAACCATTCTCTCTTTTCAACAAGGCTTCTGGCACCTTGTGGCTTAATGGTGTCTATTTGGCTACATGGAGTGCCATATTCTCTTCTTGCCTTGATTTCCACCTACTTCTCAATTCTTTCTCTGGTCCCTCTACTGATTTTTCTTCAACATCTCAACCCATAAATGTTGGAGTGCCTCTTACTTTTTTGATGTGTGCTCACTATCTTGGTGGTTTCCTCTAGTCTCCTGCGTTTAAATGTCCTCTATCAAGGAAATTCACAAATACATATTTCTAGAATCAATCTCTCTATTCCAAACTCTCATGTCCTTCTGATTTCTAGACATCTCCACTTCTAGAACATATAGTTGTGTCTAACTTATCGTGCCCACAATTGAGTTCCTCAGAGACACTCCAAAACTGATTTTTCAAAATGTCTTTTCTCTTTCTGAAAATCATGATTCCATTTTTCAAAATAAGTTTCTTGGAATTAAACTTTTCCAAGGACTTAGGCTTTATGCTTCTGCAAAGACCAGTCTCTGGATATGGGCAAGTCTGGAAGAGGATGTGACCTTTCAACTCCTATCTGAAGAGGACTCATTTGTGAGCTTTTAGTAACAATGATTCTGAACTGCTGGCCTGATAAGTGATTTCATCCAAAAAGGATGGGATGTGTGCTACATATCACTGTATCCATTATAAACACGAATACTGAAGAACTGAAAATTTTAATGAGTAACACACAAGGTAACTTTATAATTTTCACAAGGTAATTACCTACCCACTCATATTGAGCCAGGTGTTGCTAAGGTTTTTGCCTTGAAGTTTATCTGTGCTGCTGTACAATAAATATTGGATGCAATGAGTATTGGAAATATCAAAATCACATTAAGTTAATCCTCTTCAACACTGTATACACTAGCATTACCATAGTGTAGTACCATTGAAATACATGAAAAGCAAGGAAAAGGAGAAATATAGCTCTGATATTTAACATCTATTGAAAAGTAAAATAACGTTTGTATCACCCTCACTGCAGTTCTTTTGTTGAATACTCTTTGGATCATTTAAAACTAATGTACCAATTGTAATGGGTATTTTATAGGGCATCCTCTGAAGTCTAGCTTTTTCTTGGGAATGCTGAGACTCCATTCTTTTTTTTTCTCTTTATGGAATTAATGATAAATGGGGAAAAGAAACATTTATACAACCATAATGAATTAGTGTACTTAAAAATACTATATAGTATAATGGCGGAGAGAATTGGGAATATTTAGCTGGAGAAATAAATATTGAGAGTGGAAATAAAAAGCCTCTCCAAATATTTGAGGAGTTTGCATGTGGCAACAGAATTTAGAATTGATGCCATTGGTTTCAAGTGACAGAGCTACTATCAATGAGAAGAAGCTCCAGAAAGATTTGTACTTGATACAGGAAACAACCCTGTATTGCTTAAAGCTATTAGATACGGGAATGACTTCCCAGAAAAGTAGAAAATTCCTTGGAACTAGAACTTTTCAAGTATAAAATAGGTGACTATTCTGTGGGAATGAGACAAACAGGGCTCAAGCATTTAAATATTTAGACTGCCTACATTAACTTTAAGATATTGTCCAAACCTAAGAGTCTATGATTCTACTTAAATATCCTTTCAGATTCTTTTACGATAGTGAGCGGAATTCAAACCAAAGTTGGAACACTACTGGTTGAAGCAGAAAAAAAAGGGAGCTACAGAAAGAGAGAGGCAGAGGCAGAACGATGGGTTAAATTCATACTACTTTTCGAAGTTTAAAGAATAAGTAAACTTTAGGTCAAAATGAATCCAAAGCTAACATTTTACTGGCATTGGTACCAAGCCAGAAATTTGCTGTGATTTATTGAACTTATCTACCTAAGTAAATTAATGTATTTGAGCAAAGACTATTTAAACCCACTTTCTTCTGCGTCTGATGTAATAGCTGTGGGGTGGTGGGACTGGGGAGGGAGAACAGAGAGAAGCTTTTTTTCTCTGATAGGCAGTATTAGGAAGGTTTAAGGCGGGTGGGAGGGGGTTTCATAATTAAAAAGGTATAATCTATTAAAAGTCACAAGGATTTTTATGTTACACATTACATTTGATTTGTCCGTGGTGTCAGTCCAAGTCTTCTCTCTCCCTGGGAAAGGAAGATGAGGACCCTGGAAGCTGATGCAGAGTGCTGGAAGAGGCACGGACAGTCCTGAAAAGAAGTGTGTATTGACCAAGGGTTTCGAGAAATAGAGTAGGTGGAGTCATTTCTACCTCTTCTTGTTTGTGCACCTAATAAATAAGCTCTTATTTTTTTCTTAGGTGCCTAGTACTGAAGAGTGCTTAAATCAACCAAACAGGTTACTGACAGTGAAAACCAGAGGACAGAATTCAAATAATTTTAAATTATTGGCTTTGATCTCAGAAATAATTCTGCAATAAAAACTTTCTACCATGTATCAGAATTGGAATTATTTCTAATTATAATAACAAAAAACTGGGCCATACATTTAATAAAAGACACCTGAGTGCTGCAATCTTTGGAATTTCAGTTTGAATCCATTATCAAAATGCAATGGTTTATGAATGAACAATGCTAAGCCACTTTGGTTTATAAAAGTAACATGAATTATTTCATCTTATTTGCTTTATTTAAATCTTCATAAGCTTGGTTGGAAGTTGTATTTTAATGGTTTAATAATACATTCCCCTCCTGTTCCTTATGAACAATGAAGTGAGACCATGCATATATAAAATTTCTCAGCAGTCCCTAGATCTAAGAGAATTGTAATAAAGTTGAGTCTTGATCAAACATATTTTCTCTTTGCATTTTATTTTTTCTCTTTCTCTCTTCCTCTCTTTACTTTGATCTTTCTTTATAATTTTAGCTATATATATATATGCTTTTTTTCACTTTTCATTGTATTATTTCCATCTGTTTTTTAGACTTGTTCTTTGGCTGAGTAATAGATGCTACACTTAAGTAATGTACATTAAGTATGTTAATTCTTGCATACTTGTAAAATGTGAATATTTTATCTTAATAAGCAGAATATAAAAGCAAGAAGATATATGTATCGTTTTGATTTGAATATTTGTAAAACTAAATATATGCATCAATAATCAAATACATAGGGACTAAGTGGTCTCTATAAGACTACAAGACAGACTACTAAAAACAAAAACATAAATAGTTGGCCTTTAAAACATAAACAAACATGTATATTTAGAGATTTTAAATCATTTTCCTCAGTAAGCTTAGGTGTTTCATTAGATAAAACTGATTTTCATATATAAAGTGAATATAACTGAAATAATGAAAATAAAAATATAAAATACGTGCATGTGCGCTGTATACAAATGGAATAAGGACATTTCCCAGAATCCTAAATTTTTTGAATAAAATATTTACAAGTGTGAGTTCAAAATTATTTCTCCAAAATAAATTAATTAAAAGGGCATCGATATTTGAATACCATTAAGTGTATTTATTTTGGTTTAATTTCCAAAATTATATAATATATTCCAACAAAAACCACATACCTTGATCAAAGGAGAATATAAAAATTATGACTGTTAATGTTAATAACATAGTTAAAAACAAAGCATCATAACTCTTAGTATGTTTGCCACCAGGGAACAAAAAGCTAAAAAGATATGTTTGTATGAATGCATTTAACATTTCTGTCATTGTTGCAATACAAAACATAATTCAGGTAGCTGTGATATTATACCTAAACCTATTTTGCCCCTCCAAATGATCGAAGCAGTCATTCCTTAGTCAGCAAAAACTTCAAAGAGAAATTATTTTTCTATCTGTTTTTGTGTCTCTGAGAGAAACCACAGATATTTGACCATCTCCTCAGATTATTTCTCTGAAGTAAATTAAATAAATTACAAATATACAATGTCCTTTTTAAGTCAGATTAATAATTATTTAGAAAATAAAACATAATCTACAAATGAAGTGAAAATTATTAACGAAGCTACATTTGCTCGAATTCTAGAATTACACCGACATGGATTTTGTAATGGAAATTTCCTAGAAGGAGGTGGTTTATTTTTTTTTAACACTTGTATCTTATTTACCTGCATTTCAAACTAATTGAACCATTCTTGCCCTTGCAGAAATAAATTCTCCTTGCAGAAATAAATAAATAAACAAAAAATATTTCTGCAAGGAGAAGAATGGTTCAATTAGTTTGAAATGCAGGTAAATTATGGAGATTTTAAGACTTGTGGGATAATCCTAGAAATGGTTATCTCTTCTGCACTAGATTACCGGCCTAATAGACTAATCATTTGTTATTTAAAGTGAATTCATCAGGCATCAAGTTAGAATTATTTGAATTCCTTGCATTTGATTTATATTTTCATATCACATTGTCTCTTTGTGGAATTATACAGAATTAGAAATGGTATATCTTGATATTCACTGTGTATAGTCTATAAGGATTAATCTGGCCTTGTGAATCAGGTCTTTTACATCTTTATCACTTTAAATAACATAGGTAAAATTATACACATTGTCTAGGTTTGAACTCGCTATTCAAAATGTGTCTGGCCATCACTGGCATTGTTTTTATCTAAGAGCAGATTCTCAGATTTCCCCTGATTTTCAGAACCTGCATTTTAAGGAGATCTCCCTGTGATTTGCAAGCACATTAGTTTTGAGAAGAACTGGTCTAGAAAATTACAGAGCAAACTGATAAAGGGTGTGTAGTAGAACTGCCCAACTAAACACTGCCTGTTTGATGTTAAGAGTCATGATTTTGAAGTGAATCCAGTAATATTTTCTAGCCAAGTTCAGCCAACATCCTAACTATTAGCTGGTCTTGGGACGTATTTTAGACTACTCAAACCCTAGGTTCAAAACTGAAATTTTGCTAGGCCTCTGGAATTAATCTCCCCACTTGTCTTACCATCCTGGTAAATGGAGCCACAAATCACTTTGCTGCTCAAGTAAGACATGGAGGATCAGGCTTGATTCCTTTCAGCCATTCCCAAACAAGGTCCAATCCATCAGTGAATCATCTGGACTCTACCATCAAAACCTAACCCAAATCTGTTCACCTTTTCCTTCTTCTCAGCTGCTATCCTAATCAAAACTCCATCATCTACTGCTGGATGATTTTAACAGCCTCCTCAATTCTCTCTTTCCACTTTTGAAGTCATTTGGTGACTTAACTGCATTCTAACAATGATAAATCTGACCAGAGCAACCGAAATTTTTATAAGACTTAAAAATCGTCTAAGCTAAAGCATAATTACTGGAATTTAGGGTTTTGATTTCTACCTCTATCTGGGAAGGACATACAATCACTAACAATTTCTGAGTGCCACAAAGCCACATTCTGGGTTAAGCACTCCAAATCCATTATCTCCACTTTTCAGAACATTTCATAATAGTTACATAATCTTCATTTCCATTTATTCACAATCTCCAAGGCCATAGCAGTTAGAACTATGACCAAGAAATAATATGATAAACAACTTTCAATTAGAATAAGTCCAAAAGCACAGACTTATATGAGAGGTACCGCCTCGAATGTCACTTGAAATAGTCACGCACAGTAAAGGTAGCTACTGTCGGAGACATTGTGGGGAAGATTCAAGCATTAGCTAGGTTTTTGGCCCAGATGATGACCTAAGATCATTGAATCACTGAATTTCCATGATTCTATGATTCACTGAGTTGGACTACTCTGCTAGACTACTAGTCTAGAAATTTACTGATTCTCTATGGAGAGCAATATGAACATATTCTAGGGTGGGAATGGAGAAAGGAGTTTACACCAGATTGGTCACTGGCCATCAAATGACTGAGGACATGCAGAAGTGTCTGAAATGTCAAAAGTAGCTGTCAAATGAGCCTTGTTTCTATGGTTCTTAATGGCTTGTCAATGAATTTGGAGCTGGAATGAAAATGAAAGAGATTTTCAACTAATATATTCATTACACAAATTAAAGAATTTGTCAAATTTCACACAGCCAATTAGTGGCAGTCAGAAATAGAAACTACATTTCTGGTAATTAGCTCTAGTAACAATTCCGTTATAGTACAGCAGCCTACATTGGGATATTTCATCTATTTTTATCCTTTGCTCCTTTAACTTTCTGAAAGTATTTTGCAGGACTTTGCAGTAAAATCTATTGCTTTTTTTCCAATTCCTAGGCTTTAGCCATACTTAAATAATTTAACTTCCCCAAGCTGCCATGCTTACTCAAGACTGTGCCTTTGAACACACTCTTTCCTTCGCCTACATTACAGTTTACCCTTCTCATTCTAACTCACACCTAACTTTTTAGTACAGATACATTTCCACTTCTGAGAAATCTTTCTTTCATTGCCGCTTTTAGGGGTGCTGTTCTTTATTGCAGAACTTGCTATACTGAGTCAATGTAGTCTGTATAATTTTCAGTTACTCTGCTCACTGATAGTAGGAACTCTGAATCTTTCATTATTGTCATCTCTGACATCTAGTCTACAGCTTCAAAACCATTTGTTTCATAAATTATCAAATGATAAATTCATCCTTTTACCAACTTGAGTTTTTGGTTTGTTCTCAGGACTTCTTGACTTGTTGATTCTTAATATGTTAGGAATATTCAAAAAAATTCTTGAGACTATACAAAAGAGGAGTTTATGTACCTTACTACCTAGTTCACAGTTCAGCAAATAATTTCTGGATAGATTTTTAGCTATTCAATATACAATAGTGAAATTCAAAGGCTATCACAGAAATACATTTAAAAGACCAGAAAGAATCATCACTAAGGGTAGAAGACACTCGCTTGAGAGTTTTTGGATTTACTCTGATTTTGCTTTATCCTAATTCCTTTGGCTCACCAATGGAATCATGAAACTGCACTCTTTCTTATTATTCTTTAATTGCTTCATGGTTATAATTCTTCTCTTATCAAAACTGATATTTCTGCAGAGGACAGGATCATGCCTTAGGAGGCATATTCTTATGTCGCCTAAATTTAATTAATGATGACTAGTTTAATTCTTAAGATTCCACTTATAACTTTCTTAAATATTGTGAATACTTAAAAAATTAATACTTTAGATACCTAAATCCTCAGATCAGTAGACCAATTTCCATTAATACACATTTTCAGTAGGAACATTCTGTTCCTTGAACATTCATTTAAAGTTCTAAAATGTATTATGTCAGGAGTCTAGTAAATTATGACAGATTAATCACAGATCTAAACCTCTCCAGAATTCCTAAATGAAAGAAAACAATTTAAAAATATATTTTAAAAATGAGGACAAAGAAAAGCAAAAGTAACAACATGATAATATAATTTAGGAGATGAGAGCCCCATGGACCAATTGTAAAAATGGAATAGAAGAAAAAAGTTAGAGAGTAAACCGAAAGAGTGAAAAAACAACAAGAAAGCAATCAGTTTAAATGGAAGAAATGTATAATGCTCAGAAGGACCTCAGAAATTCATCATTCAGATGTTGGTGCTATCAACAATGGGGATATCAAAAGGGTCTATAAGAGACACTTAGGAATGACCCCAGTGAGCTCTTCCTCTGTCCTGCAAAGTCAAATAACTGTGTTTTCCCAACTCTCACTGAGATTAGAAGTTTTCTCTGGAAAAGTTGAACCAAAATGATTCTGGACTCAGAAAAATTCCACATAGCTGAAGAAAGGAGTAAATATCATATTGTAATTCTAGGTAATAAGTAAAGTTTTCATATTAACGCGAGTCCCTCTGCTACTTCCTCAGTACCAATACACAGTGTTTCCAAATAGGATATTTTGTTCCTCATTTGTAAACTATGAATCATTTTAAAAATAGAGAATCCAGGATCACCGGAAGATTTTAATTTAAAAATATAGAAACCAAAACTGCATAATAAAAATAAAGAAATCAAAGAAAATATTTGATAGACTAGAAGATAATTTTAAGAAAATAAAAACTGTAACTATCATCACAAGGATATGACCAGATAATTCATCCATGATAAAGTGAACTGGATGCTATGGAAATATTAAAAAGTGCTATGGAAGTTGAGAAAAAATTTTTAAATGTTGGATGAAAAAATTGAAGATGTATTCTACAAAGCAGAATTTTTTAAAAGTAATGGGAAATAAGAAATTCAAGATAAGAATATATGATGAACTCTGACAGTACTATGTCCAAATAGGGGAAATTACTCCAGAAAAGGAAAAAAAAAATAGAAGAGGAAATTATTCAAAAAATTAAAAATATCAAAATTCTAAGAATTGCAGAATAGAACTTTCTAGATAGCAGAGTCTCTAGATCAAAAAGGCATGTAACAATGTATGTCATACATATTTATCACAATGGCATCAGACTTTCAAAAGCATTACTGGAAAGCAGAACTATTTAAAAAGGATTAAAATATACTTTTTAACCTAGAATTTGATATCTAGCCACTCTTATCACACAGCCACTTTTAGCTAGACACTTTCAAAAACTCTACCTTATAAGCATCCTTTCACAGGAAGTTACTAAAGAATATGCTTCACCAAAACAAGTGAATAAAGTAAGAAAGAGAATATCATGAAGTAAGAGATCCTAAGCAGTAAAATAAGAGAGAAACAATTCCCAGGATGATAATAAAAACACAATATCAGGATCACAGCTTCGTAGCAGACCAAGATGACGAGTCCAGATAGGAACAGGGGTATATGGTACACCGGGCAGCGTGTCTCTGAGAGACAAAAAGGAACTGAAGAACGATCCGTGTGACGGATTATATGGAGAGGAATTGTATAGTTCTACTGGACTTTAGAAAACGAATATTTTTCTTTTGATAAACAGTCATTGAACTTTCAAATTGGTTCAGGTGCTTTCTAGGTACTTTAGGATACTTTGCCCACCAAGATTATGTGATCATGTTAAGAAAAAAAAGTTAGACAATTTTAAACTCTGGATAAACAAAATGAAAATCTGTCCAACTATAATATAGTACAGTAGATTACACATCGCAGCTAAGAATAATTTTTACATGACCTTAATAAAATCTATTAACTGGATTCTGATTAGGCAAACATTATGCTAAAATTTTTTAACTTTTTTTTTTGGTGTTGGGACCGGGGGGTGGGCTGAGGAAGAAGGTAGAAGATAAGAGAACTAAATCCTTACCTTTCATACTAGAAAGTCAATAGTAAGTAATTTTTTCTTTTAAGTAAAAGCAACATAAGCAACCTGTCATTCAATCTCTGACTTCCAACTCATATCAGAACCCTGTCCTAATGAGATTGAGCCAGCCCTCCCTCTGAATTCCTCTCTGCCAAGCCCTATAGGCTGGGTTACCAAGTTAGCATATCAAATGAAATGTGTTTGCCTTCCCCCAATTAAATGACATCTAAAACCAGATTCCAGATCTTACATCATAGAAGTGTTACAAATATTGCAATCTGATGACTATGAAAGGAAATATTGTAAATATTGAGAAGGGTTGGAGTGGTGCAAATAAGAATAATGCAAAATAGTACTGGGAATTCTCCTGTGCCATATAATTTGATTGTGAAGATTTTATTTTTAAATATGAATTATCTTAAAAATATGTAACTGTTTCCCACCTTTAGAATAGGTGGCGAATCCAGGTTCAATAATACAAATAGTTGCAAACAGCAAATTCAAAACTTCCAGGAGTTTATCAGGCATTTATTTTTCTGAAAATTTACTGAGATTCCCAGTAAATTTGGGAGTTTAGACTATCAAGCAATATCCTTCTTCAGACTAGTTACAAATAGCACTCCTGATAGGCTTTATATGACTTGATTAGAATGTATGTGGCTTTTTAAAAAATAATTATTCAGTAATTTAATCTAACTCACAACATGTAAATTGTTTAAATTATGGACCTTAGGATAAGGCTGAGTGGTATTAAGGATAGGGGCATGCTTTGGAAGCACTAAGTATAATTTGGATATAAATCTAGAATTACAGTCAATTATTATTCATCAATAAATGGTATTACTTCCAGAAAGATGGATAATACAGAATGAAAAAATATATTTTCCTATCCATGGCTTTCTTCAATTAGCGTAATTTATTCCACATTTTTTTCTCCCTTATGTCGTACATGGTGAGTTTTGAAATTTTTCTATAGACATAGGTTACATTACAGCATTTATTCATGGGAAAATGAGATCAAAAACATTTTTAATATTATTAAAATAAATCATTGGCTTCTTTTCTACATTGTGACTAGCAAAGTACTCAACAATTAATAACTCAATAAATTTTAATTTTATTTATGTAATATAATTATAGTTGTTGCTCTTAATCCTATGATAAATAAAAAATTTTGTCCCAAATTTATTTTAAGAAACTTCTTTGAGGAAAAATATTGCATTTTCTCAAAATTTTGAAAGTCAAATATTAAAAAATTCAATTATTTATATATATATATATATATAACTTTTTATTGCCATCACCATTATATTCTCATTTTAAATCTCACCCTGCTCATGATCTCCTAATTGATAATTTGAAAACTAAGGGCTTCTTAGATTAAGCAAAATAACGTAGACATACTATTTTTTCTCCATTAAGAGAAAAAAAGACAAGTTTGGAATTAAGTGTGTTTTTATAAAACAGTGAAATAAAAACAGCTTACTTTTCCATGTCCAAGGAAGTGATCTTTAATTGAAATCCTGTTTGTCAACCTTCAGTATATTTCTTCAAGGTGGTGTATATTATTATAATAGCTTAGTAATAATTACGACTCTGCAGAGGATGCATCCTTTGGGTATTAATTTAACTTTTCCATAAGCAACAATAAAGTCCATATTCACCTCAGAGCAGTTTTTATATTAAGTTCCTCCTCACAGAAGCATATTTCAAACAACCATAGTAAAATTACTATAAACATAATTTTTGTATTTATTGAAAATCTTCAGTATATAATATATCTGTGATTAAACTCACCTTTTATTACTCCCTTCCAATATAGAAAGGAAGCCATTTGAATTGCATGTGCTAATCTCTTAAACTACAAAGCCTGTATATAAATGTATGATTTTGATGCATTTCGTATTTCCACACACCCAATGATCATCCAGGGATCAAATCTGGCAGCTACCAATTTCTCATTAAACATAGTGTCAATAGATGATTATTTATATAGGCTGTTACAATTCAAAAATGATTGAGCTAATTAAACACAACTGTGAAATTAAGCAGAAATTTATAATCAACATTGTTTCATGGCTTTGGAAAGAACATTAACAAAGATATATTTGAATAACTCAGACCAGAGCTAAAATCATTACCCCAGGCATTTAGCATTACTTACTGCAATATAGCTTTTATTTTTATTTATGCTTGACTTCCTACAAAATGCTACTTTACACAGGCATGCATTATACTGCTTGTAAATACAGACAATTTTTTAGTTAATGGAATAGTATGAATCATAAGTAAACCCCTTTATCAAAAATGTTTAATATTTATATTTTGCTATAAAAAATTCTATTTATGTATTCATTTCTTAAAACACTTCAAATAATTTATCAGGGTAAAAATACAAGTATTATCAGCAAAGCTAAATCAAAAAGCAAAAAAAAAGAAAGGAAAACCTTGTAATAGCAATGTTACCTATGTACGTGGATGGCTTGAATTTCCACTGATCATGGGCCTGGATTTCTGTCACAGCTTATCAAATTTCTGCTGTTGCAGGTAATTCAAAAAGTAGGGAAAACTATATTTCCTGGAGTGTGCTTCAGCAAATATGATACAATTATTACTGATTATTTGAGTCCATGATACCTGACTCCGCTGAGAATTAATTTACCTGATCACAGATTGGTGCAGTATAATTTCTAGTGTTTTCATCCTTTGAGAGCTGCCACTATAATTATTGCATGTAATGAGTCCCACAGATTCTGTCCGTACAGGATTGCATGCATTTTTTAGTTGTGTCAAAATGATTCAGTTCATACCAATTTTTTACTAATCAAAAAGATTTCATGTATCTCCACTTGTTATTTTGAAGCGTTATCTCAATAGCTCTTACACATCTCCAAAGAACAAATGAAAATAATTAAAATATAGTAAGAACTCATGACTGTGAACAAGTCTGGCAGACATAAAAATCATTGTATGTATTTTCATGATGTAAGCTATAACAATTTGACTATTTCATTGAAGATAATAATTTGATATCATCTATGAAATAATAAGCCAAACTAAAGTATTGTTTTCATTTGTTCGTTTGGTCGGCTGGTGGTTGCTTTGTCATATATGGAAGTGAATTTTTAGAAAAAAGATGTTGACAGAAATTCTACAGTTTTTAAAATCATGTATAAAAAATGTTTATAACCAAACAACTTTAAATTGTTATCCAAAATCTGTGCCTAATTTTCTTAAAAATATTTTAAGGAAAGAGATTCAACAAGTCAAAGAACCAGGCAGAATGCAAGGAATACAAGGTCAAAGCTCTAAATATTGCAACAGACTGTTGGTCAAAGCCATACTTAGCTCCAACTAAAACAACTAGGGGAGTAAGAACTAATTTTAAAGCCCTTCAGAAAAAAAGTACGTATGTATATGTATGTGTATGTGTGTTTATGTGCATATCTATATATACGTATTTTTTTAACTTGGGCAGGCACCAGGAATCGAACCCGGGTGCTCTGGCATGGCAGGCAAGCATTCTTGCCTGCTGAGCCACCGTGGCCCACCCTATATTTTTATATAGATAGACAAATAAGGGCTCTCCCTACCCCAGTTCGCAGTGCCCAGTCAGTCCCTTGTTGAACTCCTGACACACACAAAAAAAACAAGAAGTGAATTTTATTAAGAAGAAAAACAGAAAGAAACAAAATGAGCAGACCATCTGGTGAAAGTTAAATTCTCTGTGTGAAAAAAATATATATCCTTAGTTTATTTTTTTGTTGAACAGTTGATAAAACCCAGGCTCAGGGATTCAAATAAATTGTATAATGTAACATACATAAGGGTAGATGTAGTATATAACGTAACACTGTATGAGGCTAGGCTAGAGTATGAATCCAGGTATATTTTTCAACAAACCCTTTACTTTTCCCTGCAATATGTTAGTGCTTCTTTTTTAAAATAACTTTCTAGTTTGAAATCATTTCAAACTTGCAAAGCAATTGTACAATTAATACAAACCCTATACAGAGAATTCCAAAATACTCCTACCCGGCCCAGATACCCAGATCGTTCAATTTTAACATTTCCCATCTTTGCCACATCCTTTCCTCTGCTCTCTCTCCCCCTTCCTTTCCATCCTTCCTTCCATCTGTCCATCTATCTATCTACCATCTATTTATTTTCTGAACATTTAAGAGGTTACACATAGGGAGGCCTTAAATGAATACATATATTCTGCACACGCTTTTTGTCTTGTGCAGAATATATAGTCCTAGGATTTCCCTGTTTAGATGTCTCTAAAAAGGTTCCTTCTCCCTCAGGAGGCAGCTTCCTCACAGTTCTACATACTGCACTGTATGTCTTACAGCTAGCAATCCCTCGCCCCAGGCTTCTACTTGACTGCTCTGTTATAGGAGAGCTCTGTGAACTGTGTTCTACACACAGGGCTAGTTATGGGAAAATGAGTCCCTGAGACTTGCACAGCCAGACTGGCCAGACGCACACACTCCCAGTATGTGCAGGAGGGTCACTGTGCTCCCTCCAGTACCAGGACCAGGGGTCTTCATTGGGAGTGCTGGCCAGCTATGCGCTGAGCCAGTGAAAAATGAAGGAGGAACTAGCCCTAGCAACTGAAGATGTCTCTGCTTTTAAATAGCTTTTTTTTTTGACTTGGTGCTTGTTCTGTTACTGCAATTCTTTGGTCTTTTTTTTTTTTTTTTTTTTTTTAGCTTTGAGAAATATTTTTCTGCCAGCTCTTGCTGGTTATAATACACTTCTGTGGGGTATGGAGCCCTGAAGTGCTTCACTTTGCCATCTTGACCAGGGATGGTCCTGTGCTATTACTTTTTAAAAGTCCAGTTATTATAGTACAATCATAGGCTGATAAAGTGAGGATTACTGCTCTGTATAAATATTTGTTTTTTTTTTTTTTTTGAGAATATAGGAATGTGATAAACCCTTAGGGATTATTCAGCCTGTAAAACAGATTAGTTCTCAGCTTCATTTCTAAAGTACCTGCATGGAAATCACGTCTCTGATTAGCAAACTCAAAGCTCCACTGTCTGTGCCGAGGTGACCACGTGTAAAAGAAAAGAGCATTATGTTAAGAGCAGTACTATTTTCCACAAGGTAATGTATGCATATGCATTGTGTTATTCTCTAGGGTGCCACTATCACATACGACTATTTTAATTCAGAGGGTAGAAAAACTAAACACAGGAAAAGGAAGACAGGATTAGTCTGGGGGGTTTAAGGGGTGGGGATGGGGAAGAACCAGGGACTACTTCTCAGAATAAATCATTACTATTTACATTACTATTTACAGGCTGCAGAAGTGGAGCAGGGGAATTGCAACACTCTGGGCAAGCTTATGTGAGAGTAGCACTCATGATGAGAAATCTGAACTATACTTCTGCAGCCACAGTTTTTTTTATTTCCTTGCAAAAAGTTTTGGGTCCTGGTTCCTAAAACTGATAGACAAATTTGGGATGGTGTCAGTATTCCAAAATTCAAATTCTATGCTTTTTATGCTGTGCCATTTATTTTATTTCATTATTTTTTAGAGAAGTTGTGGTTTATAGAACAATCATGCATAAAATATAAAAGTCATATCCCACCCTAATATTAACACCTTGCATTGGTGTGGGACATGTGTAACAATTAATTAAAGCACATCTTTATAGTTGTACTTTTAACTATAGTCCATCATTTACAATAGGATTCACTTTTTTGTTGTGCAGTTTCATGGAATTCATGGAATTTTCTTTTTTTTTTTTTTTTTACATGGGCAGGGACGGGGAATCGAACCCAGGTCTCTTGCATGGCAGGCGAGAACTCTACCTGCTGAGCCACCGTGGCCCACCCAGTTCCATGGAATTTTTTTAAATATTTACTCTAGTATCCTACATACAATCCAACATTTCCCCTTTTAACCACATTCAAATATATAATTCTGTACAACTAATTACATTCGCAATATTGTGCGACCATCACCACCATCCATTACCAAAACTTTTCCATCATTCCAAATAGAAACTCTGTTAAACTCTATGTTATTTGAGGGATGTGTATTTTCATTCTAAATGTAGAATATGCATTTACAAAATCTTGGTGGTTAGGAATTTCATTGTATTATTGAATAAACAGAGAAAGGCACAGTTAATTAGTCAATTAATCAGATTTTTCCTGCCCACAGGAAATGATTTTTAAGGCTTTGTTTACCTAAAAATGATTCCTCCAAATGCCACTCCAGACAGGCACAATATGAAACTCCAATTAAAGAAGAGTCATCGAACACATGTCATGATCTCCTGTCCCACTATAACAAGACTCAACAAAAATGAAAATAAGGGAATTTTTAAAAATTATGCATAATCCAATAGGTAGAGAGGGCACAAGACATTTCTGGAAAAAACGGAAAACCAAAAGTAGATGAAAAATCTCCCAACTAACAGGTAGATATGCGACCATTTCATAACCTCAAAGAGGAGGACAAAGACAAGAAAGAAGGGACTTAGCCTTCACAGAGCATTGTACAGTGCTGTACAAGGTTCAAGGATGATTTCACCCCAAAGTTCTCTAACTAGACAATCAATCAATGGAATGGTAGAAGAAAGATATTTTTAGAAAGATGAGTATTCAGAAAAACCCTTAATATTCCAATAAACCATTTTGCTAGAAATAATTTGAGACTATGAGCAAAACAGGAAAGAAAAACAAAGAGGAAGTAAATGGGGATTACAGAACAGCAGATCCAATTTAGGAAGTTAAGGTAAGTATCAGGAAGACAGCAGAGCGGCTCTCAGAAGTGTAGGCATTTAGAGTAAACAGCTTCTCCTAGAGCAAGCAGAGATGGGTCTGGGATGGAAGGTCACGGAAAATGTTGCCTTATGTGATAAAATGCCTCTCCCATAGAAGAAATATGTTCCACTGGAAGAAACTCTTTTTTTTTTTCAGAAAATTTTGACACTGTTCAGTAGTCAGCAAGACGTATTTGTTCCAGAATGGTTTCTTATGTTTTTGTTTGTTTGGATTTGTCATGCAGGTTATTCTTATTTATTTTAAATAAAAAAATTCAGACTACATTTGGAATTCTGAATTTTACTGATTAGATAAGTTTATTTCAAGATAAATAATTTTTTTTTTTTAAAAAAGGTAATTCTTTGAAATTTGGGCTGAAACTAATGTCATAGGATGAACACATTTAATAGGATGTAAATTCACTGAACTGTCGGATCAATATTTTCCAGAACGTCAATCAAGCTGAGAAAGTACAACCATTCAGCAGACTGAGCTAAAAATGCCTCAGAAGTAAAAGTTGCAAGCAACTGTAGGCTTAATATTTAGAAGCAAAACAGGTTCAGAAGTGAATACCTCTGTGGCAGTTTTTATGCAGCTGTATTTATGCTGTTGCCCAGCTTTCTTCAGACCTTCCTGCAGGCCATTTACCTTACTAGAGGGGTTAGAGCACTGCATTTAACACTGTAGAGAAACTTTTCAGTTATATGCTCAGTTCTGGCTCTTAAACCTCTTCCATTTCACAACCATCACACATGTTGCACAATGATGCTGACATACCTTTTGTCACAGCCAGAAGCTAGTCATGATTTTCTGCCAAAATTGCAATGCAAAAAAGGGAAAATTACCCTCTTCTCTATATAGTTACATTTCCTTTGAGAGTTCATTTAATCATTGTGCTATAGGGAGGAGGTATGTCAATAAAACGTTCAATCACACGAACCTCATAGCTATTTGGAGAGAAAAAGGGAATAAGTGATCTTAAATCTTAATGTTTTCTCTAGTCCCCCATGTAACACATGTCAAGCAGAGAGTGAGACACTGTATTAACGTGCTGTATTGATCTAATCTGGAGCTGATTTTCTATCTCTATACTACTAGAGATTTAAATATTGTACTAGGAATCTAGCACAACTGTTACTTCACCAGACCTTTGATTTTTGATGCTCTTTGTTTCAAGAATCCGAGAGGATCACCTTTACACAAATAGTTACGCATTTTTTTCTACAGTTCATGAAAGTCAATCTACCACATGAAGTTTATTTGTATCAAGAGAAAGAATTGTAATAAACCTTCTGAAATTAAGTTCAGTGCCCATTTATAGAATTACAGATTTATTTTTATTAGATTATAATCTGCTCACATCATGACTCTAAACCTACAACTATAGTCAATATTGTCTTTATAAAGATATCTTTGAAGTTTTTCTGTTTTAAATGCATCTCCCTACATATACGTCTTTCTATATCTACACACACACACACACACACACACACACACACACACACACACACAGAGGCAGATCTGTGCTATGTACATCATAGGGAATTTCGTGCATAATATTTTTAGCTGTTGTTTTTTTGTCTTTGAGGGGTGCATTGGCGGGAATGGAACCCGCGCCTTCTACATGGCAGGCGAGAATTCTACCACTGAACTACCCTTGCCCCTGAGATCTTTCAATTTTCATCACCAGGGTTTTTTGGATGATAAATTTTCCCTCTACTTAATTATATGATGTTGGAGAAGCCATAAAATATCGCCAACATGGCTGCCGTGGCTGATGCAAGGCAACACAAAATGGCTGACCTGAAATCTGCCCTCCACCCTAGCAACAACGGTGACCAATCCCAGAAATCTGCCCTCCACCCTAGCAACAACGGTGACCAATCCCAGAAATCTGCCCTCCGCCTTAGCAACAACAGTGACCAATCCCAGCCCGACACGCGCCCCTGCATGCTCCCAGCCTATATAAGCCTGTACACTTCGACCGTAAAGCCGACGCCTTCCACTCACTGCTGAGGGTTGTTTCCTGAGTCGTGTGCTGTGTGTCTGTGTGACTGACTCAGTACGGCCACTTAACCCCCAGCCATCAGTTACCCAGCCATCAGCTACCCAACAATATGATACAAATTTTGAAATATGGGGGAAATGTTTTTTTAGGAATATATCTCCTCCATAAAATGGATTACACCTACAATTTCTTCCTCAGAGACAAACCAGTTAAGTTAATATTTTGCTGTTAGTTGGTACATAAAGCAATTTGAACTTTCATGAACCCCAAAGGATTTTCTCTAGAACAGCACTGAAAGACCCCAGATAAATAGCAAGATGATTAAGTTGGGAGGCAGGGCCTCCCCAACGTGTCTGTGAACCTCAGTATCCTTGCCCGCAAAACTAGAAGAATATTTTAGGTGGGAATTATTTTTATTGTAAGTGTACAAAAGAAGTGAAAAAAAAAAAGGTTTCCCTGCACTAAATAAGCACTACAGAGATATTTATATAGATATTAGCAAGAAGGGAAAGCTAATATCTATATAGTGTTTACCTTCTTTCTTTCCTTCCTTCCTCCCTTCCTTTCTTTCTTCTGTTCACTTTCTCTGTCCTTCTGCTTTTCTTTCTTTCTTGTCTTTTTTATTTTGGATGGTGGTGGCACTAGGGGGTTTCTGGAGATGTCCTGAATCTCATAAATCTCAAACTCTTGAGAGTATTGTCAAAAGACTCTTTCAGATTTGAGACTACTATATAAAAATAGTTATGGACAATAAAGAAAAGCCAGATATTTTAATGCCCAGATTCAATAACATTTACTCTATTAAATTATTCCTTTTTTCTTAATTTACCAGAATGTTTACAAATTACTGAAACTGTTTTTGAGCTGCATGGTTTACTGTTTTTTTAAATACATATATAAATATACTACACAGTAAAAACAAATTAAATTAGCAAAATATTTAACTCCAAATTTTAAATGATAAAATATAAAAGCTGAGACTAATTTGCCATTTCCTTGGCCTCCTTTTTCTATATCACTTAGAATGCTACTAGAATGATCTTCTAAAAGGCCACCTGATTTTACTTGCATGTTAGTATTTTTCTTAAGCTTTGATGGCAAAGAATACAAAAATACAAAAAAAAGTAGATTTATTTTATGTTTTGAACTCTTAGCCACTGTCTAATTTTCTATGACCTATATTTTAAAGGACCTTAATGTCTCCATGGTAAAAATAAATTAATTTCAAAGTAATTTGAACTTATATTTTCTATAATACCATGAGCCTACTAGGTACTGAACAAATGTTATTTGAATTATATTATTAATTGAATGACTTGAATAAACTCTGAGCTCCAGCACATTTTTTGGATAATTGACTGAACCATTTTTTCAAATCCCCAAACCACTGGTCAAGGGAATAAGAAAATAAATATATGGACAATAATGAAAAAGGTATTTATCTTAAACCAACATAAAAATTCCCTAAGAATATATTTTAGAATATATATATGAATGAATGAAATTATTTCAACTTATTGTGGTATTTCTAAATTTTAAATGACATGTCTGAACATAGGAGGTGACTTGTGTTCATTTCCTACTATGGCTTTAAAAAATCACCACAAATGTCATGACTTAAATAATAGAAATGTACTATTTTCCAGTTCTATAGGTTATTTAGTCTAACATGGGTCTCGCTGGGCTAAAATGAAGGTGAGACTTTAGTGGAGAATTCTATCTTTTCCCTTTCTAACTTTTAGAAACCACCTACATTTCTTGTCTCTTAGCACCCCTCTTCCATTTTCAAGGTCAGTTATCTTATATTCTTTGTACCTTTCTTTTATAGTCATATCTTCACCTACTGGCTCTACACTTCTCTCTTCCTTTTCCACTTTTAAGAATCCTCCTGATTACGGTGGGCACACCTAGATGATCTAGGATGTTCTCTCCCATATTTACATCAGCTGATTGACAGCCTTAATTCCATCTGCAACTTTAATTCTCTTTTGCCATGTAGCCTAACAATAGTGACAGGTTCTCAGGAAGAGGACATGGACATCTTTGGGGGCTATTATTCTGCCTACCACTGTAAGCCACTAAAGTCAAATTTATATTTTGTTTTTGCCCAGAAATCCTATACCCTCCTCCCCCCAAGCTAACCCAAGGACATAATGCAGGGATTGGGAAGCTGAAGCAGGTAAGAAAGACAAGCCATTCCTGGGTATGTTATCCTGCTGATCACCACTTTAGGCTTGGGAACTTCAAAGAGATCACGTGGAATGCATATTTGAAGTGTTTGTCCAATGGATGGATGAGGAGAGTTTTCATGCACCAACTCCTATTCCCCAGAGTGTTCATTATTTTGTGCTTCCAAGTACCTTTTACATCATAATGGCTAAGCAGATTCCTTCAAACATCCCATTCCTTGGGGGCAGAGAAGCACAGGGGCAGGAAGTGAAAGTACACAGTACAGGTACACAGTAGCTGGTGCAAGCGGTTGGTACAGAGATAGTTCAGGGAAATACAGACCTACATCCCTCTGTCATTCTTTATAATGCTTAGGAACAAGAATGAAATGTCCTATGTGGCAATATATGTTGGAAAAGGGACAAGAATAATAAATAAGGAGCATGTGTCAATGGGAAGGTACATGATAGGAAATATCCAAGAAGGCTTTGTGACTAAATTGATATCCGAATCATGACAGTCTTTTTACTTATAGAAAGTCTAATTCATTCTAAGGACTATGGTTTGGCAGCTACAATGCTCAAAGTCAGAGAGTTAAGGCAATATGGTTTTAGTGATGAGTTGAGCCAGGACAGAACCTTGGCATGGCTAGCTGGAGTTACAGGGAAGAGCATTCAGCCCTCTAAGAAAGAGTCTAGCAAAGTATAAACAAAGCAGAATGAACTTTAAAGCAAAAATCTCAGCATCACTCATCATGTCTTTTTCTCCTGGAAATATTAGTGGCAAACATTTTTCAAGTATAAAAATGTAATCAGGCTTTTAAAACCTAAGGAGAAGTCAAGGAGTATCACGGAAATGGAAAAACCTGAAATCCTATTTGAGATCAGAAAGTGTTGGTTCTTTTCTCCCATTCCATTACTGATGCCCCAAAGATGTGAATTCAAAAATTGTAGTGCTTATTGTTGAGCTTCTATTCAAGACAACATGCTTTCCATTGTTCCATATATTAGTTCAGCATAAGTGCATACTATCGTACAAACATAGACGCAACATTCCTTACGAAGAAAACCAACTACAAAAACTGTTGTAAAATCACAGAAAACCAAATAAGCAATATGAACCTCCGTTTCTTATACCAAGGATTTAAC
This sequence comes from Tamandua tetradactyla, assembly GCF_023851605.1. NCBI lineage: Eukaryota > Metazoa > Chordata > Mammalia > Pilosa > Myrmecophagidae > Tamandua > Tamandua tetradactyla. The sequence continues at coordinate 43,670,001 of NC_135334.1, forward strand.
TGCAAAGGGAAGTACATACAGAGGTAATAATTTCTAGTTCATTTTACAAATGGTAATTACATTTTCAGACTTCCTCCACACATATCTAGCCCAAAGTGGAAGCAAATCAGTGTTCCTAATGAATTAAAAAAAGGAAAAAAGTGCAAAGCATCCTAACTTGAAATTTGATCTATCTATTATCTTCATCTCTCTCTTTCTACCTGCTTATCTGCCTATCTACCTATCTGTTCACCTATCTACATGATAGCCATTCATCTATCTAATTAACCAAAATAGCTGAATGGCAATCGCTACTGAGTGTACCAGTCTGTGCTATTTATTTTAAGAAACTACTATATGAACTTTCTGCAAGGAATTCCTGCTGCATCACCCTCGCACCTACTAAGAGGCATCATTTGACTAGTATTTCTATATATGTTTTTAAATTTAGCCAATTTTCAAAGCCTAAATTCAGTTTTGGAAGTCTATCTTATCTGCCGTAGAGGGGAAGATTTCTACCTAACTATTAGAGGGCTATATTTAGAACATAATGATATCTATTATTTAAAGGCTTGGCTCAGTGCTTGGCAATTTGGAAGGCATTTGATATATGTTAGCTTTTATTAGAGTAATAATGAAAAAGAAGATAAAGAAGATGATGATAATGAAGATGATGGTGATGATGATGATCAAGATGATGGTGGCCCTATATTGCTTTCTTTGTTATCACTGCATTGATGATTCTGCTTGCTTAGGCTTGACAAGGTTTATTCACCCTCTCTACAAAAGCTCCTTATCTGTTGCAACTGTTTCTTACAGTTTTACATTCAACACTGGTCAAAAAGCTTCTGCTTTCAGAAATCAAATTATTGAAAAACACAAATTTAAGGAAATAATTGAAAAAGCATGAGCTAAATGAAGAGCAAAAGAACACGTAAGGACAGTGTGATACCAAGAGAAGAAAATCTTCACTTTACATTGACATTGGGGATAGAGAGAGAGGCAGAGAAGAACACCAGAGAATGGTTAGCAGAAGCAGTAACAATGATTCATTGATTTCAGTTCTTAAGAATAAATGATTCTGCGCCTCAGAGAATCTGATGTCCGTCTGCATGCAACTGATGTCTTAAGTATATAATGTGTACCAGGCAAGTTATTCATTCATCTCTAATCACAAACATTCATAGTGTTACAATTACCTGTACTTTAAAATTAGAGAATAATGAATCAATTAAATTAACCCTTATACTTAATATTACCCACTAATTAAGTGGTAGATTTAAGAATTGAATTTAGACTTTTTTCCCTCAATCCAATGCTCTTCCATTCGAAGCGCTGGGAATGACAGGCTCAAAAGCAAGGAGAGAAAGAGACAAACAACAACAAAATACGAATGCTTGTTAAGGAAACACAAGTAATTTAGGGTGGTAACCTTGCAATGAGGTTGCAAAAATACTGTTATTGAAGTATTTTTTTCTTCTTAAGCTTTTGTTTTTATTTTTATTATCGAAGAATTTTAATATTATTGTTTTGTGTGCTCTTTATGCTAGAAATGCAACATTATCTGAAGGCAAACAGAGAAGATTGACCAGATTTTGATATTCTGAATTTGCTGTATCTACTCAAATTATTGAGTGGTTTAATCAAAGTATGTGTAAATTGAATTTCTATATTCTGAATTTTATTTCTCCATTAACTTATATAAGACAATATAAGAATGATTCTTCTTCAGCAGGCAATTGCTTCTAAGAGTTTGATAAACAATTCAGAGATTTAAACGATTGTTAAAAATATGTGCAATGTAGATGACAATTAGAACGTTAATATATTATTTGTTTCTTCACTTAGAATTTAAATTTAACAGTTATTGAAAGATAGTTTTAGACTTAACTATGCATGGATTTTTATGGTAAACTATATATATGAAGGAAAATATAAACAAATTTACAAAGATATTCTTAATACTTCTATACATTCAAAATTTATCTCTTCTGAATCACTCATTTTTTAAATTGGATTCCTTGGCATCTCATAGTTTTCAGTGCAATATCATCTCCTGGACAATATAAGTATTAGTGATGCAGCACTTCTTAAAATAATTCATAAAAGATGTAAAAGCCATTGGGGTTGTGCTCTTACACTGGCCTTGCAATTCTGCAAGATGGCCAACTATGTTTTATAGAGCATTTAAAATTACTATGACACTTTGCAGGTAATCCGCATTTTTCTCTCATAGTTTTAATGGGTTTATCTCATAGTCTCTGCAGTTGAATGTCTTTTTTCCCTGCACCTAACAATATTTACCATGATACTTTTGAATTCACCTCTTCCAAAACTCCTATTAAACATTAGTTGGTATAAAAATATGCTGTCATCAATTGTAACTAATGCTCCATGCCAAATGCAAGGTGGTAGGGTGAGAGATGCGTGAATTCAATGGAAACTCACAACTTCTCAATAAACAAATAAAATATTACTTGGAGATTTTCATTTTATTGTCTTTTTATCTCAAAGTCAGTTTTATATTTCCAAGCAATTTATCTTGCTCTGGTTGATTTCCCCAAACCTAACTTAGTTTTAATGTGACTAATGTTTAATTTAAAGAAATATTTTTTCGAAAATTTTTCCATTTTTCAACGCTGTTCATTCCTTTGCCAAACTGTCTTATTCTTGTTTATTGCTTTTAGTCTATGTTCTTCTCTATTATTTTACAACATAGCCATTTTAAAGGTTTCTTTTTATCAGAATGCTCTATTTTCTTCACTTTTTAAGGGTATAGATGTCTTTGTGTTTTCTGACTTTTCCTCAAGGTGCCTGATTATACAATATTTTAGCCGGGAACTCTTCTTCTGTAGAAATTGTTTTCAATAGATAGTTTAATGCCATAGATTCTGACATGATCCCCCGAAATGGTTTTTACATTTGAATTTGCTTTTGCTTTTCCCAATACAATGTCGCCATGGATGACTTCATATCAGCATCTTACACTTAGCCATTACTTTCATTTTAGGATTTCAGCACCGTGAGGGCAGTGAGAAAAGTCCCCACCTTGCGTTTGGCTTAAGGTTAGGTCTCTACTTTTAAACTGTGACTCTTTAATCACTGATAGCTCAAGGTAAGGGCATGTTACCATGCTGCATTCTCAAGCCAGAGTATAGAATTTTTCTAGCCCCATATTAGATAGTAATCAGCACCTCCTAGTTCTTTAATTTAACAAGGAGATCATGTGTAGCTCCATGATGCATACAAGGCTATTATCCTTGATTGCTCTTATCATAAAGTCCCAAGTCCTACAGAATATATAACTTCTCATGCTCCTCTAGGCCATTCAGTTTCAACTTCTGCTCTCTGATCTTATTTTGCATTCCTTTTTTGTCTTGGGATCCTGGGGCTTTCTCTTTCTTAATCTTCCATTTTGCTCTATATTAAATACTGTATTTATCCCAATTTTCATTTTTTCAGTGTTAATAAGGGTTTTGTATTTTAGTCCCTATCATGATGATGAGAATTCTGATGAAAGTCTCCATTTATGAGAAACCTTTGCAAATTATTTTGTAGGATAATTATTTCATGGAGCAGCTATTCCTATGTCTATATCCTTATTATATATACATATACAAAAGTCCCATTTAGAATTGAATAAGTCATGATTTTCCTAAGTGTTATCCAAATTTTATAATTATGTAAAATATACAAATCCCAAAATAAATAAATGCCAGCAACATATGAAGATGGTTATTTATATTGAAGTTAGCATTTTGGTGCTGCTATATATTCACCTGCTTATCGCAGATGTAATTTAATATTACCTTTAAGTAAAGACCCCTGAAAAACAAAAAATAACAGTAAGTAAAAATGTGCCATTATATCTTCAGTATTTATACCACCTTAGGAATGTTCTTGTTAAATATAATATTTCCATATGGTTGATTTAAATAACCATATTATAGCTAAGCTTGGTAATTTGATTATTTGTAATTTTTTCAGTATAAGAAGTTTATGATATATCAACTAATCTTTCATGCCTGAATAATAGATATTTCATGTGTGTTTTAGAATTTTTAGAAAGTAATTTTAATAATCTAATAGAATTTGTAACTCCAGTATCTGATGTCATTTAATTATAATTTTGTTAAATTATTCAGCTGTACTATATCAACAGAAGAGTAGAACATATGGAATAAAAATAAATAATAGGGGGAACAAATGTTAAAATAAATTCAGTTTGAAATAGTAGTAAATGAAAGCGAGGGGTAAGGGGTATGGTACGTATAGTTTTTTTTTCTCTATTATCATTTTATTTCTTTTTCTGTTGTCTTTTTATTTCTTTTTCTAAATCGATGCAAATGTACTAAGAAATGATGAATTTGCAACTATGTGATGATATTAAGAATTACTGATTGTATATGTAGAATGGAATGATATTTAAATGTTTTGTTTGTTAATTTTTTTAGTTAATAAAAAAAAGTTAAAAAAAAATGTAAACATTTGAATGGTAACAGATGCCCATAATTTATATTAAAGATAAATGAAATCAGACTGGGAGAAAATATTTGCAAATCACATCTCTGACAAAGGACTTGCACCCAGAATATAACAAAGAACGCTCTAAACTCAACAGTAAGAAAGCAAGTACGAATGTCTCTAGATATTATCAAATGTTGCATGGGAGCAGTTTGAAGCTGTATGTGCCCAAGAAAAAACATGTTCTTAAATTTAAAAGGGCATGAACCCATTGTAAGTAGGATCTTTTAGGAGGCTACTTCAGTTAGCCCACCTCAATCAGGATGGGTCTCAACCTATTAATGGAGGATTTTTATAAAAGAAATGAATTCAGACATGAGAAAGAAAGCCACAAAGAGCAAAAAAATGAAATGGAACCTGGAAGAGAAGGAAGAGACCAGAAAACTCCACCATGTGCACTGCCATGTGACAAGCTAAGGACCAAAGTTTACCAGCAGCCAGCCTCAGAATGCCAGTCTTGGGGAGATGACATCGCCTTGATGATGCCTTGATTTGGACATTTTCCTGGTGTCAAAACCCTGAGCTAATAAATCCCCATTGTTTAAGTCAAAAAAAAAAAATTATTCAGTTGCCAAAGTATCTAGCTACTTATAAACTGTTTCTCAAAATTTGGATTGACTTTCCCTCTAAATACCTTGAATTCAAGAAAACTGTGAAAATACAAATTTTTAAAAGCAAAATGTAATCTAAATATGTTAACATTTACCTTATAGTTACACATTCTAAATATTAATTTATGATAATTTCATATAGTGGGATATAAAAGAACCACTCAAAATCATGTTTCAAACAATTGCAAATTGTAAACATGAAACCTCTTTTTTTTTTTTTTTTTTACATGGGCAGGCACTGGGAATCGAACCCAGGTCCTCTGGCATGGCAGGTGAGTATTCTTGCCTGCTGAGCCACCGTGGCCCACCCTACATGAGACTTTCTTAACCTCATTCCTGGAGAAATTCTATATCTCTATGTTCTGGTGTGTAATTTCTCACCTACCAGAGTGGTAAAACATAAAGGGTCTGACAAGAATGTGTTGGAAGAGGCAATCTCATACGCAGATGGTGGGGAAAAAAATGGAGGGCAATTTGGCTGTCTCTAGCAAAATTACAGATGCATTCAACATTGGATCAGCAACCTCACTTCTAGGAATCTATACGAAAGCTAAGCTGCTTAAATAAATATGAGGTAACATATACACACAAGTGTTCACTCCAACATTATTTGTAAAAATAAAAGGCAACCCAAGTGTTCATCTTTACAGGACTGGTTGAATAAACTGTAATATATCTGCATAATAAAGCACTATTCAGTGAAAAAAAAACAAGAACTCTACACTGAAATGAAATGAGCTCCAAAATATAGGTTAAATGAAAATGTAAAGAGCGGAATAGTATAACATATGCTAAATATGGAAGTAAAAGATAAAAATTAGTAAAATGATAACTATTGGGAAAGAAGCGGTTTCAGGAATGGAATAAGACTTGCTTGAATGTATGTTATCGCATGTTTTCTGACTCTTGTGTTTTACAATTAACGACGTTTTATATAATTAGAAAATGAAATTGCTAAAAAAAGAAAAAAAAATCCCATAACACTGTAAATGAGTCAACAATCTTAAGTTAACGACATCACAAAAACGAATTGCTTCAAGTAACTCTAAAGCTCATTATTTTAAGAATGAATAGAACTGCAAAGGAATTGCAATCATTTCTCAGTAGATTTATTTTTTGTAGTAATATTGGTACTGTTCATTTGAAGTTATTATGAGTAGAATATAAAATTAAAATATTAAAAAAAAAAGATTTCAGTATAAAAATACACAGAATTGGGATGTGGAATGACAGTGGCTCCGTGGCAGAGTTCTCGCCTGCCATACCAGAGACCTGGGTTTGATTCCCAGTGCCTGTCCATGCAAAAACAGAAAAACATAGAATCCAATAAATTAGACAAAAACACAAGAATAGAAAACTTGTATTGGAAATAAGAATATAATTCTTACATATATACTACCATAGCAGCTGGCTCACTTTGAGCTATTAAAATTTGTTATAGACCAATTTAAACCTCCTCTCTCAAATCTGATTCAGCACGTACCTCGCCACCCACATCCACTACCTCCATCAGGCTTGGAATTCCAAGGGAACCTGGGAAAGTTGGGAAACAGTGATTCCTCTTCCACTGGAATGTCTGAAGCAGTTAGGCAGGCTTGTGGTCTGATTCTGGGCTATGGCTATTCTTCCTTATATGGAAGACTCCTCAGATGCTGGTTGGGGCCGCCAGGGAAGAACATACAGTCTTATTGTCTTGACTGTCTTTGATTGTAATTTTCCTTTTGCTTATCTGCTGCATCTCTACTTCCTAGTGACTGTTAGTGCCTCTACACATACGATAGCAAAATGCTAGACTCCTCAGTAGGTACTGTGTTAGACTAAACCATGCATCCCGAAGGAAGTCATGGTCTTTCTTAATCTTAACTCCATATTCCTGTGTGTGTGATCCCATTTGTAAATAGGACCCTTGGAAGATGTTATTATTACTTAAGGTATAGCCAACTGGAAGACAGAAGAGCAAATGTGAGAGAGGGAGGGAGGGAGGGAGGGATGGAAGGAAGGGATCATCATGTGGCTAAGTGCAGCCATCACCAGAATGCTGTTAACTGAAGGCATGGCCATGCCAACACCCTCATTTTGGACTGCTAGACTTCAAAACTGTGAGACAATAAATTCCCATTGTTAAGCCGACCAGAATGTGATATTTGTCATAGGAGCCCAGGCAAACTAAGATGGGTACATACATACACACATATATATTAATGATAAACATTCGAATGTTGCAATACATGCAGGCACTCACACATACATCATGAATATATTTGGAAAGCTTGGGTGGGGTACACCCAACTTCTCTGAGTCTCAACACTTTCAGGTCTTATCTCAGTTTCTTCTTCTTAGAATTCCTCAATTATCAGTCAAATCTGTTAAGTCAGGTATCATTAAGATGGCTCTTTAGTCTATTTTTATCCACAGGAAATGTTTAAGAACTGGCTGTTCAACTCTCACTCTTCTCTCTGCCTCATCGATTCTCTTTTTTTCTATCCTCAGGCTGAAAGAAGGTCAACAAGTCCACTGGCAATAAAATTCTACAGGGTGTGAGTGCTGTGATGTGAAATAGGATTTCAAATAGAAAAAAGCTTCTCTTTATGGTACCTTTTAGAAACCATGAGTGACGGAACACTTCCTCCTTCAGTGGTTTGTGATAGAACAAAATTAAAATGGAGAATCCACAATAAAATTTATTTCACTGGATCTGTTGACAGAAATTTAAATTCCAAATTATATCTTATTTTTGTATAATTATCTCTAGTAAGAATTTCTAACTTTTTTCCTGTTTTGGGGTCTAAAATAATGTGGCATTTCTTTGCATTTACAGAAGACCCTATCTTATATAAATAATCTACATTTTAATAGATTATTTTTAAAGCATGATAACATTTCCCTTTAGTTTATCTCTCTTGCTTCAACTATGAACTAAATTTTTAAAGTTAGTTTACATTAGCTTACATTATCTAGTCATTGAAACTTTTCAGTTCAGATTTAATGCATTTACATTTTTAAAATATATTCTGATCGAACTTGAGAAAAAATTTCAACATATTTCACAATGATCATAATTAAGGTCAGAGAAAGATCCTTTTCAGTCTTTAAGTGCCTGAAAGGCAATCTTTTATGCCACAAGGCAATCATCTTCTGAGAAAAAATCAGCCATTACTTCTGAGTTCAAAGAAACCAAGTCATTATAATTTTTCAAAGAAACTCATCTATTTTAGTAATCATTTTCTTAATTATCATCAATATCCTCTATCAAGACCACTTTTTAACTGCTCTTTCTTGAGTTTTATTTTGGGTATTTTTATCACCCATTCTCACCAGAGATATTCAACAAATATTTGTTGAATGAACGAATCAAAGGAGGTTACGTTTCTGATTCACTCTAATCAGTCTATTCATGTAAGTCCTCACCACCTCACATTTCCCCACGCTGTACACCCTTCCTGATAGCACCTGAAAAGACAGACTTTCCTTTCTGGTGTCATTGCTATTTTCTTCATTCATTCATTCATTTATTTTGCTATGTTCTCCCAGTGAGAAGATTGGGGCAAATTGCTTTCTGCATTTATATTCACTTTTTATTCTTCTTTTCTTTATCTATCGTCACTGTGTACTCAGGATCTACTTTCTTCTTAACTTACTTTCAAATGTTTGCTCTATCCCCTGGGGTTGAGATTTAAATTGAATTTGGTCTTCATCAGTTAACCACTACACGCTGCCAAATAGAATTTGAAAACCAAAGGCTTGTCTTTTTATCTATGGGTTTGCTAACAACTGTATTTTATGTCATTTTAAATGTAATTTCTTCTATCCAACACTATCTTTAGATAGTTCTTTGAAAATCTTTAATAGGGTTAGAATTTTTTTCTCAAAACACATACCTTATTCTCCATCATTATTCAAAACCAAAATTTCTAATTGTTTCCTTTAGAAATCAGTTAGCAGGTATTTTAATTATCCCAGTAAACCATGTTGAAGAGCAAAATGGACACAATAAGAATGGATGTAGAGATGACTGAACAGGCTCAAGAGATTTTGAAGCAGAAGTAGCAAATTTCCAAGCTGGTGGTAGTTAAAATCAAAAGAGTAAATGGGATTACTTAGGCAAATGGTATAGCTAGAAGAAGATAGCCAAGACTGAAGTTTGGAGAACACCAAACTTTCAGGAGTAATTAAGATGATATCTTTCAAAGAAGATAAAAAGGAAAGCCCAGACATAAGAGGAAACCCAGGGAAACTAATACCTGGTAAGCAAAGAAGGAGATAATTTAAAGGGGAGAGGAATGGGTTATTAATGGTGACAAATGTACCAGGGCTTCAAGTGACAAATTGGCTTAAATGGTCATTGGGTTGAATGACAAGAGTAGTTTCTAAGATCTTGGTAAGAATATTTCATTGGAATATCACTCAGAGGAATAACACTGGCCTGGTTTCTGAAATCATATTTTGGAAAACGATATGGAGTCCTTGCAACTTCTGAATTAAATTTCAGATAGTCTTTAAAAGATCAGAGGCAATTTCATCACTGTCATACAATCAGAAGGTGAGAGAATTTAATGGCAATGCTCTGTTTGGTGTATAGTACTCTTTAGAATTATAATGTTTTGCTACAGTAAGCAAAATTTAACATAATAATCACAACTGAATAGGGAAAATGATTAACTAGGAGTCTAAGAATTCATTGATTCAACACAAAAGTTGAGTATCTTCTATGTGATTGGCTATGTGATAGACCTATTCATATATATATATGAATAATAGAGCATCTTTCTCAAGTTATCTAGTGACAGACTATCATAGGATAGTTTAATTTAATGCTTTCTGTGACCAGCATAGATCTTGCTTCCTGTCTACTGTCCATTTTAAATGCTAATGTTAATATTTAATTACAAAGTAAAACCAACTTTAGGGATTACATTTTAGAAAACACGTATCCAGTCCTTGCTGTAATAGGTTTATATTACTGAAGCAAACTGTGGCACTTTTATTGGCAACATTTGGCTTGATGACTAAATAAAGGAGGCTATCTACCCAAAAAATTGAACCGCATGAGAGGGCAAATATTGTCTTTGATTTCTAATATCCCTTATTTTAGGGTCCAACTGTCTTGGGTGGCACCAAGGCATGGAGGGGACCAAGGCACTCTGAAACAGAAAAGCTTGGTTTAAGTATCTGTATTGCTATCCACAATTTACTAGTGAATTGTTATTGAAAGAAAGCCAGTTAATTCTCTAAGGAATGCTTTCCTGGGAACTAGTATTTTAATGAGTGGGTTGCTGTAAAGCAGAACTGTGAGGTACAGGATTTAACAGTACTTCATTCCTCCTCTTTATCAAGTAGCTTTGTGACAAAATAATCAAAATGATATTTATTTCAATTGATACACTACACATACGTTGCCATATCAAGTGCTTATTTTCAGTATAATAGTATTAAAATATTGGAAATTCATGGGGAAAAAAGTAATGTGTCCACACTTCAAAGATATGTACTTTCTAGTGAAAAATGTTTCGCACTACTTAGAGGTAAGGACACTTGCTGAGAAATTAGGTTCAGAGAGAAATTACAGATATTTTAATGTCTTGAATAAAGTTAAAAAAAAAAAAAACTTCATACAAGCACAAATAAATAAAGAAGATGGTTACGTTTGTATCTGAGAAATCAGGATTTAAGGGATGATTTTGATTATTGGTATATGAAAATGTATTTACCTATATTTTATAGGAAAGTAAATAAATTCATATGTGTAATTCTATGTGTGTAGCTAGCTAGACAGACAGACAGATATCCCTGGTCCCACATGGGTTCCCCATAGGCCAAATTGATATCTTACTCCCCCTTATACCTTCAGTGTCCGGCACATTTTTTTGGCATTACATATGTATGTATTGAATAGATTACTTTCTACTCTATAGTACATATTTCAGATGTCCATGGTGAATTAAAATAGAAAAGGAAGTTTTTACACTTTCATGCTACCTCAACATCTCCGCAGTCGTATGTAACACAAAGGACTTCTGCATTGTCATAATGTTTCAGCAATACACACCTTTCTCCGGACACCTCTTAGTGATCACTTCTGTTCTAGTTTGCTAGCTGCTGGAATGCAACACATCAGAGACAGATTGGCTTTTAATAAAAGGGAATTTATTTAGTTAGTTCTTCAGAGTAAAGGTAGTTAACTTTCAACTGAGGCCCTTTCTTACGTGGGAAGGCACAGGGTGATCTCTGCTGGCCTTCTCTCCAGACCTCTGGATTCCAACAACTTTCCCCAGTGTGATTCCTTTCTGCATCTCCAAAGGCCTGGGCTGAGCTATGAGTGCTGAGATGAGGTATACTGAGCTGTTTTGGCTGTGCTACATTAAGTTATTTCATTTAAGCACTAGCCAATTAAATCAAACATCATTCATTGCAGCAGGCATGCCTCCTAGCCTACTGAAGATGTAATCAGCAACAGATAATTGGACATGCCATTGGCTCATGTCCACAGCAATAGATCTAGGTACCTTCATCTGGCCAAGCTGACAACTGAATCTAACTACCACATGTCCACTCCTTGTCAACTTGGCAACTACACGCATCACAGTAAACAATATTAAGGTGCAAAAATTCTCTTCTAGTTGTGGATCTATGAATCTCAAAACAAGTTATCTGGTGCCAACATGCAAAGAAGGACATTCACAGGATACAGGTTTTCTTTTCCATAGGGAGAAACTGGAAGGAACACAGATGTAAAACTGCAGGGCAAACGCCATCGGATTTCAAAGTCTGAAAGTCATTCATCCTTCAGCTTTAGAAAGTGGCAGTTCCACCCTTTCCAAGGGCCTATGCAGTGGTCCGCCTCTTTCCGAATCAACCTCAGGGAACACTGAGGAGACCACCTTTTTCTTGGCTCCACCCTCTCCAAGCGTCGGGGCCATGCCTGGGCTTTCTGCTATTTCCAGGACACAGGCTCAACCCCTCCATTTGGAGGCATCAAGCTCTCCCCAGTCCCTAAGGAGCATGCTGTACCTTCTCCAAGGCCTGAGGTGTTACAACACTTCCACTGCAATGAGATGGAAGACTTATCTTCTGTCTTCAGGGCAAACTCACCCTCTCCATATATATGGGTGGGTCCACTCTCCTGGCTGAGGTTTCTTGGCTTCAGACCCAAGCTTCCATTGTTCTCACTCTGCAAACTCCAAATTGTCCCTTTTGTGTCCCCCTTTGTCCAGACTGGCAGTCATTTTCATTTACACCAACAGTCTCTTCAAGCACTCCAGGACTTTTTCATCATTCTATTCACAGTTCCTCTAAAATCTTTCCCTTTGCCATCCAAAAAAAAAACGTTCCAATCTATCTAATACTTGCAAACTGCAGCAGTACCCCACTCCTTGGTACCAAAATCTGTTCTAGTTTGCTAGCGGCCAGAATGCAACACACCAGAAACAGATTGGCTTTTAATAAAAGGAGATTTATTTTGTTAGTTCTTCACAAGAAAGGCAACTAACTTTCAACTGAGGTTCTTTCCTTTGTGGGAAGGCACAGGGTGATCTCTGCTGGCCTTCTCTCCAGGCCTCTGTGTTCCAACAATTTTCCCCAGGGTGATTTCTTTCTGCATCTCCAAAGGCCTGGGCTGAGCTGCCAGTGCTGACATGAGGTACACTGAGCTGCTTGGGCTGTGCTACATTGAGTCTCTCATTTAAGCATCAGCCAATTAAATCAAGCATCACTCATTGAAGCAGGCACGCCTCTTAGCTGACTGCAGATGTAATCAGCAATAGATGAGATTCACATGCTATTGGCTCATGTCCACAGCAATAGATCTAGGCAACTTCACCTGGCCAAGTTGACAACTGAATCTAACTACCACAACTCCCAACTGCTTATAAAAGATAAACAGCTTTTTCCTCTCCTCCTGAAGTCCCACGTGGGTTTGTGCAGCCATGAGAATCATAGACAAACTTCCCAGTGTTCACTCCTGCCTGACCAAGTGCTGCAGTTCCACCATGTACCACAGTGAAGGCAGCGGGCCCAGGACCACCAAAACCTTTGACTCCCTGCTGTTGGTTGCGCCTACATTCCTGACGTGTTTCCCACATGATGCTGTGACATCTGCCACTCTTATCTGTTCTAGGGCTTGTAAGTACTAACAAGTTTTTATTCCTATATCTTGGGTGTCACCGTCTTGTCAACACATGACTATCTAACTAAAGAGCCTCATCAAATAAAGTCTAAGAATTTTGTTAATATTAAAGAATCATATGATATTAGACTTAAAGCAATTGAGTTTTGAAGCCTATAATATTCATTTCACATATAAATAAAATTAACTACAGGTAGATAACAATTTGCTCAATGCCACAAGTGTTTATTTTTAATTTTAATATGTTTAAAATTATTTTGATAATTTCAAAGATTATTTAGGCTATCACATTGTATCTAAAGTAAATTTGTATACTGTTTCAGAAAATGCAGCATTCCAATAATTATAGGTATGTGTCATTTAGATTATTGCCACTAATTTACCCTATCCCTAGAGTTGTTTATTTTTAGTTACCTGCTGAGTCTGTTCAATGCCTTAGCTTTTTAGGGCTTGTTTCTATCATCTGCTGCTTTCTTTCTTTCCTGTTCACTTCATATATAGTCATGTAATAGTGTTTAATACATCACAACATCACAGGGACTTAAATACTGCTTCTGATTTTCCTCCTTGACTATTCATCTTGATTTAAGAGCGTGTCCTATTTCCAAATGTTCTCTTTAAAAGACAGAATACCTATGCTGATGTTACCTTTGTCCCTAATCTACTTCTCTGAACAAATCACAGAATTTTATTTTTTATATGTATTTCTCATTTTATTCTTTGAACTTTAGATGTATAGCATTAATTGGCTGAATTCAACTCTTTATTTGTGCAGCATTCTGTACTTTACTTTGGTATTTTCACACATTCGAGATGTCAGGCCTCCTGGTGGTAGCCTAACAACGTGGCCAGTCCAATTGGCTGGACTGATCACTCACACACTGTTCCAAACCTTCTGATGGGGTATATGGATGCTTAACATGGAGATTCTGTGTGAGAACAAGTAGCTGGTTTCTATGAATTATGGCTTTTCCAGTTTCTATCTCAGATGTGACCAGGGGTAACAATACTGCTAATTTTTTTTAATTGATGGATTGATTCATCCATTGATTTACTCATTCAACAAATATTTATTGAATACCTACCATGTGCTAGGCACTATTCTATATGCTAACACAATTTAAACCTATTATCATAATCCGGAAGATAGAAAATAAATAACTATAGAAGTACAATGCTTAGGAAGTCAGATGCTGATACGTGTAAAGGGCAATTAAGAAGAGAATGGACAAAGAATATTGGGGTGATGAAGATGCTGCTTTCAAAAGGGTTTTCAGCTCTCACCAATAACGTGAAGGAGTAGGTCAACATGAAGTCATCCATGGTAAGTTTCTAAAGAGAGGTACAAATGCCCTGAGGACTTGGCCTGTTTCCTGATTGATGACCAGGAAAGTCAGAGTTGATCAACATAGCTAGCTAGTGGAAGATCAATAAAGATGTGGTCAAAGAGGAAATAAGAGCCAAGATCAGGACAAGCTCTGTAAACAATTATGAGAGCTTTAACTCTAAGAAATATTGGAAGTCATCAGGAAATGTTCAACAGAAAAATGAACATGGTGATCTGATGATGTATTACCTCGATGAAAATATTTCGAACAGTGGCAATAGGTCAATGGTAGAAGCTCACCAATAAGTTTATTGCAAAAATACAGAGAAGAAACTGTGGCACCTACTCAAGTGCTGAAGCAGTTGAGGTTGTTGAAATTAATCATATTCTAACCTAATTTGAATGTAGAGCCATAAAATTTGCTGACAGAGTGGTAATGGGGTATAAGAAAAAAGAGGAGTCAATAATGTCTCAAGGGTTTCTGGCCTGCACAACTGGAAGTATGGAGTTGGCATTTATAGATGTGGACGACACAGTAGGCGATGCAAACCTGGCAGAACGTAGTGAGTTTGATATTAGTCATGTTAATTTCAAGATGCTTATTATACAGATAATGGTGATGCTAAGTAGGAAATTAAGCATACAAGTCTGGAGTTTAGGGAAGTGTCTAGAACTCTGCATGTGGTATTATCCATGATGGTATTAAAAGTGAAGGAAGTAAGGAACATAGAGGAAAGTGGCCCAAACTGAGCACTGCAAGATTTCGATACCATGAAGTCTGGGAAAGAAGAGAAAGCACTAATGGAGAAAGAGAAGGAATGGCTTGTGTAGAAAAAAAATTTAGCAAGGTGATTTCTTAGAAACAATTGAAAAAAAATAGCTTCAAGGTAAGAGATTGAGAATTTATATCATAAACTGAATTTTGATTAGGAAAACAAGGACTAAGGACTGACCGTTGGGTTTAGTAAATGTAAATTATCGGGAAATCTGCAAATGCAAGGAGACCACCCCATAGTGAGATAAACACTGATGTGAAAAGAAAAGGACAATTACTAAAATGGTGGACTTGAGATAACAGTGTCTGGACTAGTGTGAAAGTATCACTGAAGCCAAATCAGATAAAATTTGTAAGTGTTCAAATAATTTCTATGAACAGTGTATGTTCTATACATGCCATCTTCCTCCACCCAATTTCATAATTCTAGAACTATCTACCAGTTCTGTTAGATTCTACCCAGTAATCATGAAAGATTTATAAGGATTAAGAAAAAGTCCTTCAATAATCTGTCAAAATTGAATGTGATCCCTTAAGCATTTTTGCAGTTCTATACAGAGAGGTCTTTTTGGTGGCCAACTTCTCTGGCATTCAGGGAATGCAGGAAGGCAGTGCCCCTATTCCCCCACCATGGGGTGAACGGGGCGGAGGGGGAGTTCTGAATTCCTGCTGCATTATCCAGATGACATACCAGGGGTCCTGTTCCAAACCATTTCCTGCGTTTTCTCCAGTGATTTTCCCTGAATAGGATTCTGACCTTAACAGACACAACTACTTTCATAACAATTTCAAAATTATCTACCACCTCCCTTCCCCTTCAGTGAATTCCAAAGTCTGCTAGAATACGTCTGGTGTTTTCTTGCTCCAGCTGTGGCTTGAACTGGGTTACAGGCCCCTCTCTGTGGTTGTCCCTTCTCTCTGTATCTTCACAGACCTATATTCTCCTTCCTCCTACCCAAGTATATGTATTATACACATATTGGACCCTCTTTAATAACAGTTTGTCACAAGATCATGAACACTGAGAGTGTATCAAACTCTAAGATTGTAAAGACACTTGATTGTAACACCGATATACAAATTTAAAGACGGAAATTTCACATAAGCCCCAGACAGAATATGATGATACACACATTAAAAATTTAAGAGGTGGAAATTCTACAATGCTAGAAATTTGAAAACTATCATAATAATCAAGTATTTGAATAATAATACCATATTTAGGTGCATGGTCCAGGAATCGAGCCTGGACCTTCTGCATGGAAGGTGAACATTCTATCACTGAACCACCCATGCACCAATATCTTATATTTACACAATGACTTTCACTAGAAACTTTCTTTTCAATATGTGTGGACTTGTGGAATGGTGCTAAGAGGAGGAAAGATGGATTTTGGGATGTGTGGTATATAGTCTAGGGTGATGTGCTAAAGAGTACTCAAATGCAAACAGACTTTGATACCCAGGTAGTCTGACCAACTAATGTACCAGAAGGGGCTAGATAGAGAGGAAATGCCCAGTTGAGAAATGAAGGGCATCATAAAGAGCTCGTGAGTTTAAAACTATGTGATTGGTCCCACCTACATCTAGACATAGAGATCCAAGCCCACAGGGACCCATGGCAGGACTTAAGCCTCTAGGGAGGGCGGAATATAAAAGAGGAACAAGGATGAGCTTCCAAAATGGATTAGGGAGACTCTTTCCCCAAAGCAACAGGTATCCATGGAGAAACTGCCTACACCAACTATTTGAGGACCCAAGGGACAGGGGAGGACATCTCAAGCCCAGGTCAGTGAGGGACAAAGAGTCTGAGAAAACCTGGACAGAGCTTAACCCCAGCTGTGGGTCCTATCCCCATCTCCCACCCCTGAGGAAAGCAGCAGCAGGCAGCCTAACCCAAGTGTTCTAGTTTGCTAGCCGCCGGAATGCAATATACCAGAAATGGAATGGCTTTTAAAAAGGGAAATTTAATAAGTTGCTCGTTTACAGTTCTAAGACTGAGAAAATGTCTCAATTAAAACAAGTCTACAGAAATGTCCAATCAAAGGCATCCAGGGAAAGATACCTTGGTTCAAGAAGGCCAGTGAAGTTCAGGGTTTCTCTCTCAAGTGAGAAAGCACATGGCTAACAGGGTTAGGGTTGCTCTCTTGGCTGGAAGGGCACATGGCGAACATGGCATCATCTGCTAGCTTTCTCTCCTGGATTCCGGTTTCATGAAGCTCCCCAGGAGCTGTTTCCCTTCTTCATTTCCAAAGGTTGGTGGCTGGTGGACTCTGCTTCTCATGGCTATGTCATTCTTCTCTCTCCAAATCTCTCATTCTCCAAAACATTTCCTCTTTTATAGTAAACCAATCAAGACCCAAGCAATGGGTGGAAACATGTCATCACCTAATCCAGTTTAACAACTACCCTTGATTAGGTTACACCTCCAGGGAGATGATCTAATTACAGATTCAAACATACAGTATTGTATAGGGATTATTCTGCCTTTATGAAATGGGATTTAGATTAAAACATGGCTTTTCTAGGGTCCATACATCCTTTCAAAACAGAACACCAAGCCTGGGGGACAGCTGCAGACTGGGGCTGCTGAGGGAATCCTCCACCACAAGTACTGAGGGAGACACAGCCCCACATTGAGTCAGATTTTGGCTGGTGAAGTGAGGGCACAGAATCCCACAGTTTGAGCCCTGCCAGGGCAGACACAGCCTGGGCTTCAGGAGGTAAACAGTTTGTGAGGATGAGTAAGTCACTGACAAACATCATCTCCTGGGCAGGCAGGAAGTGCAGGGGGATATTATGCCTCCCTAGACACTATGCCAGGCCCATCGGAGCTAGTGTACGTCCCCTGCACAGGGACCCAGACCTGTTTTGGCTGAGAAACATGGACAATCCAACTGTCAAAGTAGTGTGACGAGAGAGAGAAATCCTAGACAACAGGGAGAGAAATCAACCTTCAGAATAGACCCATCAAGAAAATCAGATGATACCAGCAAAAACTCCCAAGTTATAGTAAAACTCAAGAAGATATGCCCCAAAGAAACAGATCAAAAAGTTGGAGGAGATACAGGATCTTGGAACAACTAATCAAAGATGAACAAACAGATCTCCTGAATCAATTCAAAGAAATGAAGGAAAATGTGCATAAACACATAAAGTTTATTAAAAGATACCAGAATAGCATAAAGAAGAATTTGAAAGAATACAGAGAAAAATAACAAACATTGTGGAAATAAAAGTCACTGTAGATCAACTGACATAAAAATAAACATAGTGAGAATGGAATCAAATAGACAGCTCAGAAATAGATCCTGAGATCTATGGTCAATTGATTTTTCTTATAAGGTTCCCAAGTCCACTCAACTGGGACAAAAGATCTCTTCAATAAAAGGCATTGGGAGAACTGGATATCCACAACCAAATGAATAAAAGAGACCCCTATCTCATACCCTTTTCAAAAATTAACCCAAAATGATCAAATATTTAAATATAAGAATCAGTACCATAAAATTCCAGGAAGAAAATGTAAGGAAATGTCCTCAAGTTCTAGCAACAGATGGCAGTTTCTTACATTTCACACCCAAGGAACAAAAGAAAACATAGACCAAGGGGAATTCCTCAAAACTGAATACTTCAGTGCTTCAAAGGACATTGTCAAAAGAGTGAAAACACAGTGACTCAATGGGACAAAATATTTGAAAACCACTTATTGGATAAGGGCTTGATACTCAATATATGTAAAGAAATCCTACAACTCAACAGTAAAAAGACCAACAACCCAATTTAAAAATGGGCAAAAGACATGAATAGAGAGAAATACTGATGGCTAAAAAGCACAGAAATAGATGCTCAGCTTCACTAGCTACTAGGGGAATGCAAATTAAAACTACCATCTCTCACACCTCCTACAACAGCTGCTACTAAAGAAACAGGAAACTACAAGTGTTGGAGAGGATGTTGAGAAATTGGAAAACTTACCCATGGCTGATGTAAAATAATACAGCCACTGTGGAGGATGCCTTGGTGGTTCCTCAAGAAGCTAAGTACAGAGTTGCCTTTCAACCCAGCAATCCCACTATTTGAGATATACCCAGGAGATCTGAAAGCAGGGATGCAAACAGATTCTTGCATGCTGATGTATTCATAGCAGCCTTATTCGCAATTGCCAAAAGACAGAAACAATCAAGTGTCCAACAACAGACAAATGGATAAACAAAATGTGCTATACACATACGATGGAATAGTATTCAATAGTAATAAGAAATGAAGTCCTGAAATATGTGACAACATGGATGAACCCTGAGGACATTATGGTAAGTGAAATAAGTCAGACACAAATGGATACCGTATGATCTCACTGATATGAATGAATTATAATAAGTAAGCTCAGAAATAAAATAAAGAATATAGGTTACCAGGATATAGAATAAGGCTAAAGAATGGGGAGTGTTTGCTTAATATGTAGAAAATGTTAAACTATGTTGACCTTAAAGGTTTGGAAATAGACAGAGGTGACAGTAGGATATTATTGTGAGAATAATTAACAGTGCTGAACGGAATGTGAGTGTGGTGGAAAGGGAAAGTTTAGAGTCATCTATGTCAACAGAAGAAAATTTGGAGGTTAAAACATGGGAATGTATAACACAGTGAATCTTGTGGTGGATAATGTCCATGATTAACTGTACAAATATTAAAAATTATTTCATGAACTAGAGCAAATGTACCACACCATTACAGGAATTAATAATAGGTGGGTATATGGGGAAAATGTACTAATTGTAAACTATGGACTATAGTTAACAGTAATATTTTAAAACTCTTTCATCAACAGTAACAGACATACCACATCAATACTATGGGTCAGTAATGGGGTGGGGGATAAAGAATATGGGAGATTAGGGTTTTCTTTTTTATTTATATTTCATTTCTGGAGTAATGAAAATGTTCTAAATTTGATCATGGGGCTGTATACACAACTATATGATGCTACTTTGAACCAGTGATTGTATGTTTCAGATGGTTTCTAATTGTGTATTAGTCGGGATTCTCTAGAGAAACAGAACCAACAGGAGAGATCTGTAAATATGAGATTTATAAAGGTGTTTCACACAACCGTGGGCAAGCAAGAGTCCAAAATCTGTAGACAGGCTGTGAAGCTGGCAACTCCAGTGAAGGTCCTCAGTGCACTTGCCAGGAGAGGCTGGCTGGCTGAAGCAAAAAGAGTGAGTCTCTCTTCTGAATTCTCCTTAAAAGCCTCTGGGTGATTAGATTAAGTGTCACTCTGCAGAAGAGACTCCTCTTAGCTGGCTACAGATATAAACAGCAATGGATGCAACAAATGTACTCATGATGTAAGTCCACGAAATGTTCTCACAGCAACAGACAGGCCAGTGCTTGCTTAACCAGACACCTGGGCACCACCACCTGGCCAAGGTGACACATGAACCTGACCATCACATATGGCATGTAAATATATCTCAATAAAATTGAACTGAAAAATATAATCATAAGACAGTCTGAATCTTAGTAATACACCACCAGCATCTTATTAAAAAGAGAGAAAGAAAATGAAAATCATAAAGCAGTATGCTAGGAGTCCACCTTGACACTTCAGTATATTATCTATACACTAGCTTTCATAGATTTGACCACTTAAATAGCCCTTAAATCCACCTTTTAAAAATAAAATTTATTCCATCACCAGCTTGTTTTGAGCTACTATCTTCTCTTGCCTGGACTGCCAAAGTAGCCTAACAACTGGCATTCCTGTGTCAATGGCTCCAAAACATATGTTCTCCAAATAGCAACCAGAGAGTCTTCAAAATAGGAATTTGACCATGCCCCCTCTCTGCTTCCAACTGTTCTCTTCATATGGCCTAAATAGTGCCATCATGATATGTCCTTAGTGTCCTCCCTAACCTGATCTCAATCCCTCTTCTCAAACTTTGTGCATGATGTTCCATTTGTTCAGAAAACTATACTTTTGTCACTTTGACAAGTGTTTTGCTTTCCCAGCTGCTAAAAGAAATAATACAATGGGTTGGGTTTAACAGCAGGAACTTATTGGCTCACAGTTTCAAAGGCCAGAGTCTAAGAATCCAAGTAAACCTGTTTCGTTTGGATCACACTTTAACTGATATAACAACTTGAAGAGATCTTATTTACATTGGGCCCACATTCACAAAAATTTGGAGCAAACTAAAAATATGTTCAAACTGGGATGCAAAATTCAGAGCCATGCCAACAAATGTGGCAGAAAATGCTAGGGGCCACTATGCATAGTTTTTGCTTCCATAATGATACAGAACCCTACTTTGAAAATGTCATATTTCTCAACATAAATTAAACATTGACCACCCTGCCTTGCAGCAAAGGGCAGACAGCTGAAAGTGAGATAGATCTTACTATCTGGAAATTTTGTGGAACTTCTAGGGAAGTCTCTCTAAAGAGAGGGAGTATCTTCTTTTCTCCCTTTTTCCATTACAGACTGGAATGTAATTATGATGGCTGGGCTCTAGCTACCATTTCAGAGCCTGTGGATCCGGGGATGAAGAAGCTGGTCCTGGAAAACCTTGGCCATCACCAGACAATCCTGGATTGTTTACTGCCAAGTTCCCTTATTTGAGAGAGAAATAGATTTCATTTAAGCTACTATATTGGAAGTCTCTTTTGCGTACATATGAACCAAATCCTCATTGACGTACAAGGTTAATTCTATTCACTTTTCAAGACTTGGCTCGAGAGCCACTTCCTGATCCCCCAACTTTGATCAAATTTCTCTGTTAAATATCCTTCCAGTAATCTATTTCTTTTCATCAGAACCCTTACCTTGGTGACTACAGCTTCATTGGTGTGATTATTACATTGATATTTTCCTTTTTTTATTCAGATACTTCACACGTGTAATTGAAAAGGAATAATAGAGTATAAATATTAAGTATAGTGTATTTCAGTGTAATTATTGATACTTTAATGTAATAATTATAACAGTAATAAGACCTTAATTTGAAAATATCAAATAAACTGATTCTTAACACAAAAGATGCCCATTGGAATTACATAAGCAGCTTTTAAAAAACATGCATATTCCTATAAACCAATTCAATAGGACTGAGCAGAGTCGAGACATCAATGTTTTTTAAGCACCTCTGATGACTCTGACATTCTGTAACTACTTCAACAGATGGGGAACTCGTTACCTAACAAATCATAAGGATTTAGCACATAAAGAAGGTAAGATTTGATGGAAAAAGGTGGTTAAGAAAAATCTGGAGTGTGGGCCGCATGATAATGGGCAACTGGTTGAGTAAACAGGGAAGAAAGAATCTACTAAATAATCAGACTGGAGCATGCCAAAGACCAAAAGGACTTAAGAAAAGAATAGAGAACATGTGAAGCTAAATTAGGCAATTACAACTTTGTAAGATAAAAACTTAGCCTTGTATACATACAAAATTTTGCAGCACTCTCTATGTAGATGTTACATATGATCCTGTATATTGTGTTGCCTGCTTATTAGTAGATTAACCATGATGACATATACAACTATAAAACAAATTTTAAATAAATTAAGGGTGCAAATATAAACTACAAACATCATAAAATGCAAGCTAAAATTCCCCTAATGAAATTAAATTATGTTGGATACATGTATACTTCAGATTACAAGTGAGATGGAAAAAATTAATATATTCAGTGTATGTGATACAGTCATGTTAATGATGATAATGAAAACAATAACTTCCGTAGGTCCTGACTTTTCTATTTTTAAAGTTGAGGGCTTAATACTGCATTAGCATATTTTTCCATTTAATTTAGAAATGCATTTCTAAAGGTTGTAAAATGACATGACATTACTTCTTTTGCTTGGTGGTAACACCATGACTCCATGATCACTGACTATTTAGCACTGAGAAAACAGGATTTTAAATGAGGTTCAAGCTTTTGTGTGCTCCTGCAAAATGTTAATGCAGCAGCAGCCAGAAGCCTGCAGCCTCCTTTGGATTAGGGTAAAATAAAATTGAATATGCATCTCCTCAGTCTTACTAAATGACTTATAAATCACTAGTAATAGAAAACAAATATGCCCCTGTTCCATTTTGTATCCTAGAATTATATACTTTTTTTTTAACAGGATTTTCCCCTCTTTGCCTCCAGTAAGGGTATTCATTACATTCTTTTATTACATACTTTAAAACTGTAATGATATAGAGCAGTCCTATCCAATTGGGAATCTGTTAATTCTAAGACATAGTCATAAAGTTTAGAAATAGAAGCAGTCTCACAGATCATCTGATATAGCTTACTCTTATAGACATCAGGAAACGAATCACCTGAAAGGTAAAGTGATTTGTCCAAGGTCACACACCTTGTGGATGACAAAGCCAGAATCAGAACAAACTGCCCTATGCTTTGCTGCTGGTTTTGTAGTATCATGCTGACTAAACCTCCCAAGCTCAGACATGCCATGAAGACCAGTGTCCGTTAAGAGAAATGCATTGTGAACGGAAAAATTGGAAATATACAAGAATCACAATAACCATGCTTGATTAGTTTTTGATTTATTGCTGTTCATTATTAAATGTTTGATTTTTTTTCCCTGCACCATGGTTTATATTTTTGGTTTAGGTTTCCTTTTTTCCTCCTACTAAATGCTATCCACTCCAACTTTAATTAATAGACATTGCATAGATAGTCTCTCACCTCCATATCCTTTTTTTTTACTTTTAACAATGCTACATTTTTTGCGTTATTATCACATGCTAGCATTATTACCTTTTCTAACTACTGATTTTACAATGCCTCCCAATAAGAGAGTCTCATTTGCACAAGATTGCAATGTAAAATTTAGCCATAAAGTTGTTCAGATCTTTTGGTGTTTTCACATATTGTTTTATTCAGTCTCTCAAAAATTCTTTCATTCAGCAGCCATTTACTACATCACGCCCAGTATTAAACCATCGAGATACCAAGATGAATAAAACATGCTCCTTATTCTCCACAAGCTCATAGTAATTGGTCTGTTGTCCTGTCATTAAATTATCCAAAGCCAATTTTGGAAAGTTTTCCCTAGATACAACAAAAATCAGGAAAATGCTCTTACCTATCTAAACAATCACTCCATTGTTAAGTCTATTAGCTCCTGTAATTCTTGTTTCTTTATTTACCTTTCCAATCTTAGGGAACCAGTGCATCAGCACAGTGTTTAAGAACAAAACTCCAGAGTTAACCTGCTAGACACATATCTAACTCTGCCTCTTTTATATATTAGTTATGTGACCTTGAGAAAAGATACTCAGACTCTCTGAGCATTACCCTATCTGAAAAAGGTGGATAATGCCAGAGTCTACCTCAAACAATTGCTGAGAGAATTCACTGAGTTAATATTCCTAAAATACTTAACACAGTGGTTGTCACATAGTAAGAACTGCCTAAATGTTAGGGATTATTATTGGGAAAATCAGAGGTAACTTCTTCTGTTCACATATGATAAACTGCATAAACAGGATTAACCAAAAAGAATTTATCTTTCATGAAAAACTGTACAATTATTTAACCTAAAAACGTATATGAAGTTTGTTCTGTTATCCATGTGATTTGCATATCTAGACAAATTAAATTCTTGTCTTTGCATATTATATGAACCCAATTATATATATAACATTATCTCAGCAGTCAGGAATGTTTAACATAAGCCAAATAAATGGAGTTGACTTTCTATCCGGACAAAAGTAATGAAAATTAAATCTCATTACATAAAAGCACTAGTTTACTCCTTTTCTCTGTTCTGCTTTCTTTTGCTCTCCTTTTTCTCTCTCCCTCTTTCTCTCTTTCCTTCTTTCAATTTCTTTCTCCTTATCCTTTACTCCTGCCTTATTTTGGACCATCACTGCTATTAGGAGGCTAGTGCCACAGACAGTCATACCCAGCCACTCCCTTATCTTCCCTCTGTGGATCAAATACTTGTAAATGTCCTTGTTTTTCTTATTAATTGTTCATAGGTTTCACCAACACAACCTCTTTGTTCTTTCTTGCTTTTTTTCTTAAGGAGTTACCTCAAATAGAAGTCAAATATACATGCATTCATATATGCGGTGGTATGTGGAAAAATCTATACTAAACCTACGCACACATGTATACATACAAATGTACACACACCCATACATTTTATTTTACATCTACCTACTTATTATATTTTCTCTCTGCCTCTCCAAGCTGTGACTGTTAAACAGCATAGGAATTCCAAATGCTCTGGTCCTTTTATAACTCTTGGCACATGCATATTTAGGGATCACTCTGGAGCCCAGCCATAAGTATTAAGCCATGAATTATTTTTCCAAATCAGACAAAGTTTTCTAAAACAAAGACAAAGTACAAATAGTCTGTGTCCTGATATTAACAGCCAGCCTCGTTTTTTGTGGTTTATGGTAGCTGAGATGCTACTCTCAGTCTTTACTCCATTCCTTAATTATTAGCCTCTAAAGAACAAACCTCTGAGATATAAATGTGTGGCTCGCAAAGCTCTTTAAATTTTGATCTTTATATCAGCTGTGCAAGGAAAACAAAGAAAGACTCTCTAATCCCATATTACAGGTGGGATGTCAGGCTCCAAGAGCTTCAGCTACTTCCCCAAAGGTCCAGAGCTTTTAAGTGCAAATGCTCAAACTGAAGCTAAGCCTGCTTATTTGGAATTCAGTGCTGTGGCCACAGGAATACAGCGCCACAAGATCCCATAGTGTCCAGAAATCTTTCAGGCCGTTTATAAAATCTTTCATTTATTTCTTCATCTTTCTCTAATTGCTTGCACTTCCATAACTATTAATAGTTGAGATACTTTAATGAGTTTTATTCAAGTTGACCTTTATGTATGCTTGATTTTCAGTATCATCATATCTTTGTTCTCCATGATATTTCATTGAAACCACAAATCATTTCCATTTAATTGTCTTATCAAAGGTGGTAATGAAGTAGTAAGAATAACTATGAATATCATGCTGTATAAAATAAATTCATAAATTCATAAATTTATGAAAATAAGCTCTTAGACAAGAGCCATCTTAAAAAATTTTATATTGTGGATATTACATATATCTGTGGCTATAATTATATCAAAATTTATTATGATAGAGTATGGTGACCTTTATTCAAGCATTATAATGGATCTGAGATTTTGATATTTTTAAAGAGGCATTATTTAATTTGTGTTAACTACAAAATAAATAAACCTACAACTTTCCCCACACCCACAGTTACCCATCCATGACTAATACTTATTTGACAAAGTTTCACCTCTAATGAGAAATAAAAGAAATTGTGGTTTTGATTTAACCTCATATGAGGTTTTGTGGTTGTGCCAATAAAGAAAATCACAGAAATAATTTACCTTTAAGTCTCATGAAAACCCAAATTTAATCTTAATAAAATATTATGCTCTATATCTGTATTCATAGCTCAGAAAAAACAGCCATAAACGAGATTTTAATTTGGCCTGTCAAATTAGCCACAGAAAACAAAAGCAAACCTTTGTATAAAAACTATGTCCCTACACATGACCCTAGGAATATCTGCATAATTTACTCAATACAAAATATATCAGCATATCTCTATCTCGCTTTGTAACACTAAACTTGAGTCAGTTTATAGGAATTTTATCAAATTCAAAAAATATTTTTAGAAATAACTGAGCCAGCTAGAATATAAATCAGTAGAATGTTGAGATTGAGACAAAAATAACGCAGACTTTATTTTGCAAGCTTTAGTTTTCTTTCCAACAATTGTGGTTCATCCTGAAATTTGGCTGTGAAATTCTGACAACCCAAAGAAAAAGAGCCATAGAGCTGTCACATAATTCTCAGTGAACACAAAAGAAATGCATTCTGCTGCCTCAGAGATATCAAAGCTTTTCAAGCACTTATTTCCACAGGAGAGTTTTCACTTGGGTTTTGCAAAACTGTGGTGGATAGTGTTTCAGTAATAGCTATGAAATATTAACAATGGGTTCTCTAAGGTTATTTCCTGTAGTACTTTTCAACAAAAGATTATGGAATTAAACCAAAATCTAACTCACGAAATAAAGTTTTAAATAGATAAAGGGGCTTGGAGATTGCCCATGACATAATCGGCAAAATCTAAAGGAAACAATCAAGTTGTGAACACTTTAAGTATGACAGGCATGTCAAAACATTATGATATCAGCTCCATAAGGTTAGTTACTTTTCACTGCACTATGACAGTGAAAATTGACAACGTTTCAAAAACAACACAGGTTATAAAAGAAAAGAAAATTTAGGAATGCCTTGAATATACTACCACGTTATTCAGGTTATCCACGCCACCCTCTGGTGAGTACTGATTATTGTTTTTGCTTAGTCCTGGGACCTCTTTATGTTTAGGGTCTTGGAGAAAAAAAAAACACTTTTACTTTTACACTATGCTTATATTATTAGAGAGTAGAAAAATATGGTTAGTGCAATCACTATTTTTTCTAATCATTCATCTTGATTCAAAATAAGATTTAAAATAACCAGAGAATGGACTGCAGATTAAATATTCAATGTGTATTACTTGTAAAATAAAAAGTTTAAGAAAGGATGGTGGCAAACATTGTATTGACTTCTCAATCTCCATTCTCTCCCAGATGAGGAGAGTAAAGCCAATCTTAGAAATTCTCTTCCCCTTACCACAATATGTTCAGAAAAGGACATGCGACACAAATCTGGCCAAGGTGATTTGACGTTTGGTGTGCTGGGTGGCTCCTGAGAAGAGTTTCCTCATTATGAAGAGTTGCCACTTCGAGATGTGACTTCCTGTATTCACTTGAGAATGGAGCCAAAGGAGCCAAAGTACAGGATGGGGGACCCGAAGCAAAGTGGAAAATGCAAAGGCCCTTGGTTCTGGAAAATCACTGAGCCATGGAATCAAGCAACTCTAACATCTATTTTCCTCTGACCTTGCTATATGAGCGAATTAATTTCTAATTTGGATTGGGTCTTGTCATTTACACACAAAAATATCCTGACTAGTACCAAAACAAATGTCTCATTTTAAAATAATGTTAGCTCCTTCCCTCCCGGTACCCCTCTGGGAATTACAGTAAGATTGTTGTTGATTTCTAAAATAAAACAAACTAATTAATAACCAAATGCAAATTTGGCAATTAATATGCTATCAAAAAGCATGAAATTCTGAATTTGATCTTCATAAATAATCTATCACTTGGTTGTACCTAATAATTAGAATCTACTAGCTTGTTTCTGAAATATTGATACCTATTTAGGGCATTTTCAAAATGATAGGCTCTATAAACAAAAACAACTTAAGTTTCAACTGTGTTTTATGAATTCTTATTAATGGTTTAGCAAGATGTGAAATAATCACAACCATCAAATTTACAACCCCATTAACTACTGATTGGTAGATAAATGCTAATCTGTATGCTGCAATAAATTTCATTGTAGTAACAAAATCACATTCATTAAACCACTGATATAAACCAGATCCTTTTAAGAATTTTTAACGTGTCACTCTGTATCTTAAAGAAAAAAATTAACTACACAGGTTAGTTTGACTATACGACTTTTCAAAGGAAGAGAAACTATGTGTGCTCTCTCTAGATCTGCCACATATGCATACATATACACATGCATTCACACACCTATGTAGACAGAGTCCTTTTCATCTTATATATGTTATGTACCCTAGAAAAGCCATGTTCCTTTAACCCTCTATGAGAAAGAAATGTTTAGAAAAAAGAATGCCCCAGGAAAAGTCAGACCCACAGGAGCTGAAAGAGTGATTTTATACACATATTTATTATACACATAAATAAACATATATAACGTGTGTCAGGGATATATATGCATTTTTCATATACGTGCATCCTTACACAAAATGCCAGTCATATCCAACATGTGCTGTGCAACCAAATAAACAACATTTTCTATATTTTCATTCATTAAATTATCGTGAAAATATTTATTGCAGTTGAAAGGCATTTGGTATGTTAATAATTACACTAGAGCTTCTATTTCTCAAATTATTTTTCTTATAAATTTAAGTCCCCTGAGTAAATATGCTACTCTTCAGACCAGAATTACAGACTGAACACTCACAACTATTTTAACTTATTATTAACTTTTATCTTATTCTTTGTAGGAATCTTTAGGTACGATATTTCATAATATTTAAAACTTTCTCTTTAAATTTACAGCCACTTATGAAATAATTATTTTTCTGTTGCAACTTTTTTCTAAATATAATTTTATATCATTCATATTCATCTTTGTTGCTTTTAAAGACAAAAAACTTGCAACAAGTACATACCACTGTAAAACTAGTTCTACATATCCACACTGTATCACTTCCAACCAAAAGATGTACTAGCAATTAATTATTTATTTACACAACAAGAAGTGGTATGCTTAAGAAAATCTCTGCAGTGGAACAAAAACAAGTGGAGGTTAAATGTCATGTTAAATTAGGTAATAAATAGACTATATCTGTTCTTAATTTATATTGTGTTTAGCAATTCTTCTGTGGGTTACTAAAATTTGAAACTTCTATTATTTTATAAATACTATGACAGTTTCATCAAATTACTGAGAAATAGGTTTCAATTTATTAGTTTAGTGACGAATACAGAAGCTATATGAAGAATATGAGAAGGAATATAAAGAAGCTAAGATATTTTGCTAAAATTCTGTCAAAATCAAGATTCTAAAATATTGACAATTCATTTTTTATTATAATTGAAAATAGCCAATTTAGTATTGTTAAATATTATTTATTAAAACAATTAGATAAAAACTGTCATACAGGCTCAAAGAATATTTTTCAAATGAACAACAATTCCTATCTGTTTTATTCAATTCAACCCAAAGGAGCAGGTTTGTTAAGTAACACACCAGAAACCTTTTTTGTTATGTTTTGTTTTAAATAAATCAAACACGTAGTGTACCATAGCAAGCAATTCAAATCTATTTTGTTTCTGTGAAATCATATTATAGTAAAATTAAGCCAATGGAGAACTAATCAATAATCAGGAACATTTTAATAAGCAGTGTGCTGCTTTGAAACCGTTCTGTATCCTAGAAAAGCCATGTTCTTTTAATCCAGTCTTGTGGAGGCAGACCTATTGTGGAATGGGGCCTTTCGATTAGGTTGTTCCTATGGCGATTTGACCCCACATATTTAAGGTGGTTCTTAATCCTTTCCCGGCCCTCTACAAGAGAGCCAGAAATGTTTAGAAAAAAAGAATGCTCTAGGAAAAGTCAGACCCACAGGAACTGAAAGAGTGATTTTGGAAATCAACCCAGGTGAGAAGGACCAGCAGACGTCACCATGTGACTTTCCAGGTGACAGTAAAACCCCAGACTCAATTGGCATTTCTTGAATGAAAGTATCCTTTTGTTGATGCCCTAATTTGGACATTTTCATGGCCTTAGAACTGCAAAGTGGAACCTAACAAATCTCATTTGTGAAAGTCATTTCATTTCTGGTATATTGCATTGCACCAGCAATAGCAAACCAAAACATGCAGGAATTAAAGTTATTTATAAATTTGTTTCTTTTTGCAAATTTAGGAAAACCCCTGGTGATAGGACTGTTGAATCTATGTGGTCAATAAGATGACATTTCAGTAGCTCCAAATCCTTTATTCACTCTTCTATTTATAAAATTCCTTCAGAAAAAACAACTTTGGGTGTGAAGGGAGAAGCTAAAAGCAGAGTGTCACATATCAAATGAAGAACACAATAGAAGTCTACCACTTGAGGCACCTCACTGTTTTTCTAACAAAGGGTAAAACTTAGCTATTAAATTGTCAACTATTCTTCTTGGATGTTTCTATAGAATTCTGATTAAAATAATTATTTGTATATATTTATTGGATTCATTGATCATTTATTCCTAAAGCCTCAAGGTGAAATAAATCTTTAAACTTTGTTCTGAGTGGGGTTAGAGATTATTCATAGGCATAGTCAGTTTAATGGAAGAGAGTCCAAGCGGCATCTATCTCTTATCATTTTGTGACTTCAGATTAATATTTCTTAACCTCTGTTTGCATATAAAATAAGTTTTTCTGAATATTTGATAGTATATTATAGAAAGCAAATAATACATAGAAAGTTAATAAATATTTGCTGTCTGCATTGGTGAAGAGTTCAACAAATGGGAGGTATATTTTAACACAAGACAGATAGTTTCAGGAATTCATTCATCAACAATGACCCAGAATTTTCCCAACTTTAGCAGACTGACATTGCATCTTAAGGTTTAATTTCTCCAAGATGACTGTTATAGCTCCAAGCACCAGAAGTTCTTTTAAAAGCAGAAGCAAGAGGGTGAAGGAAGAAAGTTCATTTTCTACAAAGGCTCTCCTCTTTCATCAATGAAAGAAAACATTTTTAGGGTGCCTCAGGCAGACTCACCTTGAAGTTTTATTGGCAAGAATTGGGTAATAAGGGCATCCTTAGCTGCAGAGAAGTCAAGGAAAACAAATACACTCAAAAGGAAACAGGTTAGCTATAAATGTTTAGACTAATCATGGCATACCCCCAGAGCAGGGCAGGACACATTTGCTTTCTAAGAAGAAATAACTGGAGGGGAGGCAGCTAGTGAACATGTGTGCACACAATCCCATTAACCAAGGAAGAGGGGAGTTTGGAGTAGGGGGAGCAATACACAGAATCTGCCACACTTTTAGATAAATTAATTTTTTAATTTATTAATTACTTTTTGTGAGAAAACTGAAGCCTGTGAAATCATGTAACTTTTCAGTATCAGCAAGCAGGAGATATGTACCCTTGCCTTAAAGACTTTCTTAGTTTATTAACAGGCAGAGAATTTGTTTATAATAATGGAAAATTTTTTGGTAATGGTGGTAGTGACGATGGCACAACACTGTGAACATAATTAACAGCAGTGAATTATATATTTGGATGTGGTTAAAGAGGATTTTTTTTTTAGGTTGGAGATATGCTACTAATTTTTGTTTTTAAATAAGACTGTACAACACAAAGAGCCAATTCAAGTACAAACTAGTTAATAGTACAATTATAGTAATATCCTTCCATTAATTGTAACAAAGTTAATACACGCAAATTGTTTATAATAGGGATGGTATATGGGAAGTCTGTATTCTCTGCATGTTTTTTCTGTAAACTATAACTTCTCTAATTAATATATATAAATATGTATGTGTGTCTGCATGTATATATATATATATATATATATATATATATATATACACACATATATATATATATACACGACAAAAAGACTTCTTAAATTCCACTAATGCCACCTTTATTATCAATTATCCAAGTGAAACAGGAATGATGAGATTAAATTTCATGAACTAATATTTAGTATTTAAAATTTCAATGTTCCTGTTTTTATAAATCATTGAGAGTTTAAATAAGCCAGATGTACTGCATTTACTGTTATCTTTTTTATATAAGGTGATTATCAAAATGCATTGAATCTTTGACATGTCCTCATGATGAACATAATTGCACATGTTATCCTTTACCATATGTCAGCTTTCTAACAGTCTATAGAGGGGGGGGTTGTTGTTTTAGTTGTTATATAAAATCATATTCCTAGAGAGCAGTTTCATCTGTAAGGGCTAGAATTTTTTCCCCCTATTCTCTAATGACAGGTATAAGGTCACAGTTGCCTAACTTCAGAACAGTGCTTCTTAAAGAACCTAAATTTCATTTCATTTTGAAATTTTAAGTGTTTTTAACATTGTGGTTACATTTGGCATGCAAATGTTATTAATAAGCATAAAAGTTAAGGCAAAATGTTTGCCAACTATTGAAGCTGACATCTCAAAGACATTTTCTGAATTAGAAATAACATACAAGCAAGCAGGAGACGGTGGTAAGCAAAATGAGAATATGATATGAGACCAGGGTCTAAGGAAGGCCTAACTCAAGGGCCATGTAGCAAAGAGCTGTGGATACCCAGAAAAGGAGCATTTCAGAGACATGGAGCAACATGTGAAAAGACCCTGAGGTTCTTAGTCTGACCCACAGGAAGACCCTTTACCAAGTTTGGAAGATTTCAGAGCAGTATTCCAGTGAAACCGCAGAAGCTTAGATCTGAAGATGTTAATTTGAGATGCTGAACTAGACATCCAAATGGAGAGGCCAGGTACACAGGTAGATCTGTGAGTCTGGAGTTCATGCTCATACTATTTTCTTAAATCTTTAAAGCCTTCTCAATTATTTGCCTAGTTACTGTCCAGATATATTATGTGTATTTCAGTTTGTTCAAGGAGCTTGAAATCATTACTTGGGAAAACACATGGCTAGTAAATTAAATGCACAGGATGCTTTCCTTTCCTTCTCCATGCATCCTTAATTATCCCTCTCTCACATCCCTACGATGGAGCCACTCCTTTGGCATATATCAACTCAGATTCTTAATTATTTATATGTCTATTTCCCCATCTACGGTAAGATATTTGAAACCAGTGATTATAATTTTGTTTTTGTTTACTTCTGAACCCTCCACGTTTTGAACAGAATTTAGTAGGTAGCAGGAGGTGAATGTCTGTTGAGCTGACATTTATTTCTCAAGGCATCCACTTATAGCTCAAAATTTCATATTTATAAAATTAAATGACTGACTCATGGAAGTGTTTTCAATTGTTTTATGGAGTTTCAGACTTAGTTGTACAAATGTATGAATGCACTACAAATGAGTAAAAGTATTTTTTTAGCTACAGTGGCTACATGTATCCTGAGCAGAAAGGATAATGACAGGTAGACACCAAAACTATCCTCTTTCTCCCTTCCCACAGATGAGAGTTGATCTTCTGGAAAAAAAATTAATTATATGTTAGTATTGAAAATAATATGTGGGATGACTTAGCAGTCCAAATTTGTTATAGTGAATATTAGTGACATTGGAGGAAACATGACTGTTATTTGAGATGCTCATTTTTGAAGTTTATATTCTAGAATGTCCTCTCATCCCAATTACCAGTACAGGGATATCTTTACCAAAATACTTTTATTTTTTGTAGTAGGAGACATATCTGCTTTCCTTCCAATATATGATAGTGATATGCAATTTGACATTGTTTTTGTTTTACGGCATATATGTTTATCAAAAATGTAGCTCAGAAAGATAAAGACTAGGTAAATGCAGAAAATCTACACTGGTAACATTTTTGTGGAGATTTTAAAAGCAACTTAATTGCTAGAAAGAAATGAGGAAATGAATATATCGATTTTTCACAGAAGGTTGTAAAAAAGGACGGTTTTACAAAACGGTTTGCATTATAAAAATGAAAAGGACCCAAGAAGAGACTGTGACAAGGCTATAAAAAATAAACAAAAATAAATAAATATTTCCCAACATTCTCCTCAAAAAATATTCTGTTTATCTTTGAAGTCTTCCAATTTAAAATACACAAATATCATTGATAAAGGCAAATTCTGTTTATTTAGTATACTAGAACTGTTTGACTTTTGAGATATAAAACTAATAACTGCCAGTCTTAATTCCTAAAAAGACGCAGCACTTACTGCTTTCCATATATTACTCATTTAATTCTTAAAATTCTCATGAGGCAGGCTTTGTCAATTCTGTTTAACAAATGAGAACACTGAGATAGGGAAAAGTAACTTTTCATGTTACCACTGCTATTCAATGGCAGTAAAGATTTGATTCCAAACTCACTCTCAGTAACACACTGTTGCTGATTTCAGAAAACGCTGCTATTATGCCAATGCAGCACTTCACATCTGAAATTTGTTTAAAAAATTCCTGTATTATGTTTAAGCACATCCTCTTGCTGCAGCCACTCTGGAATAAATAACTCCCTATGCACATTGGAATAGCATTCATATATCTACATCTTTTGATGATTGTATAGATAAATGGGAAGCAGTTTAACTTAAAAGCAAAATATAAAGAGAGTAAATAAGTATCATCCTCAGAAGAGTGTAGTTTGAAGAAAAGATTAAAAAGTATATAGAAAAACCCTTAGGGGATGAAATGTTGACTCTAATATTTATAATCTGCCATATCCTTTCATTTTAGGGCACATGTAATTATTTTTTTTTTTTTTTGAAAAAATCCCATAGGTCAAATTTCTGGGTAAATGCATGCAGGCTTAAAATTAGTATTTTATGGTTTACTAAAAAGTTGAAACATCTATTCAATGGTTAATTAGCCTTCCCCATTTTCCATATCCTATTCGTGTCTTTTTTGCCTATTTTTGAATTATTAGCTTGCTCTTACCATATTACAGATGATCTGTACATTATAAATAGCACTTCTTTTTTGTAGCAAATATTTCCAGTATTGTATTTGTCTTACATAATAAAGAACTGCATAGTTTTCTTACATGCTCTGGCATCTAGGCTTTCTTTCTTTCTTTCTTGATTATTAAAAGCTTTTCTTTACTAAGATCTTAAAATATTCATCTACCTTTTCTCTTGAAAAACTCAAGAATTTTTTCTGACTTTTATTCATCAATTTATGTGTAAATTATTTTTCAGCAGGAGGTGATACATTGATTTTCTCCAGTTCTCTCAACATTACTGTTCCAGTTTGAAGCTGTTGTGTACCCCCAAAAATCCATATCTTTTTCCTGTTCCACTCTTTTGGAGGTAGCCATGTTCCCTTTAATCCTGATGCAATACAGTAAGGTGGAAACCCATTGACTGTACTGTTTCCATGGAAATGCAACACATCCAAATTGTAGGTGTGACCTTTTGATTAGATGGAGACATGACTCTGTTCATTCAAGGTGGGTCTTGATTAGTTTACTGGAGCCCTTTGAAAAAGGAAGCATTTTGGAGAAACTTCAGATGCAGAAGCAGACACAGACATTTGGAAATGCAGAAACTCTAGGAGACACACTTGCTTGAGAGACCAGCAGACATCGCCATGTGCTTTCCCATGAGATGCTAAGAAAACCAGAACCAAAGGAGTTAATTAAAGGCCCACAGGTGCTTAGAGAGGAAACCACTGGCATCAGAAGCTGGAAGCAATGGAACCTGAAACAAGGACCAGCGGATGCCAGCCTTCGCATGTGACAGACATCGGCATCTCTTGAGTCAAGGTATCTTTCCCTGGATGCCTTACTTTGGACATTTTTATGACCTTAGAACTGTAAGCTTATAATGTAATAAATTCCCTTTTTAAAAGCTGTTCTATTTCTGGTATATTGAATTCCATGAGCCTTAACAGATCAAAATAATTATATTTTCCTCCACTGATTTAAAATACCATTTTACTTAAACTGAATAATATATAAAATATAATATTCACATATATATTTATATATCAGTTTATTGACTCTATTCCATGTTTATTCTTAGCATTACTTTCAACATTATGACTTAATAGTCTGTTGGTGATTGGTCGCTGCATATCTGTTGTATAGATCTGTACAGAAAGCAAAGCATGTAGCTGCATTGCCTTCTTGTCACCCAGTAAGAAACTCACATGATATTTTACCAAAAGGATTAATCAAAACAGTTTGTCAACAAAAATGAAAGTGTGGCAAAGAAATTAAAAAGTGATAATGTTAGAAGTGAAAGCACAAGTGATTGATTAGAAGATTTGAAAATAATGCCCATGAAGCAAAGACAGGATAAGACCTAGGCCAGTAGGCTACTAAAGTATGAATTTATATTGAAAAACTCTGATGAATATAAAACAAAAAGTTTATAACCAGAGGGTTTTCTCCATAAATGTTTTCTTTATGACCTATTCTTTAGTCTTTATGATTTAATTAGAGACTCTGTGAAGCAGAAATACTATCATAATATTTATTATGAAAACTTACAGTAAAAAGAAAATTTGATACAGGTACAGGTTTTATTATTATTATTATTATTATTATTATTATTTATCTACCATTAAAAAGAAAAGGGAGAACATTTGCTTACAAGTGATAAATCTAGAATTGAATGTTAAAATTCAGCTTTCTTTTGTTCACCAATATCAGTATTCCTATTTTTTTTTAAATCATTATCAGTTCTTAAAAGAACTCAATCTCAGGTTTTACCTTGCAGAAATTGCATTGAAACTGAGATTTATTTTTGTCCATAAAATTAATTATATAATTCAATCTCAATTATTATGACCATAAGCATCAAATTTTCAATAGTTTAATTCAAAATAATAGCACCTAGTCATTTCTGTTTATATTTTTTCTTCATCTCATAAATTATCATTTCTGTAAATCATGATTCAATACACCCTTTGAAAATCTACAGAAAATATTTATGGCCAAAAATGTCACAATGTTGCCCATCTCTTGCACTCAAAATTGGAAAGTATTTTTCATCATTACCAAGGGAAAGTGAAGATAAGAGAGGAATGCTGATATTTAAGTACCAAATTTTCATTCATACAGCCATAAGAGTATAAGGTGGTTGATAAAAACTAATTCTCTCTCTCTCTCTTTCTCTCTATATAATACATACACACACAAACACAAACACTTATGTGAAATACATAATCTACCTACTTTGCTAAGATATTACAAAGAAAAGGTCTTGAAAGACAAGTTTTTAAAGCCAGGGGTTTGAACTATTTGAGTTAATCCACAGATCAGGGGCATATTCTGGATGTACTATTTGACAAAATTTGAAGAGCATTGTCTCTTGCTTCTGTTTTGGTGTCCTAGGCTGCTCAAACAGATACCATGAGATGGGTTGGGTTAAACAAAAGGGATCTATCTTCTCATGGTTTGAGGCTGAGAAAAAGTCAAAATCAAAGCATTATCAAGGTTGGTGTGCTGGGTCTGGTTGCTGGCAATGCTTGGCTCCTCTTTTATATGGCAAAGCAGATGGCTCTGTTTCCTAGTTTCTCTCTTCTCTTCCAGGTTCCACTGTTGTAGCTCGTTTCCTGAGATTTTCTCTCTCTGTCTGAAATTCATCCCACTTATAAGGCTCCAGTAATAGGATTAAGGCCCATCCTAATTCAGGTAAATCACACCTCAACTCAAGTAGTGTCATCGAAAGCTCCTACTTACAATGGTTTCCACTCAAAGGAATGGATTAAATTTAAGAATATGTTTTCTCTTGCATACATACAGCGCCAAACCACTACATTCCATCTTCTGCATCCCAAAATGACATGTTCTTTCTATATGCAAAACAGTTTCAAATTCCATCACAATATCCCAAAAGCCTTAAGTCATTTGAGAAAAACACTTATTATAAAGTCTCACAATAATGGGTTGTAGATGTTGTCTGTTCTAGGGCACATTCTCTTACATCTCTGGACCTATAAAACCTAAAGAACAAGTTATCTGCTTCTGATATACAATGGAGAAATGGGCATAGGCTAAATATTTCTCTTCCCATGGGGAGAAATTAGAAAGAATACAGGGGTCATGGATGCCCATCATTCAAAAACCTGCTCCATTAGATTTCAAGGTCTGGAAGTCATCTATGGAATGATGTTTTGTCCTCTGGGTCTGATGAAATAGCAACACACCCCTGCCTCCCTTCCAAATGCTTTCCAAGAAGCTATGTTCTCCTTGAACGCTGGGGTTAAAACTCCACCCTCTCTAAGCATCTGGATGGCAGCCAAGCTCTCTGGAAACATAAGAGCACAGGCTCTACCCTATCAGAGCAATGCAGTTACAGTACTCTTCCTGAACAACAGAGCAGAAAGTCTGCCTTCTCCAAACACATGGGTAGGCAAGTTTTCTTTGCATAAAAAGATGTCTTCAGTCCAGACCTCAGCTTCCATGGTTCTGCCTTTGAAGTGACTTTTCCTTCTATCTGTCCCTTTTCTGGCCCTTTTAGTCCAGGCTGGCAATGGTTCCATTCAAACAAATTACACAAAAAACTTCTTGGTTTTGCATGTAGTATACAGGGATCCTTTTTTCCACAGATCCTTCCTGGATAACTACTTTTCAAATCCTGACTTCAACAGAAATAGGTGAATGGATCCATGTTCAGTTTAACCTTGACATGGAGCACTATTCTATGGGAACTCGCTTTTGAGAATCTCAGAATTTTCAAAGCCATCAATTTCCACAAGGAGAAAGCAGGCTGCACTTTTCACAGTTATTTTGGAAATCTCAGCTAAATATCCAAGTTCTGTTTATCATCTGACATCTCCATTTCACCAAATGCTTTGCCACTTTATAACAAGGATTACTTTTCCTATAGTTTCCAATAAAACATTCATCATTTCTGTCTAAAGTCCTCATTGGAAGTATGTTTAACACCCATGTTTCTAGCAAGTCTCTTCAAAACAATCTAGGCCTTCTTTTCCCAGTTCTGCTTCCTGTGGGTTTCTCACTGTCTCTGAATTTCATTCCACTTATAAGGACTCCAGTATGAGGATTAAAACCCATCCTGATCAAAGTGGGTCACATGGTAACTCAGTTAGCCTCATTATAAGATTCTACTTACAATGGGTTCATACTCACAAGAAATGGATTAAATTTAAGAACTTGTTTCTCTAGGGTACATACAGTTTCAAACCACCACAGCTTCTCAAATCAATAATTTAACTTTAGAACCCTGATCAATACATATGCGAAAATGATATCCTTTTAACAGTTATTGTATGAGCTTTTCTTGGTACTATTTATCTCTCAAGCAGAGTTACTTTGATTTATACTTCCATAAGCAACTTCAGTGCCTTCATTAGATATCTTTCAAAATAAAGTTTTTGATAATCTTTCAAACAATATATGTGGTAGCCAGGATGGCTAGGATTGACTTTGGGATGTGGAAGGTAAAAAAATAATTCCTATCTACACATAAATTTATTTCTCTCATTTCAAATATAAGGAAAAACAATTTCTTATCTTTAAGCAGAATTAAATGCTGCCATTTTGTTTTCACAACAAACTAAATTTGTATTAGATCATTAACTTTTTCACATTTTAGTTCATCCAGTATGAGATTTATGATTAGTTCTTGATATTTCCCTTTATTATACAATTAAATATTTCTTCACAAGAAAAATATGATGAAAATTCTCCAAGAAGCCAATTAATATTATTCTTCAACAAATCTGTTTTAGGCAAAGGTAGGATGAGCCACTTTTGATCAATTCATTGCTAGATCTTGAATTACTCTTTTTTTGGAAGAAAATATAGTTGTCAGCATTTGTGGTATATTTTATTTCTATGGTAAACTTCAATAAAGATTTGAGGAGTCCTTTATAGAATGTTTGAGCAAGCACCATATAAAAATCATAAATAATATATGGTAAAAAATATATAATTTTGGATGAGCTGTGAATCTAGCCTAACCAGTGACAGACACACAAAATAAAAATCAAAGTTACTTATAATTTACAATAATACTTTGCTATGGCCTTCATTACACTTGCTAGATCTTAACCTCCAGTATATCACACCAAGGGAAAATAACTAATTAAAAATCTATTTTATAATCAGCTTATATTTAAAATATATCCGTTTATAATTAATGGACTTAACAGCCAGTCATTATCTTAATGTACTCTACCAGGCACTGGAATAATATACCATTCTCTATGCAAAATCTTAAAGACTTTCTGGCAATCAAACACTTACTTTAAACAACAACAACAAAAAACATTTAAACCTTGTATTCAGTTCTAGCAACATGTGATGTGTGCGACTCCAAGGGAAATTTACTATAGATATTGCAAATGAAACTGCAAAGTGGTCATCCTTGGGTGCTGCTGCTGAGACACAGGACTTAACACACACGATGCAGTGCAAGCTTTGATCTGAGCAGGTTGAAGACAAAGCATGAACTGTCCTCAGGATTAGCTAGAACATTCATTATCGGCTCTTTAAAAAGTTAGATGAAGACTCCTGGTAAATTCCTGGTGTGTATCTCCTATAGTGACTGAGAAACTAAATAGGTTGGAGCCTCTAAAATTTTCCTTTATAGCCAGTGTGTGAACAGACTAAAAGTCAAGCATAACTTACTTGTTCTGAAACAGTATCTTACAATTACAATTATATTTTTAAACTTTTTTTTGTTTTAAAATACTTTCAACTTACAGGAGAGTTTACAATGTATATTATGACATTTTATGTTTAATGCTATTAAATTTACACTTTTGTGAATCCACAAATGACTGGAACACTATGCCATTCTGGATTATCATGCATAAATTATTCTATGAAATGATTTCCTGTAAAATTAGCATACAAATATGTTAGCATTTATCACTGAACCTCCATTATGTATAAAATGCAATGCTTTATCATAGTTTTATTTAAGAATAACAGAAAGGCATTAAATGACAGAGTAAATCTCTAGCTTTTAATCTTTACGACTGACTCCATAAATGTGCTAGTCTACAAATGGTCATATTTTAGGAATTCCCATGGAGAAATTAATATGATAATATCACTTAAAAGAAGAACTACATTCAACAGCTAACCATGGGAAGACTGCCATCCTCTTATGGAAGTAGACAGCAGAAATCCCCGTCCATTATTTGCTGCTCACTCACCACCCATTATACCTAGTTTCTTGTACTAGATGTGGTCTTCCTTTTGGTACAAAACTATGGCATTGTCTTTGAAAGTTTGTTCTTTTACAAAAACAACTAAATCTACTGTATCATTTCAGAAATGAAGTTGTAAAACTAAAATATATATTTTTGCATCTGGAATCCTTTCTGACGTTAATTTTTGAAATCTTAAATTTTCCTTAACAATTTCAACAAAGAAGGACCTTACATTATTCTGATTGCTCCATTTCAGAATTGTAAATATATCTGAAGAGGTTATTTAAACTTTCTGTGCTATTAAAAATCATCTCCCTTTCAACATTTAACAGGTCACTAATCATCATACTTCTGGAAGGTATAAAAAGAGACTTCTACTTTGGTTTTAGTTATGTCATGCTTTATGCCAAGCTTCAGAAAGATAGAGTAATTACAAAATATATTCTAAATCTTTAAGTAAGAAAGCAAGTGAACATCACTTTATGTGTAAGAATTTGTATTTACACCACATTTTCTATGTGAAAAAATATCGTCCTCTTTATTACTTCATTTTACTCTTACTCTATTTCTTAAGACCGCTCTTAAAAAGAAGAATATATCCTTTCACATTAACATTTTCTCATAAATAAATACAAATATTTTGTTGAGAAAAACTAATACTAGAAGGCCTTAAATTACACTTCTCCTCTTAAAAAATTCATTTCCAAGGAAAGTATATTGGTTTTCTGGTGGCCATTTTTGGCTAGAGTCCTGTCTTCTAAATTGCTTTAGATTATCATGGTGATTATAAATAATCTTTATTTTCTTCTCTTAGCTAATCGATCTATTGACTGACCATATATATGGTAACTTTTGATGTGTTAGATAAATATAAATTTTAAGGATTATGTATTATTTTGTACCCAATATAACTTAAATGAAAACATTAACAAAGATCAAACAACATTGATTCATATCCATTTAATTTATCTTCATAATGTTCTCTAAGTAGATATGTGAGTTATATCACTGCATGTTCTCACATTACAAAATTAAGGAAAAAACTTTGCTTTACCCTAATTGATTAGGAAAATTCTTACTGTTCCTCTTAAATACTGGTGAAATACTCTATACATATTTCACAGCTTTTACATAAATGAGTATGTCACTTTGAAACTGTTAAGGTTAATTGGCTTGGTTGATTAGAGCAAGATGCTGATGAGTTAAGAGTTTTATAATTATGTATCTTCATTAAGTTTATATATAAATAAATTCAACCTGTGGAACTAAACTCATTCCTACCAGATATTATGAGTTGAGAATAAAAAAGAAGGCTAGCTTAAGTCTAACTTCACCATTGGGATAAAAAAGCACTCACACTTCTTTCTGAGGGTATCTGCACATATTACTTCATTTGATCCTTCTAACACTTCTTGAGGTAAGCAAGGCAATACTGCCTTCTACTGAGGATGAAAAGACTGAAACTGAAAGAGCTTAAGTAACTTGTTCTGGGTCACACAACTATTGAGGAGCTAGAACTATCTCTCTTGTCTCCCAAATCCAGCCTCTCACGATTATCATCATCATATTGATTTCCTGAAGTGGTAGTCATGGTTCTTGATATGAGCTAGAATGTCTTTTACCTAATGTAATTTTTCCTGCCTAAAAGGAGCTCAAAATCTCATTTGGGGTAATAAGTAGAGAAACAAAATCATATATGTATGTGTATATGTATATGTATGTGTATATGTATATATATATAAACTAGATGTAGTTCAAATATTTACGACAAAGAAAATTGCTTAGAGGATACTGACACTGAACTTCAATTTTATAAAGATAAACTCAAGATTCTAAGGAAGAGGCATTATCTTTTCTCATGTATAGAATGGGCAGAGTCTATAGAATTTTTTAAAAACTTCATAATGGGAAACAAAAACTCAGTAGTTAAACTAGTTATCTGGTCCTAGAAGCCATTCTATTAGAAAAACTTAACCAGTACAATCAAGAAATTTATAGATCAATAACAGTGACATACTACAAAGCTCAGAATATTTGCAAAGTTCCTGACATTTGTTTTTATTAAAATGTTACCAAATTTTGTTCCTACGAACTAATAATAGCTGATGCTGTCAATTTAAAAGGTTTCATTCTTATTCATTCGTACTCTTATATTATGAAATTATTAGGAAAGCAAGGTAAACTTAGCAGGAATACCTAATACTCAACTCTTAATTTCTTAGCCATTATAAATGCAGTTGTTTGTAATGATAGTTTGAATTGTTCTTACCAATTTTGTACCATGCTATAGGCAATGTCT
Organism: Tamandua tetradactyla; assembly: GCF_023851605.1. Classification (NCBI taxonomy): domain Eukaryota; kingdom Metazoa; phylum Chordata; class Mammalia; order Pilosa; family Myrmecophagidae; genus Tamandua; species Tamandua tetradactyla. The sequence continues at coordinate 43,714,089 of NC_135334.1, forward strand.
GATAATAAAGTGAACTTATATCCAGAAATAAACAATGAAGAACTTGTAAAACAGAGATCATTTATTTTGTGGCTGTGGCATTAGGTACCTTTGTTCTGCCATGTCTAAAAACCACCTCATTTCCAAATGCCCTGTCTTGGTTTTAGGTAGTATCATTTTTCACAAAGTCAAGAAACTATAACAAATTCCTCCTTGATTTTAGGTAGTATCATTTTTCTCAAAGGCAAGAAACTGTAACAGATTCCTCCTGTTTGCTGTATATTGTTATGGAAGCCAGTACATCTAATCAAAGTGACAAATATATTAAAGCATCTTTGGCAAGGTAAGAATGTGGGAGGGTTATTCTGTGAAAGTGAGCAATAAACACATCAATTAACCTTGGCTCCTCCCCTACCCCCTGCTTTCTCATCGTTTCTGTTTATTTTCCTTTTTTTCCACATATAACTAATGAATCTGAATGAATCATCTGTCAGCCTCTATCAACAATATAAAAAAAACTAGCGTAAAATCAGTTCTTACTGACAAACCAAGTTCTGTTCTTAAAAACAGAATAAAAGGAACTTCGCTTTAAGGTTTAGTCAAGTAAGAATGTAAGATAACTCATTTTATCAAAACAGTGTTTAATTGATCTATGGCCCTACGAAATTCATGCTACATTTCCTGTGATCTCTAAATTAATCTAAATAGTCCACAAAGAGAACCAATTAAGATGCTATTATCACTACTAAAGGGTTCCCTTTGAGCAAAATAACAAACTTATGGTTCGAAAATAAAGTATTAAATGACAGTTCATACTTATTTGTAATCATTGATTTTCTCATGATAATTGTATTAGCAAGACATTATATAATAATTACAGTTTCTTTGGGGATAAAAAGTATTCTTTATTCTATAAATTATATTGTGTTTTATATCAGTAAACTAACTTTCCTTATGCAATGAAAAATAAATAAAAGATCCTTCCATAGAGTTCTTGCTATAACACTACCTGCTCATGCTTTCCTCTCTCCTTCCCTGCCACCACCCCCCTTGCCCTACCCCCACCCAGCCAATTTCTTTTGCTCAGTCTTTAAATTTTAGTATCATTTTTGGACTCTATTCTGGTATCCATTCTCATCTCTTACTGCATAGTCTCTTGATATGCACTTATGCAGTCACAAGACTTGAAATACTATCTTTATTCTGATGATTCCTATCTCAACCCTTGACTTTATTTGAACTATATATACAAATATCCAACTGCTAAGGCATCATCACTTCCATATCTAATAAACATCTTTAATATCAAAATTATGATATTCTAGAAGATACTATTGGTCTCTGTTCCACCTCATTCCACCTCTCATATTTCCCTTGCCAGCAGTATATTCCTATCCACAAAATTGCTCCAAACAAAAACCTATAGTTAACCTTTTATTTCTTCTTTTCTTCAGTCCCCATATTCAATCACCAAAATCTATTGTCTTTAACTCTAAGACATTAAACGTGTACACTTTTATCATTTCCACCACTCTCACCACCAGGCAAGATTTCTCATCTGGACTATGAAATAGCTTTTATCTAATCTTCTTCCTTCCATTCTTTCTTAACTAAAATTTGTTTTCCACACAATAGTGAACGTTATCCCTTATTCTTATCCACTATGTGCTAGCTTTACAAGACTGTGTATATGTGTGTGTTTTATTTGAATTAAAATATTTCTGGCCTCTTTCCATTCCCCCTGGTTATTAATTTCAAGTTTCACAGACTAACAATATTCCTACTTGCATTCTTCTCTGGATACAAAAAGGCTGCTATTTATCTATGTCTCTAAGTCCTCTTTTTGGCTAAACAAACTTAGTTCCTACTTTCCCTTAAGTGACATGGATCTGACTGCACTATTCTAATATCCCTCATCTGGACAAATGGTTTTCTATAGAAAATGTGGCATCCAGAACTTCCTTTCCCTTAGATATGTTAACATTTCATTTTAGAGAAACAGTCTTACTGCTTAAATTCTTGGATGATTCTAAGTTTGCCTTGATTATATGGGGAGACACAATGGACATTTATTCTCATTTCAGATTCTAACTACTATTGGATAAAAGAATGAATAAATGAATTGCAATATTAAAAGCCCCTAAAATTAAAATGCTAGAAAAATTTTAATCTAGTGATATTTCTACAAGGATGTTGAAATTGTCTATAAAATTTAAATCTCTGAAAATGGGTGATAGGTACTTAAGTGCTTTTGTTATGATTGTATAATTGAATGAAATATGATGGTTTGGAAAAATAAGAATTAGAAAACAATCTCATAGTCCCTAGAATTAGGTATCTCTAAGTTCTGACTTTACTTTAAAGGTTTACTTTAAGATGGAGCAAACCTTTGCAGAATATGAATTCCCAGAATGCGAATTCATTCTGAGCCCCCAATCTTCCCATGAGGTCCAGAAAGCCGTTTTGTATGGCCTTTATAATGTAGGATGACAGTACTGAAAATGTGTCAAGTGAGCAAAATAATGGGCAATTTATTTTGAATGGAAGTGGTTGCAGTGGCATTTGGGACAAATTTTCCTACTTGTTAAAAGGATGTTTGCTTAATCCTCCTAAAATATATGTTTGTCAAAAAGGTAAAATCAGTTGCTCACGAACTTTTTATATAGCCCAACTTCATAATTAGCCATGGCTCATTTCTTGATGTTCATAAACATTCGATCTATTTTACTGAACAAATGAATGAGTAGAAGAAGGAAGGAAAAGGGAAAATATTTGCCTCTAGGTTTCCATTGATATACACAATACAACCTCTCCTCATTTGTGAATTCGGTCTTAATTTCAGCTTCTGTTAATCTGTTGCTTTGCCACTCTCCCTCATTGCTTCACGTGTTTTTATGATTTATTAGAAGTTAGATTTTTAAGCTGTATATAGGAACTGACTAATATCTGCTATTCTATATAGACTGTTGTAATTCCTAAAGCTGTCTTTTTATGCATCTGGTTTTGTGTGCTTGTTTTCTTCTGTTATTGCTGTTGTTTTTTATTTCTGTCTTTGAAATCATCTAATAAGATTTAGTTACACTTAAAATAATGTTCCTGGTATAAAGGTTTTAAACGGTTCTAAATTTAACATATTAAATGCTCTATTTACTTCTACAATTTCATGCAAATTGCTAATCTAATTTCAAAAGCATAATGTTTTGTTTACTTAATTAGGCCCTTACATTTAAACTAAAGCAGCTTGAAAAAGGTATTAGAAGAGAAACAGGATATTAAAGAAACAAAAATAAAGGAACAAATACAGAGATTACAAGAACTAAAACGATTTTAGGTAAAACAATTTTGTTCTGAAGTTTTGGCTTTAAAAAATAAGAATACTTTTATTCTTTTTTTTTTTGGAGTAAGTAAATGTTCAAAAATCTATTGTGATGGCAAATGCATAGTTACATGACGACACTGTGAACTGATAATTGTGCAATTTGAATGATTATATGGTGTGTGAATATATAATATAGCTCAATAAAATTGCATTTTTAAAAAACTCTACAGAAAATATTTTAAAAATAAGATAAATATTACCAATTGCACACTTCTTATATCTAATAGAACACATTGCTAACATATCAATTCTTCACGCTACCTACCTCTAAAAAAAAGAATATTCAATAAGATTAATTCAAAATGAATGTTATAAAACATTGAACGCAGATTCAAAGAGAAAGAATGAAATACTCTATAATTAGAGAGGTCTCAATATAGTTTCATTTAATCCTGTAAATGCTTCCCAGATGCTTTCTAACTGATGTCAAATTACTTTCTGGGTCTCAAGCAATAAAATATAATTAAATTATTATTTTTTTTTAGAGGAATACATGTAGAAGACATTTTTTCCTTCTCAATAAGTATTTTTTATTTGGAGCAACCCACATCTCCCATGATCCTCCTATACTAAATGTATCAAATATAATGCCTCTTGCCTTTTCCTCTCCTGGAGACATCCTTCTACTAGCATCTTGTGATTGCTGCTTTCTCTGCAAAAGCCATACCTGTTTTTTATGACAGTGGCTGCAATTTGTTTTCTCTATTTTTTTAATCTTAACTTTTTTGTTGTTACTGTTAGAGAAGTCATAGGTTTACAAAGTGGATGTAATTTTATTTGCCACCTTCTCTGTTCCATAACATAACTATCTATTTTTATTTATCAGAGAAAAAGAAAAGGCTGAGAGAATCTTATGGAGGTAAAATTCTTCACTGAGGGATAGCTTCATGTAGGTTTTCTGAGGACTTTTTTTGTAACTTCACTATATTCAAATTAAGTATCTAGTCAGTGAATCAGTGCTTCATTTTCTGTTTTAGTGTGACTTTCTAATGTTATTCATGGATTTTTAAAATTAATTACTGTAATCAAAATAATGACATAAAAAAAGAAATAGTTTCTTTGAACTGGTTCGAAATTTCATTACACAAAAGTTTTACTTCAAGTGCATAATCAATTAATTCTAGATAAATATTCGACAGCTGAAGTAACCATTGTTTTAAGTGTCAAACACATCTTATAATGTATCTCAACTTGTTTGAAAATAAAAATAAGATTACAATTACTTTGGTTGAAGAACTAAAAGTGATTGAAGGTTTTCATCAATTTTATAAATGTACCTGGCTTTGTATATACAATTTAAAAAAAACTCAGCTCATTCTCATTTAACACAACTGCCAAGTGCTGTTACATCAAAGCTGCCAAATAAGAATTTTAAGTGTTTTACCTCAGCTTAACATTTCATCTATCTTCTTGATGGGCTAAGAAAGATTTATACTTGGAATACAGTATACAATGAGGAAAGGAAATAAGCTAAAGCTGTTGAAAAAATAAATGCTAATCATAAACAGAAACATCTAACACCTGCCATGTTGAATTGTGGTATGTGTCTATGTATTGATTAAAATATTTTCTGGGGAATATATTGAGATAATAAAAAGAGAAAGGATGCATTTATATGACATACAATATAAAATTAAAATACCTTACATATGATACCTCAACTCACATTTCAAAAGAAGTCACATCAAAACTTTTGCTAGCACAAAAGTGAAATGATGTTAATTCTAATGAACTGTATTAAAGTCTTTTGAAATTAATGCAAGATCCATATGCTGCTTTTATATTACAGATAGAAAAATGATAAAAATAGAAAGCTTTTTTAGTTTTCTTTTAAGACCAACTGAATATCTACAATCTAAGAGTCTTAATGCAAAAGAAAAGGAAGAGATACTTCATCTGCTCTGTTCTCATTGTTTCCAGGTCTGGAAGATGTGTGTACAGTTTAATCATGGGGATTCGAGGATTAAAAGAGACCACAGTTAATATTAGTTCCCAAGATTGAGCAGCCCCCAGGTGCAGAGAACTTTTAAATACTAGGTTAAATATGTTAAATGACAGTGTCTTAAGGTGGAACTTTGGAAATTACTGGTGAAAAACTAAACAGTGGTGCAATGTATTTTATGACAACTCAGGATATTTATGCCTTTAGATAATTTAAAAAATATTATAGACAAAAAAATTGAAATCAACTTAATGAGATACAATACCATTCTGAAACATTTCTATTGGGTCTTCATAGGTTTGTTTTTTTATACTGGCTTAATGTTCATACCTTGATGATAGGAAAACTACTTGGTACAATAAATGTTAATGAGAGAGAGAATGATAGATTATTAAATATGTGAGCTAATTTCAACTTGACAGGCTAGAGACAGTCTAAGGTATGTGAAAACTTTTTGCATTTTATATTTCTAGAGATATCGTTTGCCTCTGCTTTAGAAGATGTTTTGTTTAAAACCAGCCTACTGTTAAATGCTCAAGTTTAAATATCTGAATTCCTCCAAAGAGGTGTTTAATGATTATTGTACGTTCAAGGATTCAGCATGCATGAAGTTTAAATACACAAAATATGACTAGCCTTGCTAAAGGTCATTTCTACTTTTTTTAATCAATAAAGTGAAATGACAAAGCAATTAATGACAACAAAAGGCTTTTGTATGATTTTACCTCATTGTCATGCTTATTCTCAACAGTGAGTATAAGTCAACTGTGTTCTTCATAATGAGAAATAATTTTACTTGTTCAATATGTGGTCAAAAACTATGATTGTTTCTTCAATATCTTAATTGCCTATATCATGAAAAATAAAAAATGACATTTTCCCACGTGGGAGTCTAATTTACTCATAATAAGATGCCGAATGAGTATTAAATTTTATGTCGCATGATATTGTTGTCTGCCAAAAACCATTAACAGTGGGATGGAATACAGATATCTACAATGCGTAATAACCTTATGTCCTTTTCTGTCCTCCTTCTTTTGAACTTCTACAGCTGGTGACAATAGCAGTTATATTGTGCATGGCTATTTGTTCTCCCTACCTCTCAGTTATTTGAAACTCAATATGATTTAACTTCAGAGAAAGAAGATGGTGAAGATGGAAGTAGAGGGGACACACACAGCATTGTTTTCAGAGATTAAAATATATTGCTGGTAGGTAAATGAATAGATGTACGTGTGTGTAAGGTGAGGGTCCATGCGTGGGAGTGGAGTGGCAATCAGTTTTATTAAAAAGAGGAGACAGAATCATGGAGAAGAAAATGAAAGGAAATATTAAAAATGAATCTCTGATTTTGAATCTCTCTGACCACATTAAAATGATTGGTTCTATTTACAGAAATGCCAAAACCAAGGGACAAAGAGTAAATTATGTTTCAGATTAATAGTTTCTGAGCACTACACAGAGATGTCTCAGGAAAAGATACACTGGCCCTGTTTCCAATGATTGAGTTAAGCTAGAAATGCAACTTGAGACAAATGCCTCTACCACCAAAATGAAGGGATGATGGGGAGAGTTTTGGGAGTTGGCACTGTAGAAACACATGAGATTTATCAAGTGAGAGAACATAGAGAGGGACACTCACAGTGTTTTAGAGAAGAGAGGATGAAGAAGGATGGTTAGAAGCTAAACAGGATCTTAGAATGCCAAAAAAAAGGAGAAATGTCAAGACTTTAAACTTCAAAGGAAGTTTAGAAAAGGAACTTAAATTGTAAAGGTGTTTAAATAAAGCTGTCAGTATTATCACAGTGTTTCTAGAATCTATTGAAAATGATTACATCATTCATTAACCAATGTTTACTGAAGGTTTATGGTGTGACAAACAGAGTTCTATTGATAGAAATACAGAAAAGAAATCTGTCCTCTTAGATATAACATCATAGTAGGGAAAGACAGACAATAAATAGATAGCAAAACAATATGATAATTTAGAGCGGGCTTGTATTTATTTAAATTTATATAAATATACAAATATAATTGGTAGACTTTGCAAAACCTTATTTTAGAAAAATTGTAATGTCATCAATAAATGCAATTATATTTATTGAACCATAGTATAAGAAACCTTGAAATATCAAAGAATTAGGCGATGTAACCCTGATGGCTTAAGATCTAAATCCCTGGCCATGGCCTACGAAGCACTGGATAATCTTTCTCTTCCTACCTCTCCATATTTACTCTTCACAGGAACACTTCAGCCACTCTAACCTCTCTTTTCCTGAAGTATCCCCAGGTATCTTCACCTTTATGTCTCTGTACTTGCTATTTCCTCTGCCTAAAATGCCTTTAGCTGCCTTTTTTACATGATTGATTTCTTCTAATTATTAGTGATCGCCTATCATCCCCCTCCATGAGTTACTTTCTATTCTCTATTTATTGCTTACATATTTCCTATACAGCATGTATAGTATTTCCACTTGTGTTTTTTTTATTTTCCTATATGTGCATTTACTTACTTATTTACCCATATTCTGTCTTCCCTGAGTAGACTGGCGATATTAGGCAACTTGCCTCCTCTTACTTATTGAGTGAAAAAATGAATATTTGGTGACTGAATGAATAAGTGAATCAATCAATCAGTCAATGACTCAACAGAAGAGAGGTTTTATATTTAGAAATTAGTATAATATAGAGGGGTTTATAATATAGCTGTCTATTTTTAAATGGAATATATGCCCATGATGGATTTAGAATACATAGGACAGATGACAAAAATTATCCCCCATCCTAACACCAGGAGATTATTACCTTTTAGAGTTTGTTGTATATACTTCCTTTCTGTTTTGATACACATTTTCAGTCACAGTTATAACTTTTTGAAACCTATATTTCTTCCTTAGCATATGTAATAATCATTTTTCACATCATTAGAAACTTTATCCTAAATATCATTATGTCAGCTGTTCATTATCCCACAATATAGAAATATCATACACACTTGAGAATTTTGTGTTATTGGATATTTTGATGTAGTTTTTCATTGTTAATAAGACTCTGATCACATCTTGGCACATAGTAATTTATCTGCAACCAAATAAAATTCTTAGAATAGATTTCTAGAAGTAGAATTACTAAGTTAAAGAGTATGATGATTTTTAGGTTCTTAATATAGTACCAAATTACATCCCAGAAAATTAAAGCAATCTACACTCCCACAAGTGGCATATGAAAATGTCCATTTTACTCCAGTCACCAACATCTGAAATATTCTGATCTATCTAAAAATAAAAAATCTCATTTCTCTTAAGTCTAATTTTTAATGTCAGTGAGGTGACACAGATTATTTACAAATGGATATTAACCATTTTTAGGTTATCATATTTATTATGAAATAACTCAATCTTACAGAATTCACTTAATGAGCACCTTTTAGGCATAGTATGGAGCCCAGAATGAACCTAGTCTTGAAAAAGCATTTTAACTAAATGTTCTCAACTTTCCTTCTATTTTTCTTACCCTTCTCTTTTCTTACTCATAGTGTGAGTAATCACTGCATGCCTAACATGAGTTAGATATTGAAAGCAAAGTTGAAATAAGCACTGCCTGGACCTAGCATAAGTGCACACGGTATAGATAAGTCTGCTATCACCAGAATTAGTATTTAATAGTTCAGGGCTGAGCCATGGACTTTGGTTGGTGAGCTGTTGGTGCTGCACCAGTGCTTCAGTCTTTTTGTTGAGAAATGCTGACCCTCCTTCAGTTGCATGTATGGCTTTCACTAGTAACCTTCCTGTTCACAAGTAAGGAACTATAAATATCTCTGTGTGCAAGCCGGATACATAACAATGAATCTTATTCTTTGTAACATATGCGATAACAATGTGATAACTATAGTAATGCAGGAGCCCAATGGACAACCCAACCCAGCCCTGAAGGTCAAGGAATGTTCCATGAAGAGAATGACATATCATAGGGAAGCTAAAGGACAATTAGAAGAGAAAGGAGGTAGATGAAAGGTGAAGCAGTGTTTCAGGTTGATGTGTTGCAGGTACAGAGAGCTGAAGCCAAGGGACAAGTATCCAAATCCAGCATCCAGGGAGCTAAGTAAAGGCAGACTTTATCAGGGATGGGAGGACAGTAGCAAGAATGATTTGTAGAGGGTGCGAGGTCTTAAAGAGTCCTGTGTGCTATGCAGAGGAGGTTATACTTGACCCTCATGACTGTAGGGAACCATATGAAGGGCTTAGTTAGAACACTGGGCTCCATCTGGCTGATGAAAGGACAAGATTAGAAACACAATAAAATACCTCAAGTAGTCCATTTAAGAGCATAATATTGAACTCAGATTTGGGATGGAAATATGGAGTAATGAGAAGTAACAGATGTTATCCAGGTTCCAGGCTTAATCTTCTTTTTGGATGGATATCTATGCCATTGAAGACAGGAATGCAGAGGAAGGAGAAGCAGACTATACTAGGTTTAGACAGAAATAGAGATACTGAAAAGATAGAGACAGATATGCGTACGCATGTATAGATTTACTTTTTAGTTGGTGGGGATATGGATGATGAAGAGGCACGAATGAGGGGAAAATAAGAGGCCCTGGCCTTTATGGGTCATGTCTTAGACATGTGATTTTGAGGTATTTGGGAGTTATCCACAGAAAAATATAGAGGAGACTAACAGCTACAGAGTTCTGAAAGTAAAGGGATGTACTGGGACTGGAGGTTAAAAATTGCACATCACTAATATATTGATAGTAACAGCAGCTGCAAAGCAATGCCATCACCCAAAAATGTGTCACTCCACAGCAGGAGTTTTAGACTCAAATACCTCCTGGTTTTGGTACTTTCTAAATTAAATGTATAGAAAATAGAGTACATCAGACAACACTGCAAATATAAGAGTTTAAATGATGCACAGATGAAGACAATCTAGCTATGGGGATATAGAACTTGCCAGCATTGTAGAAGGAAAACGATGAAAATGTCTTCTCATAAAAATCGCAGAAAGAAAGCCAATCATAAAAGAGGGGATGGTGAAGATGTCATGTGCTTCAGTAAGTCAAGTAGGAAAGGACTGATATGTATTCACTGAGGTTAACACGAAGGAGAACATTCATTACAATGGCAAGGAAAGCTGCACTAGAGTAGTAAAGGCAGAAGCCAAGGAGCGTTTTGTTAACAACTGAATGGAAAATGAGGAAACTAATGTGGGCTACACTAGGGTCCATCAATTCAAATATCAATTAGAATGAAAAACTGAATTTTGAAAAGGTTAAAATGATAATAACTGACAAAATGAAGAATTTTCATACATTTTACTGAGGAAATACAGCTGTATTTTTTATAGTGTGTAATGCATTCTGAATACTACAGTTTCTCTTGATATTTAGTAGCAACTTTCCATACTAAGAATAGAGCCAAGCCTTAACAAGCTTTCTACAGATTTCTCCCCTGCCTCCACCGCTCATTTAGGAAAGCACTAAAAGTCTGCCTCAGAGATGCTTACTGAATTCAATGGGAGTTTGACTACAGCAGAGTTTGGGGATAGAACTAGTCCTGCTAATATCAACATTCCAAGTTCTATTTTACTGTCCTGTCTGGCATACACCTGAACACTAAGAATACTGAAAAGACCCTAATGGGATTAATTAGAAGACCATTTCGAGTATTCAACTGTTGTGGTAAGTTTCTACTATAGCTTTCATGAGGCTGCCTAATAAAAAGCCTATAATTAACAAAGGGCTTAATGTCTCTACAAAATCTTTTCCCCAAAAAAGTCACTGACAAGGTTAAATTACCATCTTCAGGTCAGGTCACAGCTAATGAAAAAGAAGCATTCAGAATTAGTTTCCATTTTCTAACCTCGATATAAGAAGGAAGAGAATTCTGAAGCAGAATCTCATTTTTTAACACTCAAAAATGAAATAAAATGAATCAGAGTCTGATCTTTTATTTCCCATTATATAGGTTAATTAATTACAGACAAGTCTTATCTATTTTTTATTTCTTGCATCATTTGACTTTACAATGTAAATAGACTAAAAGATTCTGTTTAAAACCTATATGTATGAGATTTGTCATAGAAGAGTATGGAAAGTGATATGATGTATTTTCTACGCAAATGGTGAAATTTTTTATTTCAATCATTGGTTAGTAATACAATTTTGGCAGCAAGAATTTCAAAATTGAAATCATAGAAATTTAAATGATAAAATAGTTTCAATAAAGCAAATTCAACCTTAAAAACATTCTCAACCCGAGTGTACTGGGAATTCTTTCATTAGTTAAAATACTATTTATGTGGTTATTTACCTCAAAAATATCACCATATATTATATACAATTCCCTAATCTAATGTTTAAATGTCTCTAAAAAGTGTACTTTTTAATGCAAAGTTTTTCTCCTTTCACTCATATCATGAAATACTGCTGAAAAAAATTTTTATGTGCCAGGACATTTCAATAACTCCAAGGACAACTCTTACTTCCTTGTGAAAATAAATAGGATTAACAAGCTATGACAAGTGGTTCCTAAAACAAGGTACAACAAGACACTATATGGTCCTTCCCCCAAAGTAAATTAAACCTACTGCAAGAAGAAAAAATAATACAGAGAACTGTGAAATATTTGTCAGAAAGTAACTCTTTATTTACAAATTCTGCTTGCTTGCTTGTTATTTAATATGTCTATGAGAAAATAGAGGAATCTATTTGGTGGTTTAAGCGAGGTAAGAAACTTAAGACTGGATGTCACTGTTGAGATGACTTTAAACAGATATAAGTCTCATGACTCTACTCTGGGGCATTCAATTTCTACCCTAGAGGAAGCAATATAATAGAACAGAACACATTTTATCTTTGAAAAAGTTACTACATTACCCTTGGAGATTCTGCAGTAGACTGTAGGCAAACCTATTTGACAAGCTCTCTACCTAAGTGAGCTCTACCACCCTAGGGGCCAAATATGCTCAGACACCCAGTAATACCACCTTTGGCAGAAGACCAGAAATTGTGTAAGTAAGCAGTGGATTGTTTCTAAGTGTTATTTTGGATAGGAAATGAAAGAACAGTTAAAATCCTGAAACTTCCAACTCATTGCTATAGTAAATAAGGGAGGAGTCGAACAAGGAAATAATAGGCCTATTTGAAGCAGAGTCCAAGCTCTTATGTGAATATATAATAATGTCTTATTGTATAGTTGTGCTGGTTAGTAAAGTTGCATTGGACTGAAACATTCTACCTTGCAACGAATTTCATGTATTTCAGAGAATATATGCACAGCCCTGATAAATTATGTACAATGTCCAGGTTCTAATAACTTATTAATAAACTTCCAAGCTCCATCCTTCAAACTCTTGAGAAAATTGTCTGGCCAAATGTTGTACATCTGTATTTCTGCACTGAATTACACAAAACAAAGACAAATATGCAATAAACTACTCTGATTCTTGCAGATTTTACTTTACAAAGATTTCATTAACACTGAGATTAGAGGCTTACTGGAGACAACAGGACATACATATTCATGGAGTTATTTTATTTTATTTTTACTATGAAATAAAGACTATTTCAAGACAATGGGTCATAATGATCATCCAAGAATTTGAAATTTATTGAAAGTAGTTACCCAATGTAGATAAGGGATCCAGAGGTCCTCCATTTCGAACTTTCCACTGCTCCAGTCTTCCTCAGTATCTGAGCATACTATTCAACTCAGGGTTCACAAGGTTGCTAATAGAGAGGATATTTAGTTTGCCTTATTATTGGTAAACTACATGGAATGAGGGGTTTAAATATATAAAACTTGAATTATGGGCTTTTAAAAACAGCTATGTATATTTAAAATAGTTCTAGTGGAGTATAAAGTGATGATTTGTATACTGACAACTCAAATTTTATCATATTTATAAGAAATACCTAAGTTGTTCTGTACTTATTTTTTCACAAGTGGTTGGAGACTTAGGTTAAACGCCAGTGATTTAAGCTTGTGAGATATAATTATGACTGACAGATCTCATTCTTATGAATATTCCTAACAGTAAAAAGATAAATAAGTTCTCCAAAATATATGTAAGGCTGTTTAAAGTAGTACTATCCATAATAGTATCACAACTAAAACTATCCCTTAGCAGTGGAAACAGTACATAAAATTGTGATTTATTAACATGATAAAATAATATTCAGCAATGAGACTGAACAAAGTATCATCATGTTGAGCAAAATAAATTGGATGCATAAAGTACATATTTTTATTATAACTATATAATTGCTGTTACAAAGTTCAAACCAAGATAAATCTATGGGGTTAGAGTTCGGGATAATGGTTATTTTTGGGTGGGATGATGATCAGAAAGGGGTACAAAGGAGGCCACGTAGATGCTGGCAAAATTCTTTCTTAATCCAAATGCTGGTATTAGTTAGGGTTCTCTAGAGAAGCAGAATAAACAGTAAACACTCACAAATATAAAATTTATAAAAGTGTCTCACTTAACCGTGGAAACAGAGAGTCCAAAATCTTCAGGGCAGACAGTGAAGCCAACGATTCCAATGGAGGGTCTGGATGAACCTTGCCAGCCGAAGCAGGAAGGAAGAGAGCCTTTCTCTTCTGAATCCTTCTTAAAAGGCTTCCAGTAATTAGATCAAGCATCACTCATTGCAGAATACATGCCCCTTGGCTGATTACAAATGGAATCAGCTGTGGATGCAGCTGATGTGATCATGATTTAATTCCATGAAATGTCATCAATCACAACAGGTAGGCCAGCACTTGCCCAATCTGACAAAGAGTTACCACCACTTGGCCAAGTTGACACATGAATCTGACCATGACAGTCCACCCCTTGTCAACTTGGGAGCTATACATATTACCTTAAGCCATACATCATTTCTAAATAAAAAACAATAAAACACACATTTTTTTCTTTCACCTAACAATACTCAACTGTCCTGCGTATAACTGGAAACATGTTAAATCTCCCCAGAATATGATGCAAGTCCTTGGTAATATTCTGAAACTTGATGCCTTATAACACAAACAGTATAACATGAATAAAACAGTATTACAGCCCTCGTTTCTGTAACTGATCACATGGTTGTACTTCATATTTATCACCACCTTCTTCCACTTCCCATTCCATTTTCCCTTTACCCTCAGCAAGCACTTCACCTAGCTATGGTTCTTTGCCTGGTGGGGCGGCCCAAACCTTCATTCCTGAAGTTTCAGAGCCATTGGTAGTCCTGCCTGGATTGGACTCTCTGCAGTTTTCCATTGATTTTAATCACAAGGCATGGTAATACTAAAAGACGCCCTAAGGGATCTCCTATATTCCAAGAAAACTCTTCTTTACCTCCATTGTGTAGTTACAGTCCTGCTTCCCCCTGATAGTCAGGGTCAATCACCCCAGACAATAATGAAATCCCCTTCTGATCCAGGGGCATGAGAAGCTCAAAGTGACCAGGTGGCAGTCGTAGATTCCACTTCAATGGAATCATTGTTGTTTATCCTGTTGGAAGCACTCCCCCTTTTGGAACTAAAACATGTAAACCAGCAGAGCTCAGGGTCACAGGGACAGGAAGCAAAAATTTTCCTAGTGGATCACTAGGGGTAACAGTGATTACTCATTTCCACCCCTGGTTCCTGGACCCATGGATCCTGGTTATAGGAGAAACAGCATCATACAGTGGACGCTGAATCAGAGCATATACAGCTTCCTGGAGAACATTACCCCAGTCCTTCAAGGTATTGCCACCTAGTTGGCACCACAATTGAGTTTTCAAAAGGCCATTCCACCATTCCATCAATCCAGCTGCTTCTGGTTGATGGGGAACATGGTAAGACCAGAGAATTCCATGAGCATGTGCCCATTCTCACACTTCATTTGCTGTGAAGTATGTTCCTTGATCAGAAGTGATGCTGTGTGGAATACCATGATGATGGATAAGGCATTCTGTAAGCCTACAAAAGGTAGTTTGGCAGGAGTATTGTGTGTAGGGAAAGCAAACCCATATCCAGAGTATGTGTCTATTCCAGTTAGGATAAATCGCTGCCCCATTCATGAAGGGAGTGGTCCAATGTAATCAACCTGCCACTAAGTAGCTCACTGGTCACCTCAGGAAATGGTGCCATATCGACGGCTGAGTGTGAGTCTCTGCTGCAGGCATCTTGGGCACTCAGCAGTAGCTATAGCCAAGTCAGCCTTTGTGAGTGGAAGTCCATGGTGCTGAGTCCATGCATAACCTCCATCCCTACCACCATGACCACTTTGTTAATGAGCCCATTCAGCAATTATAGGAATTGCTGGGGAAAGAGGCTGACTGGTATCCACAGAATGGGTCATCTTATCCACTTGATTATTAAAATCTTTCTCTACTGAAGTCACCCTCTGGTATGCATTCACATGGGACACAAATATATTCATGTTTTTCACCCACTCAGAAAGGTCTGTCTGCATACTTCTTCCCTAAACCTCTTTGTTACCAATTTTCCAATTAAGGTCTTTCCAAGTCCTTGACCATCCAGCCAAACCATTAGCAATAGCCCATGAGTCTATACAAATGCACCTCTGGCCAGTTCTCCTTCCAAGCAAAATAAACGACCAGGTCCACTGCTTGAAGTTCTGCCCACAGAGAGGATTTCCCCTCACAACTCTCCTTCAAGGACACCCCAGAAAGGGGTTGTAGTGCTGCAGCTGTCCACTTTCGGGTGGTACCAGCATATTGTGATGAACCATCTGTAAACCAGGCCCGAGTTTTCTCTTCCTCAATCAATTCACTTTAAGGAATTACCCAAGAGGTCATAGCTCTGATCTGGGAAAGAGAAGGTAATGTGGCAGGAGTGGAGACCATGGACATTTGGGCCACTTCCTCATGTAACTTACTTGTGCCTTCAGGACCTGCTCTGGCCCTATCTTGTATATACCATTTCCATTTTACAACAGAGTGCTGCTGTGCACACCCAACTTTATGGCTTGGTGGGTCAGACAACACCCAACTCATGATAGGCAACTCATGATATGTCTCATGGTAACTTGGTGGCACTTGGTTAAGCATTCAGTCTCTACTAAGCCCCAGTAGCAGGCCAAAAGCTGTTTCTCAAAAGGAGAGTAGTTATCTGCAGTAGATGGTAAGGCTTTGCTCCAAAATCCTAAGGGTCTGCATTGTGATTCTCCTATAGCGGCCCACCAAAGGCTCCAAACAGCATCTCTATTTGCCACTGACACTTCCAGCACCACTGGATCTGCTGGATTATACGGCCCAAGTGGCAGAGCAGCTCATACAGCAGACTACCTGTTACAGAGCCTTCTCTTATTCAGGTCCCCACTCAAAATTAACAGCATTTCTGATCACTCAATAAATGGGTCAGGGTAGCACACCCAAATGAGGAATATGTTGTCGCCAAAATCCAAAAAGACCAACTAGGCATTGTGCCTCTTTTTTGGTCATAGGAGGGGCCAGATGCAGCAATTTATCCTTCACCTTAGATGAGATATCTCAACATGCCCCATACCATGGGACACCTAGAAATTTCACTGAGGTGGAAGGTCCCTGTATTTTTGTTGGATTTATCTCCTATCCTCTGACAAGCAAATGCCTTACCAGTAAGTCTAGAGTAGTTGCTACTTCTTGCTCACTAGGTCCAATCAACATATCATCAATATAATGGACCAGTGTGATGCTTGTGGGATGGAGAAGTGATCAAGTTCCCTGCAGACAAGATTATGACATAGGGCTGAGGGGGCTGATATACCCCTGGGGTAGGACAGTGAAAGTATATTGCTGACATTGCCGGCTGAAAGCAAACTGTTTCTGGTGGTCCTTACTAACAGCTATTGAGTAAAAAGCATTTGCCAGATCAATAGCTGCATACCTGGTACTAGGGGATGTACTGATTTGCTCAAGCAATGATACCACATCTGGAACAGCAGCTGCAATTGGAGTTACCACCTGGCTGAGCTTATGATAATCCACTGTCATCCTCCAAAACCCATCTGTTTTCTGCACAAGCCAAATAGGAGAGTTGAATGAGGATATGGTGGGAATCACCACCCCTGCATCTTTCAAGTCCTTAATAGTGGCAGTAATCTCTGCAATCCCTCCAGGAATCCGGTATTGCTTCTGATTTACTATTTTGCTAGGTAGGGGCAGTTCTAGTGGCTTCCACTTGGACTTTCCTACCATAATAGCCCTCACTACATGAGTTAGAGAGCCAATGTGGGGATTCTGCCAGTTGCTCAGTATGTCAATACCAATTATACATTTTGGAACTGGGAAAACAACTACAGAATGGGTCAGGGGCCCACTGGGCCCACTGTGAGATGGACCTGAGCTAAAACTCCATTGATCACCTGGCCTCCATAAGCCATCACTCTGACTGGAAGACCAGAGTGACGTTTTGGGTCCCCTGGAATTAATGTCACTTCCGAACCAGTATCTAATAATCCCCAAAATATCTGATCATTTATTTTTCTCCAATGCACAGTTACCCTGGTAAAAGGCCGTCTGTCTTCTTGGGGAAGAGCTGGAGGAAGATTAACAGTATAAATTTGTGGCAATGTATCAGCATTCTCCCCCAAAGGGACCTGGTCCCCCTTCATTCAAGGGGCTCTGGGTCTGAGCCAACACCTCTATACCTCTTATTTCCACAAAACTCTCTAAAGGTGTCAAAAACATTCTCCCCCAGAGCCTGGCTTCATACAAGCAAAGCATTAGAAGAATCGAATGGTGATATTTTGACTATCTCTTTTGCCAACTCACTCTGTAGATTGGCAATGTCATTCTGATTATGGCAATAAGAGTTCTTAGTGCCTTTGAGTCCAGTCAGAGTAGAAAACCAGTTATAAAAATACAATTTTTAAGCTTCTGTTTCTTAAGAACCATTCCTGGTACCAAGTTGTGTTAGTTAGTTAGGGTTTTCTAGAGAAACAGAATCAACAGTAAACACTAGCAAATATAAAATTCATAAAAGTGTCTCACTTAACCATGGGAACCCAGAGTCCAAAATCCACAGGGCAGGCTATGAAGCTGATGATTCTGATGGAGCGTCTGGACAAACTCCACAGGAGAGGCTTGCTGGCTGAAGCAGGAAGGAAGAGAGACTTTCTCTTCTGAATCCTCCTTAAAGGCTTCCAGTGATGAGATCAAGCATCACTCATTGCAGAAGACATGCTCCTTGGCTAATTACAAATGGAATCATCTGTGGATGCAGCTGATGTGATCATGATTTAATTTCATGAAATGTCCTCAATTGCAACAGACAGGTCAGCACATGTCCAAACAGACAAACAGGTACCACCACTTGGCCTGGTTGACATATGAACCTGACCATGACACTGGTTTTTATGGGTATGTTCAGTGTGTGAAAATACACTTAGAATTTGTGCATGTTCTTGTATGCTATGAATAGTTCAACATATGAATTTAGTGAAAAAAGAAATAAACATTACTGTCTTTCTTCCAACAGCTCAACTTACTCAAACTCTCAGGAGCATTTGTAGCAAACTAATTCTTCTTGAACTCAAATCTTCTCTAAGCTTCTGGGATACCATTATTTACTGGCTTTCCTCTTATCTCTCAGACTATTTTAAAGTTTCTATTGCTGAGTTCTTCTGCTTTACTGAACTTTTATATGTTGAAGAATCTCCCCACCCCAGGTAGCATATCAAATTCCCATGAATTTATAGAACATTTTTATGCTCCAATTCCCAAAATATACCCCCAAATCCACACCTCTCCACTTGGATGTCCCATGCATAATTCAAACTCAACAGGTTCAAAATAGAATGCCTGATTCTTCTATCCAAATGTACTCACCCACTTCCCAAACATGCCAACTCCTTTGTTTTTCCCTTCTCAGTAATGACACTACCATCTGCTCCATTTCTCAAAAACAACTATCATTTCAAATATCAACAAAATAATGTCCTTAAATTATAAATCAGATCATGTCACTTCACTATATGAATTGATATATAAGCAATTTAAAATAATAGAAGCAATATGAATTTTACCACTAAGCATACAGAAAATATTATTTAAGTGCAAATATCTCCAAGATGAAAAGTTAGCATTTGCAACTCAAAAGTTTGAATTTAAGGAGAATTTCAGATGTCATTCCATTCTTCACAATGTTAAGTATATAGATAAATGTGGGGGGAAATACAAAATACCAACATAGAAATATAGACAAAGTAACTTCATAAAAGAAATGCAAATTAACAGAGAACACATGAAAAAATTCAAATTTCCTAACAATCAAAGAAAAATGAATTGAAACAATATAAAGCAAATTTATTTGCAATGTGCTGACTTCATGCTGTGAAGGACTCAGAAACAAAGACAATCTTACTCTAGGGTAAAAACTAAATGCTTCTGAAGGAAATGTTGACCATATGTATGAAAACATTACAAATTCAGTAAAGCACAGTGTGACAGTTCTCAAAATGCATCATTTTCAGAAACAATATTTTACACTAAACCCATTTTAAATGAGCCCATTTAAATGGGATTTCATTCAAAAACTTTCCCCTGTCAACAATTACACTTGCTCATTTCTGTTTTCTGAATAGTCAAATACTAGATGTGTCTCCTCCTTGATATGCTTCTCTTTGTCTACTTCTGCAGGGTTGGTACCTATGTACCTTCCTTCTGTTCTAAGAGCAATAGGCTACTTGATATCAGCACTGATTTATGATTTATGTATGACTTCTACCTTTTTCTAAGTGCCTACTATATGAAAGGCATTATGCTAAGCATATCCTTATATCCTTATTATCCTTATAATATATGTCTAAGGGAGTTATTGCTATGCCAATTCACAAATGAAGAAACTGAAGCTAAATTATTAAAATATTTTGCCAAACCACATAGTTTATTAACTGCAGGGAGAACCAAAATCTAATCCTATGTTGCACTACTACTTACGACAATCTTTACTACAGGGACTTATAATGCTCGACAGATGAATATTCACTAGAAACAAACTTGGATATTTCCAATAGTTCTAACAATTCATAGGTATGTACTTTATGACTACCATGTAAAGTAACATTTTATTTTTAAAAAGAGGAGGGAGTTCATGGGAATGCCTATAATTCAAATATTTGTTTATTTATTTTTAAATGTTTATGATTGAAAATGGAATTTCTACCCCAGTTTCAGGGCTTTATTTCTTTTTGACAACTCAAAAAAAGGAAAGAAAAGAAAAATCAAACAAATAAACCCTCATATCTACTGAAGAAAACAAACAAAGATTTACTAAAATATATTGACACACTACATCCATAACTGAAAGTGAAAAAAGTAAAGAAGAATTTTGGGTTTACCAAAAGGTTATGAAGATCATGATGTAACACTTACATCCTGTAACAGCCCCAACCCACCCCCAAAAAATTAAAATAGCTTCCATGAAAGGTGATATAACATAAATCCATCACTGCTTGGCTGGGAAAACAGGGTAAAAGCGGTGTGATCAAAATTCTCAGTAGTATCATGAAAGTGCTTTTTTCTGTACAAATTCAGTAAGAGTTTAAAAGGCCAACAAGTATCACCTTTTGGACATATAAACAATCAACACAATAATCACTTACGAATCACTACTCTAATATAAATTTAGATAAAAACATAAATAACTATGTACAAGATAAATGTAGATTCGAGAAGGATGCTCAAAATGCTGTATGGCTTCCTTAGAATATCAGGGTATAAAGTAAAAGCTAAAATTTAGTATTCTAAGATTTGTATCCCGAGAAGATACCTAATTTTAGAAAACACATGGGAATAATTCTTTATATAATAAATTAGAAATTTATTGAAAACATTTTCCAAAGAGTTATAGCAGATGTTGTGCCCATATCATGTGCCTTTGACCCACCTGTGATTTCTGCTATAGTTATGGTGGGCAATACCCAAGTATACGGGCAGCATTCCAGTTCAAGGATATAAGCCTGCCTGAAACTCCTGGGAGGTTAGTCCCATCAACAAAGGTACAAGAAGCTCATGAAAAAAGCTTCAGCCTCCTGCTGTCTAATGGACAGTCCTGAGGTGCATTTTACAGAGTTCCTCAGAAAGTTTGCAGCAGGATTGAGTCCCAAGCACCCACAGCGGTGACTAAAGAAATAACGCATTCTTTGTCCTCTTGTCCTACCTTACTTTCCCTTGCTCCCTCACAACCGCTGTCTATAATTACCTGTAAAATAACACTCTGTAGTCAAGACGTTGCATTCAGGTCTTGCTTTCAAGGCAACTCAAACAAATGCAGGTGGTATTGACAGAGTATAACAAATAGATTCAAGAGGAATTTAGACCAAGTAAGAGTGATAAATCTTCTATATCCACCTGTATCTACCATCAAAGAGTGAATCTTTGTGTGACAGATCACGGGTGTGACCACATACAAGGCCTGGTATCTGCAAAACGTACAATCCGTAGGTTCGATGATAAAATACTACTATATAATGTGAGTATTATGAAACTGAAAACCTATAGCATATTTTAAATAATACAGGTTTATCTGCTGAATCTAAATATGGTTTGCCATCATGTGATTATTGGGGCAAATTTGATATTTGGCTTTAACTTAACCATTTTTGAAATCTCTCATCACTTTAATGCCTAGTTCAATCTGCTTCAAGTCACAAAGGGAAAGAAGGGAAAAGGGGTAACAAAGAGAATGCATATTCAGCAGAAGTTTCTTATATCTTACTTGAAAATACACTGGAGAAAATTTTAGGTGATGACCATCTGTTAAACATTCCTAAGGCATTTTTTAATTCAGTGTAAAAATAAGACAACCTAGCACAATGCAGTGCTGTACCGTCAATATTGCTTTTACAATATTGAAATTAGCTCTGGGTTTAGATCCCAGAAGGGTACTTAAATATAATTTGGTTAACTATCTCCCTCAAGACTTAATATTATTCATGGATTTTAAAGCATTCAGGCAAATGGCACATGCATTATGCCTATAAATACCTTAGTCAATACTCATGCCAACAAAAGAAGCTAGTGCACTCAGAATCTATCCTTCCCTGATAATTCTCCCTATGATAGAAAGTTCATATTTAAATTATTTTTTATTTTATTAAACCCCTGATGCCTTCAATTAGAATTATCACTTGTGAGCTTAATGCCCTTGTACTTTTATTCATGACAAATAGTTTCCTCTCCCATGAAAAAAAAACATATTTCAAATTATGATATAAAATTTTTTGTGGTCAGAAATCTCTTATTTGCCTGTTAAAATCTGTAAAGTTTCCACTAGAGACCCTGAATATAGAAGCTATTTGATAAATACTTGATTAAAATAACTTAATTCACAGACTGAAATAACCCAAAGGAACAGCATACAATTCAGTGTGATTCTGAGATTTTTTTAAAACATGTCTTTTCTACTCCGTTCAACACTAATCGTATATTCTGTTCAGCTTTTATTAAAGTATTTTATACTTAATTAAATATAATTTTCAGGTAGAAAATTAATCCATTTTATTAAAAGTAATTTTGATTATTTCTTCAAGAAAAAACGCTGAATTAAGGGATTCCCTTCTAGGAAATATAAGTAAAAGGCAAGGCAATATGCCAAGTGAACTGAATAGCTGACCTGCTTTACGAGTAAATTTTTTTTAATATGACTGTGTAAGAGGAGGCCTAGGTCCATACTAACTCAATTACTTTCAATGACAAAAGTATTATTAATTAAGGTGAACAAGAAATTCACAAAACTTTGGTAAAAAAATATATTAAAGAGATTTGTCATATTTAAGAACTCAGTACGCTACTGCATGTTTCCTATTTTTATCCAAAACCACATAAATCTTATCACCATGTGGAGATTACAAGATTTCAATACATAAATTTTATTAGATATACAACATAGGTATATTCTCAGGTTAAAATAGAGCCCAAGGTTCAATCTGTAAAGCAGATTTCTAATATAATAATCAGGAGAAGCCCTTAACTGCATTACTGAATTTCAGCATTATTAGCTCACAGTTATGTACCCTAGTTTTTTGTATTCCTTAAATCCCAACCTCCATCATCACCTCAAAACAAAAAAGAAATCACCAAGCAGAAATTATTGCCACCTATGTTACGGATAAATTGGGAGATATCCTTCAAACATTCTCATCTTTAAAAGAAAACAATATGAAGACAGGAATTAATATTTATCCTTTTTCCAAATTCCTTGGCTAGTCAACCCCCAAATCCCATACCATGCCTAAAACTTTATATACAAATATATGTTTTTACCCATACACCTTATAGACAAAGGGCCACCTTTTTCAAGGTCTTGGACCAGCAATATGGGGTGTAACCCATGCAGCTGAACAGATCCTGTGGCTGGGACCCCACACTTGGCTTAATGCTCTATTGTCACCATCTTGAAGTTCTTAATACTATTTTAATAGGGGACCCCTTATTTCTAATTTTGCAGCGGGCTCCACTTTTGCAGCGGGCTCCACAAATAATATTCCTGGTCCTGGATAAACACGTTCTTTCTTTAGCTTTATTAGAACTAATCATGAAAAACTAGACAAGTTAGAGCTGTTTCCTAGAAAACATCTATGCTGGTCAGTATGGGCTAAATTATGCCACAGTTTGGAGCTGAGAATCCCAATGGTTTAAAAACATGAAAACACATGTTTAGTTCTCAGACTTCTATTATTTCTAATTTCTATTTTGAAAATATTCCTTATAGTAAGATAACACAGACAGTTTAAAGTGTATAGCTACCAGAACTCTTTGACCAGTAGGAGGCAAAACTTTGTCAGTAATGAAGAAATATTATTGTCTCCTTTACCACTTGCGAGTGGATGGAGGACTAGAGGAACTCTTCTCTTTTAGGAAATCCATGATTTAGAAAAATAGTTTCAAATGCCAAATTATAGACTTTTTAAAAACATGCCCCAATAACAATAATTGTGCAGCAGCTTTGTGGGGTCCTTACAGCTATTTGCTCCTCAAGACCACATAGCATTCAATATTTCCAATGGAGATTGTTACACAATGTCATACCGCATGTTTTGAAAAACTGGGGTATTCCACCCTAAATCAGTGATCTGACCTGACTTCTGATGCCCTCTCTTCGTCACACAGCCACTTGGAATGGCTTTCAATTTTTCAGAAACATCATGTGGGCTGTGCCCTTCATACTTGCTATTTCCCTCTGCCTCCATACGCCAGTATTCCCTTCCCTTCTCCTCGACAACCCCATCCATTTTGTGTGGAAGTTGCCGCCTTCAGGACTCAACTAAAATGTAACTTCTTCAGGGAAGTCACAGCAGACGCTGTCCAGTCTGGGTGAGGTGCTCTTTCTCAGTGAGCTGCTCCTGCTAGGGGTTTCCATGCAATGCCATGCTATTCCAATCATGACATACATTTTCTGAGAGAGTCCAGTTGTTTGAATACTTGCCTGTGTTGTTCAGTGCGCTATGAGCTCTTAGAGGACAGTGATCTGATTATTTTGTTTACGACTAAATATCCAGCACTTAGCACAATAAATACTAGATTAAATTAATTGGCATATGTAGCCTAAGAATTAACAGAATAAAATGCAATTTATAATGAGAATCATATCCATTGAGATAATTCTATATGTTCACATTTATACAGAGGTTTTTCTATAACTGAAAGGAAATGGAAGTGCTTATGGTTGGTTTTATTTCTGTTATACATAAGCGATGTGGACTATATTTTATTGAAAGCCATTATGCCTAAGGAAGCAATATTCAGCAGTGGCTTGGAAGTAAATTGATAATTCAAATGTACATGGTTCTATTATTTCTGCTTCTAATGTGATCTACAACTATCTATAATCACTTGTAATCTTCAAACACTTCACTCATTTTAAAAACAAAAATAATGGAATGATATACATAGATAAAATGGCATTTCTGGTAAAAAGATGCAACTGCAAGCTTTGAATCTGTCATCATTTGTGACCTTGGAAATTTCCTTATGTACCTCATTTTTAGTTTCCTTTTCTGAAAAATAAATATGATAATATCTATCTCTTTTGAATATTGTCAGTGCCACAAAGGAAAGGTACAAAGACATAACTTGTAAATTACAAAGAGGTATATTTAAATGTGAATTTTCTTTTAATGCACGAACAAATTATATTATTCACAGAATATATACTGGTTTCTTAAAGAATATTAAGGACATTATATTGGATTAACATGCATTATAGTGGACTGGTATATATGGATACACACACATATATATATAGCATACATATTGGAAGCATATATTGAAAGAAAGAAACAATTCAAAGAATATGAATAAACACACACACACACACACACATCTGACCACTACTTGTAGTTAGCTGTTTAATAATTGCTTTGGATAATAATTATGGTGATAATTAAAATGATTCATTTTCTTTGTAAGTAACTGAATTCACTTATTAGTTGATGTAATTTTGGAGATACTTTTACTGCTATCAAAAATATGTATAACCATTTTGAAATTCTTAGAAAGCTGAAAAATAATGCAAATATTTAATAAGTTAATTTTCTGCTCACTTTCCATTTCCAATTCATTCAACATAAAAGCTGAATTACTGATTTTCCCTTTTACATATAATAGTGGACAATTATTTAGAAATAGTGGACTCTAAAATTAAAATAGAAAATTTTACTTAAGCTATATTTTTAAAAATTCTATGATAAAACAGGTGTAAAGCATTTAATATTTCTATATTATTTATAACTTTATTTTGGGGAAATTTTAGATATTTTCCCTGTGCATTGAGTTAGTCAATCTATTTTACAAACAAAAGAAAAACACATCACGGGACACACAGTTAAAAAATATATATATATATATATATTGGGGGTGCATGGGGAGTTCAGTGGTTAGAATGCCTGCCTTCCATGTGGGAGACACAGGCTCGGTTCCTGGACCATGCACCAAAATATATATAATATATATAAAATCAAAACCCGAGGAGGAAATGGCATCTACTATACTTCTAGCAACTCCAGTAAACTCTCCCATTACAGGCTTAAAGGATCAGCCGTCTTAAGATCTTTCTTGCTAAATGCCTCAATCCACAAGTGTAAACCTTCCTATGGCTGTGTCTAATAAAATAACTGAGGAGAGGAACTGGCGGAATTGATGTTGTGCTGACGTGGAATTTTGTCCTAGAGAGAGCGTTTTTTTTTTTTTCAAACCAAATCTAAATCAAACCGAGCTAAACCAACTTGAAATTTTAAGGTGTGCTTTCCAGCATTATAACCTTTAAGACAGTTTTCTTTTTCATGAGGAGTAAATTTGCATACAGCAAGACTTTTTTATATTAAAATTCTAATCCATTTAAATCTCCTTTGCAACTTTTCTCCCCTACCAGGTTCTCTATAATCAACTACTACAATAGAAGATTTGTCTTCGTGATCTTAATTCATAAAGAAATTACACTTTGTAAAAGGGAATGTAAATATGAGTCTCCCTTCAGCTAAGTATAATCAAATTCGTTTGTCTCCAGATAAACATCGTAACTATGATTTTAAGGTTTATCTTGCCAGGTTTTTTTATGCCATGTAAACTTTAAGGTGATCACAGGTATTAATATTTCTCAATTAAGAGAAATATTTCCAATGAAACTCAAAAATTAAGTTCTCCAAAGCCTGCTAACTACAAAGAAATAACTAAGCATAATTATTTCTTAATCACTTAAACTGAACTTAAATAGAAATAGAACATGGAATTTTAAAGGGCAATTCCAAGAACATTGGCGGATTCATATTTGTTTTCTAGTGAAAAAGTAAAATATAGTTAGTGAAAAACCCAACAAGTTATTTTAATATTAATTTTGTTTAAATCTGTTCATGTTCTAGGTACACTTTAGTCATAATCATTTATTTATGGATGTACATATGGATGTACCATCGTTTTTCGGGACCAATGTCAGTTCTTCTAAACTATACTGTAGCATATTTCTCTTTTATTATTGTTCAGTAGGCTAAGGATGTAATTTTTCCGCATTCCTACTGCATTTAATAAAAATTTATATAGGTTTATGAGTTATAAGAAGGTCATGGATAATAAAAATGGGAAACTTTACAGCTATCTCTTTTTTAATAACAGAAAGAATTTCGAATATATAATTTCTAAGGTGACATTTTTGTTCTCCAGTAGAGGTTTATGAGTGTCTCCTTTTTTTTTCCCCCATGGGCAGGCACCGGGAATCGAACGCAGGTCTCTGGCATGGCAGGGAAGAACTCTGCCCGTTGAGCCACCGTCGCACTGCCCTGTTTTTTTTCTTTTTTTTTAACCTTCCTCAGTGTCCTGCTATCTTGTAGGCTACATCTTGTAATGATTATGTGAAAAATTTTCAATTAAAAAGTAATTGTAGGGCGGTACGAAGTTGACTCAGTGGAGGAATTCTTACCTGCCACGCTGGAGACCCGGGTTCGATTCCTGGTGCCTGCCAATGCAAAAAAAAAAAAAAAAAAAAAAAGACATAATTTTAGTTAAGAATAAAATTAAAATATCAGTTAAAAAATTGATGCATATACTAATGTGCTTATTTTTTCCACAGGAAAATGTATATATACCTTATCATACATTTTAGTGGATATTTACAGAGTGCTTTTTGGAAGCTATATACACGGTATGGTCTGCTTATGATCTCAATGGTATTTTATGTTTTGTTTGCAGTTTTAAAGTGAAACTGCATAGTAAGCGATTTCTCTAATAATACTGATATTCCATGTTTTCAACAATTCCAGATGTTATAAATAAGTAATTCAATCATAAGAAATTTTAAGTCTTAAGTCACTGTTTAATCTGTTTAATATGTATTAATTCGAGCTTACTTAAAAATGATGTGCTGTGTTTGTGTCTGTGTGTATTGTGTCTGTGCCTATATACCTGAGTATTACAGACTACCTTTATTATACAATACAAAGGGCATCCAAATATATTACTGTATTAAGAAAATAATTATAGGCCCTATATTTTATCCAACATTTTCATAATTTTATATACATACAAAATATTCTCATTCTTATAGTATGTGATAAAATTAGTACATATATTCATAATATTGCACACAGTTCCTCATGGCCAAACAACATATATTCCGTTCAAAAGTATTAATACAAATTCAAATACAAATATTATACTAATGAAATGCATTTTAGTTATGCCCCGCATCTTATTTTTCTCTGTTTCCATTATTCTATATTCTTAATATTTCTGCGTTTTTCCTTCATTCTGTTGAATTTGATTATTTTTAGTCAATCTCAAATGTTAAGATTACTGTTAAGGGCAGTGTGATGGTGGCTCAGTGGCAGAGTTCTTGCCTGCCATGCCAGACCTGGGTTCAATTCCTAGTGCCTGCCCATGCCAAAAAAAACACGTTAAATACATCTACTCAGTTTTTGCACTAATCCATGCTGTTGTTTTTATTAAAAATTAAAACCCTGTAGTTCAATTTTACTCTCCAGTCCACTCATGTGACACTAGTTTCCCTTTTTCAGGTTATTTTCAAAAAAGACCTTAGAGATAAAGTTTCTGTAAGGCCAGAAAATTTGCAGAAACCAATGCCTTATAAAGTTTTTCTAAGTGCTTCAAGTATGATTAAAAGTTAAACAGCAAAATTGCTATTTCTTGCAGAAAAAAATGTTCTGAAGCCTCAAATAGGATCAATTTATGTCGGTCCAGGCCTACGAAAACTTGGAAATTGTTAGTACATTCCACACTAACTCGGAATTCTGAATATTCTGATTACTGTCTTGCCTCATAGTTTACTATGGTTGCTCTCACTAATTCTAGATTTCTAATTTCTCCACAAGCAGCTTCTGAATTACATATTCCAAGACTCAAAACCTACCTTCCTTTTTCCCTCACTACTGCTACAACTAACAAGGTGTGTACCTAGGTTCCATTTACAATCCTCTTTAGCAGAAAGCAGTAGCAAAATAATATTCTTCTCTCTTATGTTTGAACTATGGGAAGTAGAATTGAAAAGTATCTTAAAATAACTCACAAGATTAATGAAGAGACACTGTAAGAGGAGTTTCCACATTAGATGCTGCAAATATGCTGTAGGTATATTATGCTGTAGGTCTGTATGTATGAATTCAAGATTCTGTGATATTTGCTTACGTGGCATTAAATACAAAATTACTTAAAATATTCATGGTATCTAATGCAATTCAGCCCACTTAGTATGCCCCAAACACAGCAGGGTCTTTGCACATAATAGGTACCCAAGGGTGCTTTTTATTTAAATGGAGCTTTGGTTTCTAGAAAAGGAGGACCCTTATATAACATTATTTTCTTGATATTCATGGCTACCACTGTCTGATCACTTTGCAGAGACTGTGCTAAACATTTTACAAGAATAATCTCAGGCAACTGCATGAATTCCACAAAGTAAGTATATTCATTAATCCAATGTACAGACAAGAAGACAGATATTAAATCACACCTAAGGATACAAAGAAAGTAGGCGACAAAGCCAAGACTCAAATTCCTGTCTTTCTACCAACCTCACCACAACATGGTTTTACAGATTAATGCTGAAGGATAAAGCAGATCAAATAATCATCCCATCAGCAACATTACTTATTTAAGGTTAAGGCAGTGGTTCTTAACCCAGGATCCCCTGCTCCAACTGCCACCTTGCAAGGGACACTTAGCAATGATATTTATTCTGTCTTTATTTGAATTTTTGATGTTTTGTCATTATGTTTTGCATTAATTTGCTTTTTAAAAATACTATTTAACTCGCTAAACTTGCTTTGGTAACCCCTAAATGTTATGCCTATGGTAAGTGTTTCATTCAGCTCACTTAATCCTGGCCTTTCAGAGACATTTTTGGTTCTCAAAACTGAGGAGGGAACTACTGCCTTATGATGGGCAGAGGGCAGGGATACTGCTAAATATCCTAAAATTCACAAGACACTCCCCACCCCACCCCAACACACACACAACAAATAATCATCTAATGCAAAATGCCAATAGTGCTGCTATTGAGAAACACAGGATCAGTTAGCACTTTATGAATTACAAAGGACTTTGACCATCATTAATTTATTTCATTCAACCACTACATCAAAAAACCTTTAAGAATACATTCAAACCTACTTCTAATTCTGTTTTTCTTCTCTCCACATTTGCTCAACGAGCGGATAATGTCCATTGTAAATGTTCCTTTCTATGCATCTCAAAGATCAAACTAGGATACTTGGATCAGTGCAAAATACCTTCAATTTTCTCTTGCCCTGTGCTATGAAATCTGAATTGAGATGATGGAAGAAATTTTGTTAACAGCCATACAGAATATTCTTAACAGATAAGAATGTGATGGTAAGGAGGCTTTTGAAGGATTTAAGTTAAGTCACAATGTTTTGAACTGAGAAAGAAAATGTAAAAATTTCAATGGCAGTAACGCATGGCAAAGGATCAAGAAGAGAACACTTATTGCCTGCCCACTACCGCTGAAGTTCTGTGCTATCTCCTTCACGTGCATTATACCATTTAATCTTGTAGATAAGTGGTATTCAGTGAGAACTGTTTCCTTCCCAAAGAAATACAGAATTGTCTGATACATATTTTTATTCCTTTAGCAAAAATCATGCAAGAAATTCATTTCAGGGTACTCTGGAATGACTCCGTTACATTAGATAGAGTACTACATTTCTGACCCCTAAACACAATTTCTCTTATTTAATTTAACCTAATATGTTACTTAGTTTCCATTTTATGTACATGGTCAATATATCTGAAGTAAGTGAAGATACTGTCTGAATTTGGAATAAAAAGAACTTCGGCTTTCAGGCAAAGATTGAGAAAAAGAGTCAAGGACATAAATTTGCAGACCTGCTAAAGAAATACTTCTTACCAGTATTTACTTTTATAGTAATACCTTTAAGGTGATTTTCATGTGTCTTTTTCCCTATATTGTACAAAGCAGATACTTTTTAAAGATAAAACCCACTAGATAAAATCTAAATAAAAAAACCCACTAGATAAATATCTTCCCTCTTAAAACCTCATTTTGATATTATATATCTGCTACATTTCTTGATTTTTCAGTGCAATGCGTCACCCACAATTCCTATTCACTAAAGTTCACAGCTGGTCCACGCAAAATAAGCCATTTTGCAGGCCATCTGTTCTAAGGAAGAGATTTGTAACTGCACAGCTTAGACCAGTGCTGCTTTAGCACTAGAGTTGCAGTTTCTAAATAGATTTCAAAAATAATGATATTCAGTTTCTACTTTTAGATACCAGTGAGATAACACCTGTCTAGACAGATGGTCTCTGGACTGTGAAACGAAAGACAGTTGAGAAGCAGAAAAAAATCAAGTTGGTGACTAGCGTGAAGCCATTAGTATCTCTTGTGGAAACCTTTTAGTCCCTGAACAACACTTTCTATTAAAGACCTCTGGGAAATTTGAGCGTGCTGTGAATATGAGTTATGGACTAAAATAATTGAAAGTAAAATGTGCATAAAAGATTAAAAGGAAGTGGCATTGTTGTATCTAGACAGAAGTCAAGAATAGACAATAAACATTTTCCACTGAAAAATCCAGGAAACAGCTCTCTTCCCTCAGAGAAAACCAGCAGTTGCTAGTAATTTTCATTTTGCCACCAAACAAAAACATTACAACAGCAAGCTTATTTTTCCCTGTTCACTTGGCTGTCACCTGCAGTTTAGGGCATCTGAGCATGAAGTCTTCAGCTCTTTAGGTCTCTGGTGTTCCGGTCAATGGAAGTAGGAAATTAGTTCTGGTTACCTCAAGGGAATACTTGAGCACAGACTTCAGCATGTACCGCTCTGATTATACATCTTACACAGCCTATTTTGTCAAATATGCCATTCTCCAAGGTTAATACCTTCTTCTTTTGGGATAAGACCATATGCATGATGAAAATTCATCTGTCCCGGTCCAGTTTACAGGCCTAAGCATTCATCAACATATAAGTCAGTGAAAATTTTTTTATGATCAAAAAGTCTAACTCTCTTGATGTTATTGAAGCCATGAATGATAAATATATTGGATCTGGTCTGGAAAAGGCTGCTAATTATTTACTTGGGTTCTGTCAATTATATTCAGATTAAATGAGGTACATTGGATTATTCATTTTCTAACAGAACCCTGATATATCACATTTTACTGGATTTTAAAATTTAGAATTTTTTTTCCTCAGAAAATACATAATGGGAGTAATTTCCTAGAAATTATTGCCTTTAAGTTAATATAATTATTACTGATTTTTTAAATCTCATCATCTTCTCCTTCCTTATTGTTCTTTTTAATATGAAATTTAACCGTTAGGCTCACTTTAAACAGGATGATTTCACCCAAATTTAATTATAATTTATAAACTGATTCTCTTACATAGGAAAGGAATGAGTATCTACATGTAAGGGGGTTCTCATTTATAATTAAGCTAATATTTTCCTTGAAAATAGCAAATAGCCAGTTTTCCCTTTCAATAATTATTTATCATTATATTAATTATGTTGTTATTGAATTAAGTTTTTAAAAATAGATGTAAGTCAAGATTTGGTTAGGTATTCTAATATCAATTTACTCAGAGTATGGTGCTCTAAAGGGATTTTTAGCGATTTCAACTATTAAGAAATGTATTTTTTCTATATAGATACACAGACATGATACAATGGCATCATCTATGGTAAGGCATTGTTAATTTCCCTTCAGAACTATGGAAGTAATACTCTAAAATTATTTTCCCTTATAATGTTGACCTCCACTAAATCCATGTACTATTTATAGGTAAATTAATAAATTCTATTTTGAGATTTTTTTGTTAATTAAAATAGTGATAGTACGCAGTCATTTCTTTTTTCCCTCTCCTTTTTCTCTTTTTCTGTGGAACACAAACAAACTCCAAGCCCATCTCATCGATTTCCCATATCGCCTAATAGTCATTGACTTTGACAAATTTTTATACCTCCCTAAAAGTACAAAGTATTAGAATATATGTTCAAGGGGTATTTAACTAAAATACAGAATGTGATATTTGGATGCAAGGATATGCCAAGAGTTTTCTCTGTTTGTTTCTCTGAACAAATTCTCTGATAATCAGAAAATTGAACTTAATGTCTATAGAGTATTTGAAGGACTATTTTAATGCCAGGACTGTACTTGTAAACATGCATAGGATATAGCAATATCTAATGAAAAATATCACTGCACATGCATACATAACAAACATAAATTTGGTTTTATAATTCTTATAATAGCCCAAGAACATTTCTTGTGATTAAATTTTGAAACTGAGAACTCTAATGCTTTGGAGTTCTTGAAATCATTACCTACAAAGGGTATAAGAAAGGAAACTGAAGTCTGTCATATTCTAAACTTAGTTCTAAGTGCAGAGCTTATTCAAGCATTACAACAGTGAAAGAAATCAGACAAAACATTTGTATGTACTCAATTGATTGAATTTTTGAATGGCTTGACTGAGAAAACTGGTTGAAATATTAATGCGCAAAAAAAAAGACTAATAAAAGCTTAGTCCTAATAAAGAAGCTATGAAGAAGAAAGAGTGGATCCTAATTATAATTCTAAAACTTTAGGCAGGTCATTAAAATACCACTAGTTTCACCACCTGCTCTTCTTATCTTGAGGGTTTACTCTGAGGACCTAATGAGGAAAAGCCTATGACAATAATTAGAAACCTATACAATACTGGGCAAACTTGAGGTACTGTTATATTCTTCATGTTTCTAGTTGAATAGAAATACTCATTTGAATATCCCTCCCATATTGGATGCCCATTTTTAAATAGCTGACCCATGAAATTCATGAATTTTATCCATTTCATTTTTCCCAAAACAGAGGAAGCATTATCATCACTAAAGTCACATTACTGTTTTCACCATCAATACATTCTATATAATGAAAAGTAATTGCATAGAAATAGAAGAATTTATTCTAAATTAGGTGTTTTTACCAATTCTAATAACTTTTGATCTAAAACCAATTATTTTTCAAAACCAATGAACTTTAATGCATATTAACATGTTTTTATCACATTATTTTCACAGTTGGATACATTTATTTAACTAGTAGATATTTTTCAAAGGAACAAAAGCATTTCCACTGCAGTTATTGCAAGTTGTTAATTCAACTAAAACATTCCTGTTTAACCACTCATGGAAATTAAAGACAATTTAAATATTGATGCTTATTTGAATTAAAATGAATGAATATCATTATATTTAAAACCAATGCATTTAAATAGGCTAGATGAGGAAGGAATGATATGTTTCTATGTTAAAGGACAATGAATACCTAATATATTTTGAAAAATCACATACCTCTGAATAAAAGTTATCTTATTTTTGCAACTCCCCTGAGCAGAGTTTATGTTCCTAACTACTTACAGAATAAAGTCCATCATCCTTAGCCTGCCATCCAACTCTCTTTTCCCAAACTACAGTTCTAACTGTTTCAACTCATACCCCAACCCTTCACCCTGGAAGAACCAAAACATAATGCACATCGTCTTCCCCCACCACACGTGCACATATTAGCCAACGCATGCTACTGAACTAGTTTGACGCTAACGTACCTTATGCCTCACTTCCTACATCTATCGTCATGGCAAGTTTCTGTTCTTACTCTTCCTCGATTGACATTCTACTCATTCTAACCTAAATGCCCCAGATACAATTAATTACTTCCATATAAACATATGAGTATAATAGTGCTTATGGTTCTTTGCATTGTAGCTAGCTGGATACATCTCTCATCACCTTGTATTCTGAGGAGAGAATATATAACCCCCCTTTAAGGATGTAAGAATAAAAGTTTGAAATAATTCATTTCAGGGAGAAGGATGGTAAAAGAGGTAGACTCTAAATAACTATTATGCATTAGATGAAATTTTCTAGAACACTATTGCTCCACGTAGTGATGGCATACTTGTTAATCTGTTTTACTTTAAGCATCTTCTGATGAAATGTGCTTAAAGGTATCTTCTTTATTTAATATACAGTACACAGGTCAGTAGTGAGCATGGTTGTAGGGATTATATAGTACAAAGGTAGAAAAATGTACTTTAATAATATATTTGTACTTCCCATGAATCTATTTCCTTACACTGAAGTTTGCTAAATTGCCTGATCACAATTACGCAATTTTAATGTATTGATACAAAGAAGCCTTAATACCCATTTTGAGGAAAGAAGGGATGAAAATGCTTGAAATTTCATACCTAGCCTGGCTTTCTTCCTTACTGTTTGCAGTTTTCCCATTCTCCACAGTCAACTAATGATTCCTGTACTATTTATAATGGTGTCATTATTGTTTCTCCTCTTGGGTGGATTTTCTTATTCCTGTCGTGGTGTCTAGCATATCTGTCATACCTGCGTGGCTGTTTTGTCTTCTAAAGATATTACAAGCATTTCTATCCTTATCAACAGAAAAGTGCTTTAATCACTAGAATTTTATTCTTATTGAAAATAGTCACTTGTCCAGAAACTGTTTGTTTGATACAAAGGATGGTCCTTGCATTAATTTGTTTGTTCATTGGTTTAGATTGTAGGAATTTTTAGATCTCTTTCAAAAGTCCAGGCTGTGGATGTTGAGATGTTATCATTGCTTTAATTAGAATTTCAAGTTCTCCCAGACTGTATCACTTGTTTTGATACAGGTTAATTTGAATTTTACATAGACAGTACCACTAAAAATAGTGATATATTAGTAAGATTAATTAATAAGCGATTACATTGGCAACAACATATTGTGATTATTTTTACTCGTATGTTTATTATAGATATCAATGAACAAAATCTATATCTGTAGGATATGCAAGAGATAGTGGCAAAAAACAAAAAATCTTCTGTTTGTTTGTTTGGAATTAAGCTGTATCCTTTAAATATAAATAGGTATACTGACAGCATTTCATTGGGTATAAATCATCAAGGTTTATATGTCCACTGAATGTTATTAATTGTCTCATATTTTACATGTCAATACATTATTTCTACATAGCTTGCAATGTATTAAATACTTTTATGAAGTCATCCAATGTAGCCCTGTAGCATGAAAACCATGAATCACAATACAAAGGGCACTGGCTTGAAAGTCAGAGATTTAGACAAGTTATTAAATTTTCTGAGGCTCAGGTTCCTCATAAAGATAACTGTGCTCACCCCAACCTGCATTTCCCTAACTTGCCTCACTGGTGATGTAAAATAAAAATAAAATGATATACTATGCTGTATGAAATGTAAAATGCTATAAATTCCTGGGTTATTACAAATTCTCCCTACTTTTGTCACTTTTAATATCATGAAAACACGAATTTGACACTGTCTTTCTAGTCTTGCATTTGTCAAGTACAAGGACTCATTAGCTGGCATCCTCACTGTGTATCCAACTGGCCTTTAGCCCTCCCGGCATAGGTCACGGTTTAACGGTAAATGAAGACAGCAGATGGTTATATGTTAATTAAATAGCTGCAACTTAAAAAACAAAAACAATACCATTATATGTTCCATTTTGTGCTGCACTTTACAGCATACGGCAGAGACAGCCATATTTGATTTAGGCCTTTCATTCAATCCTCCAGCGACCAAGGCCTAGAGCCTTGCCTAGGGAATTTACTTCTTAGGGTTTAAAGGTCACTTCTTTATTTGAATATTATCCATTAAAACTAAATTCCAAAACAACCATGCCTTAGAAGAATTAAACCTCATGTTGGCTTTTGTGTCTATGATTAACTTTCTAACTTTAAATGATAGAAAAGCTGTTACTATCTGTGCACAAGCCAGTAATCAATGCACTGGGTACTCAGGACTGCTGAAGTTAGGTTCTCATTTGATTAACTGCTATTTATTTTGTGACTTTAAATATAAATTCTATACAAATTATTTACCTTACAATATCATAGATTGTAATAGGAAGAAAAAATGAAAATTCGAAGAGTGAAATAATTATAAACAAATTTAATAATAAAAAACAAAAAAAGCAAAAAGTTTTAACAAATCAGAAAGTAATGAAACATATAAAAGAAAAAGTGAAAATCACCCATTCTAGCACCATTTAGACATAACCAGTTTATTATTAAGTTCTGTGTTTATTTTTTCTGCCCATAAACACAGACATATCCCTTAACAAAAAATGGTCCCACAGTCTTGTGATAAATTTATTTTGCTCAATAATATGCACATCTTTCCATATTTGTAAATATATGTAAGTACCAAACATCATTTTAATGACTTCATGGTATTCCATGCTTAAAAGTACCATAATGCCATAAAGTATTTGATCAATTTCCTATTTATAGATATTTAGATTGTTTCCAACTTTTGAAATATTATAAACTATGATTCAATGAGCATACATATATATAAGGCACATATATATACATGCCTTAAATATATATAAGACATACATATATATATATGCCTTCTCAAATTGGTCAGATTTTAGGTAATTTCCTAAAAGTCATGATCAAATCTAATTTGGAAAACTGCTTTAATACGTAATGTGAAAAATATTGTTTAGAATCTCTCTTCATAAATATGAGAAGCTAAAGAAGCTTTTCTTCCATAAAAAAGATGCGAAAACCAAAAGCACAGCTGTCATATATGAACTCAGATAATGAGGGGGATACATGGAGTTCTTTGGTACCAAATAGTCCCATTTCTTTCAAGTTTCATTTTATTTCCAAACTATTTACTAGATAGGTGTTCTATTCTGAGGTGGACTAATATATATAAATACATATATATATGTGTATTATATACATATATATATAACCATATATATATATATGGTTAGCTATATATATATGGATATATATCAGCTTTTTTCAGAAACACTCTAAAATAAGTCAGATTAATAGTACTTTTTTTTCTTTTCTTTTTTTTTGCATGGTCAGGCACTGGGAAACAAACCCAGGTCTCTGGCATGGCAGGCGAGAACTCTGCCACTGAGCCACTGCTGCCTGCCCAGATTAACATTACTTTTTAAAACTACACGTTAAGCACTGTAAGGTTTATATTTTATAGTATTCACTAAGGCAATCTTTGCAAAGAAATGTCTTTATTTTCTTATGCTCCAGGTTTTGAGTTTTAATGAAATTGGGGAAGAAAAATTACTATTGATAGCCATCCAATATGTTCCATGCACATTATACTTTATGGATTTTATCTCATTAATCTTAACAAAAGTTCTGAGTTGGATAGCATTACCCCATCTTAGAGAAGAAACTGAGATTTAGGCATTTAAACTACTTGACCAAGACGATAAAGCTCGTTGTATTGGTCATTTGCCTTTTTCCTGTCATATCCATTCTCTCATCTGTTGTTTATCACACAGGGCAGATTCCTGCAAACTACTTTTCTCAGGTTGTTTCCAACTGGCCTTTAGCCAACAGGATGCCTGACAGGAGGGACAAAAAGTAGAAGCCAAGATACATTTTCCACCATCTCTCTGCTCTGAGCAATTGTCTCCAGTGAGGGCTATGCCTCTTCCCTTATCCCAACTCTCACTATACAATTCACCCTCGGTGGCTGCAGCTACCACCAGGCAGCCCTTACTATGGTTTCATTTCCCACCAGGAGTCCCCTACTCCTGGACTCTGTAATGGCCCCCATCTCTCTGACCCTCTAGGCTTGGGAGGATAGCAGTTTGGTACTCTCTGAATCTCTGGGCTGCTTCATTGTTCCTTTCACCTTTGAGATCTTCCATCAATTATGTAATCAGGTCCCAGGATTAAATTGGCACCACAGCACTTTTTGACATGTGTTCTGCTTTCCTTAGTAGACCCAACAATGGAGGCAGCAATAAGAGCCAGGTCTATCTGACTCCAAGGGGTTTGCTCTTTCCAGTTCCTCAAGGAGAAATGTCTAGGTTGTCGCTCAGCAGAGAGCAAGGGATAGATATTAGAAATGGAGGGCTGGGGAGGAGATGGGAAGTAATCAAAGTAATAGCAAAAGGAACACCAACAATTTGGGAGGTATTAGTTGTTCAATCTAAAACTCCTCCAGCATAGAAACGACAGCTGAAGGTAGAACACACAAATTTTATGTCTTTATCATTTTTTGCTTTAGGCTTTCTCAATGTCATTTGTTGTATTTCTGTAAAATCAGGAATCTTTCAGGAACAGCAGAGCATAGTAGAAATCACCTATCCAATAGTGACAAAGAATTTGTCCTTGGTGCATTTTCAAGCTATAGATTGCCTTTGTTTCCTGTAGCTAAGACTCTCATATATTTACAATACACAACAAAGAAAGTGGGTTTTGTTGTTGTTAGTTGTCTTCATTACCTGGTTTCTCTGAAAAAAAAATCTGATATGCCCAGTGCAAATAATTTTAGAACCTCATAAGTTCTTTTATTGGGCTGATGATGTTTCATAAGTAGTAAGCTATATATGTCACCTGCAACTATGTACAGAGTTAACACTGAGAAAATTGTAAAACCTAAAGGATCTTTAGCATTACAATTTCCTCCTTCTGTGCTTCGTCCCACCTTTCAGCTCAGGAACCCCAAAGAACACACTGATTTCATGAGGCTTGTTGTCTTACTTTATTGTTTAATAAGCCTCCTCATATTAACCATTAGAAAATTGTACTTGTATTTTGAAAGAAAGGTAGTTCTTAATGACAATGAACAACTCTACTGCCCCTGGTTACATAACTTTTTCACACTGGTTCCCATCATTTGACTCCTGGGTGTCCAGATTCTCTGGGTGTGATTAGTATGTAAAATATGCATTCCCCACTCTTCCATCAACAGCAGCTCTTTTCTATTGCTTTTGTGTCTGCTGCTTTTGCATTTCTTCAGCCTTCCACATTTCATTACCCTTTGTTGAACTTTTATTGCAAGCTAACTCCTTCCCATGAAATCAGCATACTGTCTTAAAATTCACTTTTTTTTCTTTTGGCCACTGGACAGGTAGGGAAAGTCTCAGACTTTCATTTGCTATTAAGCATCACAACTTTAATCTCAAGGCCAGAAGAGCAATTTTTTAACAGGTCATACCCCATTGTTTCCCTAACATCCCATAAGCAGGCCACTAATCACTCTAATATTAGTCATTGTTCTATGTAATGCCCATCATCATCACTATCAGAGCACAGAGAAGCACATATGCTAACCTGATGCAAAGTGAATGGTGGGTGCCCTATGAGAGCATAAAGGAGATGCACTGACCCCAATGTGAAGTGCATATGCATGCCTGAACCCAAGGTTTAATATATCCTCATTATCTGATCTCGGCACCCTTACTCCAAAAAGGCTATCCACTCCATTCTCGCTGTGTAGGTAGAAAGTGTAGGGGCCATCTACATAATTTGCAGGGCCCAGCACAAAATAAAAATGCCAGACTAGCGGTACAAAAACAAGAGTTCCAAGACAGTGATAGCATAACACTTCTAGTGAGAAAGAAGAATGAACACGAGGAAAAGATTCCTCTTCAATTATTTTATTACAACTGCAAAATTCCTTGTTTTTCTGCAGCTTTGGGTAACAGACAACAGCATGTATTTTAAAAGGAACAGCTTGCATTGAATTGAATACTCTTCCACCAATATTTATGGAGAAATTACTTTGTACTGGGAATTATTTTTCTTACTGGAAAGGACAAAGGGATACTGTGTGCCCTAACAGGAGATCACAGAGTCCTAGGGAAGGAATTGTATACAACCCCTGCAATAAACATTAGACTGTTGTGAATGCTAGAATAAAGCTATGACTATCAGGTGTCCCTTCTACTTCCTTCTTCCAGCAGCACTGCAATTCCTTACTGACTCAAGAGTCCTTGAGCCTTGCTCATCACAGTAACCTCAATACTTAGCTTATATATATATATATATATATATATATATATATATATATAACTTCAAATACTTTTATTTTATGAGAACATAAATGATGCAGAAAAGGAATCCTATAAAATAATGAATCTTTTTATTTCTGTATAGTGAAGTAGGTAAAGCACGGTGTTTTGAACCACTTGCTACCGAGTTTGAATCCTAGCTCTGACCCCTATACATTTTCCAGCCTGGGAAACTCATGTATCCTCTCTCTTCTTTAATAGGATAATTGCTGATTAACATCAAGGTTGCTGTGAGGAATAGAAAGGACGGATAGACAGTGCTAGACATCACCTAAATTCAAAAGTCTGTACAGAGTTAAATACCTCTATGAGCTCCTATTTTACTACTTAGTATAGCATGAAAGCACACAACTCTATAACCAGATGCACTGAGTTCAAAAATCTGGCTTTACCACCAACTGTGTGATCATGGACAGGTTACTTAACATCTCTGGGGCTCAGTTTTCTTCAACTACAGAATGGGAACGAAAATAGCACCACCTTCATATTGTTGTGAGGGTTGTATTAGTTTTTATAGGTAAAGCACTGGGAAACTATACCTTGCCCATATAATTATTATACAGATTGTGATTATTATTATTATTACTCTAATAGCATTTTTAAAATTTGTCCGAGATCAAAATCTCAAATTCACATTGCCTCCTTTATCAAAATAGTTCTCACACAGATCCCTTCCATTCCACACCAACACTTCACTCTAGTTTATAATGTATTTTTTCTTGCATGAAGCACTATACTATTCCTCCTGATATATAAACACCTTCATTGACCTCTCCTTTAATAACAAAATAAACTTTATCACGCATAAATCATCACTACTTTTTCTGATCTCTAATACCACGTCTGTCTGTAATTCTAATTTGGATTTAACATTCATTCATATCTGTCCATTTATTTGCCTTTCTACCTGTGGATACAATTAAAAACACTTAGTTTTTGTTTCCTCCTTTATCTTTATCTATTTTACACGTAAACAGAAAATTAATAAATTTAAAACACTTTTTATTTAATAGATAAGTGGGCTCTAAGCCAATTTAAAAACATTTTTGTGTTACATAGCAAGTGATTTTTATCAGCAGAATCAAACTAGATGAAAGTAACTGGGGCAAGAAGCACCGAGATTTTTGTATCTGGATTATGGTTCTGCTAATTACTCAAATTTTCAGGTCTATAATGTGTAAATAAATATGAACAAACAAAAATGTTATAATAGTTCATTAATCTAAAGTTTCCCCCTATCAAAACAATATTTAATTCCACTTAACATGCTACGCTTTCTTGAATAAGTTAATGGTATTTGATTACTACCAGAAAAGCACTCACAAAGCACTCAGGCAAAAGGATGAATCAATTCTACCTAAGATGATGATCTTCAGTTTTTACAAACAAAAGGAAAACTCAGAAACTTGAATTACCTAATTTTGAGGCATAATCTTTGATTTAAGGCAGTCACATACAAAGTCATTTTTTGACACTCAATAAGTAACTTAACAACATTTTTGCCCTGAAATAATATGAAAATGAAGATTAACGTTGGCCATAGTTATAACCCTAAATATTTGATGCATCATTTAAGACATTTATATTAACTTTAGAAACCATAACTTAGAAATAAAATGTGAAGATCTATAATGACAGACAGAATTTGGATACTTTAATTGTTTGAGAGAATTGGACGTTTTGTGTTAAGTAACAGTGTTTAGATAACACAGACTAAAGGCAGATTATATAAAGTTCTGAAGTTCTTTCATGTCAAACAATATCTTACAATGATGTCTAAAAATTAGGCACTTTTTCCTATTCTTTACAAAGTAAAACAGAGTTTTAGGATGATATTGGCAATTCACCACAATATCAAAAGAACTTGGCTCAGTTAAAGAGAAAAGTTTACTTCAATTGCTTGGGAAAGAGAAGCCTAGAAATAGAAAGCAATAAAAATAAAAGTTAAAAACACAGGGGTAAATTAAGTAGGAAAAACTTAGTCCTTTGAAGAATATGCTATTGCATAAAGGTAAAGTAATTTAAAGTTAACAGTGGGTTGGAAAATGCAAACATTATCATTTGCATTAATTTGTGGATTCATTCAATGCATTTTTACGAAGCCCTTACTACGATCTATGTTCTGTGAGACATTAAAAATAATCATTCAGAAATCTGTC
The DNA here is from genome assembly GCF_023851605.1 of Tamandua tetradactyla. NCBI lineage: Eukaryota > Metazoa > Chordata > Mammalia > Pilosa > Myrmecophagidae > Tamandua > Tamandua tetradactyla. The sequence goes on from NC_135334.1 coordinate 43,757,392, forward strand.
CTTAAATTGCTTGGAGCTCAGTAGAGCTTCTAATATATAAACATAAATAATCATAATGCAGAGTAGCTGGAAAGAGCGCTCACAACAAATATACAGACCAATTGCTATGCCACTAGAAGAATCAAAGACTGCTGCATATGGAAGGCAGTTTTTGAGTTGGGGATAATATTTTACAGGTAAAACAAGCAGAATATTGCATGACATAAAATGACACAAGCATATATGAGGAAGAATAATTTCATTTCAGCTCAAGTGTAGCACATGCATTAAGTAGTTGATGAGGGGAAACAGAAAAGGTGAAAAGATCTTTTTAGTTCTTTGAATGACACGGAATATTTTTATTTTGTTGGTAAAGTAGAGGAAGTGTAGCTATTTTTTTTTTGAAGAAAGTAATGATGTTATTAAAAGTACAATAATCTCCGAATAGAGCAAAGGAAAAAACAAACTTGCTTAGAGATGTGATGCTCTAGCTAAAGGACACTAAACTCTTGATAGAAGCCTCTCTATTTCAGGAATCCAGTACTGAAGCACAGATGCCGCTTGTTGGTCCTTACACAAATGGATAGCAGGGCTAGACTGGCTGAATTCACCCATCTATCCTAATTTTAGTACAAACAATTAAGGTTTGCTCAGTCTAAATGATACATACTATGCAAAAACCAGCTTTTCTTCTCCCCACAAGATTTCCATCCCTAAGTTTCTCTAACACAGAAATTCCGGAGCCACTAATGAAGATTTTTGTGAAAAAAGAACATTAGGAATGACATCGTCAAAACGTTAGGGAAAGACACACTGGTAATACTCCCCACTTAGAAACAGCAAAAAATGGACAGAATTAATTTTCTCAAAAACGATGGAGACTACAGAACAATTCAATAAATGCTTAATTACGGGGGAAAAACAAACTAAAAATAAATAAATAAATAAATAAAAATGCTAGGAGAGTGACAGGACAAACTTACCTGTACGGGGCCCCTTCCCCACGCTGGGATCCACCGGGCACTTCGCGTGGCAGCCCGTCCTGGGACCGGTGCAAACCTCCCACAGGAAAGGTGTGGCCGCAGGTGCTCATTTCCAGCGTGGGACCCCGAAGCCTGATTACTGGGGCACTTAAACCAAAGTACCGAGTAATTCTGCGCTTCAACCCCAACTGGCTATTTTGGAAGACAGAAGCTACCGGGGGTCAGAAAAGTCCGAGTGTCAGCGCTGAACCACGCAACCGCAGAGCCGACCTAGAGCTGAGAGCAGGACTAAAAAGGCAGACCAGAGTAGAGGACTGGAGCTGAGCTAACCACAGCTGCCAGGGATCGACGAAACTTAATAAGACAACAAGGAGCGCAGGCCAGAGCCCCAGACGGCGTAGCTGAGACGTGGAAACCCTTTCTTGGAGGGAAAAATTGCCAGGTGAGCATTCTATATATGACAAAACTGCCCTTCAAAAATGAGAGTTTAAGACTTTTCTAGAGAAACAAAATCTGAGGGGGCCCATCTGCATGAGGCCTTTCCTATAAGAAATACTATAGGGAGCTTCTGGGCTGAAAGAAAAGGACAGGAGATGGTAGCTTGGAACCACATGAAGAAGTAAAATTATCTCCAGTAAAGGTACTACATGGATAAACACAAATGCCAGTATCATTGTGTCCTCCGTATGGAAATCTACTTTCTATTTGTTACAGGATTCAGAATATCATTTAATAAACTATAAAAATAGTTTTATGTATATAGGCACACAAAATATAAAGTGGTAATGTGTGTCAAAAACAGCATAAAGAGGAAAAAACATAAAGAGGGAGGACAGATGGGTATGGGAGATGAGATTGTGTACGCTATGGAAGTTAAGTTGGTATAATTTCAAATGGTATATATTTAAAGAAGTTAAATATGAACCCGAAAATATCTATAAAGAAAGTATTTAAAATAAATACAGAAAGAAAATGCAAAGGGGATCGATTGGTATTACTACAAAATATCAATTATACACAAAAGAAGGCTGCAGTGGAGGAAATGAAGGACAAAAAAGCTACAGGCATACCTTGGAGATATTGCAGGTTCAGTCCAAAGCACCCAAATAAAGGGAAAATAGCAATAAAGCAAATAATATGGATCTTTTTAGTTTCCCAATGCATATAAAATTTACGTTTATGCTATACAGTAGTCTACTAAGTGTATAAAAGCAATATGTCTAAAAACGTACATACTTTAATTTAAAATACTTTACTGCTAAAAATTGCTAACCATCATCAACCTTCAGAGAGTCATAAGCTTTTTGCTAGTGGAGAGCCTGTGATAGGTTCAGGTGTCAACTTGGCTAGCTGATGATCCCCCACAGTTCTTTTGCTGTGGACTTCAATCATTAGCATGTGAATCTATGGCTGATTACATCTGCAGTGGGCTAAGGGGAGTGCCTTCCACAAATGTTTAATTTAATTAGCTGGAGGCTGAAAAGAAAGAGATCAGAACACAGCACACACCAACCTTACCTCATCTCAGCACTCTCAGCTCAGCCCAGATGTTTGGTGCTGCAGAGAGGAATCGTCCCGGGGAAAGCCCTTGGAACCCAGAGGCCAGGAGACAAGGCCAGTAGACGTCTCCGTGTGCCTTCCCATGCAACTGAGAACCTCAGATGAAAGCTAGCTGCCGTTCCTCTGAAGAATTATAAATTTTTGATCAAATGAATCCCCTTGTTAAAAGCCGAGCCATCTCTGTGTGTTGCATTCCAGCAGCTTTAGCAAACTGAAACACCTTGCTTTGATGTTCAGGCTGCGGACAGGTCAGGCTGGTTATTGCTGAAGTTAGGGGTGGCTGTGGCAAGTTTTAAAATAAGACAAAAATGAAATCTGCACATTGATCATCTCTTCTTTCACGAAAGATTTTTCTGCAGTATGTGATGCTGTTTGTTATCATTTTGCCCACATTAGAACTTCTTTCAAATTAGAGTTAATCTTCTCAACTCCTTCAGCTACTTTATCAAGTAAGTTTATATAATATTCTACATCCTTTGTTGTAATTTCAACAATGTTCATAGCATTTTCAACAGGAGTAGTTCCATCTCCAATCTTTTACTTTGCTTATCCATTAGAAGCAATTTCTCATCCATTAAAGTTTTATCATGAGATTGCAATAAATCAGTCACAACTTCAAGTGCTACTTTTAATTCTAGTTCTCTTGCTAGTTGCAGTTACTTCCTCCACTGAAGGCTTGAATCCCACCAAGTCTTCCATGGGACTTGGAATCAACTTTTTCCAAACCTGTTAAAGTTGATATTTTGCCCACCTCCCATGAATCACAAATGTTCTTAATGGCATCTAGAATGGTGAATCCCTCCCATGCGGTTTTCAAGTATCTCCCAGATCCATGAAAGGAATCACTTCTATAGCAACTATAGCTTTGTGAAATTTAGTTCTTAAATAAAAAGTCTTGAAAGTCAAAATGACTCCTTGACACATGAACTGCAAAATGGATGTTGTGCTAACAGGCATGAAAACCAGATTAATCTCATTGTACATCTCCCTGTTGTGTAATATTTTGAAAGGAATCTTTTTTCTGAGCAGGAGGTCTCAACAATGGGCTTAAAATACTCAGTGAGCCATCTTGAAATGGATGTACTATCATCCAGGCTTTGTGGTTCCTTTTAGAGAGCACAGGCAGAGTAGATTTAACACCATTTTTGATGGTCCTAGGATTTTTGAAATGGTAAATGAGCACTGGCTTCAATTAAAGCCACCAGTTGTATTAGTCCCTAACACGAGATCAACCTCTCCTTTGAGGTTTTGAAGCCAGACATTTACTTCTCCTCACTATCTAATAAAAGTTCTAAATGACATCTTCTTCTAATAGAAGTCTGTTTCCTCTACACTGAAAATCTGTAGTGTAACCATCTTCATCAATTTTCTTAGCTAGATCTTCTGGTTAACTCACTGCAGCATCTACATCAGCCCTTGCTGCTTCACTTTGCATTTTTATTTATGGTGATGAATTCTTTCCTAAAACTTTCTGAACCAACCTCTCCTGGCTTCAAACTTTTCTTCTGCAGCTTCTTCACCTGTCTCAGCCTTCATGTAATTGAAGCTTCTTGCTCTGGATAACGCATTGGCTTAAGGGAATTTTGCATTTAGTTTGATCTTCTATCCACACTCCTAAATTTTTCTCAGTATCAGCAAAAAGGCCATTTTGCTTTCTCATCATTTGTGTGTTCACTGGAGCAGCACTTTTAATTTCCATCAAGAACTTTTCCTTTGCATTCACAACTTAGCTAGTTGTTTGATGCATGAGTCTGGGTTTTGGCCTATCTTGGTTTTTAACATGCCTTCCTCACTAAACTTAATTATTTCTGGCTTTTGATATAAAATAAGGGACATGCAACTCTTTCTTTCATTCTAAAACATAGAGGCCATTGTAGGATTATAAATTGGCCTAATTTCAGTATTGTTATGATTCAGGGAATAGGGAGGCTCAAGGAGAGGGGGAGAGTCAGGAGAACAGATGCTTAGTGGAAAAGTCAGAACACACACATTTCTTAAGTTTGCTTTTATTATGCCACAGTTTGTGGCACTCCAAAACAATTAAAATCATAACATCAAAGATCACTGATTACAGATCACCAAAATAATAATTTAAAAGTTTCATATGAGATTTACCAAAATGTGATAAAGATACAAAGTGAGCGTATGCATTGGAAAAAATGGCACTGTTACACTTGCTCAACAAAGGGTTGCCAGAATTTGTAAAAAAAAAAATTGCAATATCTGTGAAGTGCAATGAGGCAAAGTACAATAAAACAAGGTATGCTTGTTTAACACAAGAAACAAATGACAAAATTGCTTAAGTATTTGCCTTATCAGTAATTTCTTATCAGTAATGTAAATGCATTAAACTCTGTTCAAAAGAAGCAGATAAGCAGAGTGGATATGAAAGCATGATCCAGCCATAAGTTGTATACACAAGGCTCACCTTAGACCCAGAGACACAAAGAAGTTGAAAGTGATGGGGTGGGGAACAGGGGAAATCACATACCGATATTAACCAAAAAAAGATCTGAGGTAGCTATCCTAATATTGGACAAAATAGACTTTAAGTCAAAGGATGATATAAGATACAAGGAATGATACTATATATTAATAAATGTGAGACTCCATCAAGAAGATATAACAAACACATGCATACTTAATCACCAAGTCCCAAAATATAGGAAACAAACACTAACATAAATGAAGAGAGAAATAGACATTTCTACCTTACTAGTAAGAGATGTCGATACAGTACTTTCAGTGGTGGATAGAACATCTATACAAAAGATCGATAAGGAAATAGAGGACTTGAACAATACTATAAGTGATCTAGACCCTAGACATATATAGGACACTTCATCCAACAACAGCAAAATATATATTCTCATCAAGTGTACAAGGATCATTCTCTATGATAGACTCACAAAATAGATAGGTCACAAAATAACTCTTGATAAGTATACGATGTTGAAATTATTTAAAGCACCTTCTCCAACCACAATGGAATGAAACTAGAAATCAACAGAAAGAAAACTGGAAAATCCCAATATGTGGAAATTAAACAACATGCTCTTAAATAACCAATAGGTCAAGGAATGAATAATGAGGGAAATTAGGAAATGTCTTGAAATGAATGAAAACAAAAACACAACATCCCAAACAAACTTTTGGGATGCAGTGAAGCCAGTGCTCAGGGCAAGATACATTGCTAATAATGCCCATACTAAAAGACACGAAAGCTCTAAAACCAATAATCTAACTTAAATCTGGAGGAACAACAAATGAAACCTCAAGTTCCTAGAAATAAAGAAATAATAAAGTACAGAACAGAGATAAATAAAATGAGAATAGAAAAACAATTGAGAAAATCAAAGAAACCGAAAGTTTTTTTTTAGTATCAATGCAACTGACTAATCTTTTGCGAAACTGACAAAGAAACAAAGATAGGATGCAAATAACTAAAATCCCAAATGAAAAGGGAACATTACCATTGATCTTGCAGAAACTAAAAAGTGCATAAAAAATGCAATGAGCAATTGCATGCCATCAATTTATATAATTAAATTAGATAATTTAGAGGTATTGCACAAATTTCTAGAAACACACAACTGAATTAAAGTAGAAATAGAAGAATTCAATAGACCAATAACAAGTAAAGAGATTGAATCAGTAATCAGATTCCTTCCAAGGAAGAAAATTCCACAACCAGATGGATTCACTCATGAATTTTACCAATCTTTCAAAGAATTAACACCAGTCCTTCTCAAGTTCTTCCAAAAAATTCAAGAGGTGGTAACTCCTCCTAACTTATTCTATGAGGTAAAAATACTTGAATATTAAATTCAATAAATGCATCACAAGAAAAGAAAACTACAGATCAATTTTCCTTATGAAAATAGATGCAAAAATTCACAGTAAAATCATAGCAAATCAAAGCCAATAACTATTAAAAGAATTATACACTATGACTAAGTGAGGTTTATCCCAGCAATGCTAAAAGATATTTTTTATTGATGTTCTTATGTGGTTCAACATAAGAATATCAATAACAGAATGCACTACAATAACAGAATGAAGAAACAATCGCATTATCATCTCAGTTGATGAAGAAATGTCATATGGCATAATCTAGTACCCCTTCATGACAAAAATACTCAGAAAAATATGAAAAGAGCATACTAATAGGCATATATGCAAAACCCATGGCTAACATTATACTCAGTGATGAAAGACTGAAAACCTTCTCCTTGAGGTCAGGGGCAAGAGAAGGATGCCTGCTTTCACCACTGCTAGTCAACATTGTACTGGAAGTATTATCCAAGAATTAAAGAAATAAAAGACACCCAAACTGGAAAGGAAGAAGAACACTATCTCTGTTTGTAGAGGGCATCAGTCTTTATACAGATATTCCCAGAGAATTCATAAGAAAACTACTAGAACTAATTAATTCAATACTGCAGACTACAAGGTTAATACTCAAAATTCAGTTATTTTCCTGTACACCAGCAAAGAATATTCTGAAATGGAATTTTTAAAAAATTCTATTTAAAATAGATCCTAAAATAATAATGTATCTAAGAATAAATTAACCAAGGAGGTTGCATTATTCAGGGTTCTCCAGGGAAACAGAACCAAAATAATGGTTCTTGTTGGTAAATATTATGAGGTATACTTTAGGAATTTGCTCGTGTGACTGTGAAGATTCTCTAGGATAGTCCCCAAGTTGGGAACTCCAAGGAAGGTTTTGATGAATTCCCCAGAAGAAGTTGAGTGGCTGAAATAGAGATAGAAATTCTTCTTTCACTGGTGAATGATACTTCTCTCATTGCTAAAGGCAATCTCCTTTATTGATTGTAGATGACATTAGCCATTGGTGCAAGCAGCTGAATGATGATTTAAACCACGAAATTTCCTTGCAGTAACAATCAGGCCAGCATTTGTTTGAACAAACAACTGGACACGTTAAATTAGCCAAATTTGGCACATTAACTGAACCATCACAATCATGAATTTCCGTACATTAAAAACTACAAAAGAAAGAAATTCAAGAAGACTAAATAAATGGCAAGACATCTCATGTTTATGGATAGGAAAATAATATTATTAACGTGTCAGTGCTACCCAAAGTGATCTAAAGATTCATCATAACATTCATCAAATTCCAGCAGAATTTTTTGCAGAAATGGAAAAATCCATCCTCAAATTCGTAAGGAATTCCAACTGGCCCAGAATAGCCAAATCAATGTTGCAAAGGAAGAACAATTTGGAGGGATTATACTTCCTGATTTTAAATCTTCTACAAAGCCATGGCAATCGGTACTAGCATAAAGAAAGATATATAGATGAAGGCAATAGAGAGTTTAGAAATAAACCCCTACATTTATGGACAATGGATTTTTGACAATGGTGCCAAATACATTAATTGAAGAAACAAATGGACTTGTCAACAAATGGTGCTGGGAAAACTTGCAAAAGAATGAAGTTAGATTGCTACCTTACACCATATACAAAAAATTAACTCTAAATGGATTAGGACCTGAATATAAAGACTAAAACTCCTAGAAGAAAATATAGGGCGGGAGGGAAACTTCATAAGTTTGCATTTGGTAGAGATTTCTTAGATATGACACCAAAAGCATGAGCAAAAAAAGAAAAAATAAGTTTAATAGACTTCATCAAAATTAAAACTTTTGTATGGCAGAGGATACTATCAAGAAAACAAAAAGATCACATACAAATTGGTAGAAAATTGTTGTCAATCATCTATGTGATAACAATTTAATATCCAGAATATATAAAGAAATTTTACAAGGGAACCACAACAAAGATTAACAGCTAAAATTAAAAAATGGAAAAATGGACAGAGGAGGTGGGCCATGGTAGTTCATCAGGCAGAGTTCCCGCCTGCCATGCCAGAGACCTGGGCTCGATTCCCAGTGCCTGCCCATGCAAAAAAAAAAAAAAAAAAAAATGAAAAAATGGACAGAGGAATTGAATAGACATTTCTCCAAAGAAGATATGCATACGGCCAATAAGCATAAAAGATGCTCAATATCATTGTTCATCAGGGAAATACAAAGCAAAACCACAATGAGATATTACTTCATACTCATAGGATAGCTATTAATAAAACAGAAAATAAATGTTGATGAGGTTGAAGGGAAATTGGAAACCCCATACATTGCTAGTGGCATTGTAAAATGGGGCAGCCACTGTGGAAATCAATTTGGTCATTCCTCAGAAAGTTGAGAATAGAATGACCATATGAGCTGGCAATTCCATTTCCTACTATATACCCAAAGGAATTGAAATCAGGGACTCAAATAGATATGTGTATGCAAAAGTTTATAGCTACATTATTTATCATAGCCAAAAGATGGAATTTATCCATCAATGGATGAATAGGTAAACAGAATGTGCTATACACATACAGGATTATTATTCAGCCATAAAAGGAGTGAAGGTCTGACGCATGCCACAACATAGATGAATCTTGAAAATATTATGTTGAGTGAAATAAGCCAGACACAAAAAGGCAAATATTGTATAATCTTGTTTAAATGAAATAACCAGAAGAATCAAATTTCATTGAGATAGATAGTTGATTATAGGTTACTGGGGGCTGAGAGTGGAGAAGAAGAGGGGCTATTGATAAATGGGTGAATAGTTTCTATTTGAGGTGATGCAAAGTTGGAGTAATGGTTGTTGCTGATGGTAGCACAATATTGCAAGTATAATTAATACTGGTGTATTAACTAATAAGGTCACAGAATCACAATTGAAAATGGTTAGAATGGGAAATTTTTAGTTGTATATATGTTACTGCAATAAAAAGTTACAAAAATTTAGAAAAAAGTTCATAAAGCCCCAAGTTAAAAACAAAATATCCCAGTGCCTGCCCATGTAAATAAATAAAGAAAGAAAGAAAGAAAGAAAGAAAGAAAGAAAGAAAGAAAGAAAGAAAGAAAGAAAGAAAGAAAGAAAGAATCAATGTTATTCACAAATTAGAAAGTGAGTTGTCAAAGATTATTCACATTTCAAGCCTGATGGTTGCAGTGATTGTAAGAGGGAAATAGACCAGTTTGTAGGTATAAAGGTAAGTTTAAAATTAGGTACAATGCCTTTGAATTGTCACCTGATGTCCAGAGGAAGTTGCGTAACAGCTATGGAAATTAGTATCAAGCTCGAAGTATAGGTATTTTACAGAATACCCAGGTTTGGATAATAGTAGTTGTTATCCATACCTATGTATTCTAAATATATAGAGTACATGAACTCTGTGTATTCATGGAAGAATAAAGAAAGAGAAGAAAGAAGCTGAGGAAAGAACACTGGGGAAATCACAGAAGTAATGTAGGAAATGCACTTAAGAAGAAGGAAAAGTTTGTGATGAGGAGAGATTGAAAATGAAAAAAATCAATCATTGATGGACAACCATCCATGTAGATTCTCTCACTTAATCTAATGTCCTCTTAATCACCCATAATCCTAAAATCCAGGATTACCCACTGTTAAATTTTGGCATATTTTCCTACATGTATTTAAATGTACTTATCTGTATATGAAATCATACTAAAAATATGATGTCATATACTAGTTTGTTTTTCACCTAGAAAGCACTGTTTTTAATGCAGGCGTAATTGATCTACCCTTCCTATATCATAATTTAGATAAATTCCAGTCTCTCATAAAATAAGTTTTAAATAAATCTCTTTTGTTTCTTTTGGAGGAACACTTTGGAGTACTTTTTTTTCTTTGAATCAAAAAGAGACCAACAAATGCAAATAGTAATTTAAAGTGTTTTTTTTTTTTTCCTTGCTATTCATTTCCAGATTACATCATTCCTTTACTAAAGACAAAAAGGTCTCAGTCCAGGGTAACTGTTCTCAACAAGGACACATTCTGGAAACCTGTGTCTAGGGGTTACTGGACCTGGGAAGCTTGGGCATCGTTGGAATTGCCGACAGTGGAACTCGAGGTGATTCTACACATAGGAGGAAACATTCGACTTCTTTATTTCATCTCATAGAGCCTGGCCCAACACCTCTACATTGAAATGAATTTTAGTTTAGAATTGCATTCATTTTATGTCTCCTCAATATAGTAGTTAGTTCATTATATTGATTTTTTTAAAAATTATATGGGTAAATAGGTTATATTACCTATAAATTCCATTTATTGTAATAAAAAGATCTTCCAAAAATTCTTTATAAAAGGGAGCATTAGCTCTGATAGGGGACAGCCATTGCACTAGGACTTTACATTGAGAACCTTATTCTACTTAATAACTGATAAGAATTCAACTTGCTTACTACCGTAGTGAATGACTCTGTGTACTTATGTTTACACTAAGTCCAATGCATTATTACAGTTTTGTGTTTATTAATCTTGCCATTAGAGGGACAGTAAATATAAGAGCATAAAGAAACTTGATTTAGTAATAACTGGTCATTTGAAAGCAAGTACCATGGACATCAATGCAATACCTAACAGTGCTTTATTTCAATTTGTTGGTGTTAGAAGTATCAAGAAGTAGATATATAATCCTAAAATCACATTTAGGATGATGATCAAAACTCCTGAGAAATGAATCTGTGACAAATTTTGTCTCCTAAGTTACAGATTCACTGAAACTTTGGCTATGAACTAGGCCAAGTTTCCAGGGCAAAATGTAGAAAACATCATTAAAGCTTGTGTATTTGGATGAACGAAATCTGATAAATGTTTGTACACACTTGCCTGTGCTTTATGTGTATTGAAGTAAGGATATTTTTTAGTTAAATTAATGAGGTTGCAGATTCACAGTTAATTCTAAAGAGTTCCAACCAGTAAAAAGCACTAACATATCAAAGAGATTATAAGAGGGTATTTATTTACTTGATAAGACAGCTTTTCCATTAAATGGAGGAATGAAGAACAGATGTTAGAGTAATTGAAAATGCAAAGTGCAATAGAATGTTTCATGCACAAAAATTAAAAACTATTTTATAACTTTATATGTTGGAGGATTTCATATATATTTGGAGAGTAAAATATGTTTTACTATATATTCCATAGCTCCATGACAACAGTATTTTGTTCTGAATGAAAGATGATAGACCAATAAGGTGAGAAAAATTTGGAGCAAGCCATAAAGAAAGAGATGGTATAGCAGTCCCCTAAGAAAATCTTCTGCTTCATTAGAAGATATGCCCATTATTTAAAATTATCAATGACTTCTTTTTACTATTGCATCAAGTCTGAATTCTTCCCTAAATAGGTCTCAGCATACTTATAAAGACCTATTTTCTATTTTTTTCTCCAAACATAGTATGTCAGAAACTGCTGGTTGTCTATTAAAAGTCATTCTCTTTCCTAAAAGTTTTCTGCCCCCTCCCACTGACATCAGGATAAATCACAAATATAAGCCAATTATGTTCATCATATTCCCAATTCCGGAAATGGTTGGGATGTAGTTCTGGTCAATGAAGAAGATTTGATAAGGTAAATCTGGAAAAGTATTTCCTTACACTGAAAAAAAGGCAAGGATCAAAATAATGGAATGAACTTGGGAACTTGATGCCATATTCCCAGAAATTCAATGCCATATTGTTTTTTGTTTCTGTTTTGTTTTGTTTTTTTTTTTTGGCATGGGCAGGCTCTGGGAATTAAACCCAGGTCTCTGGCATGGCGGGCAAGCATTCTGCCACTGAGCCACCATTGCAACACCTGATGCCATATTGTTTCCAAATGACCATGTTTGAATTTGTTATGGTGGTCTTCGTTAGATGACATAATATGTCCCTACATGTTTGTTCCTTCCCCAGATAGTTTTTCTATCATGTGTTTCAGGAGCATCATAACTGATGAAATGTAAAATATAGTATTCACGTTCCTGCCGTTATTACTTTTTTACCTTTGCTTTAAATACCCTAGGTTTTCCTTTAATCACATTAAAATTCTTAATTCACTGAAGAAATAATTTGAACCCTGTCTCCTCTGTAATCTTACCCTATATGCAATTGCCTCACATCTCTCTCTTTCTATGAAATCACACAGCACTTCTGATCTGTAACACAAAATTCAACATAAAATAAAATTGTTTATTGTTTGTTTTATGCAAGGAATTATTAAGTTTGTATTTGTTGAACACCTTTTAAGTTTGTATTTGTATGGCCCAGTATACAACCATGAGATACAAAGCACAATAATACCACAAAGAGTTTACAGCTAGAAGAAAACTCAAATATAAATAAAAGCGATGTGTCTATTGCATCACAGGCCTAGGATACAGGTATGTGCAAAGGACAGGGGTAGCAGAAAAGATAATCTGCTCTATCTGAGACAGTAAAACTCTGAGCTATGGAAAGGATGAATTGGAGTTTACCGGGTTGACAAGGGTGACTAAGGGTTTTATAGAAGGGATAACATATACAAAAGCAAAGAAGTATAAAACAGTATGACACATTCAAGGACACGAAGTTAATTTGTTTGGGCTGGAGAATAAAGTGCAAGAAGGAAAGTGCTCACACATTAGCAGGAATTGTAGGTCATGAATACATCATAAAGATTTGTATTCTGTATTTGTTCTCTAATTAAATTGTGAGGTCACTTTGTTTTCAGCGAGTATATTCCGGAATTTGTAAAATCAGACTCATTTCAAAGTTTCTGCACTTTTGGCCTCATAGATTCATTTGAGCTTGTCTGGCAGGTGCATATTGATTCCTGGGATAGATAGCGTGGTCATTATTATACTTCACTTTTTCTTAACCACAGCACCTGAGATTGTGAAGTCCACGTTGCAGGCATTACTATTTCTTTATGGATTTGCTGTGTTGGTTATGAAGATAGGGTTGAAAAGCTTGCAGTGAAGCCTTAATACAGTATTTCCTCCTTCTTAGTAATTTAATTTTTCCTTGTCAGAGTGAATCATGGAGCTCTGGGTCTTCATATCTGCCTCCTTAACGCTCTAACTGGATATGCACCATAAAAATTCCCGAAAGGGAAATCCACCAAAAGGTCTCCTTGAATGGAATCTTTTTAAGTTTGTGGACACCAAACAAAGACATTGAAATATTTTCGAAAATCACAATACCTCAAGACTCAGGCATTTATACTTGATCTTGGTTACTATATTGAGGTTTAAAAAATGGCTATCATTCTGCATATATCTTGTCTACTGCAGAATGTAAAATGTTAGAGGGAGATTACTAGGTGTTGGTTTAATTTGGTAGTGCATGATACAAAATCATGCATTAAAACAGATAATTTTATTTTTGATCCATAGATTGAGACATTCAATGTAGTTTTGAGGTTTAACTTATATATCAATTAACAGCTTAATGTGTGTTACCTGGTTTCACACTTAAACCCATTAGTTATTAGCTTTCTAACTTTAGGTGAGTTATTTAATATCTGTGCCTCATTTTCCTCATATTTCAAACAAGAAAAGTAACAGTACCTAGACGGGGTAAAACCGAAATATGCCTCAGATTAAACACATATCACAGCACTTGACATAGAACTATTAGTGGCTATTGTCAATTGACGATAAATATCTACTCAACATTACTTCTTGAAATAGCATGCTTAGTGTCAGATGGAATTTAAAGTCTGAGTTCACCCATCCACAATCACCTTTCCTGCTTAAAAACAAAAACTCGGTTTATTTTAAGAATGATCTCAAATCACTAGAAATGGAAACCTGAATTAAAATTTCTTATCTGCAAAAACAGTAAGAAAGCATTGAGCACACTGAAAATTTACTGAAGAGGAAGAGAAACATTGGTTAACCCGGATGGTGCCTTAGAACCACAATGTAACTGTGATCATGTATCAGTCAAAATTGGAGATGAGAATTTGGTCATGTTCTGTCTCCAAAGAAATCTTAAAGACATTTTTAGGTGTGTACACGTAAGGGCCATTGAGAAAAATATACAAATTTTATCCAGAGCTCCTGAAATAGCGTTGACTATGTGGTGGCTATCGTGGTAAGTAATTATGTGTTTGCAGTTGTGCTATTAAATATTCTCAGCTCAATATTTCAATAAAGAATTTGTCAATCCTATTATGATATAAATGGCACTAGAATTGAATTTATAATTTTTTTCTCTGTCTCTGGAACAATACATCATGTAACTTTTATTTTAAATGGAAAATAAAATAAATTGAACCTTGTATTCTACCCCAGTTTTAGGAGTGGTATCATATCCCAAGTATATTTTCTAAAATACCTGAATTTGATCACTGGATCTGCCACAGAAGTCCACATAAACTTATCAACATAAAATACAATCTTCTATCACAGTTTGTCCTATGTATCCTGAGTTTCAAAGGAAATCAAATTGCACATGGCGCTGAGGAACCATGGTATTACTCAATTCTAATGAGTAATGCGTAAAAAATGTATAATTGAACTGGTTGGAAACTGAAAAAATAATAAAATAAGCAATCCTCTGAGAGGTGGAAAATTTGCAGATGATTCCAAGAAACAAAAATGCACAATGTGCTATGATTTTTAAGCACTGGGAAGTAAAAAGCTACTCTTTTTGCCTGATGTCTTTCCATCAGAGCCCTTCTTCCTTTCATCTCCTATGTGTACCATGAAAAACTCCATCAAACAAATAAGATTCATTTTCCAAATGCCAAAAAACAATGTTGCATTTTCCATGGAAAATATCAGAATTATTTTCCCAAATCATTCCATGAAAGAGTAGACATAAGAGTCTGTTAAAAAATATATATTCGTGACCATTTCTACAGGATGACAGGCGTTGAAGTGATTTTCAATCTATTTTGTAACTTAAATGTTTTGTATCTTGTACTGAAAACATTATGTGACTTTTCATATGTTTCATATTTTGCATTCTCCAGGTAAAGTGCACATGTGTATTTGTGTTTTCAAGTTTCTAGCAAAGTGTTTGGGAATGTTAAATAAGTTCTTTTTGCAAAAATACAAAACTCCTCTTCAAACTAAAGTACATTTTATTTGGGATAAATAAGCTGCTTCAATTCATAAAGGTAAAGGCAAGTATATGATAATAGTAGTTCACCAAGTGATACATTAAATAACTTTAAATGCTAACATCTATCAGTAGTAAAAGTCTGTATTTTGATTGAAACAAAGTTCTTCATATATGATTATATGTATTTCAGGTATTTCTAAAAATATAGAAAACGCTTAAAAACAAACGCTTCAATCATGTAACATCATCTTAACTTTGTGAACAAATTATAACATGCTGATACTACCAAAATACATTTTCATTCCTAAATCAGAGTTTTAGTTTCTGATCATAGAGCATTTTATGGCAATTCCCTTAGAATCTGTAAAAATGCATTAAAGGAAAAGAAGACAATAAAGCTGGTAAAACACATACTATTTATAGAAGAGATAAAATAAGAAAGGTTCCTTTGGTAAGGGAAGAATGAATATTATTGCAAATTTTTCTTTTATATTCATATAGCTTTGAGCTCATCTTAGGTTGAAATGTTGCTTACAATTTTGCCTGTCTTTTGAATTATTTCATCAACATTTATTTCAAAGTTCAGATAATAACCAACTCTACTTTTAGTTAAAACAGACAATTTTTTTTTTTTTTGCATTTACACAATTGTTTAATCAATTGCTTAGTATGTTAAATTTCCTCTTAATTGCTATTAAAAATGTTGGGGTTTTTTCCCCTAAGTTTCATGATTTTATTTGGTTGCAGGAAACAAATTGTGATTTTTAAGGATATTATTGGAGAAACTTAAAACAAATTTTGCAGTTTATTGAGGTGTTACTAGAGATGTAAAAAACAACGAATAAGTCATAAAATGTAAAATCTTTAAGTTTACACATAGTTTTATTCTGAGTCTTTCTCTTGAACATATAGAGAGGAGATCTGGTTCTTTGTTTTTATTTATACATCATGTGACAAAAAATTAAAATATCTTTGATATGCTTTTCAGCACAATATAAATTTCGTATCATCCGGATTATTTTATCCCACAGAAGGAGCCTGTGTAACAGCTGGTACATGTTCTAATTTAAGAACACTGTGACTTTAGGCATGTTCCTGTTTTTGTTTTTCTATTTTTGATTCCACTGTGCCTTTTCTGGAACATGGTAGGCATGCAATAAATGTTTGTTGGAGTGAATTGTAGTAGCTGCCATACTTGGAAAACAGTTAATTTCTGAAGAAACACCAATTTCTGGAGATCGACTATTTTTTTACAAATAATTATAGTAGAGAAAGGACATGTTTAACTTCAATGACATCAAGTTTTAATTAAAATTGACTCAGTTAGCATTTAAAAATCAGCAATGTGATTCTGGAAGAATCAACACATGGGTTGAGAAATGTGGCAAATCCCTAAAAAAGGAAAATGTAATGAAAAATGAAAACTGCATACTAAGTAAAATTAGACTTTTATATCCTAATATGCATTATATCCGTCAATGTAATCATCTTAGAAAACAAGGTATTTATGCCATCATAATCCCATGGTTCATAAAATTTTTGTACATTCTGTTTGGGTATTATTTGATTGAATATCCTAAGTGAAAGCAGTTTTTTCCCAAACCTGATACCCATACATTAATTTATTGTGGAAATAGACTGGCTTGTGAACCAGAAACAATAAAAATAAAAAGTTCTAGGAAATGCACAAAACTTAAATGTACAATCTGAAAATGAGTATATCCTTTAAAGACCCCCCTCCCTTTTAGGATATCAAACATTTTCATCAACAAAAACACATCCTTCATACCAACTTCCCATTCATTCCTGTTACTAAAAGCACCATTACTCATTTCTATTAGCATTGATTGGTTTTGCCTGTTCTTCAGCTTCATATAAATGGAATAATACTATATGTATCCTTTTGTGTCTGGCTTTTTTTCCCTCAATACAATGTTTAAAAATTGAAATTTGTACATGTTTCTAAATATTTTCTAAACTAATATGTTTAAAGTTGGTATTATGTTTTCTTTAAATTTTTCATAGAATCCACCAATAAAACCATCTTAACCTGAAATTTTCTTTTTGAGAAGTGTTCTAGTTTGCTAGCTGCTGGAATGCAATATACCAGAAACGGAATGGCTTTTAAAAGGGGGAATTTAATGAGTTGTTGGTTTACAGTTCTAAGGCTGAGAAAATGTCCCAATTAAAACAAGTCTATAGAAATGTCCAATCAAAGGCATCTGGAGAAAGATACCTTGGTTCAAGAAGGCTGATGAAGTTTAGGGTTTCTCTCTCATCTGGAAGGGCACATGGTCAACACAGCATCATCTGCTCGCTTCTTCCCCTGGCTTCCTGTTTCATGAAGCTCCCCAGGAAGTGTTTTCCTTCTTCATCTCCAAAGGTCGCTGGCTGGTGGACTCCGCTTCGTGGTGCTGCTCTCTCTGAATCTCTCATTCTCCAAAATATTTCCTTTTATAGGACTCCAATAAACCAATCAAAACCCACCCAAATGGGTGGAGACATGTCGTCCCCTAATCCAGTTTAACAACCATTTTTGACAAATCACATCCTCCAGGGAGATGATCTGATTACAGTTTCAAACATACAATATTGAATAGAGATTATTCTACCTTTACAAAATGATATTTTGATTGGAACATGATTTTTCTAGGGGACATACTTCCTTTCAAACCAGCACAAGAAGGTTTGGTAAATTTGATGTCTGAAATAGCTATAAGGTTATTCAGATTTCCTGTTGCTTCCAATCTCCTATTTCTTTATTTTGATAATTGTATATTTTTCAAGTTATTTGTCCTTTTCATCTAAATTGTAGATAATGAAAACAAAATTAATCTTTAAAAGTTGGCTTCATTTTTGGAAGTACTGAAAAGTTCTTCAGTGTGAAATCTGGGGCATAAATAATATCAATTATTTGAGTAATTAATAACTCTTTAGACATTGTGAAGTAATAGTGGCAATGATAATTTGTGGAGGCAGTAGGTGAAGCTTATGGCTTATCTATTGGCTCTAAAAGTGCTCTGATATTAGACTTAAATTTTTGGTATATTCCAGCCTTTCCTAATTGTAATTTATGCTATAATCATTCAGAAATCTGCAAAAAACTACTTTTAAGGTCTTCCTTATGCCATATATTCGGTGCAAAATTCCATTGATTTGTTCTATTAAGTTGCCTAAATTGTGTCTTGTTTTTCATTTAAGGTAATCCATTAAGCTAATTTTATGTACTCTTGTGACTTTATTTCACTTATACTTAATTCCACAATGTTACGGATTTTAATCCTAATCACTCTCAGCAGTAGGTTTTTCAGAATGAAGCTTTAGGTAACTTGTATCATACAAAGAAAAATAAACAGTCAATCTGGAGATTGATTCAAATCTAACTTTGCTGTGAGTGAGCTTAGGTAAACATTTTATGTTCTTTAAGCCTCAGATTCCGTACCTATAAATAACGTATTTACAGGTTTGGGGCATGATTAGATGAGATCATGATATAACCCTGAAGGGTTAGCCTAGCACAGTGCCTGAAACACTGGGTACTCGCATTCTTGTGCTCAGAGGACCTTCTACCTCCTCCAGCATCCACATCTCTTGTGACCTTGCAGCATCCCAGGCCCCATCTTGACCTTCAGAATCAGAGTCAGTATTTGAACAAGGTTCCTAGATGATTCACATGCAATTCAAGTTTCCGAATCAAAGTCTAAATTACTAATAGTGATATTGCTAGTATTATTTGCAGTTCCCTAGTTTGTACTCTCATTTTTTTGCCATCTAAGCAACATTTTTTTTATATTCTCTAAGGCAATGATATTAATTTTGGCATCTGACAGGCAGAAATACACATACTATCTGAGTAAGGTCCAGCAGGGTAAGCTTGGAAAAAAGTATTATATTGAAAGCATTTCTATACTTTGATCTATATGTGCAAAATTTATTTAAGGTTTTAAAAATAGCCTCCTTTTCTTGGTATATAGTAGAAAGCATAAATATACCCCTTTATTAAATTAGAAGAGCATATAAAGAATCAGTTTACTGTAAAAGTATATTTGTCTATTCCTTATTCCATCAATCCATTTTCTTAGCTTCAGTTTCTGTATCTGCATGCTCATGAATACACCCAATGATTAAGTTTTCCAAATGTCAGATGGTTCTATCTGATGTAGGAGTATAGGATGTTTCTCCTTACTTTCTCCTCTTTGTTTTTCTGTACTATTTGCTTTATTAGCATTAATAACAAAAATAAAACAGTTAAAGTAGTTTTCAGGAAAAAACATCATTATTCCTTAACACAGCAAAAATTTTAAAATAAGTCAAAACAAAAAGGTAAATCAAAACTCCCTTTGCATGCAAATATATCTTGAAAGGAAGGAAAGGGAAGTCCAAAGCAAAATGTGGAGGAAGATGAGAAGATTCATCTCTCAGTAAAGTAAAATAGACAGTGACAGGAGATAGATTCTGAGTTACAACCAGTCTAAAGTTATTAGGGAAGATACTGCCCAGAGCACAGCCAGGGCAGCTCTTGATGGAGCCATTTTCATGCCAGTGGGGACTAAGGAGTCGTCAGGAAGCCAGCGCACCAACTGTGCTGGAGAGATCCAGCCTGAAGAGAGGAACCAGTGCAGCAGGCTGGCAGCGCAGACCTCATTAGCAGAAAAGGGAGATCTGTCCTCTACACCTGAAGAAGTTAAGTGGCTAATTAAATCCTTCCCTGCTGAAGCCAGGAAACAAGCCTGAGGGTTCAGCTTTATCCCCATTGTGCAGTGATAAGCAGTAGCATTGGTGTGAACTGAGATTTTGAAATCACTGCTGAAGGAAAAGGGAGCTGGTTAAGTTTACACATTTAGTAGGGTGATTTCTAGAAGATAAGAAAAGTGAAAGTAAAAGAAACTGATGCATATGATTAATGGGTCATTTTCAAGGTATCCTTTAAAAGTAAATAATAGTCAATCAGGTTATATATTCTTAAAAACAAATATTTATTAGTATCTGATGTATACCAGGTACTGATGCAAGGTGATGGGGATGAGTACATAAAAACATCAATTATCTACTCTCTAATAGCTTTATGGTTCAGTGGAACTGACTGACTTATTAACTAATAATCACAGTACAATGCAATCATTATACCAGAGATATTTATAATACAGCATGGAAGAGATTTAAGCAAATAAATGGTGTCATAGCATCCACTAATCTAACTATCCCCACTAGATATTTGAGGAAAAAATGAAGTAGAGAATATTTGACCTTGATTGCTACCTCTTTTTTCAATGCATCCTTTACTCACTATTTTTCCCTAATCTTCACCTAATTGGTCATATGGCCTTCATCTGTTCCATTACTCTAAACCTTGTTTGCATCTAGGTGATAAGTGACTACAGTGAAAATTTTAGATTAATATTAAGTAATTTCCTGAAAGTAGAGGAATATTTATAATCAGATAGACAATTTTGTGTGTGTGGGGGGGTACATTTTCTAGAATATCATCTCAGAAAAGCTCAACTTTCTATCAAAATATTCCACGCTGAGGGTTTTCTACTGTCTGGTGGTAACTCTCAACCATGTTATTATCCTTTTGCTGCCTTCAAATTAGAATAAGAATTTATCATTGCCAACAGTCATCAATGAGGTTGGCTAAGGAGGAAATTATATCTCTACCGTAACCCTGGCTGACACAGGTGAGAAACCAGGAAAGGAATCGAGGCAGTGTCTCATTTTCATTCACCAGAAGGTCACACTTTCTTAGGGAGACCTGAATTTTTGTTAATTATATTCAACTTCTAGAATCTAAAACTTTATGCCCTTTTTCCATTTTTTTACTATTTATCCAAACAAAAGATATATTCCTCTAACCACTTGATTAATCACATTCACAGTTGAAGTAATTCACAGTTCTTTGAATACTGTAGATCAAAAATATGTGGGGATGTGGAGACAAGTCAGGGATATCCATTAGAAGTCTGTACCAAATGATGTAGTTCAAACTGTGAATACTACAGCATTTGGTACAGACTTCTAATGGAGGTCCCTGACTGTCTCCACATCCCCACATATTTTTGATCTACAGTATTCAAAGTCATCTTTCTAAAAACTAAAGATGATTATGTAATTTCTTTCATGTAAATTCTTCCATCACTCTTTAGGGCTTTCAAAATGAAATCCATCATTGTCCAAAAACTTTGAAAATTGGCCTGTGTCCATTTTTCCTTTATCAACCACTCTGCACCTCACATGCATCTTTTGCTCAAGCCATATTATTCTTTTTCAATGTCTCTACATAGATTGTGTCCTCTGATGCTTTTACTCCTTTAAATAAGCTGTTGTCTGGATGCATATTACTCTGCTCTATACTATCTGAGGACTGAATCCATGCCTGAAACTCTATTCATCATTCTTTTCATCTGAAATGCTTTTCCTGACTCTTCTCACATGACTGAATTAAATACCCCATCCTAAATTTCATCACATCCTAAACATACACTTTTTAATATTTCTCTGCATTGCTTTTTGTTGTTTCACTTAATGAAATTTTATTGAGATATATTCACACAGCATAGAAACCATCTGAAGTATACAAACACTGGTTCATAGTATCATCACATAGTTATGCATTCAGCCCCTTGATCAAATTTAGAACATTTTCATTAGTACAGAAAATAAATAAAAATAAAAAGAAAGCCCGAATCATCCCATACGCCTTATCCCTCCCTATTATTGACCCATGGTATTGGTGTGGTGCATTTGTTCCTGTTCATAAAAGAATATTAAAATATTACTGTTAACTATAGTCCATAGTGTGCAATAGGCACATTTTCTCCATATTTCTATTATTAAGTCCTTATAATAGTGTCATACATCTGCTCTAATTCATAAAATAACTTTTAAGAATATTTGTATAGTTAAGCATGGACTTTGTCCACTACAAGATTCACTGTGTTTTACATTCCCATGTTTTAACCTCCAACTTTCCTTCCAGTAATAAACTGACTCTCAACTTCCCCTTTCCACCACACTCACAAACCATTCAGCACTGTTCATTATTCTCACAATAATGTGCTACCATCACCTCTGTTCATTCTAAATGTTTAAGTTCATCCTAGTAGAACATTCTGCACATACAAAGTAAATGCTCCCCATTCCTCAGCATACATTTTTCGTAGCATTCATCATGCTCTATTACGCTGCATACCTGTTTTCCTTGTATGAAATCTGTAGACTAGTGCCTAGCAAAATGTAGGCACATAGTAGGCATTGCATACATGTTTAATAAATCAATGAATGAATCATAGAATATCAGTGGTTGGCTTTATATTAAAACATTAGAGAACTTCAAATATATCCTTCTACAGAGGTGGAAGTTGAAGTCTTAAAATTAATATGGTTTTCTAAAATATTCTTATAAAATTTACCTTCACCTCTAAAGTGTTTAAATTTTTATTTTACTTTTCATCTTCTGAATAATCAAAAATGTTTTCTCCCTATGCTATTCTTGTGTATGGTACTTTTCCTACATTCCTCTTCATGTGTCATATATATTCTTGCATTTCAGTGACAAAAGTGACACTTAAGCCAATCTCATTATTTTCAGTCTTCTCAGGGAGATTTCAGCTTTCATTTAGTTAACATTGATCGCCTGCTTCTCCTACACATCTCTCCATTGGCAGAACTGCCAATTCTTATTTTAGGAGAGCAACACCTCTTTAAAAAGGAGGAATATAAAGATATGAGGATACCTGGATTGCGTCCTCATGATAATGCTGCCGCATTTTTTTTTCTATGTTTCTCATTAGTATTTCAAAGATTAAAGAATGATTTTTCTTGTTGAATAAAGAATCTATAGAGAGATTTCTAAGTAGCATCCCTTCTGTGAAATTCCAAAGGTACCAAGAGGTATGTGTTTCTGTTAGGGTCCTTGAGAAGCAAGTGCCAAGATAGAATTAGATGTGCAAGGGGTTTTTCAGGAAAAATGTCTGTAAGGGAAAATGGAAAGGATGTGGGGTGGAGGCTAGGGGAGCTGGAAGACCCAGTGTGGGTTCAACCTTTGTGAAGATGAGAGGGAAGGAAAAGAGAGTTTAGATGTAAGATCTTGATGGCAGGGCAGTTCTAAGAAAGTTTGGCAAGACCTATTTCTAGGTCACAGTCACCATCTGAGGAGTTCTGCAACTCCCAGGTATAGGTTTGATTTAGTTGTGCTCAGTAATGGGCAGAAAGAGCCCATAAGAAGCAAATTCACAGTATAAAATCAACAACGGTTTTCTGAGTCCAATAACTTGGGCCATCAGTCAACTCTGCTCCCACCATCAGATCTAAGAAGCACATGTCCATGCCTGATACTGGGCGTTTTATGCATGACTTGGGTCAGTGTGAAATTTGCTTGATCGAACATTAACTAATGTTTCATTCATATTTCTATCAAGTTTATCTATTGAAGACAAGCTTTTACAAAACAGTTTTGCAGCGAGAGAATAGGTGACTTCACAGGTATTCAATGGAAAAATTCTTGTTGATCATAATATTGTCTTTTTTTAGCCATACCTTCATTAAAACCATGGATATTTAACATCAGCAATAATGGTCATTAAAATATTAGCAAAAGTGTTGTGTATATTATATTAGGCCATATCCACAATTAATGAACAATGTCTGTATACTTTATCTCTTTGCATATTAAATTTATAAAGACTGATACTTTATTAAAAGGCAAATGAGAGTATGATGGCAGTGACAATTTATTGAGTTCAATACTATACTTCAAAATTACATACCAAACATATGCTATGTTTTAAAGTGTGGCTCATATGCTTATTTATATTTCAAGTTCAATTTAAAAAGAAGTCAAAGTTATCTTTCCATTTCCCTTTTTTGCCACATAGAATACAAATCAGCTCCAATGACACTGGTGTTTTTGTATATGTGTCCATATGTATATAAAACCTTTAAAAATTTCTGATAAGACTACCTGGAACTTTAAAATCACATCTGAATTTTTTAAGTTAACTACGTGAAATAGTTCTGTCATTAACAAAACACAGCTTAAAGAGATGGCAACACCATAAAATCATTCATCTTTGCAGATAAAGAAGGTGGTAGAGGAGGAAATGTGTGTTCTGCAGTTCAGTGATGGTCTTAAGATTTACTGCTGCATGGAGAGTATTTGTCCCTTGTCTTCAGAATCTTTTGGTCTTTTCCGAATTTTGTAGTTCTTCTGTCTTCATCCTTGTTTAGGAGAATTGTCAGCGTGGTTTCCAACAGAAAATATGCCTTATTGCCTTTTGCTTTATGTGTCCCAGGAGATAATTGTTTGCCTCTAATATGGGAAGATTTTCATGCTTATTGTGAATCTGAAGATTTCCCATTAGCTTGCATGCTTTCTACTCTTTGATATGTATCTTTGCTTTGAAAATATCTTTTCATCTATAGTGGGAAACATAGAATTTAGCGAGAGCATTTAATTGAAAAAGTGAAATACTTTTCCATTGGTATATTCTGCATTTTTATTTTATTAATGAAATGATTGTTGATATTTTATTATAGAAAACAAATTAAAAAGCAAATGTTTTCCTTACTGGGAAATTGCTAATGATTTCTAAATCCTGTGAAAATGGTTTTATTAAATGTTGGAAAATAAGAACAATATTTTTTACTCTACATGAAACATAAATTTTAATATCAAAGTAATATTTTCATATTATTTAATTTTAATATAATTTTGTGGACAAAACACATCTCAAACAACTGTAAGAATTTTTTAATGAAAATAATACTGTCATCTTTAAAGTATTGGTATTTTACATGAACTTTATAAGTGTAAATTGGTTTCTCTCTTTTGACAAAAAAAATTTGTGGATAGCATGAAATCATCTTATCATGCTGAAAATAAAATAAAATTTACTATCAAGGGCATGTTAATTATATACACATTTTATTTTCAAATATTTGAGTTGAAGTTTTGCTCAGCAACAGAAAAATGAGAACCTGTATTCATAATTTTATTTATTACAGTAACTAAATAGATGGGAGATATTCATGATCATTAGTAACTTCTCTTATGTATACATGCATACATACAGGCGTACGTGTATATAGAAATACATACATGCTTACATGCATAAAAAGAAGTTTCCTTTTGCTGGTATGCCATGACTTCTGGACTAACAGATGCCTACTGTCAATGTACTCTGACAAAGTCTCTGTGCTCTTTTCTCAAAATGAAAAGCCCTTCAAATGATCTATATATTTTTCTGGTTTAGGTTGTTCTTCCCCTACATGTCATACAGAAAGGAGTCTAACATTTCAGGATGTGAGATCAATAGATTCATACAGGTATGCAGAGAATGGATGGGCAAAAAAATGTTCAAGTGTATGCTTTGCTAACAGGTGAAGTCAAGTGCTCCTGAGGAGACAAGGCAGAAGAAAAGTCATAGGAACATATTAGCAGAAGAGCTCAAATAGCATAACCTGGTTATGGGAAATTGCAAGTAACCATGGCATGCAGGCTAACTACATGAACACGTGTGATTCATTTTAAATGAGGATGTTTGACTTCCAGGAGGTGGCGCTCTAAGCTGCTATGAATTTGAGTCAGCCGTTAGCAGTATTCAGCACTACTTATCAATGTGTTCTAATTAAATCAATAACAACCCTCCCCACCCGTCAACAAACACACACAACTAATTATACAGTGTGATAGTCAAGAATGTAAACAAAAAAATATTTTCAATTATTTAGTAATGTACATGGTCTACAGACTGCAACATGTTGCCAGTATAGGATATATTCTCCATTTACTCCATTTTTATTGGATGGGCTTTAGGGCATCGCCATCCAATGGAACGATAATGTGAGCAACAATTGAGCACCACATGTGCAATTTCACATTTTCTAGCAGCCATATTAAAAATAGCAAAAAGAAACCATTAAAATTAATCTTAATGACACAGTTTATTTAAATAAATATTTCCAAAATATTATTTCCATATGTAATCAAGAGAATGTGCTAGCTTGCTTTCTCTTTTTTTCATATTGTCTTTGATATCTTGTTTTATACATTTTCAGCTCATCTCAATACTGAGTAGTCACATTTCAATTGCTCAATTGCCACACATCACTGGGG
Organism: Tamandua tetradactyla; assembly: GCF_023851605.1. NCBI lineage: Eukaryota > Metazoa > Chordata > Mammalia > Pilosa > Myrmecophagidae > Tamandua > Tamandua tetradactyla. The sequence goes on from NC_135334.1 coordinate 43,783,956, forward strand.
GATCCTGTATATGCCTGTGCAGATGCAGACATTCCTCTAGAGAATTGATTCCTGGAAATTCTGTTCTCTCTACAAAATCTGTAATATCCTGCTGACATTGATGCCCTATTTGTTTTTTTTATGATTGTTTGTTTTTAGCATGGGCAGGCACCAGGAATTGAACCTGGATCTTGCATGGCAGGTGAGAATTCTGCCACTGAACCACCCTCACACCCCACCCCCATTTGTTTTTAAAACTCGTTTACAAATCTCTTGACATTAGAGATGAATTTTGTCCTTTGTGAAAGTCTCAATTCTAGAGGTGTGAAAATAAATAGTAAATTTGCTGTTAATAAATAGAATCCTTTGTAGTTTCTTTTTCTGTAGTTTCTTATAACTCCAAAAGGAAGAATAATAATTTAACTTTTTTTAAAAAAGAAAAGTATGATCTATGTTGAGGCTATTTTATTAAAGAAACCAAAAGTGGCAAGAGCAGAAGGTGAGTCTGCTTTTGCAGTTGAACATAAAATGCATTAGGATTTCATCAACGTGTATAGTTTCCTTAAAAATACCCTTCAAGTATATTTATTGTTAAATTAATTAATTTATTTTTTATTAGGTTCTCATTTATACGTTAGCTAAATTTTCCTGTTTTATAACATTCAGGAAAATACTAAACCAAATAGTTTTATTTTCGTGAAGTGTAGCTTTCATCTCATTCTTTGACACTCTTCCTCTGTCTTCTCTCTGGAATCCCCTGAAATTCCTTTGGTTTTTACATACAAGCCCACATCTCTGTCACCCAGAAAGCAAAGCCATTTCTCAAATCAGTGATCTCCATTTATTTGTGATTTTCTCTGCACTGCTCAAGGAGTATTTCTTGGAAGTTTCTACTTGCTGTGTCGTCTCTTCGGCTGTCATCACAATGCAGCCATGTTTCAGCTTCCCTCTGTTTGAAACCTCCCTCGCTGAAGTCCTTCCTACTCTCCTCGTTGGCAATTCAGTAAGTCCCTTATCTAAGAGAGCTGGACCGATCTCTGACAACTCCCTGGAATTCCATTATGTTGCTGCCATCTAGCTCTTTTCCTAATCTTTTTTCTTTCCTTTCCTTTTGTTTATTTTATTGTATGCATAAAACATGAATATGTCCTACTCTTTCTCTTTGTCTAGTATTTCCTGCAATTTCATTTCCAGGGGATTCCTTAAAATGTTACTTAAAAAAATTTTATTGTGCTAACATGTATACAACACAAAATTTCCCATTTGAACCACTGTTGTGTGCATGAACGATGCATTTTCCTACATTCTAGTTTTGGAAGTGAACTATCAAGAGTGGAGGGAGGTGGAGGCAATTTGTCCAGGTATTTTCACTGACATTGTTTAGAAATGCTGGAATACGGTGATGAAAGAAAATAAACAAATTTTTGCTCATTTAAATTTTTGTTCTTAAAATCCTCTGCAGAGAAAAAAAAATCCTCTACAGAGAACGCATCCCCTTACAGCTCCCACACATACTGCTCTGGCCCCCCCTTTGGTGCCACTGATTTCTTCCCTTCACTCTACACCCAGTCTCTGTTCAATCTCATCTACAACAAGTATTTCTTGACTTGACTTCTGTTCTAAATTCCAAACATTTTTTTATCTCTACCTGGACTTCCTAGCACCCTTACTTGGCACTTTAATCTAAATATGTCCTCTCTGCAAATAGAAAGAATTGCTGAAGATTATTGAAAGTCATTGACTAAAGGCTAAATACTTTATATGAATTTGCCTATTTAATCCTCATAGCAATTCTCTGAGGTACATGACATTATTCCCATTTTATACATGTGGAAACTGATTCTAAGAGAAGTTAACTGACTTGTGTTGTGAGTAGACACCACACAGATAATAAGTGATGCAGCCACAGTTTGAAAGCAGGCAGTGTAATCGTATGGCCAGCATTCTCGTTTTAAAAATTTTTTACCTTATTTCACTTAATGACTTTGACTCTACCAATTTGCTCTCATTATATCTCGCTTGATCCATTGCAGGAGTCCCCAAATTAAGGGGCAGATTATTCAGTGATTAAGAACATGGACACCAGAGCCAAACTTTCTTGATCAAATCTCAGCTCTGATGATCTTAAGCTGTATAATTTTGAGCAAATTATTCAATATGTCTGGGCTTGTTTTCCATTGGAAATAGGTGCATAAAAAATACACCAACAAAACAGGTTATTTACCCTAGACAAAAATGTTTGTACATAGTAGCTAATCAATAAATACTAGCCATCTTCACCACCAGCCATATCTTACTAAATCTCCTAGACAGTTCCTGAAAACATATCATATGTTACTCCTAACATCTTCTAGTTTATAACTCCTGGGGATTCATTTGTAGAGAGTTTTATACTGCCTGTTCTGTTAGTTTCTTTTCATACAGGGTTCTTCTGGTACCTGGTGCAAAATATCCTTGCCTGGTTAAGTCCTCTCTCAGAATCCATCTGCAGGCTAATAATTGAATGTTAAAATATTTGTTGGGTTACATTTTGGAAGGGTAAAGATGCTTTTCAATTGCTAGCCACAGGTAGGCTTCTATACCTAACTGGCTGGCACATATGTTGGTCCTAATATGGTGACCAATTACACTTATTCCTTTTGAGTTTTATTTTATCGGATCATCTTGCCCATTTTCCTGCAATGTGTACTGTTGTATAAAATACTTTTGATTTAGCTGGATTTACTGAAGCCATCAGTACTGTCTGAATCTGGGTCATGTTCTCATTTTCAAAGAGATCATTTGCTTAAAAACTATCATGAAATTTCATCTAAAGCTTGAATAGCTCCAATAAAATTATCAACATTCTCCAAATGAGCCCCATATAATGAAGAGTCACTGATTTCAATTAATGAGCCTGTTTGCAGTTTATGAGTTCAGAGAAAGAATGTCATCTTTTATGATCAAACCCAGCTGAAAATATCCAAGCCTGCACCTTCTTCTTTCCATTTTCTGAAGAATTTGTTTTGCTTGTAGATACTATACAGAGGATATATTATATGTGATCTTGGTCAAGAGACTTGGCTAAGAGCCTTACGGGTCAGACTGGTCACAGCAATAAAAGGGGAGATCCAGAGTCCTTCCAGGCACCATACTTACCTCCTTGCCTCTTCTGGGGAAGGCATGCCCCAAAAGATTTCTTGTATCTTTGGAAATTCAGCTGGGCTAGGTCAGAATCTGTCCTCCACTTCTGCTAACATGAGTTCCTTAGTACTGCCCTTCCCACATCCGCCACCACATGCACAGGGACATTTTTCATGAATACTTTTTCTTGAAACAATGAAAACGAGTTTCTATATGCAAGTAATAATCAGTTAGGGACAAAAGCGCAGATGCTCATAGCCTTTCCCCATTGTGATAGTTAATTCATGAGTCCACTTGGCTAGTTATGGTTTCCAGTTGTTTGATGAAGTAAGCCCTCTTTTGAGAGTATTTCATAGATGGATTTAAATCTTCAGTCAGCTGTTTGCACATACAGCTGAATACATCTACAAGCACCAATAGAAAGTATCTTTAGCAATGAGGGGAGTCTCTTCATCCAATCAGTTATAGGTCTTAAAATGAGAACTGAGTATTAAAGCAGTCAGAAAGAAGAATTTCTGCCTCTTCTTCAGCCAGCCAGTTTCTTCTAAGGAATACAACTTCATCTTCATCATAGTTTCCAGCTTGTAGCCTGCACTACAGTGTTGAGAGATATCACATTCTAGAATTACCTTTACTGAAGTTTCCAGCTTGCGGCCTGCCTTATAGAATTTAGATATGCCAGTCCCCATGGTTTCATGAGCCCATTCTTATTACACACGTACATCTCTCGTCTGTTCAGTTTCTCTGGAGAACCCTTTGCTGTGCAGGTAAGAATAATGGGCTAGTGTGAATGAGGATTCCCAGGGTATCTAAACTGATTTTCATTTACCCAAAGCCATTTAAAGACAGAAAGATGAAAATCTAGAAGGTTTAGGATGGGCCACGACAGTGGGGACAAAGGGAAATCAGAGGGACTGCAGTGTGCTTAGTGAAAATAGCCAGCACAAGGATTAGAGCGGTGGCACTACTATGTAAGGCACTGGAAAGAGTAGAGAACTTTGAGGACATTTTGACATGCATTTAGTGATAGGAAGCCATCTTTGTCACCCTTCTAAAGACTTCACTGATAACATACTCTTTTAAAGATCTTTTTGAATCAAATGTTTGTTTCTTTTAATGTAACACTATCTGGGGGTGGGTCTTATGTGAAAACAAAAGGTCTAGTTTTATTCTGGCTATATATTTTTATCAACAAGACAACAATATACTAAAATCCAATTAATGAAAAAGGATGCATTGTTTGAGTTCGTTTTCTCCCTTATAGGTCTATGATTAAATTTCTGGCATTGCAGCTCTACACTGAAAATCAAAATCGTTGTATAATTCTAAATTCATTGGTTTTCTTCCTGTCAGTGACTAATTAAATCTTCTATTCCCACATCATTTTATCACCAATGTACAACCTGGTTATAAACCAGCTAATCACTAATCAGAACAGGACCATGTCTCTGACTATGATAACTAGTGTCATTTGTTTTTCAGATCTGTAATTCAAGGACTTTTTATTTTCTTCAAACATCTAGAGTTTTTGAAGTAAAGGACATTCTCACATATATTTTCTATGCATATAAATACATTTAAGATAGCATATATTTCTTAGCCTAAAACATTTTTATTTGCTTTGTTACATTTTTCTGCAAAAGCACTGTATGTGATTTTCTGATGTTATAATCTAGTGTTAGATTTATTTTTCTTAAGAAAAGTCTTTATGTCATAGTCATGAGCTGATCTACAAGCCAGTACATACCCATATTTACTGATATAAAAATTTAAATCAATCTCTTTCTCTCATATTCCTGAACTTAACCAACTTTAAAATAACTATGTAGTAGACTATGTTTTAATGTTAACTTTCATCATTTTAAAGGATATTCAAATCAGTAAATGGACAATATATACAAAATGAATATCTTGCTATGAAATTGCATTTGGATTATAATTGTGGGCTTCATATTTAATAAACCACTGATTTCTGCAGTTAGATGGATTTATGGGCAATTATTATAATCTCAAGTTGTATCCATCTAACTAGCTATGGTCGTATTGGAATAAGTTGGAAACTTGATACATCATATATGTACAAAAAAGGTTGAGGATAGTCAGACTTCCTTTAATGAGAAAATAAAATAAGCATATTGAAACTAATACATATGACCTAATTATTAATGAGAGGAAGTAAAACTATATACCGATATTAATAGAAATATTAATAGAGAGACTGGAAACTCAGATTACAGAATGTAAATAGGATATTACAGGAAAGTCAATAATACTTGGCAGTAAAGACTCTTCTGATGCTTTTAATGAGAATAAGAAAAGTGTGTGAGTTCCACATGATAATTATGGATGAATTGTAAGGGGCCTGTGGATATTTGCAGAGTGGAAAATTTAGTGGTCATTCTGACATGTAAATGACAAAACATAATTATTTATCATATCTGGTGTACATTTAGCTCTTGGAACAATCAAATGCCTGGGATAAATGGTAATAGTTTTAAATCTATGTTTTCATGCTGGTAATGGGCACTAAAGAGGCAATCTCTAATAGAGGGTCATTGAGCATAACAAAGGAACCCGAAGTAAGCTTCCCTTGCTATTGAGCAATTGTTCCGGCTTTTTGCAAAATAATAGTCTACACTTAGTTTTTATGGTCACACCAAAATGCCTAAGAAAAAATTCATTAACAGGGCTTATCCACTAATCTAATAAATAGAATCCTACCAGTCTTCCTTTACACATGTCCTCAGATTAAGTGACTACCTTAGCCCAATATGACCACTGCAAATGCCATATCCCTGAAATAAAGAGCAAGGATGGAAAGATGGAAGTATGGAAGGAGGGAAGGAGGGAAGGAGGGAAGAGTTTGTGACTCTTGCAGCAGATCAAGGAAAAAAGAATTTGATAGGATGGAGAAATCCTAGAACAGATTTCTGGAGTTTGGAGTTAAATGAGCACATGGGAAAATAAGGTTTGGAAGGAGGAAAGGAAGTACAAAGAATATCTTTATAACATTTCTCTTTATCCTTAGTGGCATGAGAATAAATTCTAAAACCTTGTTGTTCTAGTTTATAAGCTGCCAGAATGTGATACACCAAAACCAGAATGGCTTTTAAAAAGGAAATTTATTAGATTGGAAGTTTACAATTCTAAAGCCATGAAGATGTCCAAATTAAGGCAAGCCTACACAAATGTCCAAATTAAGGCATCCAGGGAAAGATTCCTTGGTTCAAGAAGGCCGATGATATTCAGGGTTTCTCTCTGTTAGAAAGGCACATGGCAATGTCTGCTAGCTTTCTCTCCAGCCTTCTTCAGTGGCTTCCCTGGGGTTCTGTCTATTCTGTTCACTCTGTCAGTTCTGAGTTCTGGTGGCTCTATGGTCTTTTCAGAATGGTTCCCTCTTAAAGGACTCCAGTAGACAACCTCACCTTGAATGGGTAGAGACACATCTCCATGAAAACCATCTAATCAAAAGTTACCACCCACAATTGGGTAGGTCACATCTCCATGGAAACAACCAGAAAGCATCCCACCCAGCAACACTGAATGAGGATTAAAGGACATAGCTTTTCTGGGATACATAATAGCTTCAGACCAGCACACTTTTTTAGATGATACTTTATCAACAAATTGCATGGTTAGAGAAATTAATAAAGTATCAGACTGTCCCTTTACATTGATGTGTAGATTTTACCCATCTATACTTCATCTTTCTCATCTGAATAGTTTTTATAAGCATTGCATGAAATAATACATAATGAAGTGCTTTGGAAAGTTTAAACATTATAAATAATAATTAAAATAAGATAGTGAATGGATAAGATAATGGAGGATTAGGGAGCATCTTTTCCTTTAACAATCATATACTGAAAAATGCATTTTATTTCTTTCCTTCAGACATATGAAGGTAAGTTTGCTTTATTTAGTTAATTAATCTTCATGGGCAAAAGAAAGAGAAACCACATAATTTTTGTATTCCTAAATAAGAGTTCTTAAAAGAAAAGCCCTACCCACTATTGTTTACCCCTTCTCCCCAACCTCCATGCAATCCTCATCATTTAGTACCATCTAAAGAGTCTTGACCTCATTATCTGTCTGAGCTCTGTGGCACCTTGCCCATTCCTCTCCTTTGTTTCCTATCTGCTCAATTGACTGGAAGAATGCCAATCTTTGATTAATGAAAATGAAGAAAGAGTTTGGGCAGAAAAGGGAAGCTGGCCAAGTGGGATAAGCAAACAGAGATGGACACTCCACAGCTTGGGGAGGAGTTGTGGAAAGATGACACAGTTCAGAGAAGATGCTAAGAATGCAGAGCCATGTTACAGAATGAGTAGGGTCTTTAGAAGCAGAATTCTGATACTGAACTCTTGTATATCACTCAGTATGAGTGGTCAAGCTTACAGCTCTCCATGTTTCAGTTTCCACTTCTCTAAGACTATGAGATAATAAACTTTTGTAGTTGAAGCAGCTAATTTTGTGGATAATTTTTTCATGTGGCAATAGAAGGTAGCTTTGATTATTAATTTGTATGTTTATAACACTTAAATTTGTATCTCTGGCCCAGACCTCATCCCTGAATTTCAGTTGTATACTTAACCACTTTTGATCTCTCCTCTTTGGTATCCAACAAAAATTTAGTGTGTCAAAAACTGATCTTACCTTCCTTGTATATTATCTCAACTAAAGGAAATGCATTGCTCTATGTGCTGAGGCCATAAACTTTGGAGTCATCTCTGATTACTTCCCCTCACATCTAACATCGTAACTATAATCCAAGTCCATAGACTACAAAATCCAGCCACCTGCTTTGCCCCATTGTCTATTACTTGAATGATTGTTGTAGCCTTCTTGATATCTTGCATTTTCCTACTTCCCTTATAGTCTGTGCTCCACTTAGTAATCAGAGTACTGTGAAGATGTCAGTAAACAAAACTTTTTGTGTTTAAAGCCCTCAGGCGTTTCCCATCATGTTCTGAGTAAAAGACGGTCTTTACAATGGCCTCCAAGCTTTCTCTCAGATTTTATCCCCTAAACTTCCTACAAACCCTCACTTTTCTTCAAACAAACTTGGGTCCTTTGCCTTCCTAGGAAAAACTAGGGAAGTTCTTGCCTCAGAACTTTTATACCTTGTTTCCTCTGTCTGGAATGCTCTTCTTATATCCACATGGCTGCTCCCAGACAGTCTTAACTTAAATATCACCTCCCCTGGCAACACTATCTAAAATTTTAATCATTTTCTGCTTCATCCTACCCAATCCTGCCAACCCCCTCCCATACTTTCCTACCTCAGCACTTATTAATACATCAACACATATATTTAAACGTATGCTTCACTTATTTATCACACATATGTCTCATAGTCCTAATCTTGGTGTAAGCCCTAACAGAGGAGGCTTTTTCCCCTTCTTTTTTCAATATTTTATCTTTACTATTGAAAACTGTGCACATAATAGGCACTCACATGTTTATTGAGTGAAGAAAAAGAATTAAATTAAAAGCTTTATTTAGAGCATATGTTCAATGAAATATATAATTGAATCATGAACAATTGAATCAACCCAGCCTCTGGTTGGGTTTCATGTCTTTCTTTTCCCTCCTAGAAACACTGTCCTCTTGCTCTTAAAGGCATACTTAGGGATGATCAGAAAGAACCAGACATCTTCAGCCTGAAATTAACAAATTATATTAATGACGACAAGGTCAAAAATCTTAACATGTTTGTGCAAAAACTTAAACCAGCAGTCTGTTGGATAGATATAGACTTTGAGATAGCCTGCATTCAGAAAAATATGAAAGCCAAGAAATTGGAAGAGAGAAATGACTCTTATAGAAAATATTCAGGATAAACAGATCAGACTCACTGAAAGCAACACAGAAGAATACAGTAGAGTACGGAATTCTCCAAGCATTTCAAAGGCAAGAGAACCATTTATCCCAAGAGACAGCATAATTCAAGCTCTCTGTGACCAGGTTAAATTGTATTTCTCAAGGCTGCTCACACCTGTCACTTTAGCGGTAAGCTAAAATTCGGCCTACTTGTAGTGTCCATAATTTAACTTCTATTCCAGGAGAGTTGAGAACAAAGAGAAAAATGGTGTCAGAAAGTCAGAAAGAGAAAAAATGTTCATTCCTATTGAATGAAAAGTTGAATTCAAAAATGCAAACTTGGAAAGCACATATAAGGCACATGTATGTATATGCATATATATATGCGTAAGACAATGACTTTGTAAATATCTTCTATATTCTAAAGCTTTCTTTGCCACAACATCTGAGTTATTGGGGGCACTGTGACTCTGTGAGCCTTGACGGCTGTGGGATGATTATTCTCACTCTGCAAACCAATAAATCCAGATCTGGAGCAGGGACTTAGTTTAGCCAATCTCATATCCCTGGCTGGGACAGTGACCCTGAAGCCAGTGATTCAACTGGAGGAAGGTTTACTACCTCACTGTCAGGGCGACGGCATACGGCACCGTCTGGCAGCAGTTACGGTGGTGGCCTCAGCGCCCAGAGTCCACACTGGTAATGCCCTGACCAGGCTGTTCTTCTGGCGGATCCTTGGCTGCGTTTCCAGCCACCCAGCTTCCCTTAACTCCCTTGACCTTCTTTTACATACTTTTTGGGCATGGTTCTCAGCTCATGATTACCTTCCAAAAAGTCTGTTTCTGCTTAAGTGAAAATGAGTATGTTTCTTTTGTTTGTTATCAATGCCTTGGCTGGATATGATGGTGCTGGTGTGCAAGTCATTTCCTCCAGTAGGAAATATGCATTTGGTGAGATACGTGATTACATGCAGCATGGTTTAGCACGGAATATGTTTAAAGGTTGAAATAAAGTGTAGTATTAAAAAGAAATAAATAGGAAGGGAAAATTAAGAGGGAACAGCAGATCAATGAAATAGGAGTCATCATTCATATCACTGAAGCATGAAAAAGGGACATATTAAAGTGAGAAAGTGTTTAAAGCCAGTATGCCTTTAAAACAGGATACAGAGATGGAAAGGGAAAAACCTGAGGGTAAAAGGTGCTAAACTGGAGGAGACAATCCAAAGGCAACTTTCACTGGAGCCTGGATGATCAGTATGGAGGGATAGAGAGAGCCTGAGGGCAAAAGAAGCATTCAGGCCTGACAGTGAATTTGAAAGGATCCCTTCAGGGTAAGACTCATTCTGGTCCTAACAATAAGTAAGAATGGATAGAGCTTAGGGGCAGCATGCATTAGGCTCTGGAATTGAAAAAGTAAGCAGATAACTAGGGGCAGTGTGCCTTTTTTATAAAATGATAATGATTCAGATTTGCAAGAGCTAGGATGTGGCAAGCATTTAAATGTGCACCATAGAGCTTATGAGAAAATTAGAAATTGAAAGGGAAAAAGAAAATGGAATTGGCAGGAAGTAGCACATATTGATAAACCCTCTACTGAGTATAACAATGTGAACAAGAGCCAATGTTCACCTCGCCTGGATGGGTATATATTAACGTTATTGACTGATCTATTTAAACAGTGTAAAAGAGCTCCAGGACACAGACTCTGTGAACTGATGTTGAGATAGTAATTAACATTAAAGAAATGTCTTTCCTGTTTAGTGGAATAATATAAAATTGGCATAATGCAAAATTAGTTATGCAGAACAGAAACAATTCCAATACCTCTCTCTTGAGTAAAAAACATCTTGAGTTTTTAAACTGACAAATGTTAGACATAGCTGTGCTAAAAGAGAATTTTATTGGCATTCATGGTTATATTTAGTCTCCCTTAAACCATCTCCAGCCACACAGCTTAATAGGATTAATGACTAAATCTGTCTACATTAGTGGTTCTCAAAGGGTCGTAGCAGATCAACAACATCAGTACCACCTGGGAGCTTGTTAAAACTACAAATTCTAGCGCTCTAGACCAGATGTATTGAATTCTGGGGATGGGGCTTCAGTAATACGTGTTTTAATAAGCCTTCCGGCGATTGCAATATAAAGCCAAGTTTTAGAATTACTGGTCTATGTTATCATTAACATGACAACTATTCCACAAAATTTAAAACCAGGAGGTGAATTTACAAATAACTACATGTTTCTCGGGAGAATCCTGAGCATTTATCTAAACAAAGGATTATACAGTTAACCCTCATCTAAGTAATATATTCTTTCTAAGAAAAATAGACCATTCAATAGAACTTAACAGTCAACTGTCCATTCATTTTTTTAATCAATTTTTTTACTTTTTCATAGACTTTAACAACTGCACACAACTTTTAACATAAAGATAGTGAAATTTCAAGGATAAAGTGGCAATATATATGACCTCTCCCATTCATTATTCAGGATGGAAGGAAATTTCCTAAGGGCACAAGGTGTGAGATTTAATACTGGGAAAATACATATGAAACTGTCCATTCTTAAAGGCTCCCATCTAAACACCTTTAAGCATGAGTTTTACTTGGGGTTTCTGACCATGATGATGATGATGCTTTGGATTTGAGTTCTACTTCTATTTCCCAACTTCCAAAACACTACTAAGAATGAGGAAGCCTTTTTTAGGAATACTTTATCAGACCACTTTTTGAAGCATTTATCACCCAGGAGGAATATATGTTGTTAGGTACAAATTATTATTTTTCTCTGTTTTCTTTTCATTTTCTTTATGAACCTTTAGGAAGTTCATTGAGAAGACTTGTTTAGGCCCCTCTAAGTTTGCCCTCAAACCAGCTTCAAAGGGCCAATGAATTCAGAAGTTCTCTGAATTGGCTACTTTTTCAAACAAACTTTGTTTTAGATCCCATTTCAAAGCCTTGAGAGAATTTTCCACAGTTATGCCTTGTTTTATCCATATTAGTCTGGTCTGGGGAGAGATCAACTCTCCATCTATCCATCCATCCAAGAGGAATCAACAGATTGTCAGATTTGTGAATGGACAGCCAACCATTAGGGAGAGGGCCCAAGACACATGTTGCACAAACAGGTTGACTCAGTGTTGCCAGAAACTCATGAATTTGTTCCTGTCTGAGTACTCATCCCCTCTGGGCCAAACTTCTGCTTCTGAAACGTGTTCATGCTATAAGACAAATGTTAGTACTTACCTTTTCTATACGAAATAATTTCACGAATTACAACTTAGAACTGTACTTTGGGAAACTTCAGAAATAAGCAAAATTATACACTAGAGGGGCACCTTAGAATGGAGAGGGAGCAGAATGATTTGTTCAATTGCTTGTTTGGTTTTTATTGGAATAAGGAAGTTTCCTAAAGAAATTCAGGGTCCAAAATTGCTTTCTTAAAATAGTCCTTGGCCAAGGCAAATAAAAAAACATGAAAAACTTAAACTCTCACTTAGATCCCTACAAATCACAAGTTAAGCCAAATGGCTTTTTTTTTTTACTAATCCTCCCTCATCCTACGCTCCTCTAATACCTACTGACCCTACTTCTTTTTATGATCTGTTTCCCTTTTCTTATGACCAGCCAGAAAGCCCCAAAATTCAGTTACCTCATGAAGTTAGACCCCCTTCAGACTAGGGAAAGAACCACAGATTCTGGAACCAATTCTGGAAAAAACTTTCCAGAATTAAAACAACACAATGAGAAATTTAGACAAGTATTTAAATCATTCCAGCAAAATGTACTCAAGGGGCCCCACATTTATATAAATTAGTTCATATATTAGTAGGAGCCACAGAAGAAAAGGAAAAAAAAAAAGAATAAAAAGGGCAAAGGTGGAATGGAAAGAACCTGAGGATGACTTAAAAGACTCAATATTGCAAAAGGAAGCCAGAAGGTTTTAGAAAAGATGTACATATTAAACATGGTCTTTTAGAGGTTATCCATAAATCCATTCCTTTGAAAACAGACTGGACTCTAATTCAGCCTATAAACAAAGAATTAGTTCATTGGAGACTTTAGAAACAGACTCTTTAAAACTTCAATACAACATTTAGGAGTAGATCCTGAAGCAGTTAAGTTCCCAGCTCACTTTTTGTATTTTATCTTAAGACAGAGCTAGGGGATTCAATACACTAGCAAATTTTTCTAAAAGTTTTTTATTTTATAGATAGGAAAACCAATTCCTGAATTTGTGAATGTCTGTGTTACAATATTAAGGGGCTGTGGAGGTGGGAGACATGGTGGAAATTGAATCTAAAAGGAGGATGGAGAGTCTTGTATGCCATACTCAGAAGATGGGATTCCACCATGTAACTGAGTGCAAATTGTAAGAAGTTTAATTTGTAGTTGGGTATAATGTTACAGCTGTGATTATAAACATTCACACTTAAGAGTCAGGAAAGTTTTTCTGCTGATAGCATTAAGGATTGAAGAAGTATAAGAGGAGACTTGCAGAGGAAATAGAATGAACTTTATCACCATACCCAGCTACAAATTAAACCATGACCATCTCATGTTAAAAACTGCTCTCTCTTTCATCATCCAAGCAACTCATCTAATATGTACCCATTTTTTTGTGCTTCACAGATGAGAGCTTGCCCACATTATTAACTACTCTTCCAGAAACTTTTGAGCAATCTGTTAGCTCTTTCACTAAATTTAAACTTCTAATAACAATTTTCAATATTTTCCACCCATTTTGTCCAGCAAACTACACCCACTCATATCGTATATATAACACTATATATCCAAATAACACCCAGTTGAGACTCCCTCCTCAGTATCACATACTTTGCTCTGCCAGAATAGTCAGCTAGCAATTTCAAAATTACCTCAGCATAATAGCCCTTGTCAAATGCCACTCATGGTATTTTCTTTACTAAACTATATTTCTCCCATCTCAAACAAAATAAGACTCTTCCTCCAACACCATAATCAGAAGTCACTTCTTCCATCCTGCTTCCCTACACCTCCTAAAGGTAATATATGGTCCCATTCCTTAGCAGTCCCTTATTATTCTAGGGGTACTTATGTCACGATTGCCTGTCTTCTGTGAGATTTGAAGGGTATGAACATTTTATATATTTGTATAAACTACAATGCCTAAAACAAAACATCCACAAAGGCAAGTACACAATAAACACCAGTAAATAAAGGTATAAATGAATGAGTAAATGGATGGATTAACTGATACCTAATCATTTGTGAAAAGTTTTCTTTCTCTCATTAGATGATGAGAGAAAAGTAAGTGTTTCTTGGAACAAATATTTTTCTTCCTTTGTAATGGCTACCTCTCAACACAGTAGTTAATCAATACCCACTGTTGACTGTTGAAATAAAATAAATTTACAAAAATAAACCAGAGTGTTCCTAGCAATGGAACTCCCCTTGGTGATTTCTGGAATGCTAAATGAAGTCACCCCAGGAAAGGTGATGAATAATATGCCAGATATTCCAAATGAATGCCATATTTTCAGATGTAGCACCATTGACGGTTGTCTTTATAGATACTGAAAAATAAACAAGTTTCAAAAGGGAGAAAATTCTGTATTACATTAATGATTCATTTAGTTGCCTCGTTCTCTTTGAGACAAGCTACAACAATGCCATTATATCAAGTTAAAGGAAATTGTACTATGAGAAATGCCATTTTTCAAATGTATCTGGTTTGTAAGTAAGAATCATATGATGCAGGAGATATGTATTCTTGCCTCCTGAAGCCATTTCCCTTAATAAAGTTTAAGTCAGTAAATTATGTTTTTGTTATACTGTTAGAGGTTGTTTTTTTACTTCTTCCTCCTATAATTACTTTGGTTATGTTAAATGATGCTATTTTGAACTTGAGCTTTGATGTGATACCTCAAGAGTGATATTAATATACATATGCATATATGTGTATGATCTGAATATATCTGATCACATACATGTTGTGCTGGTTTGAAAGGATGTATGTACCCTATAGAAGTCATGTTTTAATCAAAATCCCATTTTGTAAACGCAGAATAATCCCTATTCAATATTATATGTATGAATCTGTAATTAGATCTCCCTGCAGATGTAACCCAATCAAGAGTGGTTGTTAAACTGGATTAGGTAAAGATGAATCTCCACCCATTCAGGTTGGTCTTGACTAGTTTACTGGAATCCTACAAAAGAAGAAACATTTTGGAGAAAGGTGGAGATCTCTGAGAGAGCAGAGAATGACATAGCCAGGAGAAGCAGAGAATCTACCAGCCAGCAAACTTTGGAGATGGAGAATGAAAATGCCTCCCGGGGAACTTCATGAAACTGGAAGCCAGGAGAGAAAACTAGCAGATGATGCTGGGTTTGCCACATGCCTTTCCAGCTGAGAGAGGAACCCTGACTGTGTTTGCTATGTGCCTTCTCACTTGAGAGAGAAACCCTGAACTTCATCGGCCTTCTTGAACCAAGGTATCTTTACCTGGATGCCTTAGATTGGACATTTCTATAGACTTGTAATTGGGATGTTTTCTCAACCTTAGAACTGTAAACTGGCAACTTATTAAACTCCCCTTTTAAAAAGCCATTCCATTTCTGGTATATTGCATTCTGGCAGCTAGCAAACTAGAACGCATGTCAGCACATACATGTATATACATGTGTATGGGGTCAATATATACACATGTATACCTGATAATGACATACTCATAAATGATACAAATAATTACACACCAAGTTTCAGTTTAGAGAGCAAACCATAACTCAATGAACATATATGGAAAAATCATTGTTAAATACAAGCACATTGTGCTGGTTTGAAAGGAAGTATGCCCCCTAAGAAAAACTATGTTTTAATATAAATCCCATTTCATAAAGGTAGAATAATCTCTATTCAATGCTGTGTGTTTGAAACTGTAATGAGATCATCTCCCTGGATGATGTGACTTGTCAAGAATGGTTGTTAAACTGGATTAGGGGATGACATGTCTCCACCCATTTGAGTGGGTCTTGATTAGTTTCTGAAGTCCTATAAAAGAGGAAACATTTTGGAGAATGAGAGATTCAGAGAAAGCAGAACGACATAGCCATGAGAAGCAGAGTCCACCAGCCAGCAACCTTTGGAGATGAAGAAGGAAAATGCCTCCCGGGGAGCTTCATGAAACAGGAAGCCAGGAGAAGATGCTAGCAGATGACGCTGTGTTCACCATGTGCCCTTCCAGCCGAGAGAGAAGCCCTGACTGTGTTTGCCATGTGCCTTCTCACTTGAGAGAGAAACCCTGAACTTCATTGACCTTCTTGAACCAAGGTATCTTTCCCTGGATGCCTTTGATTGGACATTTCTATAGACTTGTTTTAATTGGGACATTTTCTCAGCCTTAGAACTGTTAACTAACAACTCATTAAATTCCCCCTTTTAAAAGCCATTCCATTTCTGGTATATTGCATTCCAGCAGCTAGCAAATTAGAACACACATATTCATTTTTCATTCCTCATTATTTCTTGCAGAATGAGTGAAAATTTTGAAACTTTGGAAACTCTTGTAATTTATAAACTGCTAAACATCTGGAAAGCACTAATAATGTTAGCTATGTGCCCAACACTTAGAAAGATATTGGTTTACCTTTCAAGAGGCTATTTTTCACCAGAAAAGCATCAGTATCTTAACCCCTAAATGTATTCTTGCATATATATTTTTTAATATATCCTTCAATTTTAAAAAGAAAACTTTATTTCTTTAAGATTTGCCCTTCTTTTTTCAACTTTTTTTATTTGAAATAAACTCAAATATAGGAGAGCTCTTATATTCTGATGAATGCAAATAGTGGAACTAATGTAAATAAGGAATATAATATCCTCCAATGAATTAAAATTTGAAAGTTCACATATACAAAATGATAAAGCTATTATAAAATTCTTTTCCTACCTCTTTCTTCTTTATTCTATTATTCATAAAAAAACCATAAATTGCTTTAGTCTTTCAAATCATATTTTCAAAAATACATATTCTTCTCATGTTCTCATTTTCTACTTTTCTTTTTACTGAAGTGCCAGTCAATGCATCTCATCAGTGAGTGTTGACTGTTTGTTTGGCAGTAATTCTCCATACACAAGAATTATGGAAGTAATCATGTTCTGAGAGAATGTGTTTCTACTAGCTCTACTGCAAAGGGCCTCAGATTTCCAATTTACAAGATTTAAATTAACGACTCTTTGCTATACAACAAAAAAGTAGTTATCATAGAAACTAATTCATGGCATAATACTCTCACCATCTTCTAGATTTCAAACATTACCCGCTCTTTGGAAATAAACTAAGAAATAGAATGAGAAAGGTTTTATTCTTTTCCTATTAAAATGAGAAACATGAAAAATAGAGATGATCTGAGCCAGATACGGCTATGACAAAATAAAAATATAAACTCTGATTTTCAATCTTTTACTATCAGTGTAATTTAGATTGATGGTAGATATATCGGGGCCTGTATATATATATAGGAAAACATTGTTATTTTATTTCTTCTCTCTCACTTTCTCTTCTTTATCTGGAAAATATTTAATATATATATATATATATATATACTTCATGTAGCTTTTCATGCTGCAGTGATGAATAGCTCTTGCCATATTTATGGAGTAAATAGCTCACAAAGGAATCAGGGTGACATGAGCTATAATCAGAGAAAGGGAATGTGTTCATTTAAGTCATATTTCAAAAGGTGTGTGCTTAATTTTGTGACATTCTAATACCTTATGCATTTACTTTTTGGTTTTACTTTTCTACCTACCTCAGGTGGATATACAGATAAATCTAAGTCATTTGATAAGCATAAATTAATTCTATAAGCCACACTCAATTTGCTAATCCAGATCATTGCAGATGAGGTGCAGAGAACACAACCTGCTCAAGTGGAAGTGCTGAGGTTTAAACCCAGGAGATTTGACTCTAGAGTTAGAATTCTTAACCACTAGGATCTACTACTTACAGCAGCCATGCGTTCCGTCAGCATGAGCCCCCCATGGGGTAGTAGTGTGGATGGGGAGAGCAAGGAATGAGGTAGCAGAAGAAATAGCAGCAAAACATGAAAATTAACCATGAATTTGTATAAAGTTGGTAAGGAAGGTATTGTGGATTTTGGGTCCAACTTTGCACATGAAGACATAGTAAGGAAAACAGAATGCTGAGCAAGTTCCAGTGACTTTTGGTAGAGTAAAAAATCATTGACCCATTTTGCACAGATGTGGCATATCTTCAAATGTAACTAATGTCACAGAAGCAGTACTCATATCATTAAATTCCTTGAATTTCTTATCTAAATGATAAAATGTCATGGTGTATCATTCATTAGTCAGAAATTGGCATTGCCAGACTTAAGCCTCAGAAAAATGAATTCTCCTAATTGAAAAAGTGAAAGTTTCATAGGATGCCCTATAATTTGGGAAAGAGACAATAAAACATGGACAGTGTCAACAATATGAACAATCAAATATTATTTGTTTCCTAATCAGTAACTTATTATGAAACTAATTAATGGGAAAAAATATAATCTATACATCTGGGTAAGATTTTAATTATGAGTCGATTTACATGGAATAACTTTTGAAATTAGAGGAGAACTATAAAAAATGAGTCATATTCATTTTGATTTTGTTTAAAGTTGGTAAATGTGCTTTTTGTTTTATTTACAGTGATTGACCTCATAGCACAATTCAAGACAATATCTCCGGATTGAATTATACTTGCTATACTACTATATACAAAGTGGGTTGTATAGTAGTATGTAAACATATTTAGGACAGATCTTAAATCACTCTATACATTTAGTTTCCAGGTCATGTTTAATTTTTATCTGTAAACTGATATAAGTAGTCACTTATCATTTTAAGGTTTAATTTGTGCACTGACTGTGAAGCCTTCTGGGCAGAATGCAAACAAAAGAGAAAATTACTCTAAAAATACTTTAACTAGGATGCCATGATATTATTTTAAACTTTAAAATGATATATATCTGTGAATCAGCTTGTTTTGCTTTATTTCCAATTAAATTTTAGAACAAACTAAATATGCTATTATTCTTTTTCATGAAAAAGTATAAAGAACTTGCTTCAACACTTTTTGAAAAGATGTTAGACACTTTCAGCATAATTGCACAAATATTTTAAAGTTTTACAAGAAGTAGTCTTTCAAGTGCCCACATCAATTTTCACAATTAATTAAAATGAAAATAATTGTGTAAAAACATATCTGGAAGCTCAAATGGTTTTCATAGGAGCTGTACAATAGTTTAATTTCTCTATGAGTTATGAAAATCAGTCTTGCCATAATCTGTGTCATTGACAAGCCATTTTTAATATCAGTTTTGGTTATCAGGACAGAATTTCAAACACTCAAAAGATGAATAGTCAATCCTATTAAAAACAAGTTATTTTCATTGTTCTGATTGCTGAAATGTCAAGAAACTAAATTGCATATAACCAATATAAGAAAAATGTTATATATCCACTCTTAATAGGTTAAAAGATTGGGATACTGTTTATCTTATACATGATTTTAGTAAGTTAGTTTCAATTTGTACTTGATCATTGCAATTTAAATATCCATATTTTGATGCACATATCATGCACACATACACCTTATTTTGCCAATACCTACTCATAAGACCAGACTTATGTATTACTATTTGTAAGTGCTGCTAATTTTTTGTTTTTTTTAACTCATGTGAGAAAAACAAGTTCAAGTAGAAGACTGTAATACAAAAGACTGTGAAAATCATATTAATAAATAGTATTATTATTATTAATATACTACTTTTTAGTTTTCTACATTTGCTCATATTCCTCTTAGTTTGGTTAATCATTTAGAATTAGATAATGATTGTCATGTCTAAAGACAATATTCTTGCTTTCTCTATTTCTTTCTCAATCTCTCTCTCTCTCTCTCTCTCTCTCTCTCTCTCTCTCTCTGTAATGAAATAGAAGTAGATGGACAGGGCAGGTCATGGTGACTCAGTGGCAGAGTTGTGACAGAGTTCTCGCCTGCCATGCTGTAGACCCGGGTTCAATCCCCAGTGCCTGCCCATGTTAAAAAAAAAAAAAAAAGTGGATGGACAAATGCTGAAGTGGGTGATTCTAACATAAAACATTTACTATAACATTACAAATGAATTTTAACACTAAATAACCATCAAAAAGCTTCTACTAATTCAATTCTGTTTTATCATCTTTCTGAGAAAAACATGAGAAATGTAGTCAATAGTTTATGTGCTTGATATTAAGATTGCTAAATTCCAGTTCTGACAGTTATTCGTGTTATAATGGGAAAGTTATATTACCTTTTTAAAATTATTAGTAAGACATATGACTTTTCTTACTTATATCAGTACTGGACATTGTATAAGACATTTTCTTGAATAAATGAAATAATCAAACAAAAAAAAATCATGAGGATGTTATACAGTTTGTTGGCTTAAATTCCTGTCTAGAGAATTGAGAAAATAACTCCATTGTAACATCCAGTGAGTAAACTGGTAAATCATTTATAAATGTTTTATCAGAAAGACATTGTATTAAATATATAATAACATCTGTAATTATAACTTTTTCACTAAGAGGGTTACAGAAAATTTCAATTTATATAAACACTATCTTTCTAATACCCCATAATGAATACCTAAAATCCTCATACGTTCATTCTTTAGACCTTTACAAGTTACAGGAGCTATATGTTCATAGATGCCCACTAAGGACTAAAGTCCTTCTTGGAAAATTAACTTGTCTTCCAAGAGCATGGTCAGCTCTCACTTGGGGCTTAAGACCCAAACTTGGCTTCCTAATGGTTTTTATTATGTGGGACCCACTCATCAATAGCAGAATTGTTTATTTCCTTATTACATTTGCTCATCAATGGTTATTTTCCAACTGAGTTTTATAAAAATTATCTTAAATGCAAAGTTTATTTGCCAAGTATTACTTTTTTACATCCTACTAATTACACTTACTACTGAACACCTTGACATTTCAAGTCTTACATTCATAATTTAAGATTAGGGATTAAGAGTTAGAAACTCTGATATGATTATCATAAAAGTGTTACTAGAAGTGATCATTTTACCTGATAATCATATAGAGGAATATAATAAAAATGTACTTCACACTTTAAAAAAAAGTCCTCAGTTATAAAAATGGCTTTAGAACTGCTCATGTACAAGATCAAAATAAAATGTTTTGTAGTTCATCATATTTCTCATTTCTCAATAAACTTTGTATTTGCAGATGCAATTATATTAATTTACTTGAGTAATAGTTTCTGTGGGAGAAGATTAAGAAAACGCACCCCTGGGTGCTCATTTACACATAAACCAGAAAAAAAAGACAACAAAGTTAGCCTTGAGAATTAAATATGATATTACATAAAATGCTCTTTTAGCATGGTGCCTAGCACGTAATAATTAATCAATAAGATTTAATGATTTTTCTGCTATTTTGATATATGCATAATTATTATAGTTAATGTTTAATTAAGGCTTAGCTCCTAACTTTAAACTGAAGGATTTACAACTACGTAGCATAAAGAAAATGTTATTCTGGGATTAAAATGATTTTCTTTTCCTTCTTTGATTTGGCATATTAACCTGATAATAGCTTAAATAGGATGCAACCATGGATATATTGAGCATTGCTCAGCTCTTCAAAATAATAACGGCTAATACTCAGTGTTTACTAAATACTAGACAGTGTTTTAAGAGCTCCATAGCACCTAATCTTCACAACACCTGTGGGGCAGGAAATATTTTATATGGGAAGAGTCTGAACAAGAAAGATTAAAGTAATCTGTAGCTAGAGATTAGAAGTGACAAAGCTGGGTTTTGAACTCAAGCAGATGATTCACTATGATTCCTTTTTGTCTTTGTAATAATAACATTGATAATAGAGAAGCAGTTTGAAATTTCACTGTAACGGTTTCATTCTCATCATCTTACATCATCCTAACTTGGACTTGACACTTTGTAGCCAGTGTCGCGCTTTGTCTTTCCTTTAAGGAAAGGGTTTAGGCAGCCAAGGAGATTTGTCCTATACTCACCATCTGCTGTTCTAGATCACACTTATGATACCTGGAACCCTGGAATCCCCTGATAAAATGACTCAACATCTGTCTCCTGAGATTTAAGGCTTCTTCCCTGGCTTGGCATTTGACTGTTACTTTGTATTCTTAACCTACTAGGTCTAAGAAAGACCTGTTCTCAGCACTGGATATTATCAAATTAATGCTTCAGTGGGGGTATAGCACATAATAGGAACTTAGTTCATTTCTGTTTATTGAATAACTAGTGAACTATACATTTAGAGACATTCCTATTGTTCTCTAGCTAAGTATATCACACCTGATCTTTGAAGTTGCAAGCTCTAATTGTTCTAATATGATAAAATAGTGAAATACATATGTTCATTTCTACCACACTTTTTTTAGTACTTTAATTGTTAGCATCATTTTAGGAAATGAGATTTGCAAACCTTGCTTAAAAAAACACACATTTTCTTTCCGACTCCTTTCCTAAAGTTTATTCTCCTTTCTCTTATCAAGGATAAGTATTTGGGTCAAATTAATTCAGGGTCTAAGACGAACGGAAGGGGTGTGGCTGAAATGGTGCTATGCCTGACTGCAAAGAAAACTGTAGTTCTTGTGAAATTTAAATTAAAATTTAAATATATGAAAAAGAATTGCAGGTCCGTAGAACTTACTGCATGCAGCATGCTAAAGTGGACAAAGAGAACACTAAATCCCCAGTTATTGGAAGAGTGCATTAAAAGCTGGCCCAGACTGTATCTGTGTTCATTTCTTTATTCATTCATTCAATAAGTATTTTTGAGAGTTCACTATATTCCAGTCATTATGCTACTTTTAGCACATAAAACAAGACTTGAATCCTTACAGAGCTTGAAGAGTAGAGGTGCTATGTGGGAAGAAAATATAATTTACAAATAATTATTTTATGAATTATGATCGATGCTATGAAGGGAACCAATTTTACCAGGAAAGAAAATAATGAGACTTGAATTATATGGCAGTCCTTCTGAGGAAGTGATATTAATACTCCTGAAAGATAGGTGGAATATATTCAGGCAAAGACGAAGGAAAGATCATTTCTGGCAGAGGGAACAGTATATGCTAAGAAAGTGAGGTGAGAAACATATTGGCATATTTACAGGATCAAATGCAAGGACTGTGTATATATTGTTTCTATGAATTAGTTCACCAGACTGCATTACTGCCATGGTCCTATTTGGGTTTATTAGTCCACAAAAATACTCATATAAGTATTATTGATTCTGAGTCATCACAGTTGGATTTGCACATTCCTCAATTCTATTACCAAATCCTTTCTACTGGAGAGCGTGTTATGCCCAAGGCATTACTTGGTGATAGGGATGAAGAAGCACCCTTTGTACAATTGTCTTCAATAGTGTGTAGCAGGAGAGCTAAGGTATGCGAGCAAATGGGTGTGAAGGACAAGGAAAGTGTGGAATAGAAGGTTGAGTAGACACAAAACTAGAAGTCTTATTTTTAAGACTGGACTAGGTTGCATATGTCTGGAGACAAAAGAAAGAAGGTTAGAGAAATGGAGAGACTGGAGATACTAGACATAAAAATCTGAGGGTTGGAGGTCCTAAGAAATAGGAGAAATGGTATGAGTGAAAGCAGATACAGAAATAAAAGTTTTGAAAAGGAACAGAGGCACTCTTTTGAGACAAAGGGAAAAAAAGAGAGAGAAAGAAATAGGTTAATATGAAAGTAAATTTTGAAATAATGAAAAAGAAGTTCATGGAGTTGGTTCTAGATGGCAAATATCTACCCGGTGAAGTATAAAAGCAGTACGTGGAAACGTCAAGGCCAGGGCAGGCTCGTATCTTCCTCTGCTTTCTGTCTCATCGAGTACATGAGAAGTAATTCTAGGTTTGAGGTGAGCAGGTCCATCTAAAACAAAGTTACATTTCTCTGTCTTTACAGAGTCTCTTCCTCCTCCCATTCCTTCTTCTCCTGCTGCTGCTACTTCTCTTCCTTCTTCTTCTCGTTGTTTTTATTAACATTGTTGCTGTTATTAGTATCTGGAAGGGCATTCATTATACATATATATATATTTTTTTTTTTTTTTTTTTTCCCCCACATGGGCAGGCACTGGGAATCGAAACTGGGTCTCTGGTATGGCAGGCGAGAACTCTCCCATTGAGCCACGTTTGCACCACCCAACATAGAGTTTCAATTTTATTTTATTGTAAACCCTAAAATTGTGACCAAAGAAATCTTAATGCTAAATACTTCAGATTTCTGATGACTCCCTCTTCTTTTGCCATAAAAGTTGGTTGAAAGCAATATGTAATTTAGTAACTTTCTATATGTATCAGCTAAACCATTTAAATGTTGCTAAATGTTATGAAACTTTGTTGTGAAACTTTGCTCTATGCATAAGCGTTCAGACTAATCTTGATACACTGCTAATATTTAAAAATGTGTTTGTATCACCCAAATGTCATCTTGCCTTTTAAACAGCGAATAGGCCTAGCCTGATTTAATTGTACTTGCTTTTAGTACTTTCATTTTTGCATGAACAGCTAATGTTTATTTAATTTCTCTTTTCTATGAATTTTTATAGTTTCAAGTTTTTAAGACTTAAAAGCAAATGCAAAGACATAAAGAAATACAAAGAACTAGCAAACATAAAACCTATAATAATGTGTCACAAATAACAGCAAATATCAGTATTAAGTTATTTAATTAGGCATATGCAATATTTATCTTACATCTTCTGCAATGTCTTTAACATGCATAATTATTTTTATGAAGAATCTTTGGTATAGTATTTCACCATGACTAGTACTGTAAGCTATGTATTCAGCCTTTGAGAGTTTTTAAGTATACCTAGATTAAAAGAGATATAGAGACAGGGTGGGCCATGGTGGCTCAGCAGGCAGAGTTCTCACCTGCCATTCCAGAGACCAGGTTCAATTACCAGTGTCTGCCCATGTAAAAAAAAAAAAAAATCATACATATATATAAACAAATAAAATGCTCATGATTCTAGTCATTAAATTATGCTTTTTAAATTTTTCTCTCAAAAGTTGCATGCCTTTTTGTCACTTTATTATATTTTGCCATTTTCTCCCCTCTAATAGCAGTATCCCCAAGTGTTCAATTCTATTCTCTATAATTACTGAACAGATGTAGACAGATATATGATACTTATTTGATACTCTGAGATGCTGCACATTTCTCAAGTGTAATACATTTCTTAAGTTTTTTTCATAGAGGTTCAGGAATGCTACGAACATTCCTTTAAAATGTTTAATCGGATACTGCTGATCACTTCAGGTTGTCTATTTCTCTACATAAGGACCACAGAAGTTAATGCAATAATTGATTTTTGCGTGTGTTTTTTTTTCTCCTTTTAGATTTAGTGCTCAGCAGCAATTACACATACTCACTAGCCCTTTCCCTCATTCAGTTACCACCATTCTGAAAAATCACAGACATGAGAAGGTGATCTTCATTGCATTACACTGGAATGGCTATAACTCCGCCTAGTTTCTTTATGTTAGACACCTATATGTCTCTATTATCTACTGATCTCAAAAGGAAGTCTTGGTCTTCTATTTCAGTTTAACTTTTAGTGTTTTCTACTGAGGCAAAAAATAATGCAATAAACAGCAGCGTGGCTTTTCTGAATTTGTCTAGTGATGGAAAAACAAAACAGGGATCCTGTATGCAGCTCAGTGGTATATCCTAATGATGACGCAGAACCCGTGTTCAGAGAATTGGTTCAAAAATGGTATCTTGAGTACAGTAGAAGAAAAGCAAAAAAGAATAAAGGAGGTAAACATGTCTCCAGAGGTAAATATGGTCAATGATCAGAAAAGCCGGGAAATGTATTCAGGCTTGTTGAAAATTGCATCCTCTAGGATTTTCATTCTTTTCTTTGTTCTCCTAAAAACTTTACTCCTTTTTATTACTGACATTTCTATATGAGCTTATGTCATTGACTTGATGAACCCAATTCTTAATCCGGTTATCACAATATACACCAGAATGGGGGAAATATGATTTTTAAGTTGATAACCATGCTTTATTTTGAAGTAGACCCCAAGAGAGTTAACTGAAAAAGGCTATTTAAAATTGCAAAGATACATGAAATGCCTTTCTAGTTTTCAATTAATTATATACTCCTCCTATACTCACTTTGGTACCTGATAGAGAAATAATGACATTTTACTCAGTTGTTAATCTGTTTATATGAAATAGAACTATATGACACCAGGAAATAAAAATTTAGGTTATGGCTTAAGTTACAGATGGAACAAGTTACTTATCAATGCTGCCTGTGATTTGGTGCAATATGTGCTGGAATCCACATATAATGTATGAAATGTCGTATTTCATTATAAACTTTTCCAATATGTTTCTTCTATTGGATGAAAAATAATATGCAATGGTTTTGGCTTTTTTAGGAAGTTTTAGCTTTGTGAAACCATGGTACAATTACAAACGATGCATAAAATGAAATGTACTTGCCTATATTTCAGCAGTGCTAAGATAAGTATTGGTCTACTATCTATGTTGTTGTAAGAAATGATGTTACAGGTTTTTTAACATGGAATGCAGAAGTAAGTAGCAAAATTCAGCACGAATGGTTGTAAATAAAAATAAATAATTTCACAATTTCTTCAAAAAAAAGTACATGATTAGTTTTATCATTACAATTGTGTGAAGACAATTTGGACAAATAATGAGATTTAGTGACATTGTCAAATCAAATATGAGACCCAAACCTATGCAGAGATGTAGCACAGCTAACACTTATTGAGCACTCAGTAGTGCTATGCTATACTAATGATATTTATTTCTTATGCAGTTATTTCTCAATGTTGACATTTTTAAAGAATTATCTAATTGTAAGCATTTGTTAGGACAAAAGAGCCAATATACATTTTGGTGTTTATGATATTCAAGGTATTTTATGTAAAGATCAAAACATATTCTTTTCTGAAGCATCTTGCAATCTCCTAGTGGGAAAAGCAATTCCTACATGGAGATACAGGGGAGAATTATTTTGGGCAGAAGAAATAATGTGAGAAAAAGCACAGACCTGGGAAATTTAATGATAAGTTCTGATAGTAATGCAGCTTAATCAAAAATGTTTGCACTGATCTAGAGGAGTCTAGAAAGGGTTCCTAAAGGGCAGTTATGGAGTTTCTTAATGACATACTGCTTCTTAATGACAAACTGTTCCTTCAAATAGTAGAAACTATTAAAGTTTTTATAGCAAAGAAATGACAGGATAAGATTGTGTCTTTGGAAGATCATTCCAACAGAATTATCGAACATGTTAGAGAGTGAGTAAAAGAAAAGCCTGGAGATGTTATTCCAGGAAAGGAATAACCAACTGCTGATGGGTATGAGAGATTTGCAAGATTGAGTTGAACATGGGAGAGTTCATTTGTCCAGATTTTTGCACCTGAAGTCTTTTCTGCTTTACTTACGTTGAATTCTCTTTTCTTCATTGTGCCTTCATTGGATCTTGTGCATGCAGTGGAGGGAGAGAAAGACAATGTAACATTCAAATACCTCTGCCTTTTTACAAACGTGCATTTTATTTCACAGAAAATTTGACAATGCTTCAAAACATTTTTAATTGACTTATTGCTATTATTTGTTTCTTGGCTTCTATTAATATGTAATGGGAGTAGGGAAAAGATGAAACAATAGTTAAACTGGGAAATGGACAGGAGAAAATGTTTTACAAATACATAAAAAGATGTTACAATATTAAATATAAGTTGAAACAAAATAAGATGTCTTTTTTCATCTATTCATATGGGCATACAACAAGAAGTTTGGTAATAGACTGTATTGGCTACAGTCGGAGACAGGTAATCTAACACAGTGCTGGGGGGGAGTGTTAGTTGTTACCATCCCTATGGAGGGAAATTTGGCAGCATAAGCTGAAAATTTAAATGCACATTCTCACTGACTTAGTTCTATTTCTAGATCAACTCACATTTATGTGAAAAAACATGAGACTCTTCATTTGCTATTTATTGCCATTGGCATATGGAAAATAAATTGATAATTGCATAAGGGGGTTCTATTTAAATAAATATTTGTTCTTTCCTTATCATGGAATACTCTGCAGTGTTAAAAAAGAAAGTAAATATCTGTTTTTATTGTTAGGTAGATATCCAAAAATTACTTTAAGAATAAAAAAGGCACACAATTTTCTGGAAGATGACGTGTTCAAACCCCATCAGTGATGACTACTCCAGGTGGAACTAGGAGGTTCTTATGGGAGGGATATGTAAGTGGCAGCCCTCCTTCAGAGAATTCAGACTCCAGCTGCTGGGAATCAAAAAACAGCTTAAGCTTACCTTTCACCTCATCCTCTGTTTCAACCATCCCCTTGGAAGGCTGAGAATTAAAGGCTCCATACCCCTTTTCATGGGTGGGAAGCAGTGGGACAACAAATGGCACCTGCTGGGGAGGATAGGAACAGCAGAGTCTAGAAGCTCCACAGGAAAGTCAGACAACATGCTAGCTCTCATCCTCAGGGAAATGTGATACTGATTACACTCTTCTCTTGAGACCTGGGTCTGTCTGCCTTTTCTGAGAAAAATCTGATTGGTGTCAACATATCTGGGGAGATCCTCTTCATAATAAGGTTACGTACAGGCAGGGCAAGAACCAGAAAAACAAGAGCTGAAAAATTCTTATCAGTTAAACAGAAGCTACACTAGAGGTATAGAATAGTTTGGGCTGAATGCCAAAGAACAGATAGAGAACAAAGCCAACCAATAAGAAAACTCTAGATAAAAGAGGAAAATGACCTCTAGAATAACTGATAAAGGAAATCAGATGCCAAGGCATCAGCAAAAAATTATGAGTCATATTATGAAAAATGGAGATATGGTCCAGTCAAAGGAACAGACACTTTAAATGAGATACCAGAGTTGAAACAACTAATTAAAGATGTTCAAGCAAGTATGCTAAGTCAATTAAAAAATCAACCTAATGAGTTGAGGGAAGATATGGCAAAAGAGATGAAGGATATAAAAAAAGACACTAGGCAACAATAAAGGAGAACTCAAAAGCTTGAAGAAAAAAAAACAAATGGAAGAACTTATAGGAATGAAAAGTACAAAAGAAGAAATGAAAAACACAATGGAGTAACAGCAGCAGATTTGAAGAGGCAGAAGGAAGGATTAGTGAACTAGAGAACAGGACATCTGAGATCCTACACTCTAAAGAACAGATGGGGAAAACATTAGAAAAATATAAGGAAAGTCTCAGGGAATTGAATGACAACACAAAGTGCATGATTATAAGTGTTATGTGTGTCTTAGGAGGAGAAAAGAAGGGAAAAGGGGCAGAAAGAATAATGGAGGAAGTAATCACTGAAAAATTTCCATCTCTTATGAAAGACATTATGTTACAAATCCAAGAACTGCAGTATACCTTATACAGCAGAGATCCAAATAGACCTACTCCAAGACATTTGTTATTCAGATTATCAAATGTTAAAGACAAAGAGAATTCTGAAAGCAGCAAGAGAAAAGCAATCTGTCAGATAAAACAAAAGCTCGATAAAACTATATGTGGATTTCTCAGCAGAAAACATGGAAGTGAGAGGGCAGTGTATGACATAGTTAAGATACTGAAAGAAAAAAAATTGTCAGCTAAGAATTCCATATTCAGCAAAACTGTCATTCAAGAATGAGGGAGAGTTTAACATACCTTCAGACAAACAGACACTGAGAGATTATGTGAAAAAGAGACCCACTTTATAAGAAATACCAAAGGGAACACTACAGGCAGATAGGAAAAGGCAGGAGAGGGAGGTCTGGAGAAGACTGTAGAAATGAAGGCTATCAATAAGGGTAAAAAGAGAGAAAAATAGTAAGATATGACATAGAATAAAGTCATAACGCATGCAACCACATAGATGAGACTTGAGGACATTATGTTGAATGAAAATAGGCAGAAACAAAAGGATAAATATTGTTTGGTCTCAATAATATGAGCTAGCATTAATGAGGAATTTTGAGAGTTAAAGTTGAGAACACAGGTTATCAGGAGATAGAGAGGGTAGAGATTGGGTTTGATGCTGGAGTACAGAATGTTCAACAGGATTGATTGGAAAGATCCATAAATAGACAGCACAATACTATCTGATGATGGCACAATACTATCTGATGATGGCACAATACTATCATCTGATGATGGCACAATACTATCTGATGATGGCACAATACTATCTGATGATGGCACAATACTATCTGATGATGGCACAATACTATCATCTGATGATGGCACAATACTATCTGATGATGGCACAATACTATCTGATGATGGCACAATACTATCTGATGATGGCACAATACTGTAAGCACACTGAACAACGCTGAGTTTGAGTATGGTTGGAGGAGGAACTGTAGGGGCATGTATGACACCAGAAGGAAAGATAGAAGACAAAGACTGGGACAGTAGAATTAGAGTTGACAATGATGGTGATTAAATATACAAATAGAATGGTTTTATATAAGGAGGAACAAATGAATGTCAACATTGCAAGGTGTTGAAAATGGGATGATATACAGAAAAAATACAATCAATGCAAACTATTGTCTACAGTTAACGGTAACACTGTAATTTGGTTCCCTTAAGTGTAACAAAGGCAATATACTAAAGCTAAATGTCAATAAGGGGGGGATTTAAGGAAGGGGCAAGGGATTCTTGTTGTCTTTGTTTCCCATTTTTAATTTATTATTATTTTTAAATTTTTAATTTTCATTTTGCCCCTCTTCTTCATTTGTGAAAAAACGGAAAGGTCCTCATATAGATTGTGAGGGTGAGTGCACAACTATGTGATCATACTGGAAATCATTGATTGTTCACTTAGGATGAATTATATGGTGCATGAATAAAACTTTAAAAATAAATAAATAAATAAATAAAAAGGGGGTGGTGAAAATGTGGGAGAGAAATGTACTTATTCACTAACAGCAGTGAAGTAGGATGGTGTATCCCCTCGGGAAGGCAGTGTGGTGTTTCCACAGCAGGCTAAGTATAGGGTTGCCATATGATCCTCCTACCCCATTATTAGGTATATACTTGGAAGAACTGAAAGCAGGGACACAAAAGGACATTTGCACAATGGTGTTTATGGCAGCAGTATTCAAGATTTGCAATGGATGGAGGTGGCCTAAGAGTACATCAACTGATGAACAAAAGGATGAACTATGGTACATACGTACAATGGGATGTTGAGGGGCTGTATAAAGGAATGACATTGTGAGCCAGGCAACTAGGTGAATGATCCTTGAAGGCAGTATGTTGAGTTATGTAAGTCAGGAAAAAAAGATATTATAATGCCGCAGTAATATGGACTAACGACCATGTGCAAACACTGAGAATCAAATCTGAGAGCGTAGATTAGGGAAAGCCTTATTATAAACATTCCTAGATTGCAAGCTATTACAGCAGTCACATCTATTTTTGAGTTGTAACTGCTATTCCTGAATCCTGAGATGCTGAGCTCTTTGTGTATAAACCGGTCACTCCCTGGAACTTCAGGTATCTGTATGACAACCTGTCACTCAGAAAACTAGAGTTCTGCATATAAAAGCCAGCATTACCCCATGCAGCAACTGTTTAAAAAGCCGAAAGAGTGATCAGAATTCAATTAGAGATATGAATGCAGTAGATCTGGTTATGACTAAGGGAAATCAGACCAAAAGGTAAAGGATGATATAGATTATGTTTTTAAAACTTCAACTTCTATGTGAGACCAAAGGAAGAGAGGTTCATTTGGTACAAAATTTATATTTTCTGTAGCACACTATCTAATTTAACTTGTATGGTCAGCTTATTTGAATGCCATAATTACATGGAACCTTCAATAGGGAGTGAGATCTTGTTAGTATGTACAGGTTGGTTGATGTCCTGATACATCCCAGAATAATCTGGGCAGAAGGCAAAAAAGTATTTGCAAAGTCCCCTTGAGGGACTGGGGAAAACTGTAGAAATATTAAACTTCCCAACTGGGGAAAACCTGATATCCTCGCAAGCAGTTGGGTCTGGGGAGGTGTCAGGGCGGGACAACTAATTTAATAGGCCAAGCCTTTGATCTTGGGGTTTCCCCTTATGAAACCAATTCCTGTAAAGGAGAAGCTAAGACTACTTATAATTATGCCTCAGAGAACTATTATTGCTCAGATGTGGCCTCTCCCTGTAAGCCAACTCTGCGGGAAAACTCACTGCCCTCCCCACTATGTGGGATATGACTCTTGGGGGTGTAAATCTCCCTGGCAGTGTGGGACTTGACTTCCAGAGACAAGCTTGGTCCTGGCATCATGGGATTGAGAAAGACTTCTGATCAAAAGGGAGAAGAGAAATGAAACAAAAAAAGTTTCAGTGTCTGAGAGATTTCAAAAGTTGAGAGGACATTTTGGAGGTTATTCTTATGCTATATATATAGAAATCCCTTTTCAGTTTTTGGTGTATTGGAGTAACTAGAAGGAAATACCCAAAACCTTTGAACTGTAATCCAGTATATACAATCATTCTTGAAGATGATTGTACGTCTATACAGCTTTCACAGAGTGAACATGTGATTGTGAAAACCCTGTGACTGACACTCCCTTTCCCAGTGTACGGACAGATGAGTAAGAAAATAAAGACAAAAGTAAATAAATACTATGGGATGGAGAAGGGTATGGGATGTTTTAGGTGTTCTTTTTTATTTTTTATTTTTATGCTTATTTTTATGTTTATGGAGTAATGAAAATATTGAAAATTGTCATGATGAATGCACACCTATATGATGATATGGTGAATCACTGATTGTATACTTTGGATGATTATAGAGAACATGTATATATCTCAATAAAACTGAATTTAAGAAAAACTATGTCTGTAATCGTCTGTATTGTTTTTACTTAGGTAAACCAGATTAATAAGAGGTACGTATTTACATTTAAGTTTTCTTTTTCCTCATGAGAAAACTTGAGTTCTCCCGGGTGTTTGAAATGGAAGGAGAAAAGAAACTAATGGGGAATAATTTATTCAAATAAAAAGAAAATTTACTGAGATAGACAAACTATCGAAATATTTGCCAAGGGCAAATACTAACCAAACACAAAAGGTAGTTAAAGTATAAATCAAGAGAATTGCCTCAACTTTTCAATATCTATTAAGGTTCTGATATGTAGGAAATATTGGATCATACAGAATCTCTAAAGAGAAATAGTAGGAATGAGAAATTAGAACACTAACTCATTTTCTTTCTTCTAAGTTAATATTTACCCAATTGACTACATGATATTTTGCATTTATGACATTTCAATGTCCATCCTGGAAAAGTCTACCATATACTTACATCTTAACAACTACAGGAATATTATCTATATCAACTACAGGAATTTTTTCTAAAGTGGCTCGTGATATGAATATATTTAATCAGTTTATCAAGACAGCTTTCAATCAGCTCCCTCTCCTGTCTGCTTTGTGGTTTTCTTTACTTTTCCTTTGTAAGCAATATCTCATGATCCAGTATAGTCATATTATACTTTTTTGAAAGAAACTATAGTTTGCGATATTTATTTCTCCTATTTCATTCTACTGTATTAAATCTCCTTTAACAATAGAAAAATCAGTAAACATGTGCAGAAGAGATTGATTGGTTGGACAAATACAATGGATATAATATTTAAAGTGGCATATAACAATAAATCATAAAACATGTTTATCTTATGATCACTCATTGCCAAAGTAGTCAAGCCAAAAAACTATCCGAGTAATACAGCCAAATAAGTTTTTGTAAAAAAAAATCTGTATAAATATTACAGACTGATACTAAATATTAAACCTTCTTTTCTTATAAAACCTAATGATAATTCACAACTTTAACGATCTTGATTTTGATTTTTTTAATGAATCAGCATTACATGCCATATTTGCAATGAAAGTCTCTTCCAGAAGATAACTTTATATTTCAAAGCAGTAAGGCATATAATAAAAGTGAAGGAAGAAAATAATTGGGGGAAATTATTTCCAAATGAACACAGTCTATATCCTTTTGCTATTACACAAGATTCAAAAACAATATTTGAAACATCTTCTATTATCAAATATAATCTACACTCTAATTTTGTAAATGGTCAATAGAGACTTTCTTTTTCAGGCAATGGTATACATCAGCAGCAAAAAGAACCAAAAATAATAAAATAAAGTAATCTCTTTCATTACGTGCAGGCAAAATTAAAACCAGGAAAAGAAATAAGTCCCTATCAGCAAATGTACATCAATATACAGGATTTTATACTGCATATATATATAAAAGAAGTGGTTTTCTTCATATTTTCAATCTGGAGTGCTCATATCCATATGATTACACAAAACTCAAATGCTTTTTCTGCCTGAAAACATTTCTTGAACCTAAAAATAAAGAAGTTTTTGCAAGCTTCATATCTATTTCTAAAAATATGAAGGAAATAATTTTTTTCCCTAGGTCTATATGGCCTCATTTTCTTGCTACAAAGGAAAAAAAGAAAACAACAGGGAGGTAGTCAGCTCACAAAGATTATTATGTTGCTCAAGGAAATACATGAGAATCCTCTGAATCAGGATTAAACTGGGTCTAGCAATTCCATGCTATTTCTGCGGAGTCCCCGTATGCCGTGGACGTGGTCTCTTCTCTCTTCATCTCTGTTTGGTGGAGCTCATCCTAGACACAGCTGACAAAACTGTTTCCTTCAAATCTCCTCTTCATCAAAACCTCACTACTCACAAAGTCATCAAATTCAGTGGATCTAAATGCTCTTTTTCACTGATTTTAACCTTCTTCCCTGACAGATGAATAAACTGACAGAGAGAAGTAAAGCGACTTTTTGAAGTCACAGTAAAGCAGAAAACTGGGATTGAATTGTCAGTCTCCAGGTTCCAAGCCCGAGTTTTCATGTGTAAACTTATTTTAATACCATCTAATCTTGAAGTAAAGCATTATTCTTTTTCTTTTGAACAAAATCCCAGTATTTCAGTTTGTCTCTCAAAACTTCCAAATTTTCTGATTTTACATATTATAACTTCTCTCTTTGAATTATGAAGAGTTCTTTCTTTACATTAACTCATTTCTCTACTTTCTCCTGCACATCTAGCTCCACTCTGCCTTCTCTTCCTTCCATTGAAGAGGAGTCTTTGCAAATCAATGACTGAAACTTCCTTCAAGTCTTGTTGCTTATCATTTTGTTTACGGAGTCAGATTAGTCCAAATAATGCTCCGTTTAACCAGGATTCTCAGAATAGCGTTCTTATTAAATTTTATCCTAACTGACAGACAATTTTCTACCTCTCCATTGTCAGGGATTAAACCTCTCACTCCTTTTGGATATCCAAAAGTAACTAGTTTCACATCTAGGTTTGCATACCTATCCAAGTAAATTAATTAAAGATACATAGAATAAACCTTAAAGGTTCATGCTCTACAGCTCTCAGTATCTCTTTCTATAATCAGCACGGCCTTATACTACATGGAAAAGCAGACGATTCTGATAGATAGATAATTTAAAGCTTAGAAATTAGACTGAGAATTGGATTAAAATCAGAAGTTATTTCCATATCTTAAGTTTGATCTAATACTGTCATTTTTTGTCATGATATAGTGCCTGATTTTTCTTATATATTACCACAGCTGTATGAGGGTTTTACCCCCATTCTGTACATAAAGAAACTGAGGTACAGAAAGATTAAATAACTTGTCTAAAGTTCCACAATTCATAAGAGAGACAGCCAACTGAACATTAAAATTCACACACCAAATTTCCAACCCATACAATCTCCCTATGTTAGTATATTATCATAATTAATAAAATATTTCCT
Source organism: Tamandua tetradactyla (assembly GCF_023851605.1). NCBI lineage: Eukaryota > Metazoa > Chordata > Mammalia > Pilosa > Myrmecophagidae > Tamandua > Tamandua tetradactyla. Next base: position 43,819,809 of record NC_135334.1, read on the forward strand.
ATTACTTCTGCTACCACTACTACTTTTATTATTTGGAAAGGTCCTGTGTAAGCAAATCTACTCCTATAAAAATAATCTTCACCAGCACCATTAATATGGCATATTTAATACTGAAAGCAAAACAAGCTTATTTATAACAACATACAGGAATTCACAGCATCTAAGCCATGTTCATTTTACCTCATATTTGGTTGGATCATCAAAGATTAGATGGCTGTAAAGTTAGCATTACAATGACACATAAAAAAACAGCATTCATTTAAGGTGGCCAGGTGAATGAATCTTAGAGTCAAAGTTGTTTAAAAATAAGTTAGCCACTGGAAAGTAAATGCAACAGTGAGACAGCCAACACTAGCATGAAATAGTCCAAGCTGGAAAGAATCAGTAGGAGAAAAATAACAAAAGTTTCCAGAAGGATAAATATTGAATACGTACATCTCAGTTGTCCGTAATTCCATCACTACACATTCCACAATGAATTACATTTACCTACGTGTGTATTTCTCTACAGGACATGAGCTACTTATACCACTTTATATTCTGGCTTAGTATTGCAACTACTGTAGTAGGCTATTTGAGTGAAAGAAGTACTCTAAAACAATCTTTAAATGTGAAAGGGATTTTTTAAAATTAGTTTTAGTCTTTAAGGGACATGCTAACAATATCACATTAAAGAACAGAAAAACAAATATAGTTGTAAGTTTTTTAACAGTTAATATGGTACACTTCCATAAAATTAATTCTGGGTCATTTAACTTACCATTCTTAACCAAGTAACCATTCTTTTCTATTGAGGTTGTTGTTCTTTGAAAATAATGATGAATTCAGCACCAGTGATATTAAGGACCGTTTACTCAGTGGGCTTGGAGAATTTCTTTTACATTTGCTACTAAATATTTGCACATTTTGGCTAAATGCTTAGGGTGGAAAACCTGAGGTTAAACATTGATCTTTTTACTTTTTAGCCAGTCTTTTAAATTTTTATTTATTTATTTTTGGTGCATGGCCCAGGAATCAAACCTGGGTCTCCTGCATGAAAGGCGAGCATTCTACCACTAAACAGAACCATCCGTGCATCCTACTTCACCTATACTATACTTGTATGGTCATCTTTAAATATTCAGTAAATAAAGGGAAAGAGAGTTTTAAAATTAAAATTCATCCCACAAAACAAAAAGAACCCTTGTTTTAGTTTGACAGAGCTTTGAGAGAAGACATCGATAAAAATAATTTTATATTGGAAGCTCCAGCAATATACAAACCACTTCCCCTTGAGTTGTCATATGTCTATTTTATGGATTGTTACATTCAGATCTGCAGATACTTCTCTTCCTCAATTACCTTTCTGTGTGAAACAATCTCAAATAATGGATTTCTAGTTTTAAATGAATTCTTAGGTTGAAAAACACATACATGAGTAAATTATTTTAATAACCTTATTCTGTATATTTGTCATGTCATTAAATTATGAAATGATTTGAACTTCCTATTTTGTGACCGTAAAACTTTTAACACTGAGATTCATTCTAAAATGATGTGTCACATTATTAAAATTAAGTTTAAGAGAATTTTGTTTTACAAACAATGACGACTAAATCCTATTAAAGAATCAGAAAATAGGTGCTCTGTAAGGCGTCTTTCAGTGCTACATGGTTTTATTGTTACTTTGTTCAAAGTGTCCTCATAATTTACTTATATCAATAACTCATGAAATTTGTGCTGGTTGTTAATGAGATAGTTATTTTCGCATCAGAAAATCTCATTTACTAGCTCACACAGTACCATTAGGATAACCGCATTAAAAGAGAAGAAGAGAGGGTTTATTTAAATTATGAAGCTTAAAGCTTCAAGCATAACTTTTAAAGTTCCTATCATTGAAAATCCTCAAATTTAGAAAAATCAGTGGTCATTAGATAATGCTTCATTAATTGTGCAACATGGAAGGCAAGATCAAGTTAGCTTGTATCTTTTCGAGAAAACTGTGAAGAGGATAATTGTAAAATAATTTAACAAAACAAGGCAAAAATCAAGATCTAACAGATTATATATAAGACTTTCCAGAATTTTCTCAGAAATATTTTTGGGCACTTAAGTTTGTTCAAGTGTCCAGAAAAATTTCTCATAATAGTTAAGGAACTTGGATACCAATTAAATCAATAAAAAAAATCTTTCTAAAAAACTAGAATTATTTTAAAAATATCTACTGTCACTCACCTGCATCTTCCAATTAGTCTTCATTTTAACCACCAGAGACTCAATCTTATTCTGCACTTCGTAGAGGCTAAATACAATGGTGTCGCAGCCAACACTGCATCATTCATCATTGAAATGTGAATTGTATAAAAATTAAATGGAAAAAAATCTTAAGGAAATTAAGAGAGCTGTTCTAACCTCTATGAATGTTACCTTTATATCTGACCGTTTTGGAAAAGTTCTTAAAATAATACCTTTAATAAAGACATCAATTACTTGAAGAAGTAAGTGTGACTTTATATACCTAAAAGTAAATGTTTCACCAAATCAATACACTATGTCTCTGCTATTTATCCCATAGATACAAACTCCTACAACTAATGAAATATTTGGGAAAATACATTAAAAGATCTGGTTAAGGATCTAGATACACTATGATCATTGCTATTCCATTATAATATTTCCCTCAAGAATTTCTTAGTTTTATTTGTCTGTTTGTTTTGCCTCATGGTAACATTTTGGGTAATATTATAACTATAAAAAGGAAAAGAATTTTTGTCTACTACTTATTACCTAAGCGATCAGCAAAATCCCTCTTTCTAAGCTTCTTATACCATAGTTACTATCAGATCGTAATAGAAGATGATATATTTTCCTTCCTAATTATTTAACAGCTATAATTGTGATACGGGGTAGTACATTCCTACTCCTCTCAAAATGTTCAGGTATATAGTTATACTTATCCAGTCAATGGTCACCAAAGAGAGTTTTTGGTCACTCAGATAATTGAAACATTTTCATTTTTCTATTTATCCCAAACACAGTTGCTTAAAATTGGGGTAGCTGCAATGATACGGTTGGTGCAAAGCACACACAAAAGCATTAGTTCTTTGCTTTCAATGAAGAGCTCAAATTTGTTGGTCTGTGCAAATTAGCATACGAAATTTTAGAAATGTGTAACATAAAAGGAAATATGCAAGTCTTGTCAGACTTGTTAGTGAGTGCATTTGTTAAGAAATAAATTAAATATGGTGTCCACAGGGAAGTAAATTATTTAGTTCATTTTGGGTTTCTAAGGTGCTGCTGAAAAGAATAGGAAAAAATATGAATTTTGCACCTGTGTTGCCAAATGCATTTAATTAAACATTTTTGTAACTGTTTAAAAATGACAGTGCTAAGAAGGCATTCTAGCCTAAGAAACACATGGGAAAAGAATGAACATAATTTTTAAAGAGTCTCACAATTGATGACTCTCACTCTTTTGTATATTATAAGAAGAAATGGTGGATTCATTGGCTTTTTTATTTCCATAAAACAGAACTTTTATTTAGTCTTTGGAATGACTTCATAGGCTATTTCTACAGTCCCATTCCTTGAACTGGAGAAAACTGGAGCTTCCATATTTGATTTGGTTTTAAGTTTTATGACCTGATGTTTAAAGCAGCTATAATGTAAAAACAATCATAATATGCAATACTCTGGAATGATATGTTATGGATGAAAATGTTCTACACTTAGCTTATGCAAATAGTTTTAGTGGGTAGAACATAAATTGCTTAAATACATGGTCTTACTATATCAAGATCAAGGGATATAAATTAATACTGCAAAATAACTGACGAAATAATATACTTATAAAATCATATCTTTAAAAAAAGTAAATATATAAATCCATTTAAAAATTCTTCTCATATCCGCCAAATCAGAGAAATTGTACCACATTTCTTTTCTTCATTTTTAATGAAAATAATGAACTACAAAATAATTTAAATGTCTGGGAAATTGTAAACCAATTCATATTCCATTTATCAGAATTTTCAAACAATACCATATTGAATACTCAAAAATGATGAAGAAAATTTAATTGGAAGAAGATGGATAGCAAGATGGGGCAATGTTCATAATAGATCTTACTCCTCAACCTTAAGTGTTAAGAAGTTTTATATACTCCATTATTTTTTAAAATGTACCAGTCTCTAATGTAGAATTATTGATCACAAATGCTCAGAAAATAGACCTCTGCTGGGGTTCTACTGCTTTGAGCTTCCGACCAGCCTCTTTCCTGCTATAAAGCACTAAGAAGTTCATGGAACATGTTAACGAAGCCTTGTAACACTAAACAGCACTAAAAAACTCTCTTGCTGGAAACACAACTCATTGTTTAATGTTTGCCCCTTCAGCAATAAGAAAGAAATGTATAAACCTGAACTCTCGAAGTCAGAATTTGCAGAGACCAAATTACACAAGTGTATAGATCTATTTTAATGAGGAGATATAAATTTGGGGTTCAGTACATCACAATATTTTAAACATCTCAGCCTCAAAAAATTCTGTCAGTTTTTGATGGATTAGAGTATACTAAACTCTGCTATAAAACTTTTCTTGCCAATTAACCTTAAAATGCAGTCAAATCATCTTTGCATTATTAAAGCCATCTAGATAACTTTTCACTTTTTTTCAAATTCACAAAAATACACATTTTGTTTTATCTAGCAGAAGTCAGATAAACTCCAAAAACGGCTTGGCCAGCAAAGCATGCCCTTACTTTCTTCATCCAGAAAGCACTCTTCCCTTTACTGACACCCTCTGGTTCTGATTGCTAAGTCAGCTTTAATTTCGAACCACACACTCTTCTTACCTTGACTCTAAAGGTGGTGAAGGCTTTCTAAACCATTAAATAAAAAGACATTTAAATGACTATGTATTAGTTAAAGCTGGTATATTTCTAATAGATAATTTTATTTAATTGGAAACATGAATTTGAAGTAAATTATCAAGAGCAATTAATTTTTAACGATTCTTCTTAAATGAAAGTGTCCTATATTTATGTTTTTGGTTTGATTTTAATTAGACTTCCTAACTAAGTAAAGATGCTAGACCACTTAACAGTTGAAATGTTGCTCACCTTGGCAATGGTAAGATATTTCATCCATACATAAAAATATTTCACAACTGTAGCTTATCAGAATCTATTTTCAAAAACGTCCTGATGTGCATGTGCCTTGCAACTTATAAACAAAAGTCTGGCATTTAGTTCATCACAATAGTGGCAATGTTCTTTTTGAATAACTTTTAATAATTCTAACTCTCTATTCAGTTTGTTGTCTATAGAATCAAAGAGAAATTAAATTTAGCAGTTATTTCCCTGCAACTTCTCAGTTTACAGAAGTTTTAAATAAGAACAATATAAGAGCTTCTCCCAGCCCCTGGCAAAAAAAAAAGGCACCAATATTCTAATAAACATTTCACCAACTTTCTTTATTCAAAAGTGCTTTAAATATCATTCATTCACCACACTTCATATTTAATTTTTCATATCACATTTAACCCTTAACTTTGAGTTTTCTGCCTTGTGTCCTTGACTAAATTTAACTGGTCTTTGTATATGATATATTTTATTTTTAATCAGTTGTTTTATTTGCCATATTCTTACATAGTCATATTGTTTTTTCTATTTGAATCAGAGTAAACGTATACCTGTACAGCTTGAGATTCAATACAGTAGTCCACACTGAACTTTCATAAACAGTGATTTGAACATGCAATAAGAAAATAAGCAAAGACATGTGTAAGTTGTTTAAAATTGACTTACAGGTACTTTGAAAATCAGTGGCCTAATCATTACTAATTCTTTCATTTTCAGGGTCACAATAATCATGATGAATTCTTCTATGGTTGCTTTGATGGTCATAAATATATTCGTAGTTCTTCCCTAATTCAACAGAGAATTCTTTTCTAATTCAATTGAACCTCCACCACTAATTTTAAAATTTGACCCAATATTTATTTGCTGTATTTTCTGATAATTCAGTAAATATCTACTTTCTTCATCCTATTTCCAGATTTGAAATCGAGAATCCAGAAGTATGGCATCTCTAACTAATTTTCCTTTTTTAAAAAAATTAAGCAACAAATGCACTAATTGAATGTAGGTAAAGGATTGAACAAACAAGTTTAAAATATTTTTGTTTCCAAATCAGTATTTAAATTGCCACCATGAATTGTATTTTTTTATGCAAGAAGAGTTGTAAAATTTAAAAGCAGAATATCTGTAAGACATTTAATGGATTCTTAATCTTTGTTAAATAAAATGAGCTAAAACAAGTTAAGTTTTTTAGGGTTTCAGAAGAATTTTTAATTTATTATATACCATGTTCATATATGTGCAAATTACTATTCTCTCTCATTTGTCCCAATAAAAACTCAAAGATGTTTAAACATATTTCTATATACTTTTTAAAAATCTATCACATTCCTGTACATCATTCAGAAAAAAGCTCGGCCTAATCCAAAATATTTTCCTCAGTATTGCCAACTTTGTAGAACTCCACTTATAGAGAGCATACCTACTAAATTTTAACAAGTTTTTGCACTGCCAGATGCCCACAGAATATTGGGCTCTATTTTCAAATATATCTTGCTCAATCATAGGGCATGCATTCCAGACCTGAGAACAGCATCCTTTCTCCTGGAACATTTAGTTTCTTTTGTAGAAAAATTCTTAATCTCTCCCGGCATTTATCACCCCACAGTATAGTTAGGGAATTGTTCATTCTTATTTTTGGTGGCATCATAAGATGCATAATTAGGCTGTATATATACTCTTGTTTCAACTTTTCTGACATAAAATGCCAGCAGAGAAAAATAGCATATTAAAGGGGGGGGGCTTTATATTAGAGTTTTTACATTCTGTCAACATGGCAAGAAAGGATGGCTTTGTAGGAGCCAATTTGTCAAAAATCGTAAGTGGCTGGGAGGCGTAGGGCACAGTCATGGAAAGCAGTCACTGGCAAAGGAATGTCAACCACTTACCAATGAAATGCCTGACTCCCCTGTCCTTCCTCTGTGACTCTCAATTCCTGTCTCCCATCCTCCTGCCAGTCGGCACAGTTCAAACAGAGCAGTTCCTCAGGTCCTTCTCCGCCTGTGGCAGAAGGGAATTGCAGAGTTCGGAACCATTCAGAGGGAATCCTCCAGCTCTCCCTGCCTCTCCCTGAAGACGGGACGCAGGTAAGGCATCCTTTCCGCCCGGAGCTTTAATGGCACTTTGGCTGCTGCCTTCACGCAGTTACGCTCTCCCACTCTGTAGTTGGTTATATTGGGCAGTAGGTGCGGCGCCTCCTCCGGCTGGTGTGTTTGGGGCGCGAGTGTTTTCCTCCAATGCGTCCGCGCGCCCCGCGCCCCGCGCCTCTGACTGGCTGTGCTCCCTCCGAGCGCTCCCTTGCCCCTCCCCGCGCGCCCGCGCTGTCGCCGTCGCCCGAGCCCAGCGCCTCACTGCCTGTCGCTGAAAAGGTTCATTTAGCATGTCCCCGGGCTTAAAGGACTGCTTGCCTCAAGGAGGGTTTTGTATATTTCTCTCCTCGTCTCACTAGTCAACTGGTATTTCCCTTCTCTCCTCTGCATGGAGGGGTCCCCCTTCCACCCTCTGCTTGGCTGCTGTGCAACCTCTCCGTATTGAACATTCATAGGTTACTAAGCAAACGTGTTGGCTGAGGACTGCACGGGAGGTCGCAGACGAAGAGTTCCTTCTCTCTGGCTGCTTTCTCCCTTCTGATTCCAAGACTCTTTTTCTTTGGCTTATACCTCTGGCAGCAACAGCACAGACAGATAGATGCATTCACTTAGGTGGGGTCGAGAATGGACTTTTTCACTTTGGAGAATCGTCTCAGGTCCTGGCTGTGAAGCATTTCTCTTTGTTTATACACCCTCTGAACTGTTTTTATTTCTCTTTGATTTTTTTTTTTCTATTCTGTCATTTCTACAAAAGCTAAGGAAATAGTCGGCTTAGTCTCAGACACAGCCCTTTTTTTCTCTGAATTTTTATATCACGATGGCTGTGATTGGAAAAATAACACAGGTAGTAAATCCACAGGATGGCTGCTTTAGTGCCATTGTCTGCCAGCCCTGCCTTCTACTTTTCCTCTCTGTCTCTGAGTCATTCTCTAGTTTCCTTGATTCCTCTGATGCTGAGTATTGGTTAAATACATTATCCTGCATTTCTTTTGCAATATATTTCCTCAGATAATGCAGTCTAATGGAAAGGAAATCCCACGCACAGTTTTCTACTTCTGTTATGTCAATATATATGAAATTGTGTGAGACTCTCAGATCACAAGTGGTGTCCGTTGGTGGCCGATTTTCCTGTGTGTGAGTCCAGCCTGAGCCTGCATCGAGTGCTGATTCTCCTGCTCACTGAATCCCCCACCGGGGTCTGACTGCCTCTAATTGGCACAGAGAGTACAGTGCCATGCAGCCTGTAGCCGGGAGCCTTCTTTCATTAGCTTTGTGTTCTTTCTTTTGAAGCTTTTCTAGTAATTAAAATTGTCTTTTTCCTGTTTCCTGGCTTCTTCTCGTTCGCCACGGATGTTGTACAAACACCTACCCTCTGCTTTTAATGTCCCCCCTCAGGAGCTAAGCTGCTTTGGTATTCCATAGCAAAGACAAATTTGAGTGTTCGCATTTAATGCTTCTCTGCCCTTCCATACTTTTTATTTTCTTTTTTTCCTGCTTTCCAGTAATTAGGTTATTTTCTTTATGTGTTAACTGAGGGGTTGTTGTCGAGATTCAACTTCTCTGAGCTTTTTCTCTGCTTCACTGGCTCCACTCCTGCATTAGGCTGTAGTTGGTTCACAGAGAGAATCACCAGGACTTTTATAACCTCTTTAAATATATCACAAAATAGATTTAAAGTCTAAGAGCTTTAAAGCTTTTTGTGTGTGTGCAATGAGTTGTTGTTTTTTTTTCTTTTTTCTTTCTGCCTTTCAATTTTTATTATATTTGAGTACATACAGCCTTAAGGGAGGGTAAGAGGGGTGAGGTTGTTGATAGTTTACTTCCCAGAACACATTTCTATTACAGATGATTTGATATTTTGAGTCATTATCTCTTATAGTTCATACATTGTATTTATACTAACTTTGTTCCAGATATGACTTAATTTGGCTCATAGAAATTTATTCAATTAAAAAAAAGAACCAAAAATAAAATGTAGGTCAGTGGAAAATAAGACTTGGGGTAAATTGATATTAGGAGAGAGAAGATGAAGCCAACATGGGGTTTATAGAGAAACAGTCATTTACACCTTGTTAGAAAATGCCCCTAAGTTTAGCATGAAGATAGTAGCCAATGTAAAGAGGGAAACATTCTCAGTCACGTGATTTATGGCATGCTCCCACAATTAACATGAGGAAGAAAAATATGTTTCAAATGATGTAGGCAGAGTAAATATTTCTCCTTTTCAATCAGAGAATGTAAAGGCTTATGATGCTTCTATGCCTTTTTATAAGGAAGCAACATGATCATGGGAACAGGGCGTGAACATATATTTGAAACAAGTGTATAACACATTTCATTTTTCATTTAGAGGTTATCTGATGATTTCAAGGTGGAAAAAAAGAAATGTTGAATCTGATTAACTATGATAAATTCAAATTTAGAATGTTAGTCTCAAGTTTTTTTTTTTTTTTTGGGGGGAGGGGGCACTAGGTTACATGGATGCATTTCATCAGGACCCAGAAAGCATAATGATACTTAGTTTGATCTTTTTAATAATATATTTTTCCATTTTATAATATTATACATGTTCTATATTAACATATATAATCTATACTGATATCTAAATCTATATGTGCTATATATAATATTAGCATATTTGCTTGTACCTCTTTCTGAATAATCCAGAATTTGCACTTACAGAATTTCATTTTGGTGATGTACATTTTTAAAATATTGAGTTTGGAAAATGAGAGGTCTGTAGATGATGTCAGTTTCTATATCCTATTATATCCATAGGTTCAGGTTTAATTAGGTCAACTTCTGAAATGAGGGAGAAAAGCAGCAGTGCATAAAATAAGAAGAAAAAGTCCCCTTGTAGCAGATCTGCCAATAAGAAAATCTCATAGTCTCCAAGGACCCATGAAAACTTTTCATATGTATCATATCTAAGAATTTCTATTATTCTCATGTCAAAAAGGGATTTTAAAAGATGACTCTAAGTTAGAACTGTCTTTCAAAGACGACAATAATATTACCAATAAAATAATAATAATCATCATAATAAGGCACTATTATAAAATCCCTATGCTGTTTACTTCCAAAAAAACATTATTAAAAGATCATGTATTTCTATTTTACAATGGTAGTGACCTTTTGAATTAACCAGCTCATTGTCTACCCTCATAAAATATCTTTTGGTTATTAATTGCATTCAACATTTTCTTTTAAGGGGTTTAAGTTGCTAAATGGATCATTTTCTCCGCGTTATGGTACCTCAACCTAGCTGTCATTTTGCTTATCTGCTCTTGTTGTCTAAGCATCTTTATGTGAATGTCTCAATCTCTTTATCTCCTACTCCCCAGTGGGCAAACAAGCAGATGCAGCACATCTGTAGCACTTGAGTTGCCTCTAAGCTCTTGTCTTATTTGTATTACAAATTTTTTTTCTTTAAATCATGCCCTCCTTCCTCTTTCCCTTCATTTGACTCACATATGGTTTTAGGTTCCAATTGTCATATCATAACTGCTGTTATATCCCACCAAACTGTGGCATAAAAGGTAGGGAAATGGGGAGCCATACTCAATTCAAGTCAGCAACAGTCATCTTGCTTTGCCTGTTGGAGTTACTTTCAGCATTTACATTTTCTGTTGTGATGTTGCAATCCTCTCTCTCTATTTTAATAAGAATGGTGAACATGAAAGTACTTGAATAGACATACATTTAAGAAAATTAAAATCTTGCCATGCTGATATATATAGGAATGTTCCCTATATATATAAATAAAACATAAAAACCCCAAAGTAAACTTTCACTTGAACTGGACAATAAATGATTTTAATTTAGTTTTGGGTTGTTAGAACATCAGTTTTAGTACTCGTACCCCAGCAGAATATAAAAGCAGAAAGAAACATATCTTAATCAGAGTTGGAAAATATACTGACTTCATTAATTTAACAGCTGCTTCAGTAACCAACCCAAAAGAACATAGCCTATTTTGTGCACTCTGGATTACACCTGCAACCCAAACTATCAAGAGGTATAGTTAGCTGCAACACCATGATCGAACTAAAAGGTTCCTCCTCAGCAAAGAAGAAAAAACTCTGGCAGTTAAACTCGGATGTTAGAAAACAGTTGGGAAGGGGGAATCTCATTAATTGGAAAGTAAAGTTTTCTTACTATTAATTTTCATTCAGTAGCTTCCTTTAGATAAGCGTTTGTATATATTTTTAGATACATGTTCAGGCTAAGGATGCCTATCGACTTTATTGAGGTAACTTTAATAGAGGTCAGTTTTCTATTTTGCATAATACCCTCTCACCAAGATCCTTCGTGTAAAGTTGTTTCTGCAAAGAAGCAAAACCTAGGGTTCATTTGTTCATGATCAACGAGTTCTCCACTCAGTCTGTTTATAAACAAACATAATTCTGGAATAAAAATGTGCAATGGCTATTTATATTCAGTCTAATCTGTCCTATCTGATTTTAAACATGGTTATAGGGTGTTACATCTTTATCATTTCCCATTTCTTCCTTGTCTTTGAAGACTGTCAGATGCATTAGATTGACTTTGATTTTACTTTCTATGCTAAACCAGAATAATTTTCCTTAGAAATAAATTTGCTTTTAAATATTATACCCCGTGTCTCTATTCCAGTCCTCCCTGGGCTCCTTGACATCCAAACTCATTATTGCTAATTCATATCCATAATGTTGCTTTATTTTTTAATATTTGTCTTTATATGTCGAACTAGAGTGTATGCCTCCTGTGGACCAGGAACCTTTCCCCCAAACTCTGTGAAATTTCTGCATTTAAATATATTTATTGGTTGAGTAGTATACATATACAAAGCCTAATTTGTTTAAGATTCATTCCTAGAGACTGACTGCATTCATTAAAAAGCAGCAGCAGAACATCTTCGCCACTCCTCTTTTTCCACCAGTAAGCCTGTAGTTAGTCCTTATGACCACAAGATGGCAGTCATGGTCTAATTAGGAATGCCATTTAAGTTCTGTTCTAGGGATTTTTTGAATTTTTAGGGAACTGAGAGTAACCCCAAATTAACAATTGAGGCTACTAAAAGTGTTACATAGATCATTTAACACGCAGAATATAGTAAACACATAGGAGAGTTGCAAAGTGTTTTATAGGCAATGCTGTACTTAGTGGCATAACAAGAAGCATGTACATGTATGGAGAGCTAACTATACACTAGGCATTGAATTAGACAGTTTTATATGAACTGTTCCATTTTTTTGCTAATGGTCTAGATGAAAATCAAACCCAAGTAGATTGCCTTCACCGAGTGTTCTCAACCAGTTATTAAACAGAGTCTCATTTTGATTAGAATAAGTACAAGTAAGTCACAATAGCTGTTTACCAGATGCAGAGAACAGATCTCATGTATAGAGAATCCAATAATGAAAAATAAGTTTAGCATAATTCCATAAAAAGATAGAATGTCAGAATAAAGCTATTTCTTGGCTACTACTACAGCACTTTTTGTGTATTCTCAGACACTTCTGGTTCATATACTTAACATTTATTAAGAACCTATTCCTCTAAGCACTGTACAGAGAAGAATAATTTTAAATATGAGGTTTTAACAAACCTTTTTAGATATACTTCAAAGTATATCTAAATCGAAGAAGTGAATAACTACTTCTCCTTCTCGTGTTTTGCCTGCATGAAACCTTATTTCACATGCTAATTGGCATATAACAGCATACCATTTTGAAGGAAAATAGATAGTTAAAAAAAATAAACGCTGCTTTGTTCAGAAGAGATTACATTTTGGTGTTTCAAATTTATTTGCCATCAGTCATATTTATATCTAGGGTGTTCTCTTTATGAGTTAAAAAATCATTTACCTGTCACCACATCATATTCAGCCTGGCACCTGGAATTGGGCTGCCTACTTTCTACCTGCCCCACCACCAGCCATTGCTCACAGTAACTGGTGAAGACAATGGAGGGACTGGGACTCCTCTAGCAATTGTTTTGATGACACAGGAGTCTCCTTCTGGAACAGCTACGTTGGCTTTGGTTGCTGACAATGGTAAAAACTTGCTTTGTGTCTGAAATCTCGAGATATAATTTATAAGCTATGCGAGTACAGATACAACGCCAATATTTTATGCTTAAAGTAGCACCTTTCTTGTAAGTATCCCGTGCTCGTTTAACATGGCATCAAAATTAATCAATATATTATAGCTTCATGACACCTCTTTCACACGCCACTCGTTTCCTGTGCCAAATCATCTGCATGCATAACAAGAACTTCATAGGAAAGGGAAGAACCATACACTGCGAACCTGCTTCCACAGCAACTAGTGAAGTATATGCCCCTAATGCAATGAAAATAAATTACTTTATGTGCCACAATAGAGTGAAATGCAATTTTATTGTCACATATTAATGATTATTAATTATTAGCACATAAAGGACCGTGAGTCTGGTAGTGAAGAAAAGGAAGGCAATGTTGGACAGTCCCAAGGGCAGCCAAAAAGCTGAACAAGGTGGTCTCATGTCAGCTCAGGTGGTCGTATTAAATGATGCCTGTTAACGAGGCAGTGGCTACTGATCAGGACACCCAGCAGCAGAAGGCATCCTGTCAGGACCCACCCGACAACAACATGCGATGAGGAAAGCATGACCATGCTGGCTGACAAATGAGAGCAGTGAGCTTTCTAGACTCACAGTGAGCCTTAGGGCAATGCCAGTGACTGGCCCTGGGGGTGAGAAGTGTCCGCATTTTACAAGGGGAGTCAGCAAAGACAATTAATGTGTAATGAGCTATTAGTATTAGTGAAAACTTTGTGTTTGACCATGAGAGGCTTGAAAAATGTAAAAGCAAAGTCCCTGTTGCAGATCTTTTGGGACAGTACAGGAATAATGAGAAAAAACTTTCAGATTTCACTCCAGAGATTAACTCTTCTTATAGGGACAAAAAGAATCCTATTTCTGGATTCATGGAGGACTGATGTTGGTGGCCAGTTTCCACTTGAGGCTACCTTCTCTGCTTCCCAGGTCTGCCCTGCCTGGGATATCTCTTGCATACCTTCTCCTTGGCAAACCGATGCATGCACATGGCTTTCTCTGTCAGTTGAGCAAGCCACAGCTGTCCTATCTTCTCCATATACCAAACAGGATAGCATATGTTCTTTCTTCCCTTTATATTTCTTTATCTCTCTTTCCATATGGCCTGACTTGTAATTCAGACTTCTCAGATTCTCTTAGATTGATTGGGATAAATACCAGTCTTCTCCTGATTTGTTCTCAAATGTCTTAATTATTTCAGAATGAAAATATGTTCTCTATGAAAGGTGGAGAAAAAAGTAAAATATCAAATTCTCAACTACAGAGACTTTTTAAAGTAAAATTCACTTATTAATTTAGTTTCCCTGTTGCTAAAATATGTACCAAATAATGGATTGGTGCAATTGATGGAAATTTATTGACTGGGTTTCAGAGGTTTCTTAGAAGGCTCTGCTTACTCCTAGGGACAGTATCTTCTGGCTGGCTGGCTGCCTGGCTGGCTAGCAATCTTTGGAATTCCTTGGCTTTTTCTATCACATGGTGATACGCATGGTGGCATCTGCTTTCTCTTCCGGGTTCTGTTGACTTCTGGCTTCTCACTGCTCCCGATGGCTTCTCCTTCTGTGTCCAATTTCCTTTGCTTATAGGATTTCAGCCTTATTGGACTAAGTCCTACCCTCATTCAATTTGGGCACACTGTAAGTAATGGCTTCTAAATTCCTATATACAAATGGGTTCATACCCATAGGGCCAGGGGTTGTGATCTGGACATTCCTTTTACAGGGTGGTGGTGGGGCATGATTCAATCCCCCAAACTTATTAATTAACAGATTCACACATTTTAAAAGAAAAAAGGATAAAAAAGATAGTGAAAGAGAGATATTTTAAGTGCTTTTCAAATTATATTGTTCATAGGTAGATATTCATTCCTTCTATTTCCCAATTTGAGGTGTTTTTTTGTGCCACTGCTATTTGAATAGGTATATTCAGAATTTAATCTCTTTCTTCTTTTAACATTTTTTCACTGCTGATTACATGTCGCATACAAAGAGACATTATCTCTACTCTCAAGGAGCTTAGAATTGAGCCATGTTTGAGCATTGCAAATAAATCAATGCAATGCAATATTTGAAGTGCTTTAACAAATACCATGAGTCTGTAGGGACACCTGGGAGAACACTTAAGGGAGTGCTTCGCTGAAGACATACATTTAACTGCGTCGGGAAGATTGAGTAGAAGTATTGGCCAGAGATGACTAACAATATATCTGTATTTATATCTACATCTACAACTTTCTCAAATGATCAGGAGATAGTGTGCTATCTCAAAGTCATGTGTGTTCAGGACACTTAAAATTCACAAATATGGACAGATTCCACAGCACCTGAGAAATGCAGAGCTGGGGAGGGCATTGGAGAAGTAGCAGCTACTATCAGTATAGATGGTAGTTGATACGTAGAGTAGGTAAGATTTATCTTTTGAGAATGAAGACATGCGAAGTGGTCGGGGCCAAAGTTAGAAACTTAGCAAAATCATAATTTTTAGTCGTAAAGAAATAAGAACCAATATGGATTATGAGAAGTCAATTCTAGTGTACGTCAAAGGAGAAGCAGTTAAGAGGATGCCAAGGAAGCCCAAACGGAAGAGAATTCTAAGAAGGGCGTGAGTAAAAATGTCAAGTTCAAAGAGATTAAACAGATAAGAATGGAAAATTGATCCTTTATTTGGTACTTAGAAGCTTAGGAGTGAACATAGGTGTGCTGCAGTTATGAAACATGCCTTAAAATAATGAATGACAAAAAAGATCATCGAGATTTTGATAAATTTGCTTTCATGAATAGAAAGTTAAAAAGAAAAAAAAAAGTTCCACCTGGAATAGCTTGCTTGCTTTCTTTCTTTTTTTTTTTGGCTGATACTAACTTGAGTCAATAGTATTAATTGTTTTGAGGAATTTTGTGTTTGTTGTTTGGCAGGGGAAGGGGAATTGTTTCTTAAATAAAATATGTCATCTTATTACTCTTTTGTTGTTGTTTTACAGAATACTAGAATTCAGGAATCCAATATTTGGTACCTTATACATATATAAAATATAGAGATTGTTGCATGTATCTATGCATATGCAATGCATATGCGACATTTACACATACATGTAAACATGTATATAACATTTTATTCTTTTAAGAATAATTTATTCTTAAAACATAAAGTACAATATGGCACAGAGCCCTCTCCCGTTTACTTATTTTAAGGCTTCTTACCTGTATTGAATTCGCATTTGGGTTAACAAAAACCAACATATTTAAGACCCCCAATTTTTATTCTTATATTTTGACCATCTTTACTCTTACTGACACCCAGTAAAATAAAATTTGCTAGCTACACTCTGCTGATGGCATATGAGCTGTAACATATGTAGCATGTAATCTCAAGACAACCCTTACCAATTCCCAATTGAGATAGTCTAGGCAGTTGAAATACTAAAGGAATAAACAGAAAGCATTAGGAAGACTTCATCTCATTTCAGTTTGGCCCCAGTTACAGTCTTCTTAAATAAAAGCTAGTTAAGACTAGTTATAGTAATATCTTCATTTTTTCGTTAATAACACACCTGAAAGTAGCTAAAATTACTGCGACCTTCCTACTTGTAAAATGCTGTCCAGTATATATTCATTGTCACCAATTCTTTGAGTAATAAATAATGAAAATTTAAAACTCAGATCACTGTTGCTGTATGTAAATAGAATATTACGTATCATTTTCTTCTAACTCACAAGCAAAAGAGTCCCCCCCACAGGGCTGAATCTTATACTATTGCCTTAGATGATTTACTAAACTCTTAAACGGTAAAAAAAAAAACAAAAAGCAAATATATTACAGGTTGATTTGGGGGACTACAAAACAATTTATATGTGTTTGATTTCAGAGAACAAAGTAAATCGAAGAAATATTTGGGGGTTATAGTCCTTGACTATATCATTAAATCAAAGAATGAACAATGTTTTTCTGAAACACACTGTAGGTGTTTCCCATACAAAAGAATGGACTGACGTGATTCTTAACTAATATCTTATTATCATAATGCCAAATTGTTTCGCAACTTCTTTTGACCTTGCCATAAATTAATTCTTTCTATGCATCTTTTTTACCATTCTTGTACCTTCTGGAGACTTTAATGAACCTTCAAATGTGGTCTTCCCCAAATTTTAAATTTCATATATAAAAAGCTGACCAGAATACATATTAGTATTTTGGTCTATGCTTGTAGACATGCATTTTAATGAACTCAGCAGCAGCTGATAATAAAATTATTAGCATGTACGAAGTGTGCAGCTAGAAGCAGAAACTAGAAGCAATTAGTGGAATTAGGTGTTTTTTTCTACTGAGAAACAGTATGCTAAATACAAATTGTTTACGGCAGACCAATCACTGCAAATATCACTAATAGCATCATTAAATCAATGTAATACTACTTTATAAGAACTAAATAGACTTACTGATTTGGGGTAAGATTAGCACAATGATGAGCTTATTAATATTTTCCCTGATTCATGTATAGACTGGAGCAACACGGTGGTCTACAATCAAGACTTATTTTTATATGATTTTCGGAGATAAAAACGTGCTTACTCTAGCAGAGGTACAGTATCTCTACTTACGCCACAGTCTTTAAATTACTCAGTGACCTTCAAGCTTTTATTAATTATTGTTTATTTACATTAATAAAGTTCTTGATACTGCTATGAAGTAGAAATGGTGTGTTCTTATGACTCACAAAGCGGAGTATGAGAAATTTGTCAAATTATTTTTTTAAGTTGAACGTCTATATATTTTATTTTTCATACTTCATATTTTCCAGTGAGTTGGGCATAAAAGTGATTTTAAGGGTGAGAGCAGTAGAGTTCTGGTATTCTCTCCTGTGATTTATTTATTTCTATAGGAAAGGACAAGGTTGTCTCTTTTCAATGCCAAGTGAAGGATAGAGAGCTAATATGTTCCCATCAACTCTATTTGTGTTCTTTATTCTTTTCCCTTCCTTTTACCCATCCTTCTTTCTTTTTTCTTATGTTATATCCATTATCCCATTTTCAAATCCTCATTGTAGATATATATGGGCCTACAAAATATCAGGTGGGAAAGGGGAAAGAGAAGCAGTGGCTTCTATGTTCTGAAATAGATATTTAAATTGGGATGCTCACAGTTTCTGGTCTCAGGACCCCCTCCCATTACCAATAGTGAACACAGTAAAGCCCAGGGACTAAGCAGGCAGAGACTCAATCCTCTGTAGGAGGTAAAGTAGGTGGAAAGATCATGAATATCTACCATTTTTTTTTTCTTGTTGGAAAAACCTAATGAATCACAAATTGTGAAATGAAAGATGTTAATTCAATTTTACTTCTGGCCCTGGAATAAAATACATGCTGTGGTTTCAACCCCTTATAGGAATGTTTTTTACTTAATTCTGGGTTCATAGCCATTCTGAAAGCTTGATCAGTGCATAGCTAAGAATTTAGGGTCTTTAAACAGTACTGGAGCCTCTCACCCAACCCTAAGGTGCCACCTACAAAGCAGAGCTGATCGGAGGGCCTTAGCATTACATCAGGACACCACAGGAATCTCTCTCTCCACCACTAAGGGAAAGTTTATTTTTAGTTCTTTCCTGCATAAGAAAGTTACTCTCTTCCGGCAAAAAGAAGTTTGATGGGTATTCCCCTTTTCTAAGGATCAACAAAGGGTGGAACATATAAAATGCAGAAAAACCATCTGCAATTTTGAGGGAAGGGATGTCCCAACATATCCACTTATAGCTGAATAAGCAAAGATGTCAACCCTCAAAATATCACAGAGCATATAGTGTGTGAAAGCAAAATCTTCTTCCTGATGCTATTAATCACAAATAAACAAGCAGATAAACCCAGAATTGTTCAGCAAACCCTAAATAAACATTATAGGCAAATATCTGAAAATACAATAAAAATCCACCGTGATGCCATAAATGAAGTCCAAAAATTCTACTGCATAAAATAGACAGTCACACTATTTCTGTGCAGGGAAAAGGGGCCAGTTGTGACATGTGTGCACTACAATTCACAACTCCAAAGACTCATTAAAAGCTTTTAAAGATAAAAATACTAACCTAAATGAAGAAAATGTCAGACTCTTTCTGAGGCAAATGTGAGGGAAATAATTTTTGAACAAGACCCAAAAGTTATACACCATAATCATTGACTTATGATTTCTATTCAATAGATTTTAAATCAGGTTAAGAGACAAATGTATCTAAGAGAAGGTATTTGCAACACATCTAAATGGATAAAGAACTTATATCTAAAAATTACTAAGACTATCTAAATTAAATAAAAATAATTAGGAAAACAAATGGAAAATGTCCACAGTATATGAATGAGCAGATCAAAATATAAGCCTGAATGGCTAACAAGTATATGAAGAGATAATCTAATAAACTTGAAATTAGAGAACTTCAGACTAAAAAAAAATATTGCAAGATCTTAGTTAAACCTACCTGGAACAGCAGCAATGTTTAACATTTCAAGTAATGAAAAGGATATAGGAGGTGAATTTAAGCGCCACTATGGGTGTATAAAATGCCAACTATTTGTAGAATTCAGTTATTTAATATTTATCTAAATTATCATGCTTTAAGCCTGATACACTAGATACTGGTGTTAGGAAATCAGTTTTAATCGCCACTGTCTTCTCTATTCATCCCCATATCAAAGAAGATGGAAATGTGAGAATAAATTTTCCAAAATTTATTGCGCTCCTAGCTCTGGTTTAGATTCCTTTAACAAAAAGCTCTCGCATGTGGTTTGGAAGGTAGAAGGGGCACAGTGTGACAGCAGCATACAAGCATGTGGGCGTTTGCAGATGTGAGGCTGTCAGCTGCCTCCTGGATCTTCCAGATGCCATGGAAGCTGGCAGGGAACACGTGTGCTAACAAAAGCCTTTCCATTATGTACTCAAGCCCTTCCAAAGGTTTTAATAATATCTAATTCCCTGTATTAAGCCCTGTACTCCTCTAAATACCTAAAGTGGTTTCTGTTTTTCCAACATATCCTGATGATACACAAACTGACACCACTTTTGGGTGTATCATCCCATATAAAAATCTCACTCGTGTGTAAGGACACAGCACATCATTCTTTGTAATCGTGAGTAGTCACAGGCTTCTTAGAGCATTACATGCAATGCAGAAGTCAAATTCAGTGAATGGAAAACTTAGAAACATGTAAAATTTAGATACATTGCAAAAATTTAGTCTTGAAAATGAAAAGAGGTGGAAAGGAATATGATTCATGCTTAAATACCATGTCTCTAAGTTGAAACACACACACACACAGCAACACTTCATATTTTGTAAGATTTCACACCTATTCAAGAGCACGTTAAATAAGGAGGGTGGGTAATATGGAAATGGGGGGACAAAGGAAAGCAGACCAGGGGAAAGGGTAAAATAAAATAAAAAAGTAGAATGGAATGATAGAAAATATAGTAAGGTAAAATGCATGAGGAATAGCATTGCATAGACCCATGAATACAGTTTGTGTGAGCTGAGGAGTTGTAAGGAGTATAAATCTTCTCTGCACCTAAGGATCGGAAAAACAACTATAAATACAACACAGAAAATGCTTTCTGGTATCAGTGCCTATTCATCTAAATTCACAGTAGCACTTCCAAATTACATTTTTCATTAGACTTCTTCATTAGTTTGTACTAAGAATTTAGATCTCCAAAGCTCTGTTCCCCTCAATAGGGGAAATTACACTCTCTTCTCCATAATTTCTTCATTTCACTTTTACCTATATTCATATTCTCCAAATACCAATGCACTGTAATGCAATTATTGAATTAATTGCATATAGTTTCTGCTCTTTCAACTTTCTTTTACTTTTTTCTTTTTTAATTGAATTTAGGTTTTTAAGTGAATTAACACTTAAGCATTCAGAAGTACAAAAGATGTTAAAATGTTAACACAAGGATTATAGGAAAATACAAAGTGCAGCAGTAATATTATTTTTTAAATACCAGATTTTCCCTCTAATACACTAACAAGGAAAATGCATAACCTAGCCAGTTGTACAATGGGCCTTCTCTCCTCACGCACCAATATCGTTGCCACGGCATTTGATAAACGATTTTTTATTTTTCCTTGCAATCAAACGCCCCAATTTTGTTTGTGAAGGAATGTGCTCAGCTTCAAGGATACATTCTGATTTCCTGAGCCGATCAGGGTGGTCGTAGGAACGGGCCCAGGAGTCCCACCTGGACAGTGACGTTAGTAAAGTCGCTGCGGGGATTTTAGGAAAGACCTTGGTCCCTTATACAGGATGAGCCGTACCGGGGAGGACGCCCTTTTGTTCCACCTCTCCCCCGTCCCCCGCAGTCGCCGATAGCCAAAGGACTAAACCAAAATGCTATAAGACCGTGAAATACTTAACATGCTCAAATAGAAAAATGGAATTAGGGAGATACAAACCTCTACCAGTTTGCTTGTTTTGGTTTAATCAATTATCTTTGCAAACAGACTCTATGATATTACCAAAATCTTATAATAAATTGGGATGGCTATAAAATATAAAAACACATGAATATTAAGTAGAGGAAAGAATTGATTTTTATGATTAAGGAAAACAAGCTAACTATAATATTATTTCCTTTAGTCATAGAGCCTATCTGGAGGGGGATTCATTTTATTAAGCTTTATAGCTTAGAGCAGATGGCGCATAGCTTCAAAGTAAAAGTTTAAAAATAATATAAAGTGTAATAAGCTTAATCAAGAAAACTTATTAAATGCAATAATTTGGAAAAATTGTCATTTGGATCATAAAGTTATTAGCAATTACACAATTGGTTTATTTTGTACTAGGGCGAAAAATCCTTTAGGCCATAACTCATCAATTAAAAATTCTTAAATTAGTAACAAGGCTGTAGTCAAATAATCTATTTTTGGAAAACAAGAACATGATTAAAAACCGCTTCAGGGATTTTTCATTACTTCTCTTACATAATAATATAATTTATAATTAGTAATAAAATGCTTGCAGCTTATTCAGCACTTTAAGTTTAAAAGATAATATTGTCTTTATACTAACAGTTCTTATTTTTTTCATTTTTTAAAACTTACTATTCACTGTGATGCTGACAATTAACTCTTCTCTTGCTCTTTGCTGTGTCCTTTAAGCTGCCTGTTGTTTTCTTTATAAATATAAATCTAATATGTTACTTTCTTCTTAAAAATGCTTGAGTTACCCCTCATTACCCTTGGAGAAAACCCAGTGTAATTCAAGGCCTGCAGGATTCGGCACTACCTCTCTTGGCCAGTTTTAATCACTTCACATTCAGAAAATCACTCCATCCTCTATGCAAAATGAACTGATGGTGCCCCTTGTAATGTATATGCTTCAAGTTGTTCCTTATTCCATATTTTTCACTAAATTTGGCAAAATTAAACTTCTGTTTTTTATTAATTACTGGGAATGGGATAATACCTCATTGAGGTTTTATATTATATTTTCTAATTAGTAAAGAAATTGAGCTTCTTTTCATATTATTAGCTGTCCTAATGAGAGAGACGCAGATTCATGTCATTGTCCATTTTCTTTAGATTTATTTTCATAGGCTTTCTCTACATTTTTAGGTACAAATTACTTGTCAAATATGTGTGTTGCAAAACCTTCTTCCTGAAAATGTGGCTTTGCATTTCTCTGTATAGTAAAGTAGTGAGTAAAGTAGCTGCGGAGATTTTACAAAAGATTTTCTGATTAATTTGTCATTTCTTGTACCAATACCACACTATCTCAGTTCTTATTGCTTTGTAAGTCATTTTGATATCTGATAGGCAAACCTCTACACATTTTTATTTATTTTTTTATCAAGAGTGTCTTGACTATTCTTGGTATTTTATATTTCTTATACACTTTAAATTTATTTTGTTGAGTGGGGTATGTGGATTAGAATTATGTTAAATCTATTATTGCATTGGAAGGAAGAAAATTCTTTATAAAATTAAATCTAACTTTCTATGCAGTTGGTATATTCCTCTATTTAATATATTTCAAAACAATTTAAAGTTTTCTTCATGAAAACGTTGTGCATATATAGTTTGATTTTTTCCTGTGGCCTTTGTATTTTGGTTATTTTTGAAAATACATTTTTTAAATCATTATTTTTTATCACTGCTTCTGTTAGATAGAATTTGAAATTTCATTTTTTTTTTTTTGGTAAATTGATCTTATTTCTACCCCAGTTTAGGCAAAATCTCTTGTTAATTACGTTCTTTTTTCTAGAATTTCTATGTAAAACTTCAAATATCTCCAAATATTAAAGGTTTCATTTCCTTCTTTTCTATTATCTGTTTTTGTTTTGTTTTCTTCATGCTATCTTCTTCACATGAAATGCCAAGCAAGGAAACATCAAGACAAAAATGGGGAGTAGGGAAATGGAGGAAGGAGGCCAGGTCTACTTTTCTCTTTTTTTTAACATTAAGTTCTTTTCAGTAGAACTTTTACTTTGGAGCAATCTTTGGAAATGTGTAGCAATCTTTCTGAATATGGTGTACTCTGGTATCAGCGGCTTTAAGCAAGAGTGTCATAGCTACACAAGAATTTCTTCATGGGGTGGGGGCAGGTATCAAAGGCCAGTTTCATACAGTTACATGCACCCAGCTTGAAGGGAAGCTTTCTTTTCTTGGCAAAGCCTGCTATCTTTTACCATGCTGTCCTATGTTTTAAGTTCCTTTCTTCACTCTGCACATGTGAATGTCAAAATGCAGCAAAGAGTTTGCACCCAAAATTTGATTTCTGTAGAGAGGAAGAGGTCATTGCCATCTCAGAGGCTCCAGACCCTGCTGGGAGAGACGAACATATAGGAATGCACCCCTGCATGCCCATTGCTATCCTCAACAGTTCATTTTTTTCCAGGCTAGTTTGAAAAAAAAAATTTAACCACATTCACATATGTACTTCAGTGCTGTTAGTTACATTCACCATGTTGTGCTACCATCAACAACATCCATTACCCAAACTCTATAATCAACCCAAATAGAAATACAATTTAAACATTAATTTCCCTTTCCATGCCTCCAACCAGGCCCTGGTATTCTACACTCTAGATTCTTACTCTATGATTTTATTTTTTCTAATTATTTCATATCAGTGAGTTCATACAATATTCATCATTTTGTGTCTCGCTTATTTTACTCAACATGATGACTTCAAGTTTCATCCACGTTGTCCCCTGCATCAGGACTTCATTCCTTTTTACGGCTCAATAAGACTCCATAGGGTGCATGGAGCATGCTTTATGTATCCGTTAATCAGCTCATGCATGCTTGGGCTGCTTCTATTTTTTGGCAATTGTGAATAATGCCACTATGAATGTTGGTTTGCAGATATTTGTTCAAGCCTCAGTTTTATACCATGAGGCTCTTCTGTCTGCAGTTTCTTCCTTGTTAGGGAATCTCACCCTGGGGAGCCAAATGGGGTCAATCTTAAAGGTTGTGTCACTTCAGAAATGTCCTTTTTGCCTTTACGTGTCCAGCCAACTGAAACTGGATTAGGTTATTAGTTGCCTTTCTATTTTGTGCTCTTTCTCTCTTTCACTTTCTCTTTTGCCCCTATGGTTCTTTTGTATGTAGCACTTGTGTTCTACCCTGGGTCTCTGAGGACTTGAGTCCCTGTCCCTCATAGTCTAAAAAATCAGCAGGGGTGGGGTGGTGGTGGTTAAATGGACCTGCTGTAAGATAGGATAGGTCCCAGAACTGAAAAGTGTAAGGAAAATGGGGCACTAAGTGACAGAGAGCTTATTAAAAAATCATAGGAGCTGGGGAGAGAAGTCTGTGCAGAAACAAACAGAACAGATCCAGATTCCCAAAGAAGGAAATAAGGAAGGGAAGCTCTCTCCTGGAGGTGAAACAAATGCACAAAAAGTCCAATAGTAAAAAAATGCACTGTAGGGCAGGCCACGGTGGCTCAGCAGGCAGAATACTTGCCTGCCATGCTGGAGACCCAGGTTCGATTCTCAGTGCCTGCCCATGCAAACAATAAAAATAAAATTAAAATTAAAATGCACTGCATATCCAGGACAATAATCAGATGAAGAAGAACTGAGAAAATCAAACAGTTAATCAAGGGCTATTCTAAAGGTCTAGAATAAGTTAGACCAAGTGTCAAAGAAGAGACTTAACACAAAGCAAAGCAATCAGAAAGCTCTAGACAAGAGGGAGAAATGAACGTTCAGTGTTAACTTATCAAGATAATCAGATACTTGTACATCAGTAAAACAGTACAAGTCATTCTAAAAAAATCAAGAAAAATATGGCTCAGTCAAGGAAACAAATTAAAACTTGAGAGAAGTCTCAGAAGTTGGAACAAATAATCCGAGATGTTCAAACAAATCTCCTAAATCAATTCAAGAAGATGAAGGAAAATATGTATAAAGATCTAAAGGATATTAAGAAGACAGTATGTGAGCATAAAGAATTTGAAGGCGTAAAAAGAATCAATAAAAATTATGAGTATGAAAGTCACAATACAAGAGATAAAAATACTCTAGAGGTATTCAATAGCAAATTTAAACAGGTAGATGACAGAATCAGCAAACTGGAAGACAGGACAATCAAAATCATGTAGTCATAACAACAGAAAGAGAAAGCAATAGAAACAATTGGGCAGTATTTCAGCGATTTGAGTGACAGCATGAAGTGCACACACATATGCATTATGGATATAATGAAGAAGAAGAGAGGGGAAAGGGGGCAGAAAGAATATTTGAGGAAATGTTTGAAAACTTCCCAAGTCTTATGAAAGGTATAGCTATACATGTTCTAGAAGTGGACACTCCAAACAGAGCTAATCCTAATAGACCTACTCTGAGACTCATACTGCTCAGAATGTCAAATGCCAAAGATAGAGAAGTATGAAATCAGCAAGTAAAAAGCAATTTATCACATACAAGGGAGGCTTAATAAGACTAAACACTGAGTTCTCATCATAAAACCATGGTGGTGAGAAAGAAGTAGTATGATATATTTAATGTACTGAAAGATTAAAAATTAGCCAAAAATTATTTGTCTAGCAAAACTGTCCTCAAAAAATGAGGGAGAGTTTAAAATATTCACTGATAAACAGAAACCTGGCAGGTTTCTCAATAAGAAATCTAGCCAACAGGAATTACTAACAGGAGTTATAAAGTTTGAAACAAAAAGACGGGAGAGAGAGGCTTGGAGTGTTGTGAAGAAATAGAGATCAGTAAGGGTAACTAAAAGGGCAAATGCAAAACCCAGTAGTACTGTATTTTCACTATATAACTCTGCTGTTTAATTTATTTAAGAATCAGAATACAACAGAAAAAGAAAAGGCATTTTTCCTGATAATGGACATGAAAAATATAAGGTGGTAAAGTGGGACAAAAACAACATCAAGAGGGGAAACAGAGGGACGTGGGAGAAGAGATTGTGCGTGCTACTGAAGCTACATTGGTATCTTTTCAAAGTAATAGGTTACAGATATAGATTGTGTAAACTAAACAACAAAAAAGATAATATTTTTAAAATCTACAGAAACAGAAATGAGAACTTGACCAGTCAGATACATCACAAGAGATTAATTACACAAAAAAAGGAGATTGCAATAAAGGAAAAGAGAGACAGAAAAAGATATGACATATAAAAGCCAAAGGGCACTGTGGTTGAATTAAGTGATGCCTTTACAGTAATAACACTGAATGTTAATGGATTAAATTCCTGAGTCAAAAGACACAGGTGGGCAGAAGGGATAAAAGATCATCATCTAAATATATGATGTTAACAAGAGACTCTCCTTAGACTCAAAGACACAAATAAGTTGTAAGTGAAAGGATGGAAAAAGATATTCCATGAAAATAGTGAAAAAAAAAAAAGCTAGGGTAGCTATACTAATGTCAGAAAAAATAGACTTTAAGTCAAAAGCTGTCAAAAGAGACAAAGAAGACACTATATTAATAAGGGTAACCCACCAAGAAGAAATAACAATAATAAATATTTGTGCACCTAACCATGGTGCTCCAAAATACATGAAGAATACCCTGGCAAAATTGAAGGGAGAAATAGACACCTCAACAATAGCAGTTGGGGTGTTCAATATACCACTTCCATTAATAGACAGAGCATCTAGACATAAGATCAATAAGAAAACAGAGAATTACAGAAACAGAAAATTACACCTCCAAACAGCCCAGAATATACATTCTTCTCAAGGGCTCATGGAATGTTCTCCAGGATAAACTATATATTGGGTCACAAAACAAGTCTCAATACATTTAGAAGGATTGAAATCATACAGAGCATCTTCTTTCACCATAATGTAATAAAGCTGGAAACCAATAAGAGGCAAAGAATGGCAAAATCCACAAATATATGTTATTTAACTTCCACTGAGTCAAATAAGAAATTGCAAATGAAACCAAGTATGCAACAGATAAAAACTTATAGGATACAGCAAAGGCAGTGCTGAGAGGGAAATGTATAGCCCTAAAAACTCGATTAAAAAAAAGAAAATGCTAAAATCAAAGACCTAACTGAACACCTGGAGGAACCAGAAAAAAAAGAGCAAACTAACCCCATAGAAAACAGAAGTAAATAAATTACAAAGATGAGAGCAGAAATATATGAAACTGAAAATAAAAAAATAATAGAGAATCCAGGTGACTTTCTGTGGATGCTGGCTGGGAACTTCTCCCTAAAAAAAAAAGAAAACTTAATAATAGAGAGAATTAACAAAATAAAAATATGTTCTTTGAGAGTATCAATAAGATTAACAAATACTTAAGCTAGACTGAGAAAGAAAAAAAATAGAAGATGCAAAGAAATAAAATGAGACATGAGATAAGGGATATTACTAACTGATCCCACAGAGAGAAAAAAGGATCATAATAGGATGGTATGAAAAAAACTGAAGTGGGAAAGTACTAGGTAACTCATTCAATGAGGTCAACATTGCCCTAATATCAAAGCCAGATAAAGATACTGTAAGAAAATAAAATTGTAGACCAATTTATCTTGTGAATATAGATGCAAAATTCCTCCACATTTTTTTTTTTTTGCATGGGCAGGCACCGGGATATGAACCCGGGTCTCCCACATAGCAGGTGAGAAATCTGCCTCTGAGCCACCGTCGCACTGCCCCACAGATACTTTTAAACTGAATCCAATAGCACATCAAAATAATTATATACTATGATCAAGTGTGTTCCATCCTATGTATGCAAGGGATGTCAATAAAAGAAAAATAAGTAATGTAATACTTCACATTGACAAAACAAAGGGAAAAATACACATGATCATCTCAACTGATACAGAAAAGGTATTTGGAATAGAAGGAACTTCTGAACATGTTAAAGAGCATATAAGAATAATATACTGCAGAAATCCTCAGTGGGGAAAGACTGACAGCTTTCTCTCTAAGATCTGGAACATAACAAGTCTGCCTACTGTCACCACCGCTGTTATTCATTTGCTGCACGTGTTCTGGGTATAAAGTCTAAGAAGCCAATACATATCACAAGATCTAGAGGACGCGTCCCTACATTTTCTCAGCTTATTCCTTTTCTCTTGAATTTTACAATAAGCTTCAAGCAGAAACAAGGCCACACTTTCCACATTTAGTTTAGGCCTTTTCTATCAAGCACCTGACAATTCATCTAGGCTCTACCCAGTCCCCAATTCCAAAGCCATTTCTCCTTTTTGATATTTGCAATAGCAATACCCCACCCTTCTGGTACCATAATCTGTTTTAGTTTTCTAGGTGGCTCAAAGTAGATGCCATGAAATTGGCTTTCTTTTCTTTTGTATGTCTATGGTGGAGACCACATTTCATTCTTTTTGCTGTACCATATGTTGATTTTGGGGGGGACTGGGGGGAAGTGCATGGCCAGGAATCAAACCTGGGTCTTCTGTGTGGCAATGGCAAGTGAGCAGTTTACTACTGAACTACCCATGCACCCCTGGATTGGCTTTTAACAATGGCTTTTATTAGCTTACAGTTTTTATTATTTGTTTTTATTAGCTTACAGTTTGAGGCCATGAGAATGTTCAAATACAGCCATCATCAAGGCAATTCTTTTCTTCTGAAGTCTGGCTGCTGGCAACCCTTGGGTCCTCTGGCACATGGCAAGGCACATGGTGGCCTCTGCTGGTCTCTCCCTTCTCTTCCAAGTTCTACTGTTTTTGGCTTCTTGCTTCCATGGTTTTTTCTCTCTCTGTATTCATCCCATTAATAAAAAGACTCCAGTAGGAGGATTAAGACCCATCCTGAATGAGGTGGGACACACCTTAAATGTACATACCCCAGAAAAATGTGCTCTTAAAGTTTCCATTCCCGTGGATACAGACCCATTGTAAGTACGACATTTGATAAGGCTACTTTAGTTAAGATGTAGCACATCTCAATCAGAATGGGTCTTAATCCTCTAGCGGAATTCTTTATAGGGAAAGTAAATTCAGACAAAGAGAAAGCCATGGAAGCCAGAAGATGAAACCCAGAGGACAATGAGAGACCAGGAGACACGACATATGCCTTGCCATGTGACAAAGAAACAAAGGACTGCCAGGAGCCAGTCTTTGGTAAGAAAGCATTGCCTTGATGATGCCTCAACTGAACACTTTCCAAGCCTCTAACTAAGTGAATAAATTCTGTTACATAAGTCAAACCATTTCATGGTATTGCTTTGAGTATCCTAGATAACTGAAATCATAGACTGGTATTCTTTAGGGAAACACTTAGGGCCTAGTGTTTTTTTAAAATTATGAATTAAATTTCCATAATCATTATAGGGTTATTCAAATAATCTGTTTTATAATTATTGAGTTTTGGTAGTTTATATATTTGCAGAAACTGTCTATTTTAGCTAAGTTGTCAAACACATGAAGTAATCCATTATTATATTTGCGACATCTGTAGGAATTGAAGTGAAACCCTGTTTCATTCCTGATCTTGGTAATTTGCATTTTTTTTCTTTTTTGTAAGTCTTACTAGAGTTATGTCAATTTTATTGATCTTTTCAAAGTAGCCGATCTTTTTTTCATTGGCTTTTTCTTTATTATTCTTCTGTTCTACAGATTTCCTTTATCTTTATCTTTTTCTTTCCATTTTCTTGCTTTCATTTTATTTTGCTCTTCATTTCCTAGGTTCTTGAGGCATATACTTATATTGTTGACTTGAGATTTTTCATTTGTTTCTAATAAATGCACTTGGAACTATACATATACCTCTCAAAACTGCTTTGGCTGCGGCCCACACATTTTGATATGCTGTGTTTTAATTTTAATTGTTTAGTGTATTTCTTGATTTCCTTTGTGACTCCCTCTTTTTTTAAAAAAACTAATTATAGTACCATACATAAAACTTGAAATTTCCCATTTCAACCGCTTTCATGTATACGACTCAGTGGTATTAATTACATTCACTACATTGCGTTACAATCACCAATATCCACTACTCCAACTTTTTTCATTATCTCAGACTCTGCACCCATTTCCTGTACATACATATAGAATCATTAAGTGCTAACTCCCTTTGTGGTTTGGAACTGTATGGATTCCAGAAAATCATGTTCTTAAAGGTAATCCATTCCTGTGGTGTAAAACTATTATAAATAGTGTTTTGATTAGGCTACTTCTATTAAGGAATGGCCCAAGGTAGATCTTAATCCTCTTACTGGATTTTTATAAATGGGATGAATACAGAGGGAGAAAGCACAGAAGCAAGAAGCTGAAGGCAATGAAGCTGGAAGAGAAGGGAGAGACCAGCAGATCTGCCATGTGCCTTGTTGTGTAACAGAGGAACCCAAAATCACCAATAGCCAGTCTTTGGGAAGAAAGCATTCCCTTGATGATGCCTTGATTTGAACATTTTCACAGCCTCAAAACTGTAAGCTTATAAGTTAATAAATTCCTATTATTAAAAGCCAATCTATTTTATGATATCTGCTTTGAGTAGTTTAGTAATCTAAAACCTTCCCCCTTCCCCTCCCCTGGTAATCTATAATCTGTCTCCACAAACTACTTATTCCTCTTTGGTCCATGGGCTTCTATAAAAATAAATACAGAAATTTGTTTTTTAGTTTCCAGAATGTTTGGAGATTCTCCTGTTATCTTTCACTTATTGATTTCTAGCCTGATTCTACTGTGGTCAGAGAACAGAATTTATATGATTTTGATTACTTTAAATCTGTTCAGTGTAGTTTAATGGCCTGGTATGTTTTCTATCTTTGTATATATTCTATAAGCACTTGAAAATAATGTGATTCTGCTGATTGTTGGTTGAGTAATCTATACATTTTGATTTTATCTTGTTTGTTGATGGTATTATTCAATTATATAATTTGGCTGACATTTTTGTCTATTTCCTTTATCAATTGTTAAGAGTATTGAAATGCTCTGATACAATTATGAATTTTGATATTTCTGTTTTTGGTTCTATCAGTTGTTGCTTAATATATTTTGCAGCTGTGTTGTTTAGTGCATACATATTTAGGATTACTCTGTATTTTGGTGGGTTGATCCTTTTATCATTACATAAAGTCTTCCTTTGTATCTTGTTATTTTCTTTACTCTGAATCTACTTTATCTGATAGTAACTTAGCCACTCCAGCCTTTGTTTGATTACTCTTTGCACCATTTTTCTTTGGATCTTCCTATATTGTTATATTTGAAGTGAGTTTCTTATAGGGACTAAATAGTTGGATCACATGTTTTTAAAATTTGCTGTCAATTCCTTTCTATTAATTAGTTCATTTAGGTCATTTA
The DNA here is from genome assembly GCF_023851605.1 of Tamandua tetradactyla. Lineage (NCBI taxonomy): Eukaryota > Metazoa > Chordata > Mammalia > Pilosa > Myrmecophagidae > Tamandua > Tamandua tetradactyla. The sequence continues at coordinate 43,851,832 of NC_135334.1, forward strand.
AATTTATCATAATTATTTTTATGGTAAAGCTTAAATCTACCTTTATTATTATTTTTTTCCTTTGCTCTTATTTATTTTTCCTGCCTTACTGTGGGTTACTTGGACAATTTTTAAAATTACACTTTGATTTATATACAGTTTTTCAAGGGTTTCTCATTGTACAATTTTTCAGTGGTTGCTGCAGATATATATTACATATACAGTACTTCTCAAAATCTACTGGTGTTCATATGTTACCATTTTCAGTGACGTATAGAAAACGTAAATCCTTCTACTGCTATTTATCTCCCTGTTTATACATTAGTGTTTTTCTATTTTGTTTCTCCACCCATGTGTATAGCATGTCTTCACAGGTGCAACAACAACAATTTACCATTGTTGTAGTAATTGCTGTATAGATTTTAGGATTGTCCAAACTATACCTTTGTCCTTCTCTACATAGCTAAGCAATTTCACAGCTGCAAAAATAATACATTATATATATATATATAATTGTTTTCCCTACGATACCTTTAAGTCTCTACAATAAGTTAATATTTTCCTTTTGTTTCACTACTCCAATTAAGACCTCAAAAAAATAAGCAACAACAACATTAAAAACAAAATGCCACAATGGCACAAGACACAATCGTCTCAGAAGTTTGGACAGTATCTTGTATATCTCTGGTAGTCAATAAATATTTACCACTAAATAGATAAATGTTGTTTATTCATTTACTTTAAGTATATGTGTTAAAACCCATTAAATTTGTATTCAATAATATTTAAGAACAACAAAATAGTAAGCAAGGTGCTTGAAATAAAATATGTTTTCAGTTCATTTGTTCATTTTATTCTCAAATCAATTAACTAATGAAAGAAAAGAATGAGACGTGTTTTTTGTCATGTTTACCTAAGGCTACGAGGGTATATTCCTTTATAAGTACTCCAGGGAAATGTTTTCATACTCAGAATGTCTTGCTCATTCAGCAATATCTTTTTAAACTTTTTCTTTTAGATTTTAAAAATATTTTATTTTTACAAATAAATACTCCTCTCACCCCATACTCCCTGCGACCTCTAAAATGTTTTCTATTTTTGTGAATTTCCATATGTAATCATCTCTGACAAGTGATATCATACAAAATTCTGTCCTTATATTCCTCACTTGTTTCACTGAGCTTCCTCCTTGATGTAGCATATCTCGTAATTTCACTCTTCTTTGTAACTAAATACTATCCCATATGTGTGTTTACCCATTTTGTTTATCCATTCATTTGTTGATGGACTCTTGGGTTGTTTCTTGCTTTTGGCTACTGTGACTAAAGCTACTATAAACATGGATGTACAAGTACCTGTTTGCAACCCTGTTTTCACTCCATTCTGGTATATGCCCAGAAGTAAGGTTGCCAGGTCATATGTGAATTCTATATTTAACTTTTTGAGGAACTGCCATATCTCTTTCTACAGTGGCTACAGCATTTTACATTCCCACTAGCAATGCACTAGTTTCCAGTGTCTCTTCATCCTCACCAATGCTGATTTTTTTTTTATCAAGATTTTTAATAAAAACCGTCCTTGTGGATGTGAAGTGGTATCACATTGTGGATTTGACTTACATTTCCCTTTTGGCTAATGATGTTGAGCCTCTTTTCATATGTTTATCCCTATTTGTATATCTTCATTGGAGAAATGTCTATTCGAGCCTTTTGCCCATTTTTAAACTGGGTTGTTTGTCTTTTTTGTTGTTGCATTGTAAAAGTTCTTTAACAATCTGGATATTGAACCTTTATCAGATATACATTTGGTATCTATTTTCTTCTATTCTGCAGCTTGTCGTTTCAATTTCTTGATCATTACTTTTATGCACATAAGTTTGTTATTTTGATGAAATCAAACTCAGTTGTTTCTTGTGCTTTTTGATGTCATATCTAAGAATTAATGACCAAATCCCAGGTCATAGAGATGTGTCCCTATGTTATTATCTAAGAGCTTTATCATTTTACCTTTTATATTTAGGTCCTTGATTCATTATGAGTTGATTTTTGTATATGGTATGTGGTAGGGGTCTAACTTCATTCTTTTGTATGTGGATACCCAGCTTTCCCAACACCATTTGTGGAAGAGATCGTCTCTCTCTACTATATGTCCTCAGCACCATTGTCAAAAACCAAGTGGCCATAGATGTGTGGGACCATTTCTGTACTTCCAATTGACCCATTTGTCTCTCTTTTTGCCAGCACCACACTGTCTATTTGTTTGGTTTTTTTTGCATGCTGTATGGTAGATTCACATCTCATTCTTTTTCCGTATGACTGTCCCATTATTGCAGCACCATTTGTTGATTTTTTTTTTGTGGGGGGGAGTAGGAAATCCATGGGCCAGGAATCAAACTCAAGTCTCCCGCATGGCAGGTGAGAATTCTACCACTGAACTACCCTTGTACCCTCTCACACTGATTTAATTACTGTAACTTTGTAGTACAGTTTGAAATTGGGAAGTGTGAGTCCTCCAACCCTGTACTTCTTTATCAGCATCACAAATGTCTTAATGTTGACAGTGAAATAAACAAGAAAGTGTTACATAGGTACAGGGGGGTTGGTTTGCATAGAAATGCCAGTCATTGAATGTAGGTATGCTTTTTACAATCCTTAATGGTATGAAAAAAAGGGAGCAAAAGAGTGAATTATGTGATCAGTGAATTGTGTCATCAGTGAATTATGCTATCATGATGGAGAGCATTGTAGTTCTAGTGCAGTTTTCCAAATTTCTATTTTAAAGCTTAATTTTTTGGCCAAAAATGCTTAGTTGCTCTCTCTTTAACTATGTGCTGTAACACTCTCCTTCATGAATTAGTGTTCAGTTTTATTTTGGGATTCTAGGCCATTTCTACACAATGTGTTCTTTTATTGTTTATATCAGCCACTGCAGACTTTGTGGTACAAATTTTGTAATTAGTATATTTCCATCAATACAATTTTCTGAGAAGCTTTTACTAAAGGTCTGTATGAAAAATAACCTATCTCTCCTGTTTCAGTTTAAAGCAGATATTGCACTTTAAGTTGATTCCCCTGCTTTTCTTAGCTCCTTTATACCTGATATTATATTTCTATGGACTTTTTTTTTGCTCTTACTATACCATGAGAAAAATTATTTATATAGGATCTAAGTTCTTACCTGTTTTCTGTAATAATGTCCTCAGTTTATTAAATATAATAGCAAAATATTTCACTGCAGAAAATATGACTATTTCGTTCTTTAAATAATGTGATGTATGGTTGAGTTATAATTTGAAAAACGATAAAACATGATAAAGACAACAACATTTATCCCAACCATAAATGCTGGATTTATTTTTTAATCTTTTAAGAGAGGTATTCAAGCCTGATTTCATTTTTTTTTTTTTTTTTTTTTTTTTTAAGAGAGAGGGAGGAAGGGAAGGAAAGAAGGATGGGAGGAAGAAAGGGAAACATTTTCTTGTTTTATTATATTTTGTTTGTTTGTTTGTTTTTTACATGGGCTGGGGCCGGGAATCGAACCGGGGTCCTCCGGCACGGCAGGCAAGCACTCTTGCCCGCTGAGCCACCGCGGCCCGCCCCCCTGATTTCATTTTGAAACAAACTAAGAGCGCTTAAAACACTAATGCTTATGCCTCTTTCCTATCAGAAATTGAGGGTGGGGCACAGGCATCATTATTTTTAAAGCTCTCTAGGTAAATCTAGTGTGCAGTTAGAGTTGATGACTCCTGTAGACAGTGATGACCTTTGCTATACTATATAAAATAATAAAAGCTATTACCACCATTTGTTGAAAAGCTTCTATATTATTTTATTTAATATAATCCTCACAAGAACCACATGAGCTCATTATTCTCACATTTAAATGGGAAACAGACTCAGAGAGCAAAATGACTTGTGCAAAATTACATAGTACATAAAAGTTATTGCTGCACCATGGGATCCAAATTCCTTCCTGACCAAAAGGGGAGGAAAGAAGTGTAATATAAAAGTATCAGTGGCAGAGAGAGTTCAAATAGAGTCGAGAGGCTTCTCTGAGGGTTGCTCTTACGCAAGCTTCAGTTGGACCTTGCTACCTATCATAACCCGCCAACCCCCAACCAGGACGATTCCAGCCAATCCTAAAGAAAAACCTAGGACAATTTATAAGATTCCACAAGAGCTCCACACACTAGAGTAACTTATCAGAAACCTACAACCTCCAGATGGGTCCCTGGTCCAGATAAGTCCTGAAACCTAACCCAGCCTCTCCAGAACATCAGATAGTTCCATCTCCCCACCTCATATTAGTGACACACCCTTTCAATTTAAAAAATTTAGAATTGCCATAGCTCAAACACCCCTAAAGAGAGGGATGGAAAGATCAAAGGTGATTGTGGAGTTATACAGAGAACATAGGATTTAGCAAATGAATATGAATGATGAATGATTAATTGCGTTCTCTTTTAGTCTCTAGTATTTTAGAACAGCTAGAAGTAAAAACCAAAATTGTGAAGTTGTAACCCATGTCAAAGTCTGAAATATGTTCTATACCTAATTGTGGTGCTGTGCTTGGAAATTTATAGCTTTTTTGTATGTGTGTATTTTTCATTAAAAAAAGAAGGAAAAAAAGCCAATTGTGATGATAAAAAAATATTTAACCCTCTAGCGTCCTATATTCTGGAGCAGCTAGAAGGAAATATATGAGAGAACCATATGGTAACCCATGACAAACTCTGGGATCTGTCCTGTAACTACTTGTTGAAGAGAGTGCTTTGAAAACTATTGCTTTATATCTTTGCTTTGCATATATATTATACTATACAATAAAACAAACTTAAAAAAAGCTAATGCTGAAGTGGGAATGTTTGTCTGCTAGCATAATTTTATTGCATATACCACATGATATCATAATGATCTGATTTGCTTCTAGAGCCCATTTATATAAACTTCTTTTCTGATTCTGGGCACAGAAGATGATTCCAACTTTCCTGACCTCTTGTCATCAGTTGGGGCCATATGAAAAATTTTGGCCAATAACTTGTGAGTGAAAATGATATGCATCATTCTAAGTGCTTTAAGTGCTAATGTAGAATCCTCCTGAAGATGTCAGAAGATGCTGCATGTCAACACCTTCATTATGATGGTATCTCTCCAAGACTGAGACCATGATTTATCACCTAGACCAAAGCCCCTGCCTGATCAGCTTTCTGTCTGCAGGCACAGTGAGACACGCCTTGTGTTAAGCCATTGAGATTCGCTTGCTTTTTGCACCACAGTATCATTTGGCACAACCTGAAGAACACACTTCTGTAACTTTTATGCTTCCAGTCTGAACTATTAAAGTGCCTAGAAATGTCCTAGCTGATATATGGTGGATGTTCAATTTAATATTATTGAATGGACTCTCTTTCCTCTGGAGGAGATCAAAGCAATGAATATGTTCCAAATACATTTAGCATCAAATATATTCTTGCTAAATAGTTTTAATGAAAACTATGTTGTTCTGGCTAAATATTGGATTTGAGCTGCTTTTCCTAGAGGGTGTTGCTACATGTTGTAACACGTTCAGATATTATTCATCTTGGATCATTAGTTTATTTGTTTATTCACTACATATATATATATATATATATATATATATATATATATATAATAAGCTGGAAATATGGAGCATTAATTTAAATGAAATTTGCTTCTTGCTCTTAAATTTCTCACATCAGGAGATCAAACATTAAGATGCAATGTGATAAGTGCTATGGGGAAGTTCTTAGAACTGAAAAAAGAACTTAAACTCATACTATGTGTTTTTAAAGAATACAACATGAGCTAATTTGGAAGGGTGAATAAAGACTAAATAAATGAAGACAGAGAGGAAGACTTTTTGACAGATGAATCCATGCATAAGACATTTTATGCAATGATTATGTATGCTTAGAAAAGTTATATTTGGCATTTTATCTTTGTCATATTTGTCTTTGTTTTTCTTGATAATCTTTTGGTTTCATTATTTATATCTGCTACTTTAAGCATCTAGAAAACATTTTTTGTTGTTGGTACTGTGATATGAATAAGTTAGGAGACCCTGCTTGTCTTCCCAACACCTATTTTTCTCTAATTGTCTTCTAGCAAAACTCCTCACTGACACTATTCTGAAGAATCTGCTACCAAACACAAGTTAAGTCATGAAGTTGACTAGTCTAAACCAATCAGCATCTGGCATTTCTAGGTTTTAGGGCATAAGAATTAAGCTGGCCCAGGCAGACCAGAGGGAAGGACCTATACTCTGTGCTAGAGAAAGTTCACTTCATATTCTATCCTGTTATATATGAAAAATGAAGCACTGTACCCTGACCACAGCCAGGAAATATTATATAGGGAAAAGCATACTTGTAATCAAGTAGGTTTGTGAGGGAAGCACAGAAAAAGACTGGAAAGAATCTGTGTTCCTGATAAATTCATTGGACTACTGTATCAAACACCCTGTAGCTTGTTTCACATAAGGACTTTCTGTGATACAAGATAATAAATGTCCTTATTGTTTAATTAGAGTTGGGATTTTGGTGGCTTGCAGTCTAAAACATTTTATTAATACAGGAAGAGTTATGTTTCTTCCCCAAATGCCATTAAAACACAGTCAATTGAATAATAGAATGTTTCCAAAATGCATTCTGTTATTCAATAGTTCCATAGGAAAATGTCTTAAAATCTTCGCGGCTGGAAACCATACCATACTATGGAATTTATTGACTCATAATTTTGCGACAATGAGAAGACCAAAACTGAGGCATCAGCACAGCAGCACTTCTTCTCCAAAGACTGGCTGCCAGCGAGCAATCCTTGGTCCCTGACTTTTCTGTCACAATGGAATGCAAATTATGATGCTTTCTCCTCTTTCCTCTGGTTCCATTGACTTGCAGTTCCCCCCTCCCCCATGCTTTCGGCTATGCCTGAATTTCATTCTGCTTATAAAGGACTCTAGCAGTCCAGATGAAAGCAAAACCTGATTCAATTGGGCCACACCTTGTTTGAAGTCACATCTTCAAAACATTCTATTCACGACAGGTCCACACCCACCAAAATGTGGGCCAAGACAAGAACCCGCACAAATGAGTACACAATTCAGTTTGCCACAGACACTAAAGGTTATGACAAGAAACATGTACATTTTGCATTCAAAGTAATTTCACAAACACTGTTTTAAAGCTATAATTAAATTTTTGAATAATGAATACATTTTCCTCCTATAATTCAATAAGGTAATTGTGGTAGTCTGAAGCTGTTATGCATGTCAGAAAAGGCCAAATTCTTTCAATCCATTTCTGTGTAGTCCTACTGCAGGTGGGACCTTTTGGTTAGGCTATTTCAGCTGAGCTGTGATCCACGTTATTAAGGTGGGTCTTAATTCTCTTACAGGTGTCCTTTATAAAAGGATAAAACACATAAGGAAGCTGAGAGATGAAATTCAGAGAAGCAAACAGAAAAGGATACAGAAGCTGAGAAAGGAAGCCACAGACAGAGAAACCAGAAAGTGAAACAACGAAATCCAGGAGAGAGGGACCTCTGCAGACATGGTGATGTGCCTGGCCATGTAACAAGGTATTGTCCTGTTGATGCTTTAATTGGGATGTTTTAAAAGGTTTAACAACCTTAGAAATGTAAATCTGTAAGCTAATAAATCCGCATTTAAACAACCCAGTCCACCTGTACATTTCTGATATATTGCATTCCAGCAGCTTTAGCAAACCAAAACAGCAATAAAGACATAGCATTCTCTTAATACAGGTGCATTTACATTTCAGAATAGAAAATTGATGGTACTTGTAAAAACTTCTGTTTTCCTGTATTTCTCCCACCTAAATCTAAATTGGTTTCTGCTAGAATATGTTAGAGTAGGAAGGGGAAGAATTGTGTGTTTGGAGGTAGAGAAGGGTAAATAGTCATCCCTGGAGAAGGAGAAATTTTCAAATGTTGGGAAGATATGGGTTGGTGAGGGAAGGTGTGAAAGGTGAGAAAACCTATAGAGGAATGGCTATATTATACATGTGGAAAAAATGATCCAAGTAGAACCCAGTCAGCCTTCAGTTCTACTAGAAACCAATACTAGAAATGAACATTTTAGTAGAGAATGGATTTAGTGGATTAGTAGAGAAGAGGGAGTCTTAATAGTTGCTGATAGTTTGTGTCCAACCAAATCTCTGATACAGCACTTCAGATAGATTTAAAATGACTTACAGAAATAAAGGAATGTGACATTTCTTGTACCTCCAATTGTATAGGAAACTTCATATTTGCTATGTCTGAAGCTCAGCTGTGAGGGGATAGCTAATTGATTACGATGTGCATAACCTTGTTGGAAAAGTTATGGACTGAAATTTGTGGCTTCCAAAATTCACTGCTGATTTGAGGATTACCAGGGAAAGATGGTGAAATTTGAAAGAAAATTACAGAATACTTTAAAATGACGGAGGAGATGCTGAGTGCTCAACACAAGAACCCAGAGAGGCTGAATGAAACCCTTGTTCAGGAGTCTCCTGACTTGGAAAAGAAATACATGCCTGGAAAGCTACAGAGATGACTGCCTTTCAGAAACCAAGGTGGCATGGACAATGAATGTTTCAGGATCAATATTGCAGAGAGAAGATCAGAAGGACCTCTCTGAAGCCTTAAATTGTAGAAGGCTCCTGGGAACTTTCCAGGGATTTCTTGGGGATGCAGTTCTCAGGACTGAATTTCTCACTAGCTCTATGGAATATGAGATAGGGTGGATTAATTTGATGCAAAAGATTTGAATACATTTCACTTTGGTTCATGTAGCAAACAAGGAGAGAAAGGTTAAGTTAGCAGTTTTTTGGAAAGTTTGGAATAACTTGACTAAGTTCATGCCATCTGCAACATTTGTAAGTGTCACAAGCTGGTCTGAGGGAGAACAGGAACTTAGTGAAATGCACAATCTGTGAGCAATCATCTGCTGCAACATTTCTCCTCTATCTCTCAGAAGTGAAAATCAACAAGGCAATTTTGCAAACTTATCAGATGCTATGATTTTTTTCTCATTATTGTGATGTGTGCTACATATTTGAATAATAAACCTTGTGATTAAGTTCATCTTTAATCATCTAAACACATACGCACATGCACATGCACACACACAAATACTCGTGATATCTCTGAGAGCCATACCTAGCCTGTATACTAGCTTGGGGCTAATTTTAAAGAGAGAGAACTACCTACTATAGGGGCACATGGATATATGAGGCATGTGAAAGTGGCATTTCAGCCCCCATTCATTCTTCTCAGCCATCACCCTTATACAGTCTGCAATAGTGACAGCCCTAGATGGTTGTGCTGATATGGTCCTTACCTATGAAGGGTTGGTTGGTGAGGTTACTGGAATGGCTTGCTTTATTGGAAATCCAGTTTTTGTTGTTGTTGCTGTTTTTTGGCATGGGCAGGTGACTTGTTTTATTGGAAAGAGAAATATAGAATATCTGTAATGCCAATGAATCCTCAAATAGCTTCATTTTTGGTGATTCTCCTCATAGAATCTTTAGCATGGTACAACTACCCTTTATCTTGCTTCCAACTTTAGTTATTATTTGGACATTTTGAAGAGTTATTGTTATACTCATTGCTAGATATTTCAGCCTCTTAGAAATACCTGATTATGTGTAAATTTTTTTTATCTTTTGATCACAAAGAGTCTTGTCTGTCAGTCCATATTTTCAATTTGACAAGTGAGATATTCTGGAAGAGTACCTTGGAATACTCAGTTTTGTGAAATTCGTCTTTGGCTTACCTCATCTATGACAACTTTCTCCATCATATATTTTCATATACTTATTGATTTTAATTTTTCTTCAAGCATTTTACAAAATCAACTTTAATTCACCATTAGAATAACAATGTTGTAATTTGTTTTCATTCTTGAAGTCTCACATTATTATAATTATTTTCAGCTTTCTACTTAAAACATTGTAATAAATAACAGTGATAATTAATTACTTCTATGTTCATAGAATTCCACAAGACCAATAGTATTCCAGAATGGAAATTTCAGAATATTTGCTTCCAGATTTGGTCTCAATTATTACAGTTAAAAATGGTTTCCCTTTGCTACTTTTAATCCTTTCTTTTTAGTTACCACTTTTAAGTTCATTGAAATATGAAATATAGTCAAAAAGGAAAAGAAAAAGCAGCACCAAAGCAAATGAACAATGAGTAATTTCCATAAAGGCTTGAACATGAAATCTACATGTATAACCTTTCAATTGCTCTCCCAATGTGTCAAAGAAATTTGTACTTAAACGTTTCAAAATATCCTTTTCTCTCAATTCTGATTTTCGAGGAAATGAATAATACATGCCCATTGAATTTATTGCATCTTATAGATTTTTTGTGTGTATTTGACTTTTTTTCAGTAGTAGAGTTTCCTGCCTGTGTATGTTTTTCTTATTGTCGTTAAGCACTGATGATAAATTTCCGAATCAAGACAGAGTCATGGACACCAGTAGAAATGACATGGCATTGACAACTCCTGGGCCCTAGTACATTAAGGAGAGTCAGAATCGGTTGTACTATCACAGCATGGTGGCTTTGACACAGAGGGGAAGCTTTAGAACATTTAAAAATGGGTACAGCCCCCTGCAGCGGACCTTGCTAAAGTCAGACAAGAGTAAGACCATAATAGATAGGAAGTGAGCTGACAGGGCTTTTTAAAGATGACATGGACACCTGGGAACAACTGCATATAACTTCAAGGAATTGGAGAGGAGAATATTACATGGGGCTCAGACTACTTAAATAGCAAGTGAAAACTAGAACTTCAGAAATAATTATTACATTTGTGATTTCTATTATAATTCATTGCATGCCCCCCCCCAGGTTTTATTAAACTTGAAGAAATATTGACTACAACAATTAAACTTCCAATTTTGAGTGTGACTATATGTGCACGCATGTTGTACCACCAGTAAAATTATCTTCTCTATAATATTTATTCATCAGCAAATCTTTGGAACAAAAATATATAAGCCATGACATTTAGGCTTAGCCTCTGAAAGAAATGTTGGTGAATCACAATGTTGAATAAGGGCTAGTTTGGTTGAAAAGAAAAAGAATGATTAGTTTTTATTCATTTTTTTTTCCTTCCCTTTATTAGAGAAGGAAATGTTCCACACCTTGCATGGGTGTGGAACATTTGTTACAATTAATAATAGCATCTTTTTATAACTGTACTATTAATTAAAATCCATGCTTTAACTTGGGGTTCACTGTTTCTATAGTGTACTTCTATGGATTTTTTTTTTATTTTAAATCTGTTACCATATATAAAATCTACCATTTCCCTTTTCAGTCATATTCCCCTATTTCAGTGCAGAAATATATTTAATTGCATCCACAGTGTTGTTCTATCTTTACCACCATCCATTACCAAAATATTTCCATCATTCCAAATAGGAGCCCTATACTTTTTTTGTTTGCTTTTTTTTTTATTTTGGGGGGGTGGCGCATGTGCTGGGAATCAAATCTGAGTCTCCTGCATGGCAGGTGAGCATTCTACCACTTATACATTTTAGAACTTGAGTTCCCATTCCCGGTCCCCACTCCATCTCCATATTCTAGATTCCAACTCTGTGAGTGGGTTTATTCTAATTGTCTCAAACCAGTGAGATCATAAAATATTTTATCTTTTGTGTCTGGCTTATTTCTCTCAGCATGATGTCTACAAGGTAGATCCATGCTGTTGCATGTATCAGGGCTTCCTTCCTTTTTATGGCTTAATAATATTCCATTGCGTATATAAACCACTTTTTTTTTCTTTTTGGCTTGGCTTTTTTTTTTTTTTTTGGCATAAGAGTACCACATTTTACTTATCTGTTAATTAGCTGATGGACACTTGGGTTGTTTCCATCTTTTTGCAGTTGTGAATAATGTTGCTGCGGATATGAGTGTACAAATATCTGTTTGGGTACCTGCTTTGAATTCTTTTGTATTTATACCAAGTAGTGGGATCTCCAGGTCATGTTTAACTTTCTGAAGAACTGCCAAGCTGCCGTCCACAGTGGCTGGATCATTTTACATTGCCATTAGCAATGAATGAGTGTTCTTATTTCTCTGCATCCTCTCCAACACTTGTTAATTTCTTTTTTTAAGAGCTGCCATTCTGACAGGCATGAAATGACATTGCATTGTGGTTTTTATTTGCAATTCTCTGATGGCTAGTGATGTTGAGCATCTACTCATGTGCTTTCTGAACATTTCTGTAGCTTCTTTGGAGAGATGTGTTCAAATATTTTGCCCATTTTTAAATTGGGTTGTCTTTTTTGCTGTATTGAAGGATTTCTTTATATTTACTGGATAATAATCCTTTATCAGATATGGGGTTTCCAAATATTTTCTCCCATTGTGTAAACTATCTTTTTACTTTCAAGATTAAGTCCTTTGAGGACCAAAAGTTATTTATTTATTTATTATTGTTGAGGTGCCATTTATCTGTTTTTTTTCCTTTCTGTTGCTTGTGCTTTCAGTGTAAAGTCTAAGAAACCATCACCCAACACAAGGTATTGAAGATTCTTTTCTGCATTTTCTTCTAGAACTTTGCTAGTTCTAGCTGTTAAATTTAGCTGGAAATTTGATCCATCTTTAGTTTACTTTTGTATAGGGTGAGAGATAGTGGTCCTCATTCTTCTTGCAAATGGAGATCCAGTTTTCTCACCACCATTTGTTGAAGGTTCTTTCCCAATTGAGTGGTCTTTGCAACCTTGTCAAAAATCAGCTGACCATAGATGCGAGGGTGTCAGGCCCAGATGAAACAGAGGTCACATGCTTGCTGCAAAGACAGTGCAAAGTTGTCTCTGTGGGACTATGCCCCTGATGTCCTGAAAAGACTAAAGTGCTGCAAAGCTGCTTAAGTCCGGGGCTGAAGTAGGCCTTGGGCAACTTGAGTAACTTTTTGATTCATCCAGTCGCAAGGAAGCAGATGGTTCATCTCCTGCTCCCTCCTCCCCCATTCTTCAGTTACATTTTTTACTTTCTTTACCTTGTAGCCCTATAAAATAAACAGTGCTGAACCTCTCAGAGTCTTGGAGTGTCTGTCTGAGCTCAGAGTCCCACCTGGTCCCAGCTTTAACTATATCTTTGTCTCTTGTGTTTCTTTCTCAATTACCCGTGGCCTCCCTTTGGTCCTGACTTCGGTGGTGCTGGTCGCTGCATGAGGGTTGATTTCTGAGCTCTCAATTCTATCCCATTGGACTATATGTCTGTCCTTGTGCCAGTATCATGCTTTTTTGATACTGTGTCTCTGTAATAAACTTGAGATCAGGAAGTGTGAGTTTTCCAACTTCATTTTCTTTTTCTGGATGGCTTTAGCTGTTCCAGGCCCCTTATCCCTCTATATAAATCTGATGATTTGCTTTTCGATTTTGAAAGAAGGTTGTTGGAATTTTAATTCGGGATGCATTGAATCTATAAATTGCTTTGAGTTGTATTGTCATCTTAATGATATTTAGTCGATGACCACAGAATGATCTTCCATTTATTTAGGTCTTCTTGGATTTCTTTTAGCAATGTTTTATAATTTTCTGTGTGAAAGTACTTTACATCCTTGGTTTGATTTATTCCTAGATATTAGATTTTTTTTGTTGTTGTTGCCATTGTGAATGAAATTCTTTTTTTGATTTCTACTTCCAACTGCTCATTGCTTGTATATAGGAACACTTCTGATTTGCGGGTGTTGATCTTGTACTGTGCCATTTTGCTGAATTCATTTATTAGCTCTAGGAGCTTTGCTGTGGATTTTCTGTTTATTAAGATCATATCATCTGCAAATAAGGAGTTTTATTTCTTCCTTTCCAATCTGGATGCCTTTCATTTCTTTTTTTGCCTATTTGGTCAGAAAAGAACTTCCAGTACTATGTTGAATAACAGTAGTGACAGTGGGCATCCTTATCTTTTTCCTGATCTTAGAAAGTTTTCAATCTTTCATTATTAAGTAAGGTACTACTGTGGTCTTTTCCTATATGCCCTTTATCATGTTGCTGTTGATGACGTTTCCTTCTATCCCTAGTATTCTAAATGTTTTTATCAAGATAGGGTGCTGTATTTTGTCCAATGCCTTTTCTGTGTCTATTGAGATAATCTTGTGGCTTTTTTCCTTTATTCTTCTAGTGTGATATTTTCCCTTACATACCAGGATAAATCCCCCTTGATCACGCTGTATAATTCTTTTAATATGCTGTTAGATGCGGCTTGCTAGTATTTTGTTGAGGACTTTTGCACCTATATTACTAAAACATATTGGCCTGTGTTTTCTTGTCTTGTGGCATCTTTATCTGGTATTGGTATGAGGTTTGACGTTAGTTTTGTACGTTGAGTTAAGGAGCGTTCCCTCCTCTTTAAATTTTTGGAAAAGTTTGAGCAGAATTGGAATTACGTTGTTTTGGAATATTTGGTAGCATTCTCCTGTGAGACCATCCAGTCCTAGACTTTTCTTTGTTGAGAGGTTTATGATTCCTGGTTCAATCTCTTTACTATTAATTGGCTTGTTGAGATCCTCTATTTCTTCTTGATTCAATGTACATAATTTGTGTGTTTCTACAAATTTTGTTTATTTCATTTAGATTAATTTATTTGCACAAGGTTGTTCATAGTATTCATTTATAGTTCTTTTTATTTCAACAGGATCATTAGTAATCGTGCTGGTTTGAAACTATGTACCCTAGAAGGACCATGTTTTAATCTTGATCCAATCTTCTGGGGCTAGACCTATTGTTGAGAGTGGGAAACTTTAATTGGATTGTTTCCATGGAGGTGTGGCACACCCAGTTGTGGATGTGGGCTTTTGATTAGATGGAGATGTGACTTCTTCACTTATTCAAGGTGGGTCTTGATTGGTTTACTAGAGTCCTGTAAAAGGGGAAATATTTTGGAGAAACCTCAGATGCAGAAAGTTGGAGAGCAGTTGCTTTAGAGCTGACAGACACTCATGTTTGGAGATGCTTGGGGTGATGACAGAGAGAGCAAATGCCTAGACAGGGGCAGAGCCCAGCAGACATCACCAGGTGCCTTCCCATGAGATGCTAAGCAAGCCAGAACCCAGAGTTGTGTCCTGAAGGAGCTAAGTGAAGACCCACAGATACTTAGAGAGGAAATCACTGGCATTAGAAACTAGAAGCAGTAGAACCAGAAACAAAGACCACCAGACGCCAGCCACGTGCCTTCCCATGTGACAGACATTGACCTTTCTTAAGTCATGGCATCTTTGACTGGATACCTTAGTTTGGATATTTTCTGGGCTTAGAATTGTAAACTTGTAACTTAATAAATTCCCTTTATAAAAGCCATTCCATTTCTGGCATATTGCATTCCAGCAGCCTTAGCAAACCAAAACAGTAATGTCTCCGCTTTTCATTTCAGATTTTCTTTTCTTGCATTCTCTTTCTTTCATTTGCTTTCATTCTAGCTAAAGGTTTGTAAATTTTGTTGATCCTTTCAAAGAACCATCTTTTGGTTTTGTTGATTTTTTCTTTTCTTTCTTGTATTTTATTTCATTTATCTCTGCTCTGATCTTTGTTGTTTCCTTCCTTTTGCTTCTTTTGGGTTTACTTTGCTCCTTTTTTTCTAGTTCTTGCAACTTTCAGGTTAGATCTCTGATTTGAAGTCTTCTTTTATTCTTTTCCTTTTTTTTTTTTACATGGGCTGGCACTGGGAAATGAACCCGGGTCTCCAGCATGGCAGGCAAGAACTCTGCTTGCTGAGCTACGAGTGGCCCAAGTCTTCTTTTTAAAAAGTAAGCATTTAGAGTTATAATTTTCCCTGTCAGCCCTCCCTTTGAATAAGTTTTGACATGTATTTTCATTTTCCTCAAGATATTTCCTAATTTCACTTCTGATTTTCTCTTTAACATGTTGACGAAGAGTGTGTTATTTAATTTCTGCATATTTGTGAATTTTTCATTTCTCCTTCTATTATTGATTTCTACTTTAATTTTTTGCAGTTGGATAGTATATTATTTCAATGTTCTTCTTAATTCATTGAGGCTTGTTTTGTGACCCAACATATGGTTTATCCTAGAGAATGGCCCATGTGTACTCTAGGAGAACATATATTCTCTTTTTTCAATGCATGCATTGTTCTATCTATGTCTCTTAGGTCTAGTTGGTTTACTGTATCATACAAGTCTGTACTTTGTTAGTGATCTTCTGAGTAGAAATTCTATCCATTATTGAGAATGGTGCATTAAAATCCCCCATGACTAATGTAGAACCATCAATTTCTTCCCTCAAATCTGTCTGTTTTCATTTCACATATTTTGGAGCTCTGCTGGTAGGTGTACATATTTACAATTGTTTCATCTTCCTTTTGAATTTCCCCTTTGTCAGTATGTAATGACCATCCTTTGCCCCTTACAACTCTTCTTGACTTAAATTCTACTATATCCAATATCAATGAGATCCAACCAGCTCTCTTTGGTTACTATTTGCATCGTATATATATATTTTTTCTCCATTTTTTCACTGTCAACTTACTTGTATTTTTTAATGTTAAGTTAGTCTCTTACAGACAGCATATAGTTGGGACATTCTTTCTAAATCCATTCTGCCAAACTCTGCCTTTTGAACAGACAGTTTAATCTATTTACCCCTGATCATTTGGATCTTTCTTCAGCCTTTTAGCCTTTGTAAGTCTTTTACCTTTTTTGTCCCTAACTTCCATTAAAACCTACTTCTATATTTATTTGCTTTCTTCTGTTATACCAAATAGAGTGCTTTCTCATTTCTATCTGGATATATTTTCATCTGTTTCCCTTGTGGTTACCATAGGGTTAAACTTTAACATCTTAAATGTATAACAGTTATGTTTGGTTTGATACCAATCTAATATCAACAGTATGCACATATACTTTTCCTATACACATCAGTCCCCTGACCATTTCTTTTGTACGTTACCATTTATAACTTTGAATGTTCAATGCCCCAAAACCTAGATTCATATTACTTTTGATGCATTTCCATTTTAGTACCTACAGGAAGTAAGAAGTGCAGTTATATAACAAACAATACAATACAGAAATAATGACACTTACAATTACCCAAATGATTACCTTTACTACAGGTCTTTATTTATGCTGCTTTGTACCACTGTCTCTTGTTCTTTCATTTCAGTCTGAAGAGCTCCTTTTAGCACTGCTTATAAGGCAAATCTAATGATGATATCCTTCCTCAACTTTTGCTTATATTAGAATGTCTTAATCTCGCCCTTAGTTTTTTTTCTTTTTCCCTTATTTTTTAAAGAGAGTCTCACAAGATATAAAATTTTTGGCTGGCAGTTATTTTCCTTCAGCACTTTAAGTATTTCCACACAGTGCTTCTTGCTTCAATTGTTTCTGATGAGAAATTGGAACTCAATTTTTTCCCTTGATAGAACACTTGCTTTTCTCCTGCAGCTTTCAGGAGAAAGCTTTCTTTTTCTTTTACCTTTGATATTGTAATCAATATATGATGGGGTATATTTTTCTTCATGTTTCTCCTGTTTGGTATTCTCTGAGCTTCTTGGATGCAAATATCACGTCTTTTGCTAAGTTTGGGAAGTTGTCTGCTATTATTTCTGTACTTAGATTTCTTCTGTCCCTTTCTCTCTTTCTTCTCCTCCTTTGACTTCCATCACATATATACTGGTGTGCTTGCTGGTGTCTCAGAGGTGTCTTATGCTATTTTCACTTTTAATATTTCTTATTTCTTTCTGCTCCTCAGCCTGACTCATTTCAGGTGTCTCATGTTCACGTTTACTGATTGTTTCTTCTGCCAGCTCCTATCTGCTCTTGAAACCCTCCTGAGCATTTTTCATTTCAGTTACTGTGGACTTAACTCCAGCAATTCTATTGGTTCCTTTCTGAAATATCTCTTTACCAAGTTCATCATATTTCTCATTCATTGTTTTTCTGATATCTTTTAGTTCTTATATTTGTTCATACAGATATTCAGTTTAAATTTTCTTTATTTTATTAGAAAGAACATTCTTTTTTTCACTGCATTGCAGCATCACTTTTTCATAAATCAGATGGATGTTATATGTAGCCTGTTTATTGACTCTATTCTAGTCTATTGATATATATATATATATATATATATATATATATATATATATATATATATATATATATATATCTGTCCTGTCACCAATACTACAATAGCTAAATCATAGTAGCTTATGATAAGCATCAAGACTGGTAGTATAGATTTCTCATACACTTCCTGCTTTTTAAAAATTGTCTTGGCTCTTCTCAACCCTTTACTGTTCCATACAAACTTTAGAATCAGCTTGTTAATTTCTCTAAACTCTACCTGACATATTGGTATTTCAGTGAATTTTGGTAAATCAGTTTAAGGGCAACCATTTTCTTAAAAGTTTGGTTCTTCCAACTTATAAATAAAGTATCCTATCATATATTTTGGGTTTTAATTTCTTGCAATAATGTTTTATAGTTTTTTCTGTAGAGTTCTAGAACACCTTTCATTAGAATCATTTTGAAGTATTTGATGTTTTGAAACTATTATAAATTTTAATTTTTAACATAGTTCATTATCTACATTTAGGCACATGATTATCGAAATGCAATTGGCATTTGTATATTAACCATATAGCCAGTAAATGATTCCAGTTCAATACAATCATTGTTGTGTCTCCTGGTAGGAGCACTTCTCCTTTTAGAACTAAGAGCTGTAGATCAGTAGAGCTTAAGCTTTCAGGTGCAGGAAGCAAAGACTTTCCTAGTGGATCACTAGGGGGGTTAATAAGTGGTTCTCACTACCATTTCCACCCCTTGATTCCTGGAACCCTGAATCTTGGCTATGGGAGAAACTGTACCATAGAGTGGATGCTGATTCAGAGCATACATAGCCTCCTGGAGAACACCGCCCCAGCCTTGCAAGGTATTACCACCTAGTTGGCTCAGCTGACACACCTTGCTGCGTGGAATAACATGATGTTTGATGAGGCATACTGGAAGTCCACAGATGGCAGTTTTGACAGAAGCACTGCATACAGGGAAAGCAAACCCATATCCTGAGCATGTGTCTATCCCAGTTAGAACAAATCACTGCCATTTCCTGATGAAAGGTGTCCTATGTAACCAACCTGCCACCAGGTAGCAGGCTGATCACCTTAGGGGGTGGTTTCATATTGGGGACTGAGTGTGGGTCTCTGCTACTGGCAGATTGTTCACTCAGCAGTGGCTGTAGCCAGGTCGGCCTTGATGAGTGCAAGTCCATGTTGCTGAGCCCATGCATAACCTCCATCCCTACCACCATGACCACCTTGTTTTGAGCCCACAGCATAATGATAGAAGGTGAGTTACTAGAGAAAGCCTGACTGGTTTCCACAGAAAGGGTCATCTTATCCACTTGATTATTAAAAAGTCTCTACTGAAGTCACCCTGTGGTGAGTTTCACATGGGGCATAGATATTCTCATGTTTTTTGCGCACTCAGAAAGGTCTACCCACATACCTTTACCTGAGACCTCTGTGTCACCAATTTTCCAATTATGTTCATTCCAAATTCCTGACGATCCAGCCAAACCATTAGCAGTAGCCCAGGAGTCGGTATACAAAGGCTTCCCTGGCCAGTTCTCTTTCCAAGCAAAATGAACACCCAGGTGCACTGCTCAAAGTTCTGCCCACCTAGAAGATTTCCTATCACCACTGTCCTTAAGGGACATCCCAGAAAGAGGTTGTAGTGCTGTAGCTGTCCACTTCTGGGTGGTACCTGCATATCATGCAGAACCACTTCTAAACCAGGCCTGAATTTTCTCTTCCTCAGTCAACTGATTGTAAAGAACTCCTAGGAAGCTTGTTCTAGTTTGCTAACTGCCAGAATGCAATATACCAGAAACAGATGGCTTTTAAAAAGGGGAATTTAATAAGTTGCTAGTTTACAATTCTAAGGCTGAGAGAATGTCCCAATTAAAACAAGTCTATAGAAATGTTCAATTTAAGGCATCCAGAGAAAGATACTTGGTTCAAGAAGGCCAATGAAGTTCAGGGTTTCTCTCTCAAGTGGAAGGGCACACGGTGAACACAGTCAGAGTTTCTCTCTTATCTGGAAGGCACATGGTGAACACAGTCAGGGTTTCTCTCTCAAGTGGAAGGGATCATGGTGAACACAGCATCATCTGCTAGCTTCTTCTCCTGGCTTCCTGTTTCATGAAGCTCCCCAGGAGGCATTTTCCATCTTCATCTCCAGAGGTTGCTGGCTGGTAGACTCTCTGCTTCTCATGGCTGTGTCATTCACTGCTCTCTCAGAAATCTCTCTCTGAATCTCCCAAAATTTTTTCTCTTTTATAGGACTTCAGAAACTAATCAAGACCCACACATATGGGTGGAGACACATCTCCCCTAATCCAGCTTAACAACCACTCTTGATTGGGTTACATCTCCAGGGAGATGATCTAATTGCATACAGTATTGAATAGGGATCATTCTGCCTTTACTAAATGGGATTTAGATTAAAACATGGCTTTTCTAGGGGACATACATCCTCTCAAACCAGCACAAGACTGTAGCTCTGGGCTGGGAAAGAGAAGGTAAATGTGGCAGGAGTGGGGGCCTTAGGCAGTTGGGACACTTCCTCATGTAACTTACTTGGGCCTTGAGGACCCGCTTGAAAAGTATCTTGCATATGCCACTTCCATCTTCTGATGGAGTGCTGCTGTGCATGCCCAATTTTATGACTTGGCAGGTCAGACAATACCCAGTTCATGATAGACAACTCAAGTCTCATGGTAAATTGGTGGCCTATGGCTAAGAATTCAGTCTCTATTAAGGCCTAGTAGCAGGTTAGCAGCTGTTTCTCAAAAGGAGCGTAGTTATATGTAGAGGATGGCAAGGCTTTACTCCAAAATCCTAATGACCTGCATTGTGATTTACCTACAGAGGCTTGCCAAAGGCTCCAGACAGCATCTAGTTGTCATTGACACACACCATTCAATCTGCTGGGTCATATGGCCCAAGTGGCAAGGCAGCTTGCCCAGCAGCCTGAACCTGTCAGAGAGCCTCTTCTTGTTCTGGTCCACACTCAAAACTAGCATCTCTCCTCATCACTCCAAACAAGCCAGAGTAGCACACCCAAATGAGGAATATGTTGTCTCCAAAACCCAAAGAGCCCAACTAGGTATTGTGCCTCTTTTTGTTGATAAGAGGGATCAGATGCAACAGATTAGGCTTCACCTTAGAAGGGATATCTTGATATGCCCCACACCACTGGACACCTCAAGATTTCAATGAGGTGGAGGCCCCTGTATTTTTGTTGGATTTATCTACCATCCTCTGACAGATAAATGCCTAAACGATAAGTCTAGCACAGTTGCTACTTCTTGCTCACTAGGTCAAATCAACATGATATCATCAAGTTAATGGACCAATATGATGTTTTGTGGGAGGGAGAAATGATTAAGGAGTCTGCAGACAAGATTATGGTATAGGGCTGGAGAGTTGATATACCCCTTAGGTGGGTATACTGCTAGCCTTGCCAGCTGAAAGCAAATTGTTTCTGGTTTTCCTTACTAACAGCTATTGAGAATAAAGCATTTACCAGATCAGCAGCTACATGCCAGGTACCAGGGGATATGTTGATTTGCTCAAGCAATGATACCACATCTGGCACAGCAACTGCAATTGGAGTAACCATCTGATTAAGTTTATGATAATCTACTGTCATCCTCCAAAACCCATCTGTTTTCTACATAGGCCAAATAGGAGAGTTGAATTGGAATATGGTGGGAATCACTACCTCTGCATCCTTCAAGTCCTTAAGAGTGGCAGTAATCTCTGCATTCCCTCCAGGAATCTGGCATTGTTTTTACTTTCTATTTTGTTAGGTAGGGGCAGTTCTAGTGACTTTCATTTGGCCTTTTCAACAAAATAACCCTCCACAAGTCAGGGAACCATCATGGGGATTCTGAGTTGCTGAGTATGTCAATTCCAATTATGCTTTCTGGAACTGAGAAAATGACTGCAGAATGGGTCCAGGAACCCACTGGAACCACTGTGAGATGGACCTGAACTAAAACTTCCTCAATCACCTGACCTCCATAAGTCCCTCTCTGACTGGTGGAACAGAAAGGTATTTTGTTTCTCCTGGAATTAATGTCACTTCTGAGCCAATGTCTAATAATCCCCCAAATATCTGATCATTTCCTTTTCCCCAATGCACTGTTACCCAGGTAAAAGACCATAGGTCTCCTTGGGGAAGCCTGGGAGAATGATTAACAGTAAAAATTTTTGGCAGTGTAATGGGATCCTTCTCCAAGGGTACCTGTCCTCATCCAAGGGGCTCTGGGTTTGTAAACTTTCTCAAGTTTGGGAATTAATTAAGGGGCCATGACTCTCTGATATTTTTGTAATTCAAGTTAGACTTCTGTTCACTTGACCTAAAACTCTTCTGCTTATACAGATCAAACAACAATTTAGTAGACTGCCCATATATTTCACTTCTAGGTACACTATGATCTACTAGCCAGTGCTATAAATCTCTGTGAGTCAAATTATTTTTTACTCCTGCTTTGAGTCTGCTGTCTGTTATGGTAGCCATGCCCACTTGGTCTTTGGTGATTAAGTGGTCCATATGGCTTCTGCCAACTTAGGATCTGATCATCCCTGTGTTTACAAAGTTTACAAACCCAGAGCCCCTACTCAGTATTACTGATTCCAGCTCAGTAATAGCAGTTCCTACAGGAATATCTGTCCTACAGAGAAGGGCAACTATAGAGCTTCTCAGCGATGATGGATGTAGTTTCACAAATGTATTCCTCAAAGTCCTGGTAAAAAGTGTGTCTTTTGGAATTTCCTGGTGTGGATGAGCAGATCTTTCATGATAAATCTCCTCTAACATTCCAATCTCTCTAAGTCTTTGGATCCCCTATTTCTACATTATATCAGGGCAGTTCTGGCAATTTGATCTCAAGTAATGTCAGCCATCTTTTGATTAATGTTTCAGCCAACCATCCAAATAAACTGTTATAGCCCCTTCTAACCCCTTGAGCTGCCACATTGAATACAGAATCTCTGGTTAGTGGGCCCGTATCAATAAATTCAGCCTGACTCATCTTTATATTCCTTCCACCATTATCCCATACCCTTAATATCCATTCTCACATATATTCACCTGATATCTATCTATATAAATTTGAAAAATCATGCAGTTCTTTTGAAGTATGGCACACTTCAAACTCCTCATGGGTCAAACTTTGCACCTCACCTTTTAGGGCCTGTTGGGACTTTAGTCTAGTTATAGGTCATGAAGAAACCAGGGGTGGTGTGGGGTTGCAGTTTCATTTGATGAAACAGGATTGATCTCTCCAGACAGAAGAGTGAGGTCTGTTTGCTCAGGGGATGTGGATACAGGTTTAGCAGGTACTGAACAGTTAATCTCTTTAGGGGGAGGTTGGATGGCAGACTCTTCAGGGCAGGGTGGAGATTGGATAGCTGTTTACTCAGGGCAGGCTGGAGGTGGGGCAACTTTTTTCTCAGGGCAGACCTTACAAGTTTAACTAGCAAAGACTCAGCAGAATCCTGACTCTCCTACTGCCATCACTATCCACCCATACATCTCCATTTCCAGGATCTTATTCTTTTCTAATCAATGCCCTTACTTTAATAGGAGATACCCTGCAAGGTTGAGAATTCGGTTTATGTTATAAATCTCCTACTCATACAATGAAACTCTGGAACTGAGTTTCAGAGACCTCAAGTCTGTGGCCACAGGGAATAAGATTTTCTTTCAGGGCACACATAGAAAGTTTTACATCTTTCATGCAGTGTTTAAGTTGCAGATTTGAAGCCTTCAGTTCATCCCTATCTTTTATAACTATATCCAGCATATCTAAGAACAAGTAGTTAACATCATTATAACTCTTAACTCCAGAAAACTCTGTTAAGGTATTAAAAACACGTCACCCAGAGCCTTATCTCATATACAAGTATTATTTAAGATAATTAAATGGTGATATTTTACATATCTGTATTGCCAACTTATGCAATGGACTGTCAGTGCCATCTTGATTATTGGAAATATAGTCATTAGTCATTTAATCTAATCAGAGTAGAAAACCAATTGCCAAAAGCCGTTTTTAAAATTCTGCTTCTCAAGAACCATTCCTGGTGCCAAAGCTGTACCAGTCAAGGTTTTCTAGGGAAACAGAACCAACAGGAGATATCTGTAAATATGAGATTTTATAAAAGTGATTCACACAACTGTGGGTGAAACCTATTTCTGCAGGGCAGGCCACAGGCTGGCAACAACCATAAAGGTCTTCAGTGAATTCCCCAGGAGAGCTCGGCTAAAGTAGACAAAAGTTCTCTCCTGACTGCTGAAGGCCTCACCTCTCCCTTTAAAGTCATCAACTCGTTGAATTAAATGAAGCTGATTGGATTCTCTTACTGCAGAAGACACTCCCCTTAGTCGATTGGAGATGTAATCAGCCATATCTCCATCCAATGGACTGATATTTTAAATTCATGAATTTTCCTTGCAGTAACAGTTAGGCCAGTGCTTGCTTCATCAGACAACTGGGCACCATCACCTGGCCAAGTTGACACACTGTAATAGAGAAATCAGGATTTAAGGGATGATTTTGATTATTGAATCATTATATATGTAAGTATTCAATTTGCTTTCTGGTATATTGGAATAGACAGGGAAAGTCTTGAAATCTCTAAATTGTAATCCAGCTGCCTTGATCTCTGATAATGATTGTATAGCCCTTATCTTCTGCACCTTGTGACTAACTTCATTTAAACCTAGCTATCAAATTTTTCAACTTTAGAGTCTTGTAATCACTAAAGACAGCTCTTAATTTTATTAGTGAAGGGTCCTGGGTCAGTCCAAATCTAACCCACCCTCTAGTCCAAAGTTATCTTAATGACCAAGACTAGATCTAACCAAAGTGAGCCTGTCTGATATGCACAGTAGCTTATACTTCAATCTACAAGTCACCTATACCTCATTCTACCACTTTCTTGTGAATGTTCTTTGACTAAGCATGTAAATCAATCTGAACATGCTCCATAATTAGATCTCCTCTAATTACAACATTTGGGGTCACTGTACTCATTATCCTAAACCCTGCCCTTCTAATAAAACTATCAAAATTACTGTAGTTTGGGGAGATAGATTTTGGGCCACTAGGCCATCTGCTCTCCTACTACATGCCTAGTAATAAACTCTTTCTCTCTTTGAAACCCCAGTGTCTCAGGAATTGGTTATTGAGCTTGTTGGGCAAAAGAATCCATGTCCTTTGTCCAGCAACAACATGAACCCAATCATCACAACAGGCATTTTGCTTTGTTCTCTATCTTAGGAATCAAATTTTCAATAATTAACCATTATTGTTGAAGTTGTCATAAGTGTTTTTTTAAATAGATATTTGGATAGCTAAAATAAAATAAGTTAGCCAGAAGTCAATGCTAAAACAAAAACAAAAACAAAAACGAGAACAACAAAACACATTTACTGTCGACCAGTTTCTTGGGTCGGGAATATGGGTGTGGCTTAGTTGGGTTCTGCTAAGGTCTCTCACAAGGTTGTAATAACAATGTCATCCTGTATAGGTTCCACTTTCAAGCTCACTCAGTGTTTGTTGGCAAGTTCCTTAGGGATTGTTGGACTGAAGGCCACAGTTCCTTGCTGCATGTTGGCTGGAGGACATTCTCAGTTCCTTGTTACAGGGCTCTTTGGCAAAAAAATAGATGCTGACCAGCTAGGTGAGCAAGTAAGATAGTGTACCACAGTGGAAGAGAGAAAGAAAGATGGAAATCACAGTATTTTGTAACATTAAATTGGAAGTAGCAGCTCCCAAACTAGTTTGTTAAACTGCTGAAATGCAATATACGAGAATTGAAATGATTTTTTAAAGGGAAATCTATTAAGTTGCAAGCGTATAGTTCTAAGGCCATAAAAATGTCCAAATTAAAACATTCAGGTAAAGATACCTTGATTCAAGAAAGGCAGATGGATCTGGAACAAATTTGCCATATTCTATCTATTGGAAGTAAGGCACTAGGTCCAGCTCACATTTGAGGAGAGGATTGACTGAGAAGGTAAACATTGGGAAGCAGGGATCATTGGGAGCTACTTTGAAACAACCTAACATGAACATCTTTTTAAGTTAAGGAAGTTCCTTTCCAATTCTGCATTCCTGAAAGATTTTGTTCTAGTTTGCTAGCTGCTGGAATACAATATATCAGAAAAGGAATGGTTTTTAAAAAGGGGAATTTAGTAAGTTGCTAGTTTACAGTTCTAAGGCTGAGAAAACGTTCCAATTAAAACAAGCATATAGAAATGTCCAATCTAAAGCATCCAGGGAAAGGTACTTTGGTTCAAGAAGGCTGACGAAGTTCAGGGTTTTTCTCAAGTGGAAGGGCACATGGCGAACACAGTCAGGGGTTCTCTCTCTCAGTTGGAAGAGCGCATGGTGAACATGGCATCATCTGCTAGCTTTCTCTCCTGGCTTCTGGTTTCATGAAGTCCCACAGGAGGTGTTTTCCCACTTCATCTCCAAAGGTCACTGGCTCGTGGACTCTCTGCATCTCCAAAAGTCTCTGGCCATGTGTTCTATCACGACTAAAGCTTTTTTTCAAAATGGTTCCCTCTTAAACGGCTCCAGTAAGCAACCCCACCTTGAATGAGTGAAGACACATCTCCATGGAAACCATCTAATCAAACGCTACCACCCACAGTTGGGTGGGTCACATCTCCATGGAAACAATAAAAAAGATCCCGTCCAGGATTACTGAATGGGGATTAAAAAATTTGGCCTTTCTGGGGTATACGACAGTTTCAAACTGGCACGCTTTGGCTCTGGAATTACCCCACCTCCTGCAGGCTTGGAGAGTCTGGGATGTTAACTAGCGGGGTCCCTCCCACTGGCAATTCCTGAAAACGAATCCTTTTTTCTTCAAGCCAAAATACCTTGAAACTTCTCTTTGTTTCAAGAGACTTTGGGATCTTAACCTCCTACTGAGAAACTAGCATGAGGCAAATGCCCACTCCTCCCTCTCACTGGAATCCTGATTCTCTCTAGCTCAGGGGAATACCGTATCTCTGTCCATTTCCCTGTCACTTAGTAGCTATTCTGTTCTGGCCCTCAGCCTCTTACCATTCACACTGAATTGGCAAGTGATCTGTGGTAAAAAGTAGCTGCTCAAAGTCAACTCTTTTTTTTTTTTTAAAGTAGTTTCCTTCTTTTCTCAGATTTTGCCCCCATTAATTCTCCCTTACATCAGCTGCTTGCCATTTTTTTAAACAATTATTTTGCAAGCCTTTCACCTTTTAAAATTGTTCATGAAGGGAAAATTGTTGTCCTACCAGCATCATAACTGCAATTAAACTTTTTGTTTTATTTTTAAGCTTAGATTTCAGAAAGAATATGGGTGTAATATGACTTACTATATACCCTTCAAAGGGAAGTATGATTATCATTACTATTATAAATAGTATCTTTCTTATACAGCATTATGAATAAAACTGAACTTTAACAATCCAATATACTGTGATTGTGATTTACAGTAAACACATTAGAAAATAAATTCTTAATCTGCAATATTTTTCTTTTAGGAAAAATTTACTCAATTTTTGGAGGTCAGCACAGTAGATTCTTATCATCCACTGTGCTAGAGAGTACCCTAACCACAAATAAACATTTCTAACCATAGCTACTCAGCTAAAACCTATTTGTCGCATGCATACACACAGAATGACATTCCTTGTCAGTGACAAGAGATTTTCATTTGCTGTTGAAAATTTGAATTTGAAACACAAATACTTGATGGGAATTTTTATGTATGGTGATTATTTTTAACTCCCCAGGCATTTTTTTCCCTATGCCAACTCAATTTCCTTTTTTTAATCTAACTCCTGATTCAATAATTCATTAGCTATTTATAGAGAGCCTACTATGTATGCAGCTTCTATTTAAACGATAATATATTTATAGAAAAGAGGGCTTTTCTTCTGTTCAAATTTTATATAGAAATAAATTTTAACCATATAAAAGACATAAGGCTGAATCTGCAATTCTAAGTCTTATCTGAAGTAATGGGATTCAAATGATCGGCTTTCTGAACATTTTCACTACCTTGGATGATGGATTCTAATAGATGTAACATTATAAATTGGCTATTCAAATAATGAGATGCAATATTTCAGATTTTATGTTGCTGACATACATTCTAACCACTAAACTTTTTGTTTTGTTTTAGGCTCTAGAAGTCTGAAGTTTTACTCCTTTAAGAAAGTCATAATACTCATATTTAAAATGAAGATTTTCTCAGTATTTGTACTTTTAAAGGTGGTAGTTATTTCTTACTCATCTTCCTATCACAGTACCTAGTATATTATTCTGACGCATGCTGCTATTAAATGTTTCTTAAGTGAATGAATGAATAAATTAATTACATTTATTTATTGAGATACACACGTAGAATTTAGACATTTACTTTCTATTTTAAAGCATGCATTTTCCTTAAAGATATTTTATTAAGGAAAATCAGAAAATAACAAATTTACTAAAGAAACTTCACTGTAAACATTGCATGTACTGCATGATATAACCTTCTGAATGTAAGATTGTGTTGCTAGGTATGAATCTGAGTAACAATAGCAGCTAAAATGAGGAAATAAAATTGCCTAAAATCTATAAAGAATCTTTTCACAGTGGACTGGTCAAACAGAAAGGTAGAGTACCAGGAGAATATCTTCTAAACAGATGCCATAATGAATTAAGCTAAACAAAATGGGAAAAGAAAGTACAAGCATCTTAGTAATCACTCCTATAAGAAGGCTATCTTTCACTAATTTTAAGAAGCCACATGTCTTTTGTCTAATGAAGTACTTACAAATGAAGGGGAGATGTTAAAAGGACACAGAATCTAATTTGTAGGAACTCATACCAAATCTTGGATAATTTGATTATTAAAAATAAGTGATGATTGTAAAGGATTATAATGCATTGATTAAAATGAGAATCCATAAGTCCCTATGATGCTGAACAAATACATAAAGGCAAAAGGAAAGTTCTTCCATGGGGTAAATGCCAATTGAGAATGTGGAAGAAATAATTAAGAATCAACACTTTGCAGTCATTATCATAATAACCAATTAGTATGAAATATCAATGAATACTAACATTAATGGGTGAAAGGTTGGTAGGGAACCAGATATTTATAGAATTCAGAGTATTTCCACACAGAACAAAATGGAGATATTACAGTGGGGAAACTTGAAAAGATATCATCTTCATCAAATGATCATTATTAAAATCACCAGTGATATTGTGAGGCATGCAACTAGGTGAATGCAACTTAAAAGCATATTGAATAAAATGTCAGAAACAAAAAGATAAATATTATCATGCCTCACTCATATGGACTAACTATAATATACAAACTCAGACGACTGAAGCCGAGAGTATGGGTTATCAGGTTGCGGCCTATTGTAAACGGTTCTAGATTATAAGCTCTTATAGCAATCACATAAATTTAGGAGTTGAAACTAATATTTCTAAATTCTGAGACACTGAGCTATTTGTATAGAACTTGGTCGTTCCCAGAAACTTCGAGAATTTATGTGACACCTGAGACTTAGAGTTACAGAACTGAAACTATGAAAGTCAACATTACTCCTTTCAAAAAAACTGAAAAAGTGATCAGACTTCATCTAGAGATGTGAATGAAGCTGTTCTGGATAGGACTGAATCACAATACTGGGTAAAGGATGATATGGCCCATATTTTCAAACTTCAACCTCTGTGTAAGATCAAGGGAGAGATGTTTATTTAGAGCAAAATTTATAGTCTGACTAACACATTATCCAATTTAACTTGTATGGTCAGTTTACTTGAACACCATAATTACGTGGAATCTTGAATGGGGTGTGAGTTCTCATTGGTTTGTATAGCTTAGTGTGATACCCCCTTATATCCCTGAGTAATTTGGGCAAAGAATAAAAAAGTACTAGTAAAGTCCCCTTGGGGGACTGGAGAGAAAGGAGGAAATATTCAACTTCCCCATCTGGGGAATTCCTGATATCCTCGCAAGTAGTGGGGACAGCCAATGCAATAGGCTGAGCCCTCAATCTTGGGGCTCACCCCTATGAAGCTCATTCCATCAAAAGAGAGGCTAAACAATGCCATCCTGATCAAAAGGGGAAAAGGAAGTGTAACAAATAAGGTATCAGCATCTGAGAGAGTTCAAATAGAGTCGAGAGGCTACTCTGGAGGTCACTCTTATACAAACTTCAGTTAGATGTTGCTACCTATCATAACTTGCCAAACCCCAATCAAAACCATTCCAGCCAATCCTAAAAAACACTTAGGGCATTATATAAGATTCTTTAAAGGTTCCATGCACTAGGGTAACTTTCCAGAAACCTACAACCTCCAGATGGGTCCCTGGACCGATAAGTCCTGAAATGCAGAGGGGCCAGCCTCTCCAGAACATCAACCATTTCCATCTCCCTATCATAAATTATCGATAGCCCCTTCCAACATGAAAAACTTAGAGTGGGCATAGCCCAAATACCCCTAAAGAGTGGGAGAAAGATCAAAGGTGATAGTGGAGCTATACAGAAAAGGTACGGTTTAACAAATGAGTATGATTGCTGAATTTTTAAATTGATATTTCTTTTAGTCTCCAGTAACTTAGAGCAGCTAGAAGTAAAAATTGTAGAATTGCAACCCATACCAAACTCTGAAATCTGTTCTACAACTAATTGCTGTGGTGTGCTTTGAAATTTATTGTTTTTTTTTGTATATATGTTATTTTTCACACCCATACACACAAAATTCTTCTAGCTTCCAGTGTTTGGGAGCAGCGAGAAGGAAAAACCTGAAATAGTGGAATGGTAACCCATAAGAAATTCTCAAATCTGTTCTGTAACTACTTGTTGAAGCATACTTTGAAAATCATTGTTTTTTCTTTCTGCTGTTTATATATATATGTGTTATATTTAACAATAAAAAACATAAAAGAAAAAAATCACCAATGATAGAACAAGACAGTCAAAAACTGCTTCCTGATGTGGTGCACTGAGAAAGTTGTGTCACTTGATGTAATACTTCTTCCAAAATGCCTAACCTGAATCTGAGCATGATGAAAAATCAGACAATCCCAAACTGAGCCACATTCTACAAAACAACTTACAGGGAGTCTTTAAAAAAATGCAATGACTTATCTGTGATTAACTTTTAAAGTGTTAACTCATTTTCTGAACAACCATTTGATACTGTGACAGTTAAACTCAGAGAGCACTGCAGCTTCTAAAACTTTAAACACTCTGTGAAGCTTAAATAATAAAAATTATTAAAATCACTAGATCCAGAAAAAATGAGTTTTTAAAACATTTATTTTAGTGACATATATACAACTGATATTTTCTGATTTTAACCACTTTCAAGTATGTAAGTCAGTGATACTAATTACATCCACTCCATTGTGCAGCCATCAAAACATCCATTAAACAAAAACTTCTCATTCCCTTCACCCCTGACCCCTAGTAACCTGTAATCTACTACCTATCTCTATAAACTTGCTTGTTCTAGGTATTTCATGAGGAGGCATAACTTAGAATAAAAATAAATATCATATTTATATGTCTGAAATTGATGTTATCAGCACAATTTGTTAACATTTTTCCTTGTATGCATTCAGCATTTTTTCTTTCCTTTTCTTTCTCTCTCTCTCTCGGGGGGGTCAGTGTTATTATAGGCAAGTCACCAATTTTATGAGCAAGTTATTCCTAAAATGGCCTAAGAAAACCATCTTTGCTCAAAGATAAAAGGGAGAAAGCAATTTGAGAAACAATAAATTGGAAAGACAGTTTAAGTGGTTTGGCATTGTGATTATTCTGATTCAAAAAAAATGTGGTAAATCTTCTTGGAAGGTAAGTATTACAGAATTAGAAAGGAGGAAAAATAAATGAGAAAGAAAATTAAGCAAGTAGAGGAAACTTTTATAACTTAGACAAATTTAAACTATTGAAGAGTTGATGATTGCTACACTGAAGAGCATAATAAAATAAAAGTTGGAAAATATTTTTAACAGATTGGAGCAGCATTTCTCTGAGAAAAGAAGAATATTGTCAGTTGAAATATTTTATTATGTTGTTTTTATTGTTCATGGAATAAAGACACAATGTCTGGAAGTCTGAAGTAAACTGTAAAATGTCACATCAGATAATACCATTTAAACCAAGCATTTATGTGCAGATGGGCTGATTTTATCCTGGGTACCCAAAGGTCATCTTCCCAAAACACTTTAGTAAGAGTAATTCAAAACTCTGAGCCAAAGCAGAATAGTCATTTCCTGGTAATGAGGGCACTACAAAATTTGTACACATTTCCAGATTTATTTTAGAATTGCATTAGCATATTCAAATGTTCTTTACAGAGTTTCACTTTTTAGGTTGGATAGAACTACTTCGTGAGATTCTGTAAAGAATAAATCCATAAAAATTGTGAGTACACTTACAGTTAGTTTCCTAAGGTCCTAAGCACAAAGGTAGTAACTCCTAAAGACAGCTTGAATGCTTTCTTGAAAAATGTTAGCTTTTTAAATATTGCTTTTGCAGAATCTAGAAAGCAATGGAAAAGGTTGAGAAAACCAACTGCTTAGGAAAATAAACGGCCTGATCATAAACAGGCATTGAGTATTACTGAAGTATGCTACTTTTGCTAAACAAAATGTCTAAATTTGTTATCCAATTTTAATGATTCTTGACTGAAAAATATTTATTTTATTTTAATGTATTCATTATACCACAAAGGTACTGAGCCTAGCATTTTATAAAAACTAACTAATTGGGGGTGCAAGGGCAGTTTAGTGGTAGAATTCTCATCTGCCATGCAGGAGACCTGGGCTCGAATCCCGGTCCATGCACTTCTCAAAAAACAAACATGCAAAAAAAATACAAACCAACCAAACAAACAAAAATTCAACAAATGGTGCTGCAATAATGGGATACTCCCATGGAAAAATAATGAAATGTGAACCTGCTATAGAGCATACAAAAACAAAACAAAATACAATCAATCTTTCTTTTGTGCTATATCACCACTATCTGCTCTAAATAGTGAGATACATGTTGATTGCCTAACTCATATTTGCTTTTTACAGGGAGCCAGATTCTATTACTTCCACTTTGATGTCAATAGTATTGTTTCAGTTTGTTAAAGCTGCCAGAATGCAATATACCAGTAACAGAACAGGAAATTTATTAAGTTGCAAGTTTACAGTTCTAAGGTCATGAAAATGTCCAAATTGAGGCACTAACAAGAGGTCACCTTTACTTAGAAAAGGCTAATATCATCAAGAACACCTCTACCAGCTGGGAAGGCATGTGGCTGGCATCTGCTGGGGTCTCTGACTTCTGGATATCTCTTTCAGCTGGGAAAGCACATAGTGATGTCTGTTAACTTTCTCTCCTCATTTCATAAGGCTTCCCCCGGGGCATTTTCCTTCTGCATCTCCAAAGATCTCTGGCTGTGTGGTCATTGTTGGCACTGAAGCGTCTCCCAAAAAGGTTCCCTCTTAAAGGGCTCTAGAAAGCAATCCCACCTTGAATGGGTAGAGACGCATGTCCATGGAAACCATCTAATCAAAAGTTACCACCCACAAATTGGGTGGGTCACATCTCCACGGAAACAGTCAAATGTTCCCACCCAGCAACATTGAATGAGGATTAGAGGACAGAGCGTTTCTGGGGTACAGGCTAGCTTTGAATATCAGCACAACCCTTAATCAGCTTTCTTGGGAATTTCTAGTTTAAATTTTTTCTTCTAAAATCCCTGCTTAATTTTCTAGTTCCGCATAAGAATAGAACAGAGAGAGAGAGAGGGAGAGAGAGAGAGAGAGAGAGAGAGAGAGAATGAGAGAGAGAGAATGAGAGAGAGAGACAGAGAGAGAATGAGAGACAGAGAGAGGGAATATTCAGAACCCAGGGAGCCTGAATGGACTGGTGCCCAATAATCACTTGACCTTGGGAAAATTATTCATTTATTTATTCAGCAAATCATTCAATAATTATAGACTTCCATCGATGTGCCAGTCACCATAACAGTAGGCATGAAGTAAAGATCTTGCCAATCACATTTTCTGCTGCCTACAGTTTGCAATACACTTTCGTTGAATCAGCTTTCTGAACAAATTTCTTCATGTTGAAAGGCTGGTAATAATGCCCAAAAGTGTTACATTTTTACCTGCTAATCTCTTTTTTTATTACCTTTAGCTATGACCTAGGTTTTTTAATAAGAATTTTACCATCATTATGCTAATAACTCAGTGAAATGCATATTATCTTCCTTCTTTACAGATTATAAAACTGAGCTTCAAACTGCTTGATAAATTCACTGGAATACTACACTTCTAAATGTAGTGACTCATCTCAGGTCCAAGCAGATGCAAGCCAAATTTGGTGTTCTCAAACTTTGTCTCTGGTGCTAGCTTTCATTTACTCAACCTTTAAGTGTAGTTTCTATTCATGTCATTCACTCCCCTGTCCTGCCCTTTGAAATGATCTAATCTTTACTCACCTCCATGGCATTTCAAGTTTGCTTTCTGAAATAATCTAACAGTGATTATTTAGTTGAGAAAGTGAATTTAGTAGCTAAAATATAGCAAGAACTAATCTATTTTTGGTGCTTATTGTATAGTTTGCCTAGTGCTTCACATGCTTTATGGTTTTTACCCCTCATATAAACTCTCTGAAGTCATTTATAGCTTTATCTGTATTTTTTCAATAGGAAACTGAAACCCAGAGTGGTTAGCTATACTGCCAATCCATAATAAGGATATTAGCATTTATTTCCATATATTAAACTGTAAAATATTAATTTTAGGCATCTTTAAAGAATATCAGCTTATGGTGAGCGTATGACAAAGTACTTTGAGGGTTTTGGGGTTCTGTTATCATTAAAAATAGTATCATTTCTAAATATTTGTAAATGTAGCCTTAGTATAATATTGTGGGATATGATTAAATAGGACAAATAAAAGCTCTTACTTATTCCATCTTTTATGTCAATTGTAATTATTAGATTTTAAAGAGGAAGTGATATTAGCTAATGAAGATATTAATTTTTTAGGCATTACTCACCACAGTTTCTGTGCAAATAATGGGTATGGAAAATTTGGCAATAGTTACTTTAAATCCCTGCATGAACAACTACCTCGTTAGGCTGCATACATCTGTTTTGGTGATGAAAATGCTACTGAGAAAAACAAGACCTTATAATGCACCAAAGATGCATGTTGGCTTATGGCCCTGTGAGGGAAGAATCCATTTTATGTGTCTACATTTAAACTCTTTCTCAATGACAAACTCTAAATTACAAAAGGGCTGGTTTTAGAAAAAGAATTGTACATAATCAATATTCGAGTATTTGGACCCAAACACATTTCTACCTTTCTATTTTACAAAAACCAAAATATCAACACCTTTCCCAACCCATTTTAGATAATAAAGCAAAATTGTTACATTTCATGTCCTAAACATTTTACTTTTTTTTCATTTCGTTTGCTGTGTTACAGAAGTTTATTGTTCAGTTGTCCATTTTCATTGTTGTTGATGTTAAAATTATATCTTCTTCCTATATTTACTGAATATTTGCAATGTGCTAAGCATTAGGGAGACTCCATTTGAGGTACAGATTCTCTCAGCTTATTAGAGAGCCACCCTTTATAGGAAAAAAAATGAACACCATGGATCTGACTATATAAATTATGGTATTTAAGTTGCCAAATTTGTATTTCTAAATATTATTTCATTGCTTCAGTTAATTTCACACAATCATTCCATATATTCATTCATTTAGCAACCCTAATAGAGTAGAGAGGACAGACAACTGAAAGGTAAGCATAAGTATAGTGCTAGGGTATGGAAGGAAGGTAGATGATCTAACTCAGGTGATAAGACTTCATGATCTCATTCCTGAAAGATTACAAGATATTAGCCATGAAAAGGACAGTCAAAGGTAGTTTGAGCTTAAACATGATGGCTCTGGGAAAAGACAAGTGAGCAGTTTGGGTGAGTCTCAGTATAAACACGTGTAGGGTGCTTCTGAGAGATGAGGCTAGACATATAACCAAAGAAAAGACCATTTAGATTTTATATTGAAGGCAATTGAGAATATATAAGATTTTCTTTCAAGTAGAAAGCAATCAAATTAGATCACATATTTTAATTCATGTCAGTAATTTTTCAAATTGTTCTTGAACCAGAAGAGGCAAGAAAGTTACCCTAAAGGGAAAAAAGCCCCTAATAATGAAAGGAAATGATGGCCCTGGTATGTAGATTAAAGCACAGACAACTGTGGGACTTGGTGAGGAATCTGTGGAGATCTGCTGCCTGTGTGTCTGGTGGGAGATCGGTAGTTGCTGTAGCAGGACAGCAGTTGGGAAGAAAAGCCCGGCATGAAGCAGGAGAGAATGAGGATACATTGGACCTACTCCAGAGCCCCTCTGTCTCCAACCTTGATGACAAAGGTGACCTGCAGGAGAAGCTACGCCCTTTACCACATAGTTCCACATGTACCTGACGCAGCACTTGGAGAAACTGAAGAGGGAAGCGCACTGGGAACTGGAGGAGAAACAGGCCTGGGTGCTGCATAGAGGCCACGGATCGGTGACGTCTGATTTTGCATTTCTCATGGCCAACATAACTGAGGCAATGCCAAGAAATGGTGAAACATTTAGCTTCAACTCAAAGTCACCACAAACCAATCGCTCTTTGCAACCTAGCATCTATATACAATTTCTTTAACTCTATTTAACTTCAAAAAAAAAAAAAAAGCAAACAATGGCAAAATATGGCTTCTACCACGTTCTGCAGCTATCACCTTATACAACACAAAACAGGAACCTAAATTGCATTTTATCCAACTTTGATTGATAATCTTTCCTTTTTTAATATAATAGCTTTCCCTCTTTGATATCTTGTAACTTATAAACAGAGATATAAAGTTAACCATTATTAGCACACCTTATATTATATATTAGGGGAATTGGAGAGAGAATTAAAAAAAGAAATGGTCTATATATATACTCAAATACATTCATATCAAAATAATAAACACTCATAAAAATTCTGCTTCTGTACAATCTGTCATATGATCATAGCTGGTATTTACACCTTTTTTTACTTTATTTCAGAATCCCACATTCCTCAGCTGATCATGAAGTCTTACCTAAATAATCATTGGACTGACAGCTTTACTGCAACATCGTAAAAGGTTCTGAGCTAGAACCTAGCTGCTCCCATACTCTTGACCCTCAGAAGCCTTAACTATACAAATGCTGTTTCAAGCTGCAAAGCTTTGGGATCACTTTTAATGCAGGAACAGATAACTCCTGCAGATTTTCTGTCGTATCTGGTGATAGGATGCTGCCTAACAAAACCCTAAAATGTGGGAATGGCTTTGGAACTGGGAAGTTGGATTAGAGAAGAGTTTTGTGAAAGCGTAAAACCTTGCATATACCATTGTAGAATTTTGGATTTTGAAGTTTTTAAGATTTTTTTTTTCCTTCAGAAAGGGAGGAAAATGCTATTTAAAACTGGAGTTGTATGCACCCAATTTTCAATACCTGATAAGAGTTGCTTATATATTTTATCTAGTAGTATTTTTTTTTTATGGTGAGAGTGATAACCTGGTTAAAAAAAAAAAAGTAAAAGCAAACAGTAGCAAAACCAGGTGTCCACTATCACATTATGCAACTGAAATCAGGAAGTCAAATAGCATTTTAGTCTATAATGGCCTACATAAATATATATTTTACATTTCATTTGAATCAGAACTGAAAAAAGTACAATACATTGTAATTGAGTCACATACTTGTAAATCTTAATTTATAGATGCTCTCTCTCTTTTTCTTCTTATAATATAATTATATACGAATGTTGGTGATTTGCCTTATGTCCTTCAGATTAGAGAATGCATGTGGTATGGTGAAGTTTATATCGTCCTCTGTCCTCTGCATTTCCTGTAAAATTGGGAGTCAGACATTGAAGATTGATTAAATTCAGATTTTCTATTTGTGGAAAACTACATCACAGGTGATGTTTTGTTTTTTTATCTGCAGGTAAGTAATGTCTGATTGTTTCTCTTTTAAGATGTTAAGAGTTATTGATACTTAATATCTGAATCCATTAATTTACTAGTGGTTTCATAGTGATGCTATTTCAATTTTATCATTCCTTTTTCATATCATAGCAGAATATTTTTTAAGAGAAACTTCCCCTGATCTTACATTTTATTATCCATTTAGTATAGTTTGTTTAGGAAATGTAGTACAAATGCTTCACTCTTTCCCTTTATTTGCCAGTTTTTCAAAATAATGAGTCTATTCACAACATGCAACATTTGAATGCTCTTCCTAAGTAGCATCATGCTTTTCTCACAGTATGATTAATTCAGAAACTTCTCTTTGAATCTTGCAATGTTTGTCAGGTAGGTCATTAGAATGAGGGGCAAGCTACTCTGCCTTGGGTGTTGGCAGAACCTTAATATAGCTCTTAAATATTTTGATAGGGGCAAGTCAGAAGTCTCCAATCTTGTACATGCAATATGGCCCTCCTTTCCATCTTCATCCCCATTCCTCACTCTGTCCTCATCTTCACTGTCACAAAGAAAAGAGCCCTTCCCACTCGATGGGAGTTTTGCTAAATTATATAACCCTGGTGCTAATTATGCAGTTCTATGTTCGACTATTAGATAGGTTCTTTATAATAAAATCACCATTTTGGAAATCTAACAAGCCTTTCTGTCTCAATAATGCTTGGTAGTTGAAATATTAGCTTATTATTACACAAACAAAGAGCTTTATAATAGAAAGAAAAAAATTTCTTTGTAATTCAATGGTTGGGATACAGAGCAAACATGATTGACAGGGCAAGAAAATATTCATAAAATGTTTTAAATATATGTCCTTTAATTGAGCTGAAAAAAGAACCTCTCTATATGCACCTGAATCTTCTGCAAATGAAATGTCCCTAACTGGTCTTTGATGATAGAGGCATGGTAGCATGGAAACAAGAACTAAGTAAAGAAATCAGGAGCATGAAGTGCTAGTCAACACCTGATGAAAGCTCTGCCACTGAGTAAGATGTTTAACATATGCAAGGCAAAACACATTAGTATCGATGGCCTCATTCCCTTTTCTCTGGTGTCATTTCTATATCTGAAGAGAAAATGTTGTGAACAGATGTGCTCTACTGCGCTCTCTGAAATTTTCATTCTATAAACCACAGGATAGGCAGTTTTATGATTTTAATTCTGAGACCTCTAATATTAGACATTCTATTCATCTCTAATTTATACTCCAGTTCTTTTCATTGACAAACCAAAACAACACACAAACACGAACATTTTTAACATACAAACATTTCATACATGTGTACAATCAATAGTTCACAATATTATCACACGGTATATACTCAAGATTTTTTAAAGCATGGCCTGAAACGGATGGTTCCTTGCATACTAAACTTGCATAGTTTCTATAATGTAAACACCTAGGTGGCATTGTGAAGATATGCTTCTTTCATTTTATCAAAAATCTTTCAAATACTACAGTAAATTTCCTGCAGACTTATTATATATGCATCATTTGTTGAAGAGTATTCTAAAAGTCTTACGATGATGGAAGAGTTGCAAATACCTTTTAGGTCTCTCTGATTGAAAATATTTTGAACAAAATTTTCTATGCGTGGGATTTAGATGGATTTTTATTTATTTTATTTTATTTTTTGGCATGGGCAGGCACCCGGAAACGAACCTGGGTCTCTGGCATGGCGGGCGAGGATTCTGCCTGTTGAGCCACTGTGGCCCGCCCAAGACAGACTTTTTATAATCAACCTTTTTCATGTCTTTTTTCTAAATTTACTGCATACTTTATTAATTTTTTCTCATTATTGTTTTGGGGATTTGAAAAATTTGAAGAAAAATTTGTTTAATTTTCTTCTCTGCTTTTTAAACAAAATTTGTTTAATTTTGTTCTTTCAGTCTTGGATTTAATTTTTTAATAGATATTTAAATAAGTATAGCATTTAAAAGCTTTTTTTTTAAGTGAGTGGCTGTTTGATAAACTTTGTTATTGATTCCAATAATTCTGATATTGAAAACCCATACAATTCTAGAACTTTATCTTACCTTCATGGTATTTTAAGTTACAGACGAGTATTTATCTACCTCACCGTAGGTTCATTGCTATCTGTGATCTTTTCCTTGCTCATAGAGAATCTCAGAAAGAAATAGAAGGGACATTTAATGAAGAAGGAAAGGATTCTGCATGAAAATCAAACATCTGGAGATTAGGCAATAGTTCTTAAGAATGTGTAAGTCCTTAAAGTCTCATGTCAGTGACAGCAGCAGTCAGAGTCCAGGGAAGGGAACCTTCAGTCCCATCACTAGCCCTGGAGATGCTCAAGGCACTGAGTCAGCGTTAAACTAAAGAACCCTGCAAAGGAGGCCAAAATGAACAGCCAAGAGTTGTACTGAGGTATTTCATTTAACTTTTAGTTAATTCTAAGGACATGATTTTTTAAACCCATATTTTTTCACTTTTGAGAGATTAATGACCATTCTAAATCTGCAGTTAAACAAACATATCCTTCCCAGGATATTGAGAGAACAATTGTTACTCCTAAAGATGAATAATTTCCATGTAATTTAGCTCAAGATAGGACACGATAAATAGTTAATCTGCTCTCAAACCTCCCAAATGAGTTGTAGATTAGAAGAGAAAATGTCTAAGGTATTATTTGACGAACACTCTACTTTCATAAGTACAGTTTTGAAGTCACATTTCTATAGTGCCTGAAAACATTACTCTACTGCTATAACCTGCATTCATAACAAACATGGCCAATATTTTCAGTACGCATCTTAAATTGCCTTTAGTAGACAGCAATAATCCTCTGGATGCATAGAATCTTAGGGTTTAATATTTTATTTCTGGTTATTCTATTTATTTAACACAATCAGTTATTATGTGCATTCTCATAACATTTCCTTTCAGCTGATGTGATATTTTGTTTTTTATTCTACGCAAAAATAAGCAGGAAAGTAGAGTTTGGAATAAAGTGCAGAAGCTGTATCTTTGAGGAAGTCCTCAGATAATGCTATCGAATTATGCATGACTGAAAAATTAAGGTGCCTCCATAAAGTCTACAAGAAGAAAGAATTGATTAGTACATGCATTATCAGGTCATGAGAAGCTCAAGTAACTCTCCTGTGAAGAAGTTCTTTTTGCCATCATGCTTTGAATGAAAGAACACTTTCATTTTCTTAATTATATATACAAAGACCCTATTTCCAGAAAAGATCATATTTTTAATTTTAATTTAAAATTTTAATATTTTTTTATTTGAGGTAGCATATATAAATATATAAGTTCAAATTTGCATTCTCACCACTTTTTAAATGTACAATTCAATGGCATTAATGACATTAACAAGGTTGTACTATTGTCATCATCCATTATGAAAACACTTTCATCACCAAAACAAAAACTCTGTGCCTATTAAGCAGTAGCTCTTGATTCCTACTTCCTCTTGGCCCTGATCACTTCGAATTTACTTTCTGTCTCAATGAATTTCCTTTTCTAGATACTTCATATAAGTGGAGTCATACAACATGTGTCTTTTGTGTACCTGGCTTACTATACTCAACGTGATATCGTCAAGGTTCATCTATGTTGAAACATGTATCAGAACTTCATTCCTTTTTATGGCTGAATGACATTTCATTGTATGTGCATATCCATTTATCTACTGGTAGATACTTGGGTTGTTTTTACCTAAAAAAGACAAACAACTTCATTAGAAAGTAGACAGGAGACTTGAATAGCCACTTCTCCAAAGAAGATATACAAATGGCTAATTAGCACATGAAAAATTGCCCAACAGTATTACTCATTATGGAAAAACAAATCAGTACTGCAATAAGATATTACTTCACACCCACAAGGGTGGCTATTATTTAAAAAGCGAAAATTAACAAGACTGACAAGGTTGCATAGAATTGGAAACTAGTGCCTTGTTGGTGGTATGTAAAATGCTGTAGCCCCTGTGGAAACAGCTTAGTCATTCCTCAAATACTTAAGCATACAATTAGCACATAACATAGCAATTCCACTCCTAGATATACACCCAAAGGAAATGAAAACAGGGACTTTAAGAGAGATACTCTGAACCATAAAAATGAAGTTTAGGCCCTTGATAATGATCATTTCCCAGATTTATTGTAAGCAGTTCATTAGGGCACAAGACTGCTAGGTATGAACGATATAGTGTAAAGAACCTCACTCATGCACAAGGGATCTTATTATTATATTAATTCAACCTCCAAATCTACTTATTAAAGTAGTAGTAAGCCTTATCATATTTAATAAAATAGGAAATGTTTCATTTTGTGATGTCACTTTTGGTCATTTTTGAAAACCAGTAGGTTTTATTACTGAACAAAGAAACAGAATTTTCTTTTGGTATTCTTATTGACAAAGAGAAATATAACCCTATATCTTTTTTCATTAACATTGAGAAACTGCTATTAGTAGACAGGAGCACACCTTTAAGTATAAGTCCTTTCTCGAGGATTCCCTTTCTCAAGGGATTCATTAAGAACTGATCATGGCATATATATTATATGTCTCCTAAAACATGGAACTCTTGTTTCATTTTTGAGGTAAGTCTTTTAAGAAGGTTAAATCAATTAAAGTCAAGCTAATAGGCAGGGATTTGGAAATAAATGCTTGAATTGCTAGCTTAAATATGAGGCCTTTTTAAAAAAATACTCTGGGTATCTAAATATATTTCAAGATCTGTTTCTTAACCTCTATAGAAATGATTAGCAGAAATAATCCATCATCAGTAGCATATTTGAAAAATAAAACTCTGATGTCTTCATATGAATATGACTAATATATAGTCATTAGCTCATTTTTTACTTGCTGGAAGACTCAGAATGTGTAATTAAAAACAACCTCATCTACCATGGTTGCATTTCTGTCAAACAGAAAGCTGGTGGAAAGATTTGGCAGCTGTATAAATAAGATATACTCCAGGAATTGTGCTTCTTTTTTTTTTTTCCTTTTCTGCACAAACTCTTTCAAGAAATATGTATACTACATTTTTTATTAGCATATAAAAGGAGAAAAGCCTTTCTCTTGGAAAATCCACAGTCACACATAGTGGTATTTTTTTACTACCTAATAAAACCCAGGAGATTTGTTTTAAAGGACACATCATTATGGGTTTTTCTTGAAGAAAATGCAACAGTGAGCTTTAGTTAAACAAAGAATTATGCCTCTTCATTTCAAATGGATTTAGTTTAAATATAGTAATGTGAAGTATACATTTAGACAGAATTTAATTAACTTATGGGCCTGGAATGTACTTTTCAGTAATGCCGAGTGTTTTGGGTCTAGACTTGCAGACACTCAGTATTAATTTTAGCATGATAAGCAATCTTGTTTTTCATGCATTTTAAAGTCAAGGAAATAAGGTCCTCACTGAAACTAGTCATTTTGTATTTATTTTATATTTCCTGCATATTATGAACTGATCCACAAGTTAAATAAGATCCACATCACATATGACAAAGTTCCAAGTTAAAAGAAAACTAGAACATGGAGTTGCTAAGAGATAAGTGGTTTTTTTGGCTAACGTATCTCTATATCCAGGGAGAACTAAGATATAAGCATCCCCTCTATTTAAATTCATATGGTGCATTCCAGAGACATGGTGTTAATAAATGGTGATATACTAAGTGATCTATTAAATAAACAATAAGATAACTAACATTTATTGAGTATCCTTTAAATCTTTGTCAATGTGTTAAGTCTTTACACATTGTTTTTCAAATATTCACAAAAGACTTATAGTCTAGCATATTTTACAGGGAAGGAAATGAGACTTAGAATTCTTAAGAAATGCACCTAGACACATTCAGCTACAAAGTGACACATTCAAGAATCTGATTCAAACCTCTCTCTGTTTAGAGTCAAATGTTTAACCTATTTACTCTATTTCCAAATGCT
Organism: Tamandua tetradactyla; assembly: GCF_023851605.1. Taxonomy (NCBI): domain Eukaryota; kingdom Metazoa; phylum Chordata; class Mammalia; order Pilosa; family Myrmecophagidae; genus Tamandua; species Tamandua tetradactyla. Next base: position 43,895,889 of record NC_135334.1, read on the forward strand.
ATTTTTTTCAACTTAATATATTACTACTACTAGTAATAGAAAACATTTACTGCACATATACTAGGCACACTTCTAAAGGATTACATTAATTCTTGCATAGATTCTATTAGCCTGCCATCTACTGTCAGAAGGATTTATGGAGTTTATGTTATTAATATACAACTCTAATATATGCCTAACAGAAACATATATATATACACACACATATACACACAAATACACGTGTATCTATATTATACATATATATATTTATACACACATACACATACACACACACATATATTGAGACATAATTATGTGCTACAATGTTTGTAGCAGCCCTATTTGCAGTAGCCGAAAGCTGGAATCTAACTGAATGTCCAGCAATAGTAGAATGGATTAGTGGTTTGTTGCATATTTAAAGAATGGAATTCTATAAAAAACCATGTTGAATTTAAAAAAATAAAAAATATAAAATGAAAGATGCCAGACTCAAAAAAGAATATACTAATCCTGTTTTATGAAAAAGAAAACTAGGCAAAACTAACCTATGCTCTTAAAAGTTAAGATAATGATTACTCTTTAGGGTGGAGAATGTGATACAAGGGGAGGATTTGGAGGTCCTAATAATGTTCTTTTTTTTTAAAATGAGTGGTGGTTATAGAAGTATATTTAGTATGAAGTATTCATTAAGCTGTAAACTTATTTAGGTAGATACATATGCATATACCTATATTACACTATTATTGAATGTTAAAAACATATATAACCTCATATTTTCTCAAAAGACATACTTGAAGGGTGTAAAACAACAGGATCTAATGTTCTCAGAAAGAGAATAACAAAATTGAACCATTGCTACTGCAAGTGTGTATAAACAAAATAGATCAATGTAAAGAAAAGGGCTTTTAGTTAGATTTAGTTGTTTCATTTTCCAAAGTCATGATATAAACTCCTGATATTAGTTTCACATTTAATGGGCTTCATTTTTCTAGGTTTACTTTTTCTTACCCTATCCTCTCCCCATTTCACTTTTATTCTCTTGGTATCTTTGTTAAATTTAGGCACAAACTTTTGCTGGTCTTTAGCATTTTGAAAATATTATGCCTTTCTATTCATAAGGATAACCGAGGGCATTTTGAGAAAATTTTCATAAACATAAGAGGTTTAAAGTATCCCAAATAACTTAAAGTTTAAAAAACATTTAGATTTATATTTGCTTAATGTAATAGAAGGTCTCAAAAAGCATTTTTTACATTTTTACCACTCTCTTCAGTGTTGATTCTTCAGTTAAAGTTCATTTACTTTCATTCACTCTCTAACCCTTCATTCTTTCTTTAGCCATATCAGCAAAATAAAAATTTTATCAGCTTTCAGGAATTTGTTGTACAGATATCCCAGCTCCAAAGCATCTTTTAAAGACAGACGTGCATTTACACTAATAAACTGTAGAAGTACTATAATTATGTTTTTGGTTTTTTTTTTGGTAGCTTCTCTTTCTTTTCTGATTTTTTTTTATTCTCTCGCTCGTTTCGAAAGAACTTGTAATTGTTGAAACATTTTTTGTGACAGCTGCTTTAAAATCCTTTCCAGATAATTTCAGCATCTGATTCATTTGCTTCATCTTGGTATTGGCATAGTTACTTGTTTTTTTTCATTCAAGTTGTGGGTTTCTTGGTTTTTAGTTGATGGCTGATTTTTTATTATATCCTATACATTTCGTGTATTGTTTGGGAACTCTGAGTTCTGTTTCAGTCTTTTACTTTAGCAGAGTATCAATTTGTTTAGGTTGAACACACAGGTCTTTGCCTGCCCTTGTGGTATGGTTTCAATGGCAGTTTAATTTCAGAACTTTTGCAGTGTTATTTTTTTATTTTATTTTTTTACATGGCAGGCACTGAGAATCAAACCTGGGTCCTCTGGCATGGCAGGCAAGCATTCTTGCCTGCTGAGCCACTGTGGCCCACCCTTATAATTACGTTTTTAATCTTGCTAAGTTGCCGAAATGCTAGCATTACCATTTAGCTTACTGTTCTGCCATATCTTAAGCATTTTTGTTACTGGAGAAAAAAGTGGTGGATTCTTTGTCTGATGCACTCAGTGAGTAATTCCTGAAACACTGGGGCTTCAAAGGCAGAAAGAGTTTATTGCTAGGTGCAAAGCAGGAGATCAGATGGCCTATGGGGCCAAAAGTCTATCTCCCCAAACTGCAGTAATTCTGATAGTTTTACAGTTTCAAAAGATGGGCAGGAGGCGGCACAACAGTGGCTCAGGTGCAAAATCTTGTCTGCCATGCTGGAAACTGGGGTTCGTTTCCTGGTGCCTGCCTATGCAAAAAAAAAAAGAACAGGTTTTGGTACTATAAAATGGCCCCAGATGATGCAATCAGAGGTGATCTTATTATTGAGCATGCCCAGATTGTTTACAGCTTAGTGACAGGAAATATGTAAGAAAATAGCAGTCTTAACATGATGATGGGCATGATTTTTAATATTATAATGAGGGGTGATTTACAGATTCAAGCCTGAGATTCTGCTCATGTTTAAGAGGGCCTATTTTGTTAGATTCAGCTTCAGATATGGAGATAATTTTGGAATTGGGGTTGGTTAGTTCGGGGCTGACCCAAAACCTTTCACTAATATACATTATTGGCTGTCTGGTGATCACAAAACTCCGAGAGTGGAGAAACCAGATAAAATGGGTACAAGTGAGGATCAGTTACAAGGTCTTTACAATTACAAGGACACAAGGTAGAGATTATATAATAATTATCAGATGTCATGGTCAGGTTCGTGTGTCAGCTTGGCCAGGTGGTGTTACCTGTTTGTCTGGTTGGGCAAGTGCAGGCCTGTCTTTTGCTATGAGGACATTTCATAGAATTAAATCATGATCACATTGGCTGCATCCACAGCTGATTCCATTTGTAATCAGCCAAGGGAGTGTCTTCTTTAATGAGTGATCTTAATCTCATCACTGGAAGCCTTTTAAGGAGGATTCAGAAGAGCAGGCTCTCTTCCTGCTTCGGCCAGGGAGCCTCTCCTGGGAAGTTCGTCCAGACCCTCCATCGGAATCGTCGGCTTCACAGTCTGCCCTGCAGATTTGGGACTCTACGTCCCATGGTTACGTGAGACACTTGAGGCAGTTGGGTTACAGTTCAAAGATTTCAAGTATTTCCCTCTGTCTTCTCCAATAAACCGGAAAGCAAAAAGGAACATCTATATAATGATTCAGCAACCTTAATCATTTCTTAAATCCTAATTTCTCAGTTACATTTTTTTGTTATGATCTATGACCTTCCTCCAGGTTAAAAAAATATTAATTCAAAATATTTATTCCATGCAAAATAGGTGTCAGGCTGTCTTCTAATCAATGTTGAATAGTGAATAAAAGATACCAAAATCCCCGCCCTCTAGGACCTGGTAATATAATATGTGAGTGAATACATAATATTTCAGATATTAATAAGTACACTGGATAAAAATACAGCAGGAATTAGGAAGTAATAGGGTGAGAAAGGATTGCTATTTTAATATGGTGTTCAAGAAAGGCTACCTTAGTAAGGTGGAATTTTGGTAGAGACCAGGAGGAAATGAGGCCAGAACTAGGTAAATATTTGTGAGAAAAGAAATCAGAGGCAAGAGCAAGAAAAAAGCTTCAAATTGAGAGATAGGTTGGGAAGAGTTTTAGGATATGAGTTTAAGAAAGTAGCAAGTTGGCCAAATCTTTTAAGGCCTTATAGGCAATTATAAATACTTTGTCTTTTATTTTCTGAATTAAGCAGGAAAACAGAGGGGTTTGAACTGTAGATTGGCATGACTTGGATAATATTTTAAAAGGATCACTTAGGTTTTAATATGAGAATAGACCATGTGTGTGTGGTGGTGGTGGGACAGGATATTGTAGGCACAAATCATGGAGATAAATTGACACAATTGTTATAATCCGGTAAAGAAGAGGTGGTGGTGACTGGGACTTGCATATTTTAACAGTGAAGGAGGGAAGCGGTCAGATATTGAAAGCATTTTAAAAGCAGAATGTGTTAAATTTATCATTGTCTACCAAGAACTTTATATAATACGTATAAACTTCTCAGAAGACTTGACAAATGAAAACAAAATAGCCCTTCTCACAATTCTCTTCTTTTTAGTTGCCCCCAGTTGTGCTCTCAGGTCACTGTACATTTTAGAAATTTCCTTGCCATTACTCTGAGTTAATTTCCCTCGTGTGTATTTCTTCAGGATCTTGTGCATACTTTGATTAAAGTTCTTATCATTATGTCCTGGGTGCTAAGGGCAAAGTTGGAGAATCTAGAGCAGGGCTGTCCAATAGAAATACAGTGCAAGCTTCGCATAGCTATTCAATTTTCTGGAAACCACATTAAAGAATAAATAGAAAGAAACATAGTTAAATTTATAATATATTTTATTTAAGCCAATGCATCCAAAAATTATTTCTTTCAAAATGTAATCGATAAAAAGATATCAATGCTGTATTTTATGTCTTTTTTGTACTGTCATACAATCTGCCGTATTTTAACTTACAGCATACTTCAATTCAAATGCCAAATTATCATCCAATACACTTGATTTTATTTAGATTTAATAGAAGTTACAGTTGTAAAAGTAGATTTGAATAATCAACTTGTTTTGAGCATACTTAAAATTTCCTAATAACTGAATTAAGAAATAATTTTTAACTGCAAATTTTTCTTAAAAATATTAAATTCAAGCAAAATTTAAAACTCAGTTCCTCAGACACTCTAGGCATGTGTCAAGTGATCAGTAGCCACAGGTGCCTAGTGGTTGTCATATTGGCCACTGCAAGTCTAGGGAATCAGCTCCTGAACCTTCACACATAACATAAGTCCAGGAAAATAGCCAGGACAACACAGCAGAAAGAAACATGGTGATGTATGTGAGAAGCATGGGAGAACAGAATACCTGCTAGCTGAGTTTGTCAGTTATTTAAAAATTTTTTTTTTCCCAACCACACTTTATACAAATAAAATCATGCAGTAGGCAGAAAGATGGTTTTAATTAGGACTAGGGTTTTGCCTGGGTTGTGAAATGGAGAAGAAAAGCAAAGGATTTGAGTGGATAAGCAAGGCTGCAGTGGTAAAAACAGACCACAGGTTATTCTGGGTAAATGTGTAATACTCATGCCAAAATTATATAATCTAATGAGGAAACAATAGATCAATCTGATTCAGAAGACATTTGACAAAATAATTGCCCTATGCCATTTGAAACTTAAAGGTCATATAAGGCAAAGAAAGACTGAGAAAATGTCCCCAACTGAAGGACACTAAATAAACACAATATCAATATGTAATGTGTCATCCCAGATCGGATCTTGGATTGGTGAAAATTAGCTGTAATGGCCATTATTGGGAGAAGTAATGAAAAATTGGTATCTATTATAGATTGAGTATCAAATCAATTGTAAATCTCCTGATTTTGATCATTATACTACATTATACAAGAGAATCTCTTTGTTGTTAAAAATAAGGAATAAAGGAACACAGTGTCTGCAATTACTCTCAAATGGTTCAGAAAGAAAATGGAGCAAACAAGAGTCTGGCAGAGACAGCAAGAGTAAGAAACAAATGCTAAAGCAAATGAGGGAACTTGTTACTTGCTGATCTAGTTCAAGAGTATATGGGACTTATTTGTTATATTCTTGTAAAGTTTTGTGCATTTGAAAACCATATTAAATAAAATCATACAAAATTCAGAAAGAGTATCATTCACTCATTTATTCATTTAAGATACTTTCATTGCGTGATTATTTTGTGTCTGGTTCTGGTATGAATAGAGATACTATGTTACATCAGACACACATAGACAACTTTCTTACAGATTTTATAGTTTACTTTATCAACTGGACTTTATATTATTATTTATGATTTTTAATTTTGAATGAGAAAGTCACGATAGCCCAATAGGTAAGAAATATTAAGGTGTTATATAAGTGAGATAATTCTTTATAATAATGCTTATAAATAGAATGAAATTGATGCTAGGCAATAAAAATCCTCCTTTTAGAATAGATGCATTTATGCTTTATATATAATATTGATATGGTTGTTTTCTTCTTTTACTCAAATCTATCCCACGTACTACAGATTTACTAATGAGAATTCAGTTAATTAGACAGCCTGGCCCTTCTGCACTACTGTTCATAGATTGGATGTTAAAAACAAAAGCTAGCCTTAACATAGCACACATGTTGTGCAAGTACATGTATGTACTATTAGACAAGTTTGGCAATGTTTTCAGCCTGAGTATCCTGGCTTATAAAATAGAAATAACAATTCTTATCTTGCAGGAGTGTATAAGGAGTCAAGTGATTATACATATAATCCATCTAGCCTGTCACGGGATAGCTATTTATTTTATGGCAGTTCTTGTGGTATAAGGAAGGGCATGGATGACAGAAATGCATATCTGGAATCATAATTTCCCAAAGAAAGCAATGTATTCAAAGTGTGCCCTATGAAACACCAATCCAAGAGATATGGTTAGGCAACATAGATTACTGAGGAAAACACATCTGCTGCATATTACATTGGTTTATTGGATATTCATGGTGGAAATTCTCTTGATAAAGCTAATCAAAAGGCCTGAAATAAAGAAACCTGCTTAACCTTGTTCAGAGCAACATGTTTTTAAACATTTGGCCAAAGAATCCCCCCTTTTTTTTTTTGGTGGGGGTTGGAAGCGTTACATGGTCCGGAAATGAATCCCATTTTATAGTGATATTTTCTAGTGCTGTATCCATGGATACCTACAATGAAGAAATAATTCCTCCAAACCGTGGTTAAATTTGTAACTATTTGAAAAGTTTTGCACTTGGTAATCGTGTGCCTTTTTCAGGAAAGGAATTACTCGTTTTCAATATTGCATTAACATTGCTCCTCAAAATTGGAACAAATTACCATACAGTTTCAGTTTTGGTTCTTTCAGAGAAAATGTTGGGTTAGTTTGATGATATAGGAATCTGCAAAAATAAATTTTCTTTGGTTAATGTTCGATCACTTGACCTGCATACTATTTATGATCACTCTAGCAAATTTGTTGAATACAGAAAGATTGGATTAGACTTTCCTTTGTTAATAAGAGAAAACACACATACAAGCATAAATGTATGTATGTGTATTTGTGCACATTAATATATATATATATATATATATATATTTCTGAGTGCTTAATATAGTATTTGTTTTATGAATGAACTGAGTATATTTTAAGGAGTGTGAATTTATATGATCTAATGCCTCTACACTCGACATTTTTTTTTACTTAAGCAGTTGCCTATCTAGAAATAACTAGCAATTGATTCCTCTCTTGAATTTTCTTCACAGTTTCACTTCCTGTATTTTCTACTGGTACTGGGGTGAATTTGAGCATGAGAATTTTAGACACTCTGGCCTCCTAAAATGATTGAGGTGATTACAAGTTATATTTATATTAAATGATTTTTTAAAAATTCCATAAATAAGATACGAAAACCAATAATCAAATAAAATTTGACTGAACACACATAATACACAAACACAGTATTGCATTCCTCACAGAATGCTTTGAAACAGGAATATAAAAAACACAGCAAGTCTCTAATAAGAGATGATGAATATTTAGAAAAGATTTTCTTGAAAGAAATAAAAATAATTTATTTAAACAATTTATCATGAAAACTTGTAATATATATTCTTGCAATATATAATATTTAGGCATTGTAATACAACTTGCAATGTATATTCTTGCAATATAATATTTAGGCATTGACTTGAGGGATTTAATATATTAAATAAACTTTCCAGGTACTTGGAGTTAGAATGATCTATCCATACTACCTGAAACAGAAGGGATAAACTATTCCACATAACTCTAATAACCCTAAAGACAGTGTTTGTGACGTTTTCCAGACTAACTTGTAGATGAGAATTAGAGCCCCACCCCCACCCCAGAAGCAGAACCTAAAACAAGGATTCAAGTGGGAACAATTTAATTTGGAAGGTGAATAACAAAGGCTAGGGGAGTGGGAAAGTGAGGCAGGGGAAGGGAAAGGAACCAATATGAATGCGTTATTGAACCCGTTCTAACTCTGGGTCACTGAGCTTAATCATACTGAGATCCCCATGGGGCTGGCATAGAGCTTATATTTCAGATCTATCCTACCTGCAGACTAAGAGAGTTTGTGTTTGTATACCAACTCCCACCAGTCATTGACAAGGATTGCTCTTAGGTGGCATTAATTTCCTAGCACTTCTCGCCTAGAACACAGGAAGGCAAAGGGTGCTTAAGTGGATATAGAAAGATTTCGGACAAAGAAATACAGATCCTGGTGGAAGAAGTTTGGGCTCTGTGCACTAAAGTGATAAGGACAAACAGATTTATTGGACCATCTGCTACAGTTATTGACACCTTGTCAACTCTAGTGTTGGCGAATCATCATTGTTCTTTATTCTATTGTTATTATCATTATAGTAGAGTATATTATAGGATAGTCCATATTATATGTTAGAGAATGTAGGATGGAGAGAGATGCATTTATGTCTTTTGTTGAAGAAAACCAATAGCAGTATCATGCATAAGACAAAAAAAAATTTTAAAGTTTTTCTGATAAAGTTTAACAATTTGAATTGACAACATTTCTTATTTTCCTTTCAAAGGGCTCAGAATACAAATTAGAATTTTTCTGTTTTCCAACAAGAGAGACTGGAGATAGCTATAGATTGCATTCCCCAGAGAGGAAGCCCCACATAGATCTAGTGGATCAAACTGATGCCTGTAGGCGTTGGAGGCTTCAAGTAGATCTTAACAGGAGCAGACAGTTAATCTGGACTGTGATTTGCTTACCCAATAGAAGATGTAAAGGCTCAAAGTACATAAAGGACGTGAACAGAGATTCTGCTGTTTCAGCCTAAGAAACATCCTTTACAGTCCCTGATGTTCAACAATAGGCAAAGAATCTCCTCAAATGATTGAGAGACTATAGTAATGGATATTTGAAACACTTGTTGCCCAAAATGGAGATGATAAAGGCATGCAGGGCTGGCTTACATGCAGTCATGATTACGTTCTCACACTCAACGTGAGGGACGCCAAGGGAGGGTCCCCAATAAATAGATTCCTCTGCTTTTCTGGGAAATAGAGGGTTGGGGCATGATGATGGTATGACAATATCCAATGGGGGAAGATGGTGGTACAAGTATGCTTCTTTTTTCCCTTTTTCCCCCATATTATTATTATTTTCTCCCCCCCCTATTACCTCAACTTCTTTTTTACCCCTATCTTACACAGTGATCCCAGGAATAGGGCTGCAATTGTGGGAGCCAGATGCAAAGATGAATCCTAATCAACTATGCCTTTAAATATTTATATTAGTATCCTAAGTTCCTGATGGGATGGATAAAGAACAATTAAAATAGCAAAATAATAAATATCTGATTGATCCAAAAGCAAAAGGCAAGAACTGTGGTATAAAGTGAACGGAGAAAGAAAAATATAGTAATAACTAGAGTAATTGCATTCCAGGTAAATGGACTAACCACTATAATCACAAGTCAAACATTTTTAAAGTGTAAAACAACCAAAGCCAAAATATGTTATTTAAGAGAAACACTTCAAATATAAGGATGAAGAAGAAAGACTCAACATAAAGAAGGTGGTGGGAGAAACAAATATGCAAACACTAACAAATGAAAGCAAGTAAACCTTTATTAATATTCAGTAATGCAGATTTTTAAGGTTAGAAATGTAACTAGTGATAAATGGGACACTTCAAGAGAAGGGCGCATTTAAATAAAATATACGAAATTCTTAAATCTGCCTGTCCTAAACAACTAAGATTGAAAATATGTAAATAACTACATAAAATAAATATAATAATAAAGAAATCCATAATCATGTTGGAAATTTTAGCACATTTCTTTTAGTAACTAATAGAACAAATACTCAACAAGTGCAGAACAGATGCAACACGACAATATAGAGTATACAATATTTTCAAGGGCATATTAAGTATTTACCAAAATATATTCTCTGATCACAGTGGAATTAGATTAGAAGCCAACATTAGAGCAATATTGATAGAAAATCACATTTAAAAAATTCAGGCAAAAAAAATTCTAAATGGCCTTTGGTTCCAAGAAAAATAAAGAATATAAAACAGTATTTTGAGTTGATGTATAATGAAGCTTTCTTTTATCAATATCTTTGGGATGCAACTAAATAAGTGGAATTTATAGGTTTGCATATATATATCTTTTTTCATACATAATTTTTTAAACTTTTTTTATTGTATAGCATAACATATATACAAAGCAAAGAAAGAAAAAAAGCAACACTTTTCAAAGTATTCTTCACTAAATAGTTACAGGACTGATCACAGAGTTTGTCATGGGCTACATACAATCCTCTCCTATTTTTCCTTTTAGCTGCTCCAGAATATAGGAGGCTAGAAGGAAGAAATACATATTTTTTTATCATCACAATTGACTTTTTTTCCTTTCTTTGCAAAAAATAACATATATACAAAAAAGCAATAAATTTCAAAGCACAGCATCATAGTTAGTTGTAGAACATATTGCGGACTTTGACATGGGTTACAATTTCACAATTTTAGGTTTTTACTTCTAGCTGCTCTAAAATACTGGAGACTACAAGAGATATCAATTTAATGATTTGGCATTCACATTCATTTGTTAAGTCCTATCTTCTATGTATAATTCCACCATCACCCTTGATCTTTCTATATCTCTCTTTGGGTTGGTTGAGCTATGGAAATTCTAAATGTTTGCTATTGTAAGGATCTGTCACTAATATGGGTTTGGAAGAGGAACTATCTGGTATTCTGGAAAGGCTGGACTAGGTTTCAGGACTAATCTGGAGCAGGAACCCATCTGGATGTTGTAGGTTTCTGGAAAGTTACTCTAGTGCCTGGAACACTTGTGGAATCTTATGTACTGCCCTAGGTGTTCTTTAGGATTGGCTGGAATGGTCCTGGTTGGCGGTTGGCAGGTTATGACAGGTAGCAAGGTCTACCTGAAGCTTGCATAAGAGCAACTTCCAGAGTAGCCTCTCAACTCTATTTGAACTCTCTCTGTACTGATACTTTATTAATTACACATCTTTTTCCCCTCTTGGTCAGGATGTAACTGTTGATCCCAAGGTGCCAGGTCTGGATTCATCCCTGGGAAGTCACCAGGGAAACTTTCACCCCTGGATGTTGTGTTGCACACAGTAGGGAGGGCAATGATTCCACTTGCAGAGTTGGGCTTAGAGAGACTGAGGCCACATCTGAGCAACAGAGGTCCTCCAGAAGTAACTCTTAGGCATGCCTATAGGTAGTCTAAACTTCTCCGCTACCTACATAACTTTCATAAGAGTAAACCTCTTGATCGAGGGCATGGCCTATTGATTTGTGTATGCCTAAGGTTTGCTACAGTATCAGGGGATACCATGATGGTAAGGTTTAATAGTTCCATAGTCTTTCTCCCCTCCCTCAGGGGACTTTTCCAATATTTTTTGATTATCTGCTTAATTTACTTTAGGATATTTCCAGGCATTATGATAATCTATACAGGATTATTCTGTGCTTCCTGTGTTTCAGTTGTTCAAATAAGCTATAGAGATAGGTTGAATTAGATTACATGCTACAGAAAATTTCAGTTCCAGATCAAATAAACCTTTCTTCCATTAGTCTCAAAGAGTATATGTGGTTCTAAAATATAGACACTCTCTCCACCTTCACCAGCTCCTCTGCCACCGTCCTCGACAGCCTTGCCACCCTCACCTTTCCTCCTCCAGAACAGCTACTGGGGGAGTAGAGATGATACAGAGCAGCTCCCGGAGCCACGGCGGAGATCAAAGGGACGGCGTACCCCATCCTGGAATGGCTGACTGTCTGGGAGAACCAGCTCCGGTGAGATCGCCAAGGGGCGTGGGCTTTCCTGGGTGGGACGGCAAGCGGCCGGAGTCCCTCCCTTCCTCCTTCCCAGGCCAGCTGGCAGAATTGGGCAGGCGGTCCCCTTGGGCCGCGGCGGCTGGCGCCCCCACCACGCGAGGCCCCCCGGACCAACTGAGAGAGTTGGGTCGGAAATCCCCAGCCCGCGGAGAATGGTGACCGGGGGGGTCCCTTCCAAACACGTAACTCCCTGTCCGGCTGGGAACAGTGCACTCTCCCAGGCTGTGGTGGCTGGCACCCTCCCGCCACGCTTGGCACCCTGGGCCGACTAGGAAATTCGGTCGGGCGCTCTCCCAGGCTGCAGCGGCCGGCGACCCTCCACGTGTTCAGACCCCCGGGCTGGCTGGCACTCTTCCAAGCCGCTTCGGCTGGTGAACCTCCCCCACGGTGAGAGTTTTCCAAAGTTAAAGGACCCACAGCACCTTTTACTGGTGGAGCCCACAGAAAAACGTGTGCCATGAGCGCCACCTACTGGGCAGGATAAGAAAAACAGAACCCAGAGATTTCACAGAAAATTCTTTCAACCTGTTGGGTCCAACACCCAGGGAAATCTGACTAAATGTCCAGATGCCAGCAGCAGAAGATAAATGTCCACGCTCAGAAAATTGAAAATATGGCCCAGTCAAAGGAACAAACCAATAGTTCAAATGAGATACAGGAGCTGAAACAACTAATGCTGAATATACGAACAGAAATGGAAAACCTCTTCAAAAAAGAAATCGATAAATTGAGGGAGGACATGAAGAAGAAATGGGCTGAACAAAAAGAAGAAATACAAAAACTGAAAAAACAAATCATAGAGATTATGGAAGTGAAGGATAAAGTAGAAAAGATGGAAAAAAAAAATGAATGCCTACAATGATAGATTTAAAGAGACAGACAGAAGATAGAATTAGTGATTTGGAGGATGGAACATCTGAATTCCAAAAAGAAACAGAAACTATCAGGAAAAGAATGGAAAAATTTGAACAGGGTGTCAGGGAACTCAAGGACAATATGAACGGAACAAATATACGTGTTGTGGGTGTCCCAGAAGAAGAAGAGAAGGGAAAAGGAGGAGAAAAACTAATGGAAGAAATTATCACTGAAAATTTCCCAACTCTTATGAAAGACCTAAAATTACAGATCCAAGAAGTGCAGTGCACCCCAAAGAGATTAGACCCAAATAGGCGTTCTCCAAGACACTTACTAGTTAGAATGTCAGAGGTCAAAGAGAAAAGAGAGGATCTTGAAAGCAGGAAGAGAAAAACAATCCATCACATACAAGGGAAACCCAATAAGACTATGTGTAGATTTCTCAGCAGAAACCATGGAAGCTAGAAGACAGTGGGATGATATATTTAAATTAATAAAAGAGAAAAACTACCAAGCAAGACTCCTATATCCAGCAAAATTATCCTTCAAAAATGAGGGATAGATTAAAACATTCTCAGACAAAAAATCACTGAGAGAATTTGTGACCAAGAGACCAGCTCTACAAGAAATACTAAAGGGAGCACTAGAGTCAGATACGAAAAGACAGAAGAGAGAGGTATGGAGAAGAGTGTAGAAAGAAGGAAAGTCAGATATGATATATATAATACAAAAGGCAAAATGGTAGAGGAAAATATTATCCAAACAGTAATAACACTAAAAGTTAATGGACTGAATTCCCCAATCAAAAGACATAGACTGGCAGAATGGATTAAAAAACAGGATCTTTCTATATGCTGTCTACAGGAAACACATCTTAGACCCAAAGATAAACATAGGTTGAAAGTGAAAGGTTAGGAAAAGATATTTCATGCAAATAACAACCAGAAAAGAGCAGGAGTGGCTATACTAATATCCGACAAATTAGACTTCAAATGTGAAACAGTTAAAAGAGACAAAGAAGGACACTATATACTAATAAAAGGAGCAATTAAACAAGAAGACATAACAATCATAAATATTTATGCACCGAACCAGAATGCCCCAAAATACGTGAGGAATACACTGCAAACACTGAAAAGGGAAATAGACACATATACCATAATAGTTGGAGACTTCAATTCACCACTCTCATCAATGGACAGAACATCTAGACAGAGGATCAATAAAGAAATAGAGAATCTGAATATTACTATAAATGAGCTAGACTTAACAGACATTTATAGGACATTACATCCCACAACAGCAGGATACACCTTTTTCTCAAGTGCTCATGAATCATTCTCAAAGATAGACCATATGCTGGGTCACAAAGCAATTCTTAAAAAAAATTAAGAAGATTGAAATCATACACAACACTTTCTTGGATCATAAAGGAATGAAGTTGGAAATCAATAATAGGCGGAGTGCCAGAAAATTCACAAATATGTGGAGGCTCAACAACACACTCTTAAACAACAAGTGGGTCAAAGAAGAAATTGCAAGAGAAATTAGTAAATACCTAGAGGTGAATGAAAATGAAAACACAACATATCAAAACTTATGGGATGCAGCAAAGGCAGTGCTAAGAGGGAAATTTATTGCCCTAAATGCCTATATCAGAAAAGAAGAAAAGGCAAAAATGCAGGAATTAACTGTCCACTTGGAAGAACTGGAGAAAGAACAGCAAACTAATCCCAAAGCAAGCAAAAGGAAAGAAATAACAAAGATTAGAGCAGAAATAAATGAAACTGAAAACATGAAAACAATAGAGAAAATCAATAAGACCAGAAGTTGGTTCTATCAGAAAAACAATAAGATTGATGGGCCCTTAGCAAAATTGACAAAAAGAGGAAGAGAGAGGATGCAAATAAATAAGATCAGAAATGGAAGAGGAGACATAACTACTGACCTCACAGAAATAAAGGAGGTAATAACAGGATACTATGAACAACTTTATGCTAATAAATACAACAATTTAGATGAAATGGATGGGTTCTTGGAAAGACATGAACAACCAACTTTGACTCAAGAAGAAATAGATGACCTCAAAAAACTAATCACAAGTAAAGAAATTGAATTAGTCATTCAAAAGCTCCCTAAAAAGAAAAGTCCAGGACCAGACGGCTTCACATGTGAATTCTATCAAACATTCCAGAAAGAATTAGTACCAACTCTCCTCAAACTCTTCAAAAAAATCGAAGTGGAGGGAAAACTACCTAATTCATTCTATGAAGCCAACATCACCCTCATACCAAAACCAGGCAAAGATATTACAAAAAAAGAAAACTACAGACCAATCTCTCTAATGAATATAGATGCAAAAATCCTTAACAAAATTCTAGCAAATCGTATCCAACAACACATTAAAAGAATTATACATCATGACCAAGTAGGATTCATCCCAGTTATGCAAGGATGGTTCAACATAAAAAAATCAA
Organism: Tamandua tetradactyla; assembly: GCF_023851605.1. Lineage (NCBI taxonomy): Eukaryota > Metazoa > Chordata > Mammalia > Pilosa > Myrmecophagidae > Tamandua > Tamandua tetradactyla. The sequence goes on from NC_135334.1 coordinate 43,911,170, forward strand.
TTAATGTAATACACCATATCAACCAATCAAAGCAGAAAAATCACATGGTCATCTCAATTGATGCAGAGAAGGCATTTGACAAGATTCAACATCCTTTCCTGTTGAAAACACTTCAAAAGATAGGAATACAAGGGAACTTCCTTAAAATGATAGAGGGAATATATGAAAAACCCACAGCTAATGTCATCCTCAATGGGGAAAAATTGAAAACTTTCCCCCTAAGATCAGGAACAAGACAAGGATGTCCACTATCACCACTATTATTCAACATTGTGTTGGAGGTTCTAGCCAGAGCAATTAGACAAGAAAAAGAAATACAAGGCATCAAAATTGGAAAGGAAGAAGTAAAACTATCACTGTTTGCAGATGATATGATACTATACGTAGAAAACCCGTAAAAATCCACAACAAAACTACTAGAGCTAATAAATGAGTACAGCAAAGTAGCAGGTTACAAGATCAACATTCAAACATCTGTAGCATTTCTATACACTAGTAATGAACAAGCTGAGGGGGAAATCAAGAAACGAATCCCATTTACAATTGCAACTAAAAGAATAAAATACCTAGGAATAAATTTAACTAAAGAGACAAAAAGCCTATATAAAGAAAACTACAAAAAACTGCTAAAAGAAATCACAGAAGACCTAAATAGATGGAAGGGCATACCGTGTTCATGGATTGGGAGACTAAATATAGTTAAGATGTCAATCCTACCTAAATTGATCTACAGATTCAATGCAATACCAATCAAAATCCCAACAACTTATTTTTCAGAAACAGAAAAACCAATAAGCAAATTTATCTGGAAGGGCAGGGTGCCCCGAATTACTAAAAACATCTTGAGGAAAAAAAATGAAGCTGGAGGTTTCGCGCTGCCAGACTTTAAGGCATATTATGAAGCCACAGTGGTCAAAACAGCATGGTATTGGCATATAGATAGATATATTGACCAATGGAATCAAATAGAGTGCTCAGATATAGACCCTCTCATCTATGGACATTTGATCTTTGATAAGGCAGTCAAGCCAACTCACCTGGGACAGAACAGTCTCTTCAATAAATGGTGCCTAGAGAACTGGATATTCATATGCAAAAGAATGAAAGAAGACCCATATCTCACACCTTATACAAAAGTTAACTCAAAATGGATCAAAGATCTAAACATTAGGTCTAAGACCATAAAACAGTTAGAGAAAAATCTAGGGAGATATCTTATGAAACTTACAATTGGAGGCAATTTTATGGACCTTAAACCTAAAGCAAGAGCACTGAAGAAGGAAATAAATAAATGGGAGCTCCTCAAAATTAAACACTTTTGTGCATCAAAGAACTTCATCAAGAAAGTAGAAAGACAGCCTACACAATGGGAGATAATATTTGGAAATGACATATCAGATAAAGGACTAGTATCCAGAATTTATAAAGAGATTGTTCATCTCAACAACAAAAAGACAGCCAATCCAATTACAAAATGGGAAAAAGACTTGAACAGACACCTACCAGAAGAGGAAATACGGATGGCCAAGAGGCACATGAAGAGATGCTCAATGTCCCTGGCCATTAGAGAAATGCAAATCAAAACCACAATGAGATATCATCTCACACCCACCAGAATGGCCATTATCAACAAAACAGAAAATGACAAGTGCTGGAGAGGATGCGGAGAAAGAGGCACACTTATCCACTGTTGGTGGGAATGTCAAATGGTGCAACCACTGTGGAAGGCAGTTTGGCGGTTCCTCAAAAAGCTGAATATAGAATTGCCATACGACCCAGCAATACCATTGCTAGGTATCTACTCAAAGGACTTGAGGGCAAAGACACAAACGGACATTTGCACACCAATGTTTATAGCAGCGTTATTTACAATTGCAAAGAGATGGAAACAGCCAAAATGTCCATCAACAGAAGAATGGCTAAACAAACTGTGGTATATACATACGATGGAATATTATGCAGCTTTAAGACAAGATAAATTTATGAAGCATGTAATAACATGGATGGACCTAGAGAACATTATGCTGAGTGAGACTAGCCAAAAACTAAAGGACAAATACTGTATGGTCCCACTGATGTGAACGGACATTTGAGAATAAACTTGGAATATGTCATTGGTAACAGAGACCAGCAGGAGTTAGAAACAGGGTAAGATAATGGGTAATTGGAGCTGAAGGGATACAGACTGTGCAACAGGACTAGATACAAAAACTCAAAAATGGACAGCACAATAATACCTAAGTGTAAAGTAATCATGTTAAAATACTGAATGAAGCTGCATCTGAGCTATAAATATATATATATATATATATATATATATATATATATATATATATATATATATACACTCTCTTATTTACCCCTATGTTCTGAATTACTTTAGCCCCAAACTGTTCGGCTTCATTCTTATCTCTAAATATCAGGTTATATATATAAAACAGCCTCTCAAAATCCAGAAACAATAATCACCACTCTGGACTTAATGTGTCTGCTCTAAAAGCTTACAATCTAGGCTCCTGTTTTCTTATAAGCATTTTCTAAAGATGATCATACCATTGTTGTGTTTTTTTGTTCCTGGCTTATTTTGTCTCACCAAATAGCCCATATGTTCATTCACATCGTTGCATGCCTCACAAATTTGTTCCTTTTTGTAGCAGCACAACCTTCATTCATAAGTATATATCATCGTTTGCCAATCTACTTGTCCATCAGTGCATCCTTCAGCCACCTGCATTCATTGGTCATCGTGTAGAGGGTCCAAAGTCCACAGTCTATCAACATTATCATTTTAGATAATTTCATTATTCCCAAGAGACAGAAAACCATTAAACACACCCTCACCAAATGGGAAATCTAACCCTTCTCTTACCTCTTGTCCCTCACCCCATTATTTACCACTGCTGTTGCTGTGGTAGTGCTGATGGTTTCCTTTTGAACATAGCCCATAGCATGCAATAGCAACTTTCTCCCTGTACTCTGGACTTAAATGCTCTTTATATAAGAATCATATCTTCAAAGCAATTCTTACAAGAACTCATTGATATTTCTAGTGTGAGTCAGTGGGAAATGTAGGTCTATACAACCCCTTTCAATCTTGTTCATCTTCAACATCGTAATATTACTTCTAGACCCAATACAGAATCACCTTCACTCCTATCTATTCCCTTACATTGGAGTTCAACCTCTTTAGCTAACAGTTCACATACCTGTAGCTTCTATGTATCTCCAAGTCCCCTATATTCTGTATTATAAGTCTTTTATTGTATGTTTATGCTGGTCATAAAAGTGGAATCATATAGTATCTGTCCTTTTGTATCTGGCTAATTTGGCTCAGCATCATGTCCTCAAGGCTCATTCACCTCGTCGTGTGCTTCAGGACATCATTTTTTCTTACTGCTGCATATATTCCATCATATGTATATGCCACATTATGTTGATCTACTCATCTGTTGATGAGCATTTGATTAGTTTCCATCTTTTGGCAATTATGAATAATGACGCTATGAACCTCAGTGTGCAAATGTCTGTTTGTGTCGTTGCTTTCAGCTCTTCTGCGTATATACCAAGTAGTGTTATTGCTGGGTCACAGGGCAACATGATATTTAGTTTCCGAAGGAACCGCCAAACAGTCTTTCACAGTGGCTGCACCATTATACATTCCCACCAGCAGTGCATAAGTGTCCCAATTTCTCCACATCCTCTCCAACATTTATAGTTTCCTGTTTGTTTAATAGCAGCCATTCTTATAGGTGTGAGGTGGTATCTCATTGTAGTCTTGATCTGCATTTCCCTTATAGCCGGTGAAAATGAACCTCTTCATGTGCTTTTGAGCCATCTGTATTTGTTCTTCAGAAAAATGCCTATTCATATGTTTAGCCCATTTTATAATTGGGTTGTTTGTTCTTTTGTTGTTGAGTTGTATGATTTCTTTGTATATACAGGAAATCAAACCTTTGTCTGATATGTGATTTCCAAATATTTTCTCCCATTGAGTTGGCTACCTCTTCACCTTTTTGACAAGGTCTTTTGAGGTGCAGAAGCATTTGATTTTGAGGCATTCCAATTTTTCTATTTTTTTCTTTTGTTGCTTGTGCTTTGGGTGTAAAGTTTAGGAAGCTATCCTCCTCCTACTAGGTTTGAAGAAGTTTTACTACATTTTCTTCTAGAAGTGTTATGGTGCTAGTTCTTATATTTAGGTGTTCGATCCACTTTGAGTTAATTTTTGTGTAGGGTATAAGATACAGGTCCTTTTTCATTCTCTTGGTTATTAATATCCAGTTCTTCCATGCCCAATTATTGAAAAGACTATTGTGTTCCAGTTCAGGGATTTGGGAGCCTTGTCAAAAATCAGTTGATCACAGACTTGGTGGTCTATTTCTGGATTCTTGATTCGATTCCATTGGCCAATACTTCTGTCTTTGTGCCAGTACAATGCTGTTTTGACCACTGTTGCTTTATAATAGGTTTTAAAGTCAGGGTGTGAAACTTCCCTCTTCATTCTTCTTTTTTAGCATGCTTTTAGGTACTCAGGGTCTCTTTCCCTTCCAGATAAATTTGGTGGTTAGCTTTTCCAAATCTTCAAAGTAGGTTGTGGAATTTTGATTGGTACTGTGTTGAATCTGTAAATCAATTTTGGGAGAACTGACATCTTAACTATATTTAGCCTTCCTATCCATGAGTAGGGAATGTCTTTCTACCTATTTAGATTCGCTTTGATTTCTTTTAGAAATGTTACGTAGTTTTGTGTACAAGTCCTTTACATCCCTAGTTAAGTTCATTCCTAAGTATTTGATTCTTTTAGTTGCTATTTTGAATGGAATTTTTCTCCTTAACTGACTCCTGAGCCAGGGCATTGCTTGTGTGTAGAACTGTTGCTGATTTTTGCACATTAATTTTAATGTGCAATTAAATTTATCATTATTATCAATTATTAATTATTATTAAATTAATTCATTTTAATGTGCAAATCTTTTCCAATTTGGATGCCTTTTATTTCTTTGTCTTGCCTGATTCCTCTAGCTAGAATTCCTAGCACAATGTTGAATAATAGTGGTGACAGTGGGCATCCTTGTCTTGTATCTGATCTTAGGAGGAAGGCTTTCAGTCTCTCTCCATTGAGTATGATGCTGGCTGTCAGTTTTTCAAATATTCCCTTTATCATATTGAGATGCTTAACATTGATTCCTATCTTTTGGAGTGTTTTTGTCAGAAAAGGCTGCTGAATTTTGTCAAATGCTTTTTCAGCATCAATTGAGTTGATTGTGTAATTTTTCCCTTTTGATTTGTTAATGTGCTGTATTACATCAATTGATTTTCTTGTGTTGAAGCATCCTTGCAATCCTGGTGTAAACCCCACTTCGTTATGGTGTATAATTCTTTTAATGTGGTGTTGTATTCAATTTGCTAATATATTATTGAGAATTTTTGCATCTGTGTTCATTAGGGAGATTGGTCTTTAATTTTCCTTTCTTATAGCATCTTTACCCAGTTTTGGTATTAAAATGATATTAGCTTCATAAAATGAGATAAATAAAATTCGTTTTTCCTCAATTTTTTGGAAAAGTTTGAGCAGGATTGGTGTTAGTTCTTCATGGAATGTTTGATAAAATTCCCCTGTGAAGCCATCTGGCCCTGGGCTTTTCTTTGCAGGAAGATTTTTCATGACTGACTGAATCTCTTTACTTGTGATTGAGATCTTCTATTTTGTCCTGAGTCAGTGTCGTTTGTTTGTGTATCTCCAGGAATTTGTCCATTTCATCTAAGTTGTCTAGTTTGTTGACATATAGTTGTTCAAAGTATCCTCTTAATGATTTCCTTTATTTCTTCAGGGTCTGTAGTAATGCATCCCTTCTCTTTTCTAATTTTGTTTATTTGCATCCTTTCTCTTTTTTTCTTTGTCCGTCTTGCTAATGGCCCATTAGTTCTATTGATTTTCTCAAAGAACCAAGTTTTGGTTTTATTGATTCTTTCTATTGTTCTTTTGTTCTCCCATTCATTTATCTTTGCTTTAATTTTTGTCATTTCTCTCTCCAATTTACTATGGTGTTAGTTTGTTGCACTTTCTCAAGTTCCTCTAGGTTTGCTATTAAGTTTCTCAATTTTTTCTCTTTCTTGTTTTTTAATATAGGCATTTAGTACAACAAATTTCCCTCTTAAAACAGCCTTTACCACATCCCATAAGTTCTGATAAGTTATATTCTCATTTTCATTCATCTCCAGATAGCTACTGATTTCTCTAGCAATTTCTTCTTTGACTCACTGGTTGTTTAAGAGTATATTATTTAATTTCCATATTATTTGCGAATGTCCTTGGTCTTTGGTGCTTATTGAGATCCAGCTTCAACCCACTGTGATCAGAGAAAGGGCTTTGAATAATTTTAATATTTTTAAATTTATAAAGACCTATTTTGTGCCCCCAGCATATGATCTATCCTGGAGAATGTTCCATGAGCACTAAAGGGGAATGTATAACATTGTGCTTTGGGATGAAATGACCTACATATGTCTGTTAGGTCTAATTCATTTATTAAGTTATTTAACTTCTCTATTTCCTTGTTGATCTTCTGTCTGGTTGTTCTATCTATAGAGGAGAGTGGTTTATTGAAGTCTCCTATTGTTATTGTTGAAACATCTATTGCTCCCTTCAGTTTTGCCAATGTCTGTCTCATGTACTTTGGAGCTCCTTGATTAGGAGCATAAACATATGATTGTTATATCTTCTTAGTGAATTGACACTTTAATTGTATATAGGGACCTTCTTTGTCTCTTATGATGTCTTTACATTTGAAGCCTATTTTGTCTGATATTAGTATAGTTACTCCTGCTTTACTTTGGTTATAATTTGCAAGGAAAGTCTTTTTCAATCCTTTCACTTTCAATCTATTTGTATCCTTGTGTCTAAAATGAGTCTCTTGTATGCAGCATGTAACTGTATTATGTTTCTTAATTGATTTTGCCAATCTGTATCTTTTAATTGGTAAATTTAGTCCATTAACATTCAAAGTTATTACTGAAAATGTGTTTCTTGATTCCACCATCTTATCTTTTTAAATTTATTTGTCAGACCTATGTATTCTTTTCCCTTGTCTCTTTGTATTCTTTAAATTACCCTTAGTGGCACTCTCCAATTCTGTGCCCTCCTCCAGACCTCCCTCTCCTGTCTTTGTTTTTCAACCAGCAGAATTCCTTTTGGTATTTCTTTTAGGGCCAGTCTATTGTTGACAAATTCTTTCAGGACTTCTTTGTCTGTGAAAATTTTAATCTCTCCCTCAATTTTAAAGGACAAGTTGGCTGGGTACAGAATTCTTGGCTGAAGTCTTTCTCTTTCAGGATCTTGAATTTATCATACTACTGCCTTCTTGCCTCCAGAGTGCTAGTTGAGTAGTCTGAACTCAGTCTTATTTGATTTCCCTAGTATGTAGTAGGTTGTATTCTCTTGCTGCCTTCAGGATTTTCTGCTTCTCTTTGACATTTGACAGACTGATTAGTATGTGCCTTGTGGAAGGTCTATTTGGATTTATTATGTTTGGAGTTCTTTGGGCTTCTTTGACTTGTTTATTTATGTCCTTTATGAGGGTTGGGAGGTTTCCCTCCATTATATCCTCAACTACTCTTCCTAGCCCTCTACTCCTCTCTTCTTCTGGGACGCCAGGGATTCTTATATTTGCGTGCTTTGTTTGGCCTATAATTTCCCTGAGTTCCCATTCAATTTTTTTCCATCTTTTTTGTCATTTGCTCTTTTGAGTCTTCAAAGTCAATTATCCTGTCCTCTATATCACTTATTCTTTATTCTGTCTCTTCAAATCTGGTGTTGCATGCCTCTAGTATGTTTTTTATTTGGTCAACAGAGTCTTTAATCTGTGATTTCTGCTATTTTTCTATTTATTCTTTCAAATTCCTCTTTGTGCTCTTCTACTGTCTTCTTGATCTTGTTTATGTCATTTGCTATCCCACTTGTTTTATTAACTAGAGTTGTACGAGCATCTTTGATTCCAGCGTCTGTGTCTCCTCTGGTGCTTTGATTTGGTCATTAGGCAGGACTATATCTGTATGCATTGTGATATGCTTAGCGATCTTCTGCTGTCATCGTGGCATGTAAATATCTTGATTGACTTACTTTGGAAGTTGATTTTTTTTAGTAGTCTAAGGCCTAGTTTTTCAGGATGGTTGTACAGCAGGGAGCAGGACAAGGGGTGGTCACTTAGTGTGGTGACTTCTTTCAGGGCAGATATAGGTGCATGCCCAGGATGTTATGCTGATGCTTGTGAATTTGGGAACCCAGCGGCCAGGGAAGATAGAGCTGTGTGGGTGCACCAGTTTGAGGGGTGTTACCCTGGTGTGCACTGGTTTAAGGTATGGGGTGCTTTGTGTGCATGCATAGAGCTATGGCAGCAGGTCAGAATTATGCCTTCATGGATTGGGGCAGATATGATCCAACTGCACAGGTCAGCACTTTCTCAGAGCTAAGAAATGTGGCTGAGGGCCGGGTTCTAGGACTGCTGTAAAGAGTGGTTCCCAGAGCTGAATGATGTGCTCGGGGGCCTGTATGCAAGAGTCGACCTGGGAGTGACTTAAAGGGATGCACAGAGCTCAGGTGAGGCGAGGTAAGTCTGTGCAACACTATGGGGGTGGGGACAGAGATAGCCTAGATATGGAGTGCCACAGTCTTTATGTGCTGGCAACAGCCTGCAGGGAACAGGGAGGGGGAGGTAGTGCTCAGGAAGGGTATAGGAGAGGTGGGTTGGGCTGCACTTGGGGTGGAGGAGGGGGGCAGGTATGTGCTCTGGGGGCTGGTGGGATGCGGTCACCTGGAACATGGGAAATGGAAGTGGATGATGGGTTTGGGTGTGTGGGGTGTGGAGTGAGTCGCCGATCAAGGAGCTGCACTGGTAAGGGCAGTGCACCTAAGGAATGCAGCCTGGCTTACTTCCTCATCCCAGGCTCATGTCTGTGCACTCCAGCGGGTTCTGTGGCCCCATCCCTCCATGCCAGGCTCCAGCTTTCTGCCTCTCAGATCCTAGTCCTCTGCAACCAGGTCAGCTACACTCCTGAATTGCCACCTCAGTCGCCCTCCTTTCCCTTCTCTAACTTTTCTGTGGAGCGGCTCTAAGCTTGAGCTATTCTATTTTGCCATCTTCCTGGAAGCCCATACGTAACTTTTAAAAATGAAAAATCATCAAACTGCAAATAGAAGGAACATCCCTTAATCTGATAAGGATTACCTACCAGACATAATTTAATGAAGGCTACCTAATGTTTGAGCTTCCTCATTGGTAAAGCACAAACCATGCAGTCAGTTGGCTTAAACAATGTGATTTTATTGTCTCACTTGAAAGTCCAAAATCAAGGCATCATGAAGGTGATGCTTCCAGAAGACTACAGTATTCTGGGGCTGCCTACCAGTGATTCCTGGACTGTGACTTTTCTGTTAAATGGTAATGTGCATGGTGGTTTCTCCTGTCTTCTTCTTGATTCCATTGACTTCCAGTTTCTGCTGCTCCCTGTGGTTCTCCCTCTCTCTCTGGCTTTCCTTATAAGGCCTTTAGTAACAGAATTAGGATTCATCCTGATCATATTATACTACTGAAGTAACCTCATCAAAAGGTCCCATTCACAATGGGTTCACAGTCACAGGATTGGATTAATTTTAAGAACATATTTTTCTGGGGTACACAACTCCAAATCACTGAAAACAATTGTAACTACTTGGGGAAATATTTAATGGTTTCTTCCCAATTTTAGGAAAAACACAAGATGTCCACTGGCAGCACTGCTATTCAATATGTTTCTAGAAATACTGGAATGCTTCATAAGGTAAAAAGGAAATAAAGAGTATAGAAAGTGGAAAGAAAGAACTAAAACTATCATTATTTGTAAATGATACTGCTGGGGAAGTTACAGATATATACTCTCTGGCCATCTTCCAGCCTTCACCTACCTACTCTCTCTTTCTTTTCTATTGCTTCAGTCTGTTTCCATTCTGTGGCCTGGGAGTCTAATGAAAGGGCCTGATAATACCTTGAACCCAAAAACTGAAAACCAGCAACCCCAGCTGTTTCTCAATCAGGATATCCCAGTAGCCATCTCCCCCTTCCCCCGGCTTATATACATACCCACCCTTGGCAGCACAAATTTGTTTCTCCTCTACCACAAGAAGTGGGGTACATGGAGTTTCCATCCACTGATCCTGACCCAAGTGGTTTGGCCTCCCTTGGAGACCAGCCATAATGACATCTCTTCCCCTGCTCTTTTGGACCCTTTGTGCTGTGTAAATAATAAAGGGGTCATTTGCTGAAAGTTTCTGTTGTGCGTGAGCCTGTATTCTCATAACAGACCATGTAGCAACTTGCTTCACAGATCTGACAATATAATTAGATACTCCATGAGCTAATTAACAAAATGTTCATTTTTCATGATTACTGGACTAAACATACAAACAAAATTGTGTTCCTATATACTAGCAAAAACACTTGAAAATAACAATTCCCTATTGCTGTTAGAAAATATCAATCACCCTAATATCGAAAGGCACCAAATATCTAGGAATATATCTAACAAAGATATGAAAGATCTTTACTTTGAAAACAGTAAAAAGTTTCTGAGAGAAATGAAAGAGGACCTCAACAGAGTATGTAATAGTTCATAGGTTGGGAAACTCAAGGTCATAAAGAATTCAATTCTCTCCAAGTACATCTACAGATGCAATGCAATCATGTCAAAATACCAGAATGTTGTGGGTATGTGTGTGAATTATCTCCATATGACATTTGGACATTGAAAATTTGATATTTAAAAAAATTATTTAATGAACCCATAAAAGGAGATTTCTCTAAAAACAAATTGTTTAAATGTAAAGGGACTAGACTATCCAAGTCAATTATGGTGAGGAGGAAGAAAAACAAAGCTGGAAGATTTGACACTATCAAATATCAAGGTCTATTTTAAAGCTATACTATTGGCTAATTGTTGATACAAAATGTCACATAGTAAGGATACAAATAATATCAGTGACATACAAAATAATCATTTATTTAGCTCACACATCTATCTGTCTGCAAGGGTTGGAATGACCCATGCTCAGCTTGCTTGGAAAGTTCCGCTGATCTTGGCACAGCTCATTCTTGTATCTACGGGTCTGTTGTTAAAGACTTGGCCCAACTCAGGTGGACTGGGACAGCTCCTCTGCATCTCTCTCTCATCTTCTTTCTGGTAGTGAAAGGTTGGTTGGGGAACATTTCTATCGTGGCAATGGAGGAAGTACAAGATAGAAAAAGTACAAGAGAAATAGTCCAAGTGGAAAATATATATCCATCCTTTGCTTATGATATGCCTACTATCATCTTATAATAGGGAAAGTAGAGCCCCTAAAATGAGAATAAAATCCCTTCAAAATTATCTGCTAATATATGATTTTAATCTAAAACAATTACACCACTGATTTTCAGTGGGTAAAGATTGGTCTTTTCAGTAAATATGTTGGGTCACTTGTATATCTACATGAGGGTGGGGCTTGCCCTCTAGCTTATAATCAACACAAAATCACTTCAAACTGGATCATAATCCTATGTGTGACAGGTAATATGCTAAAGTTTACAAAAGAAAACACTGGAAAATAATGTCACGTTTTCAAAGCTAGGAAATAGTCATTTAACATGGAAAAAAATCTCTATCACAAAATAAAATATTGATAATTTTTATGTAATTAAAATTAATAAATTTTGTTTTCAAAAGGAAATCATTAAAAGAGCCAAAAGCCAAGCCACATACCAAAAAAAAGTCAGAGATTTTAAACAGAATATATAGAGAATTTCTACAAATAAGAAAGGTAACAGCTAAAAATGGCCGAAAAGACTTGAAGCATTGTTGACTCAAGAGTTATTCAAATGGTCAATACACCTATGAAAAACTGCTGGGCATCATTAGTCATCAAGAATATACAAATTAAACAATTATTTGTCACAACCCCTAAACAAGAATGGCTAATATTAAGAGGACTGATTAAACCAAAGTTTGATAAGGATGAGGAATGAGTGGAACTTTCTTTCATGGTTGGTAGAAGTGGAAATGAGAAGAAACTGTATCAGAAACTTATAGTATCTACTAAATTGTGTGTGTGTGTGTATACACACACACATATATATGACTATATACACATATATAATTAAATTTACATAATTATATATGTATGTATATATGCATATGTCTGCCTGTCTGTCTTATAATTTATCAATTCCACTCACAGTATCTACTGAACAGAACAGTGTTTATATTCACTGAAAGAGACATATATGAGTTCTCAAAACCACTTTGTAGATATTAGCCCAAACTGGAAACATCTCAAATATCCATCCAGAGTAGGAAAGGTAAAAATATTGTTGTATATCTGTATAATGAATTGTTACCCAGCAATGAAAAGACTAAATTATTTTAAAATCACTGCTACTAAAGCAACATGGAGGAATTTCAGAGATGAAGGTTTGACCCCAAAGAACCAAACATAAAATAGTAGCTATTGTACAATTCTAGTACAAAAAGAAGCAAATTATTTTATTATGAATGAAGTCTGAAATAATAGTTATCTTCAGGGTAAAGGGGTTGACTGGGAGGGGACATGGAGAAGTCTTCTTTGGAGTTTAAACTACTCTTTATCTTGATTATTATACAGGTAAATAACAATATATATAAATGTATAGAAGGTATGTCAATAAAATTTGGAAATTTATTGTACCTAATTTGTGTATAAATTACACACAAATAAGAACACTGAAATTATTTATAATTTTCTGATTATTTCACATTGCAATATGGGAAAAAATCCTCTGAACACAAAGATTAATATAGACTTTTCCCTTGAAATAATATCTAATATCATAAAACATTTGAAGTTCAATTGTATAACTTGTGTTTTATAAAGCCAAAATTTAAAATTATATAAACTCTCCTTGAGCTTAAATTATAGTAGGAAATGTTACAGTCTTTTAACAATTGAAAATAAAAGAATTAAATCCATAGTGACAGATTTCTCTTTCTCGTTCCTGTAAGTTTTTAAAAAATCCATTAATGATAAAAACAAAAAAATTTAATTTTGCTTATAAAACTAAAATCATTAAAGATAAGCTATGATCAATGGTACAACTTTACAACTTTTTTATATATGTTAAATCAAAAGCTAAAGAATTCTGTATTTCCATTTTCTGAATAAGTGATAAAAGTTCATAAATTACTTCTGGTTAACTGAGAGTTTGAAGAGGATAGGATTATTTTTTATTTGCTGGGAAAACATATTAATACGAACTGCTAGTATTTCTTCAACCCTCAAATTATAATAATACTGCAGCTATACTTGCAGGGCTGTTAATGATGATACATCATCACTGAGTACAACTCTGTTCAGTCAGGGGATGTGAATTTGAATTTGGAGTATATTACTTTTCAATTTAATAACTTGAATGGTCCAATTAGCCTCACCATGTCATATTTTGAAATATGGATGCTTACTAGGTATGTTTTTTATTTGGGGGTGGGAGGAGAGGAGGGATGGTATTTCAGTTTGCTACAGCTGCTGGAATACAATATACCAGAAATGGAATGTTGTTTTGACAAAAGGGATTTACTAGATTACAAATTTACAGTTCTAAGGCCATGAAATGTTTGAATTAAGACGTCATCAAGATGATACCTGGTGAAAAAAGGCCACTGGCATCTGAAACACTTCTGTCAGCTGGCAAGGCATGTGGCTGGCATCTGCTGGTCCTTGCTCTCAATTTGCTGCTTTCAGCTTCTGATTTTGTGGCTGGCTCTTTGTGTCCTGTGGGTCTTCTCTTAGGATTTCTGGTGCATTTCTCTCTCTAAGCACCCGTGGGTCCTCTCAGCTTCTCTGGGACAAACTCTCGATCTCATCTTTTAATTTAGCATCTCCCAGGGCATTTTCTGTCTCCAAGCATTTATCCTCTCTCCAAAATCTCTCCCCCTTAAAGGACACCAGTAAATGGATTAAGACCCACCTTAAATGGGTAGGGCCACATCTCCATGGAAACAACCTAATCAAAAGTTTCTACCCAGCAATGGGTCTGCACCCCCCACAAGAATAGAACATGGCTTTTCTGGGGTACATAAAAGTTGAAACAAGCACAGGGGATGATGAAAATATTCTAAATCATGACATAGTTGTATACCTCTGTGAATATACAGTGAATATATTAAAAAAATTGAATTCTGTATTTGACATGTGTGAATTGTATGGTATGTGAATTATATTTCAATAAAACTGCTATATAAAAAATATGTATGCTATTAATACCAACCTAATAGTCTTGATGCAAAGATCAAGTAAAGCAGTAGTCAACATATTTTCACTTTTTTAAAATCTACTCTAAAAAGTTCAAGGACATGATCCCACTTTCATTTCTGGGATATCATGTTGTTATTTTACAGATAACCCTTTCAAAGCAGACCCATTAAGAGAATCTTAAATTTTTAGAATTTCAGAGCCCTCTTTCTCCAGCATCTTTTCTTCTCACTTCAACTTTTTCTTTAATCTGTGAAATTTTACATTTTGTACACCAACACTAAAACAAGTTTCAATAAACTTCATGGGAGGCTGGCTTTGTTATAGAAGTTTTTGAGATGTGGAAAAATATAGGATATGATATCTAATTACAGTCTCTACTTTCAAGGAGCTTATTTTATAGATAATTATATCCCAAAAATGAGCTTAATGAACAAAAAATAACCATCTATTAGTTTAAAAATATTTTTTGGCATTATTTCATATAGCACTAACCTGAGAACAATAGAGGAACGAAACAAGAAAATGTATCTTCAGAAATTTTAATGAAATAATTCATCAAAACCCATTTGTTATTCATTCCCAAAGTGAGCATGTAATACGCATACCTAATGTTTTATAAAAAAAGAAGTGACTTCCTCTTCATTTATGTATTATTTTTATTTGACTCTCTTTCCTTGTTCCTTTTCATTTGCAAACTTTTTTTTGTGAAATATATCTCAGATGATAATATTGAGCTACATGTGTTTTGCCATGTATTCATAAAGCCTCACATTACCTCTTTCTAGCAATTATCATTAGGTATGGTCATCATTTAATTTTCCTTTCTGTTTCCCACATTAAATCTCATTGAAGCAAGACCTGGTCTATGTGTTTTTTCTTTTTTTGCTATTCATCATTTGTGTCTAATATAAAGCACTTAATAAGGACTTTTAAAAAATTAATGAATAAGCTTTATGGTTCATTATGTGGTTTCTCATCTCCTTTGTTAAAATGTACTGTTCACTATAACTAAAATGATTCCATTTGACTCGTTATTTGTTAAATTCCATCTCTTCATTTGGACATTTCCAGAATCCTTTGACTATAAGTCCTTTACGACTAATTTCTTTCCTAATCACTGAGTAAATTTTCCCACTTGCCCTTTTTTGTTCATACAACAGTTCATTGTAATTAGCTTTTTCCTTTTAAATTAGACTTTGTTCCCTGAAGGCATGTTTTCTGACTTTTAGAACTTTATTTCTTGCAGACCTGGGATAGAGCCTTGTAGGTGAAAGATAATCAATATATTTTCTTAGACGAATGATGAATAAATGAAATGGTAAGGAAAGAAAATGAAGATAGGATGTAAAGATACCTTTAATAATATTCAAGTGATTCATTAACTTCCATGTTAATTTAAAATGGTTTCAAATTTATCAGAAAGCACTATAAATTTTTGAATAAATAACACATTCCCCTATAGAAAACAGGTCCCTTCAGACTGACTTGATACTTTTCCATTTGAAATTGCATCCCAGATTGCCCCCTCTGTCACTTTTCCAGAACATTGGAATGCTTCTCTTTTTCATAATTCTCATAACATTTTTTTTTTTTTAGATTATAGAATCCAAATTACATTTTATTTGTTCTCTTCTGAGAACTGCTTAATGGGAAATTTTCTGGGTTTTTTTCCTACAAAAATCTTTAATTCTTGGCAAATCTAAATCTTTAGGTCAGTTTTATCTTTAACCCTCTTTCTGTGTTTCTTTTTGTCTTTTTGTTTTGTTTTGTTTTCCAGCTTCAGGCTCTGAGTCAGAATGTGTATCCTACTCAGGGCCTAAGACCCTCTTCTATCTTCAATTGATTCTCTCATATCTCTCTTAAATTTGGGATACATTTTCTCAGTGTGTTGATATCAATAGGATTACTTTAATATTAATTATTCAGAACCGTCCCTTGACTTGATTTTTATGCCAACTCTTCAGTAGCAACAGTTGAGATTTGTAGATTCAGAATAGCCTCAGTTTGGCTGTTCTTTCCTACTTTCTACCTCTTTCTGTCTCCTTTTTTTTTCACCAATAAAAACAATATGTATACATTATGCCAAGTGCAGAAGATTAAAAAATGAGTAAAATGTGGATATGTCCTAATCTCAAGGTCTGATTCTGAATATATGGTAGATTAGGAAATATCCACATCACCGAAAGTTAAATCAAAGTCTAATTTGAGACACTGTCTCAGACACAGAAGAATTTAGTATCTTGTTTTATTCATAATAGCGAGAGTCAGGATTGACAGCTGGGTTAGCTAACTTTTAGCTGTTAACATCTCCAGGCATCCCATAGATGTTATGCTTGCAGAGCAAGCTGGGAAAAGAAGTGCTGTAAGATTTGGATCTTAAAGCATCTTAAAGGAAGATCATCTTCTTTCCTGGTTTCTCCTACATGTGACTGTCTTACTTTAAATACTGTGACCCCTTAACCCTAGAGTTTGGGCCTCCTATTAGCAGAAAAGATTGGTGTTTAATTTCATCTTTTTCTTATTGGATATAGTTTTAATGAAGAGTAATTTGTCCTTCAATTCATTGTCAGACATTTAAGCATACTTTGAGGTATAAAGAGCTTTTAAAAAAATATACCCAAAAATATAGTAAGGTTTTTCTTCATATTATTGACCATAATGCTGTATTATATTAGAGCTATTATTTCTCATTAGTCTGAGCTGACACAATGGGAGTATTAAAAATCTTCACTTTCAAGTTATAAGTATCTATCTATATCTATAATCAATCTATCTATCCATCTATCTTCCCATCCATCCATCCATCTAATCATTCATCCATCCATATATCTATCTGTATGTATGTATAATGGAGAAAATTCATTATAACTTTAGATATAAAGATTTAACTTTAATTAATTTTTATTAAAATTAATGCTAAATTAATGCAATAGCAGGTCAAGAAGTAATATAAAATGTTCAAATGTATAAATATATACTAACAATTATCAAATTATTGTATAATTTTATGACCTTAAGTTTTAGCTTTTCTGTTCAGAAATAAATTACTTGTCTCACAGTTTAACAGTAATTTGAGCCTCTTTAATTTTGTAAAGTTACTATTTTTAAGATACAGGTTTCATCTTGTTTATTCAAGCTGTTAGATATTTTTCCCTTATTTTTAATCTTAAATTCAAGCTCTCAAAGCACAAACTATATACTAAAACCTTCTGTCCTTTAATTCCCCTATGATATTCATTATCCTTATCTAAAAGCTTATTATAACTTTTAGAAGATGATTTTATTGCATTGCCATCATAGGTAACTTAGTCTGAATGTTTGCATTAGCAAAGTAATATCATGGAAGTTGTCTCTGGATCATTTGGAAACTATTGACATCATGTTATTAAGATGACTGCCCTGTCAGAAAGTTTTACTTCTAGTCACAATAGTGCATGACCTGTCTTTCCAAGCTAACATATATTCAATCAATGTACCATCAGCAAGAGATACATGTCTTGTTTTAAGTCACAGAAAATTAATTTTTGTTAGTTTTACTTCTACTGTAGCCTATTGATTAAAAAAAAATTTTTTTTCCTGGGGCTTTGTAGATAAATAATGGCTACTGGAGCTTCCCTGGATTTATGTTAGTTCTTTGTAAACTTTTTTCAGGTAATAGCAAGGCTTTTTTTTTTTTTTTTCTGAATTAGTATGGAATATTTTTAACATCATGAAACTTGAGGAAACTAAAGTTTAAACATAATTTATTAGGTTATGTTTTGTAATAAAATATACTTCCAAATTATTTTATGCATTCATTATATATAGCCTTTATGTTATTTGAATGGTTTTATAAATATGTTAATATGATATTATAGAGTACGATATAGATTCATATACACTATTTGATTCCCCACTACAATCTCTGTGGGGTAAAAAGCATGTATTGTTTTGTTAATTTAACCAATAGTTGCTTGGGAAACCCCAGGTCCTCAGAATACATTATAGATAAAATATTATTTAATTGAAAATGGCTTTAAAGCACATTAAATCTATGGTGGGGAAACCCAGTGCCTTTTTACTCCAATATCTCCCAGAATTCTCAAAAAGCTTGAATGTCTCCTACTTACTGCTGTCCAAAATTTCTAACCTCCACTGAATGCTGGATTTTATTATAGCTCATATCCTGTGGTTACTTACTTCTCTTTGCCCTGCAGTAATTCTGAAGGGAAAATACAGGGTGTTTTTGTTTGGTTGACTTATTGAAGCTTTAAGGACAATAGTTATAAAGCATCGTTACACAGCAGCAACTTAAAGTAAAATATTCAACATCCTTGTTTTTAAAAGTCCTTTGGCCATTTTTGTTCTCTTAACTTAATTTTCCTTTTAGCCCATGTTGTCCTGGTGTCTTGCCCTCGCTTTCTCTTTTCACCTTTTCTCTCTCATTTACCTCCTGTTCCTTAAGGAATACCTTCCTGAACCCACTTTATTTTTTTAAACTTTTTTATTGTATAGTATAGCATATATACAAAGCAAAGAAATGAAAAAGCAATAGTTTCCAAATCACTCTACAATAAGTAGTCACAGGACAGATCCAAGAATTTTTCATGGGCTACCATACAATCTTCTCCATTTATTTTTTTTATGAGGAAATTTTGAGCTTCTACTTCTTGGCTCACAACCTTTCTTTGCATATCAAATGGTTAATAAATATACTCTAGTGAAAAGAGAGTCATTTACCCCAGGTCTAACAGTTCAGCACACAGAAGATCTGGCAAAGACTTTGGAATTTTGGTCTTCCCTTTCTCCTCCTCTACCAGTAAGTGGAATGGAGCAATAGAGAGATTTATTTTCTCACTGCTATGAAGTATGCCTATCCTGTTAGCAAGAAGAAACAAAGGTGATCTTTTTATTAGCCACAGTTTTTATCTTTCAGCTATATCCAATTTTAGTTTGAAGAAATGATGGAACTAGATTAAATTGAAAGACATTGTAAAAAGTATTTGGATATAAATCTTAGTGCCTTTCCCATTGGATCTTTCTTCCTGTTTAACTCTTAAAATTGACTTTCATGGACACTAATACAGATAGAAAAGTGCCATGCATATTTAGATCTTCGTAAATATAACATACACAAAAATAATGTTAAATATGCGTAAGAAAGTGCACTTTTTTGTATCATTACTTTAAAATTATGTGGAAAATGCTTCAAATTTTCCCAAAGCAGCTTTTGTCCATTTAAAAATAATTGCTATCACTATCAGTCTGGTAGACAGTGCAAGTGCTTCCTTACACTCCCTTACAGAATCAGAAGGATGTGAACTGTTTCTATCATGTGTGACATTGATTTGAATTGCTGAAGAAAAAAAGGGTCTAGAAATCTTTCTTTCATGTAGTAAAGCAATATAAATAAGGGAACCAGGGGAGATGTACCGGAGAGGCCAGGGACATTTGTATATTCTCTTGCTATTCAATAACTTGTTTCTCTGAATGATTAGTGGAAAGCAATCATGAGAAGAGTTGGTGGCAAGGATCATCTGCATTTTCACTGGTCTTTGGAAAGCTAAATCACAGTGGAGAATCATCCATCTTATCCTGACTCACTTTTTCCAAGTCAAGAAATACCACTAGGACTCAAGTGAAGTATGATGAAATCTGCCAGGAGGCTGGATCCAGAGAAGAGTACGCAAGGAGAGCTGTCTTGAATTTTGAACTAATTCCCAAGGTTGGCTACAGTGGTCTAGACTGTGCGTTTGGATGAGGGACTCCGTGTTTTTTGAAGAGGAGTCCAAGGCATTTTGTATCATTGGACTTGGAAGATTTAAAAAATGTACATTTCTGGCTCAGAAACACATCTTTCTAATCCAGAATCTATACATACAAGGGATCTACACTTTTAGAATGATTTCTATGTACTAAAATGTGAGGACCACTGATGTAAGTAAAGTTTCTGAATTGCAGTTGAGCAGAGCTGAAGAAAGCTAATTTTTGTAACTTCAGAGAGAAGTATAAAGATGTTAGTAAATAACTGAGACTTAGATTTTAACAAAGTTAAGGCAGCTAGGCTAGCAGATTAAAACATCAGAATTCCTGAGTGTGAGAAAGCAGCGAGTCCCTAAGTTAAAAAGTGATGCATGTGCAAACTCGAAAATAAAAATCCAAGTGATATTTGGAGGGAGAATGAATGTAAATAGGATCATGTGAACACACCCATATGTAGATGAGATGTTCTAAGGAATTCCTTAACCAGAGAATACAAAACATTGCTTACCTGATGACATCAGGCTGATGCATTATTGATGAGATCATGAATATACATAGACAACAGAGACAGAAACACCAAGTGGAAAGGTGGTTCAGCCACCTTTCCACTTGGGAAGTAACCAAAACAAACAAAGATACAGGAAACAATGGCACAACAAGCGAGAGAGCACTTCATTATTAGCTTACAATTTGACAATTTTTGTATGCTACTCTGGCATCTGGAGAGAATTTTCTTAAAAAGTCTAGTGGGTATAATCAACCTGAAACCAAAATAGACTGTAAAGTCTCCTCCAAGTCCTTTACTTATTTTGACATGCTGCTAAGTGGAAAATAGCTGATTCAAATAATCAGCTAAAGGAGGAAAAAAGAGTTTGTTTCAATGCTTAATATCTAAAGCGAAGGTAGGTCAGGACTACAGTTTTCAAGCTTTAAAAATCAAAATCTAGGAAGAACAGTATCTCCAGCATAGAGGATGTTTGAAATTTTCCTGTAGGGAATGAACTAGAAGGCTAGAACCGGGCATTGAGAATAAAGGTATGGGGTTGAATGGAAGAAAAATAAGTGGCCTCTTTAGATGAAATCATGGAAAAAATAAGTGAAAGCAGATCCATGGTCACTTTGTGAATACTGTTAGTGAATATAATTACAAACATTTCCATTTTTCCGGAGAGGTAAAATAAGTATTTTCCATCAGAATTTTCTATCTTTTGGAAAGCTGTGGAGTAACATTTTAATATGTTACTTAATGATTCTTATATACAAATCTGCATGATCAATATAGGCTAAAATTGGTGTTAGGAAATAAATATCTGTTCTAGTTTGCAAGCTGCCAGAATGCAATACACCAGAATCAGAATGGCTTTTGAAAAGGGGAATTTATTAAGTTGTTAGTTTACAGTTCTAAGGCTGTGAAAATGTCCAAATTAAGGGAAGGCTAGGGAAATGTCCAATCTAAGGCATCCAGGGAAAGATACCTTGGTCCAAGTAGGCCAATGAAGTTTGGGGGTTCTCTCTCAAGCTATAAGGGCACATGGTGAACATGGCTATGATGTCTGCTAGCTTTCTGCCCAGGCTTCTTATTTCTTGAAGTTCCCCCAGGGACATTTTCCTTTTGCATCTCTAAAGGTCTCACTTTGAGGCCACTGTGTGGCCTCTGAAGCTCTTTCCCAAATGGTTCCCTCTTACAGGGCTCCAGTAAGCAGCCCCACCTTGAATGGGTGAAGACACATATCCATGGAAACCCTCTAATCAAACGTTACCACACATAATTGGGTGGGTCTCATCTCCATGGAAACAATCAAAAAGCTCCCACTCAGAAATAATGAATGAGGATTAAAGGATATGGCTTTTCTGGGGTACACAACAGACTCAAACCAGCACAATATCCTTGCAGAAAAAAATGCCATGGTTTGTTGTTTGGAAAATAATAACAATATATATGCCTCTGTTTTTCTTTTTTTACCTTAGTTCACTTGAAGCTATAACTTTACAAATGTGCTAATTTATATTCACTTTCTTCATAAATACCTGAATAACATTTTTTACTTACATTTAATATTTATTTAAACATTATAAGTCTCTAGTATTTTTGAGTTAAAAGTGAACCATTTTATTTTTAAGTAATGATAATCAATTAAGATCTTTTTTCTTAGTTAAGCACATTCAATTGTCATGTCATTGATATTTTACTTTCTTTCTGCTTCAGCTGCTTGGTTTATGAGGAGGAGTAATGCATCTGAGTGTTGGTTCAGAGCCACTCTGATTAGATAAAAAACCAGTAATGATCACCACTGATAACTTACCTAGATGAAATTTCAACTTGTGAAGACAATGCAGTTTAATGAGTTAGTAGGACAAAGGCTCTCATGGTAGATTTTCTCCATTCAATCTTGACTATAATAATAATTTGTGTATGTGATTTACTTAACCTCTCTACACTTGTTTCCCATTCAGAAAAATGGTAATGGAAAAATAGCACTTGTCACTAAAGGTTGTTGTGAGAATAAATATAAACCCATGCAAAGCACTTAGCACTGGGTCTGGCATTTATCAGCTTGGGAAAATTATGGGGAAGTCTCACAATCGGTTAGTGAGAACATCTACATGAAGTCTCAATGTAATTACAAATCATATTTAACTTCTTTATATAACCACATTTCTTTTATAAATTGAACATTTTGAGGGTAGGACTAAAATTTTTCTCTGACTTAAAAAAATGCTCATTTCAATAGATAAATTTGGGAACTATAGAACAAACTGACCAATGATAATTATCTTTCCCATCTCTCAGAGATAATTAGTGTTACTAGTTGGTGTTTTTACTTTAGTTTTATTTTCTATGTAAATGGAAGATTATATATATGTATATATATATATAAACTATATATATAAATTGAAAGCCTACTGAACAAATGGTCTAATGTATGCCGTCACTGATGATGCATGATGAAAGGACAGGTAGACAGGGCCCTTGCTCTCCTGTTCCTTAAAAACCTATAGCTAGTCTTCAGCCAGCACACACGGGGCTTTTAGCTTGAGCATTTCTCCTGAAATCACCCTCAAAGCCACACATGTAGATGCAATACTTTCAGGTATCTACCACCACCACTATTGTGTTTCCTCAATATGTCCTGTTTCACTTTTTGCATCTATATGCTGTTATTTTCTTACCCAGAATATCTTTTCCACTCTTCTCTACTTACACGTGCTATAGGGTAGACTTTATGAAATATTTTGTAACTTCATCTTTCCAGTTAAGATGCCCTCAACCTCCCAGAGCTTCTCTTAAATCCCATGTCTATGCCTACCATGGAGTCTGATACATTCCATTGCAATTATCTGTAGCCTGGGTTAATATATGAAAGCAGGGCATATAAAATACTTCTAATGGATTCTATTTTTGGCAGATTAGATATAAAGTCCCTGCAGCAGCATATTACCTAAAAACCCTGAATTAAATTGCAAGATTATAGAAGTGCCTGTCACGTCAAGTTCAGATTGTGGATGGAACTGATTAGACACAGTAGGTTTACTTAGCCCTAAGTTTACTTTGCCTTAAGAAAAGATACAAGAAAGGAGTGTGTGAGCATAATAGAATGAAATCAGCAAGCTTTCAGTGTCTTAATTACATAGTATGCAATTTGAAATCGAGAGCTGAAAAACTTAAGTTCAAGCAGATCATTTCAGACCAAGTAAATTCCAACACAAAAATGATGCAGCTTGAATATGGTGTTACTTTTACAGTATTTGGAAGGCAGCATGCCTAACTCTCATTATTTGGCATAGTTATGGTCCATTTATTATAGTTTTTACAATAAACACTCTTAACACTTCTTAACCTTAGCATAAAAAAAAAATCTTGAACCATCAATCAGTATATAGTTATCTTAGTAAGATTTTCACAAACCCCAGTGTACACGCTCTTTGAACTAATATTGTAAAAAGTTCAATATAAGGGTTGTATTTTCCTCATTTATCCATGGGTGAAACAAAAAAGATTTTAAATTCAGATGTTAGTCCTTTTCTTCTAAAACAAGATCCTCAGGTGCCAAAATTGAAATAAAAATCAGATTGAGATGGCTAAATGTGCACTGAGGGTAGAGACATTTCTTAGGGTATTTGCCCATACCCAGTGACAGTCTAAATTTTAAAAGCAGTGTATAGGGCAGACAAAAAGGTTAGGTGCTGCACAAAGTGAGAAATCTGGTCAGAGACCTCACAAAACTGGGACTCCTGAAAATTTACATCATTATGTGAAAGAGAAATAGAAAAAAAGTTGTGGTATCTCTAATAATTTGATACCACATGAGCTTGTGGTGTGAGTTTTTATTCCACCTAAGCCATCTAAAATAATAGAAGTTGTGGGTGGGCCACGGTGGCTCAGCAGGCAAGAATGCTTGCCTGCCATGCCAGAGGACCCGGGTTCGATTCCCAGTGCCTGCCCATGTGAAAAAAAAAAAAAAGAGTAAAATAATAGAAGTTGTGAATGCAGATTAAAATTCTGCCTGGAAAAACCAATACCCTCTTAGGAATGTACCATCAGATCAGATATCACAAAAAATACCACAGTTAAATGCTGAATGAATTAATGATATATATATTTAAATTAATGAATATGTAAATAAATAAATACAATTTCATAATAAAAACATAATCAAATGAAACATGGGGCACAAATGAAACCAGAAGGAAAGATAGATGATAAAGACTGAGATGGTATAAACACACACTATTTTTAAACTATCCAGAAAGAAAAGATAGATTATCTACAAAGAAGTAATTTGATGGATGGGCTGATTTGCAAAAGTGAAAAACAAAAAAAAATAAGAAAAGTTTTGAAAGACAAAATAATATTGTACAAAATGAAATTATCTTTCAAAGACAAGGGAGTTATTAAAACATTTGCAAAAAAAGTAAACCTATTGTTTTATCTATTATGAAAATAGGAAACACTGAAAAACTAATACAAGTTTTAAAAAGTATAATCATATGCATTTAACAAATAGGCAAGAAAGAGAAAAAAGGAAAATGAGTCAAATTGATGGCACAAAATAAGTTGGTACCAATAAATTAAAATGTTATTAATCATATATTATAACTGGTCCTGAGCCTCAGCTGACTACTGTCAGATTAAATAATTTACATTTCATCTATACAATTGTTAAGAATTCAGGGGTCTCTGAGAGAGTCTAGATGTTTTCCTATATGCAAGTAAGCTAACAAGTTGGCCTTCTTATACATGAACACAATCACATACACAAATGTAAATATTAGATATTAATATCCATTTTAGACGATTATATAAAAGTATAACTTATTTATCATATATTCATACAGACCCCTGGACAGACCTTTTATTATCTCACCAAACAATCTTAGTAGTTCTGATTCCCCACCTAGCGGGTCACCGAGAGTGATGTGATGAAGGCCTGATGTTTTTCACCTATTCGTGCAGTGGTGTTTGTACTACAGGGGTGGAATCTCAAATGACCCTCAGAGCTTCTATAGGACAGCTTTCACATCTGCTCCTCCTCCCCTCTAGAGAGAGAAGTTGGGGGGGGTGCGTTGTCACTAAGGAGAAAGAAAGAGAGAGAGAGACAAAGACAGAGACAGCGATAGAAAGACAGAGAAGGAAAGGACAGTCTCTAGGTTTTTATCTTTAGTCTCTAAGCAAAACTTCCATAGTTGAGGGGAAAGGCTTTTTTGGATTTATAATTCCTGGAATATAAGCAAATGCCTTCAGGAAAGATAAAACTTTCTCTGAAGTTTTACTATCTCTATCTTTCAAGGTATGTCTGCCATTCAGTCACCCTTTAAACCAGGTGGCAATGAGCTTTACTCAGAAAGCCCCTATGGTCCAGAAATGTGAAAATATTCATGGAGCATATTCTCCCAACAATAGGTTGAAAGCAAAAGACAAAAATATTTACCAAGAAAATATGAATCAACATAAAATTGACATAATGATGTTAAAATAAGACCACAAAGACTTTAAGGGGAAAGGAAAAAAAGAAAACCAAGAGGACACATTGGCAATAGGTTAAATTCAAAAGAAAGCTGTAGGTAAATATGCATGCAATGACAAACATAAATTAAAAATATATAAAGCAAATACTACCAGACCTACAAGTTGTTAGAAGTGAAGTACTTTAGCATAATCTTTCCGAAAGTGACTAAACAAACCAAATCTCATTAAAGACACAGACTATTCAATAAACTTAATAGAAAAATAAACTCTCATTTAAAAATGTTTGACAATCTGTATAAAATATCCAAAGACTCAACAAAAATGTATTCGAACTAATAAGGAATAATAGCAGTTTCATAAGACATAAGATCCAAAAAAATGAGTCAGATCCATTTCCATGCACTGGAATCAAGAAGATTAAATGTGATTTTTGCAAGATAGCCACAAAAATGGAAACTTTCTAGGAACAAAATTTATCAAGTATGTGAATTCTCTATGCAGAAAATTATAAATATGTATTGAAATATTGTATATAATTTCTACATTTAAAATAGATTTATATATGTAATATTTAATTATATCTTATATAAATTTTAAATAATTTAGGTAAATGGATATACAGGAATACACATGTACATGTGTGTGTGTCTGTGTGTACATACCATATTCAGAGATAAGAAGATGGAGTATAAGAATGTTATTTCTCTACAAATTGATCCATACATTGTACGCAATCTCATTCAAATTATGGTTAATAAGGTATTATAATGATTTTAGTTATTTCATTCTAAAATTTATACTGAGAAAACCCTTACTAATAATCAAGATGGAATAGCTTGAAAGGAACCAATGCCCCCACCAAAAAAAAAAAAAATCTAAGAATACAGACAAAATTTTTTTAAAAATGGTTAAAAGCATTGGAGAAGTAAAACAACTGATGCAATGAGAATTATGGAGGGTCTTCCAGAAGCGAAAGAACTTTGGAAAGGTAAGTTGACTCCTGCAGCTAATTTTACCTTGGATTGCTTGTGAACATGAGCCCCTGAATTCAGGCAGGTTTTACACTGGACAATCATTAATAGTCTGTGGCTTGTGGGAAAGGGGAAAAGGGTCAAGTATATGATTCACTCCCTTAGGATGCTAAGAAGAATGAAAGGATAAAATCCACATAAAAAGCTTTTGAGATCAACCTTGAGGACATTATATTGAGTGACACGAAAGGACAGATATTGTATGATTTCACTGTTATGAACTAATTATAGTAAGCAAACTCATAGGGTTAAAATCTAGAATATAGGTTACCAGGAGATACATTGGAGTTAGAGAATGGGGAGTTGATTCTTAACTTGTACAGAATTTCTGTTTAGGCTGAGAATAAAAGTTTGGAAATAGATAATGGCCATGGTAGCATATTACTGTGACTGCAATCAACAGTACTGAATGTATGGGTGAATGTGGTTAAGGGGAAACTTTAGGATGCATATATTACTAGAATAAAAATTAAAAGATAAAACATAGGACTGTACCACACAGTGAACCCTATTGTAAACAATGGACTAATTTACTAGTATAACCATAAGAATGTGCTTCCATAAGATATAACAAATGTCTAATACCAGTATAAGGTGGTAATAATAGGGTGGCATATATGGACATAACACCTAATGAAAATAATGGATGATAGAACTATTTTAATAATTTTTCATCAATTGTAACAAAGGCAACAACTGTTAAAAAAATTACAATCTAAAAAATGTCCTATCATTAATGACAAGTATTCCACACCAATGCAAGGTGTGTTGGTGGTGGGGTGACACACAGGAATCCTGTATTTTATGCATGATTTTTTTGTATATTCACAACTTCTCTTAAAAAGAAAAAAGCTTCTGAGAAGTAGTGGGGACTTTTCAAAAGTTTCACAATACAAAGATTAGGATATAAAATCTAGATCCACATCTGTAAAGTGCCCTACAGGATGCAACAGGCTTTAAGTTTAAACTTCTTTAGTGCTCGGCATAAGTAAGAAGTAGACTGAACTTGTTCAGAGCTGTAACTTAATTCAGCAAGCAAACGAATGATGAAACTTGGAGATCAGCGTCTGTTCTCATTTTTTTAGTAGATTCAGGTGAGTCCCTACTATTTCGTCTTGGCCCAAAGTGGAGTCCTATGGTAGCACTCTTTTTAATGGCCTCTCTTCTTAAAAAAAAAAATCTGTGACCAACTCAATTTTTCATCAGTAATAGAAAGGATGATTTGTGTTGTATTCATACACTAGCATACTTAAGGTAGTGAAAATGAAAACCAAATAATATCCAGAGACAAACAGGCAAAAATCTCAGAAACAAAGTGCCGAACAGAAAAAGCCAACACAAAAAGATTGTATACTCTGTGATTTAACTTGCACAAATTTCACAACTTACCTATGGTGTTAGAAACCCAATCATTGCTATTCCTAGATGGGGTTAGTGACAAAAATGGGACTTAAGGGGACTTCTGGGATTCTGGGCCACATTCTTTTTCACGGTCGAGGTATTGGTTACATGGTTTGTAATTTTGTGAAAACTTCTTAAGCTGTAGACTTAAAGTCTGTGTAATTTTCAGTGTTACCCTTTATACTCCAATGAATCTTTGTTTAAAATTATTATATAAAAGTACAGCCTAGGAACAAGGCTAAGAACAGACAGAATATTCTTACAATGTTTTTTTAATTGGCAATGACACGTTCTAAAAGATCTCAATACTTATTTTAAGGGTCTAATAATTGAGTGGGTGCAGTATTAGCACAGAGATAGAAACATATATCAAGGGTACAGAAGAGAAAATTCACTCCTACATGAATATTTGGTATATGACATGTAAGAGACAGGTTATTACATATCAGTGGAGAAATTTTTGACAACATTTTGAAGCAATTGGTTCTTCACATGAGCATTAAAAAAAGTAGAAAAAATTAAATTTCATCTTAAAAATGGGTGCATTCAACTTTTTAATACTAGTCATGTTAAGTACTTAACTGTAAAAGGCAAACTTTAAACACTTACAGAAAACAAAGTTGAACAGTTTTTTTAACCTTTGATTTGGAAAATGATTATATGAGTAAAAATGTTTGAAATGTAAATGAGAGTATTTTAAAATTCAACTGTATTAAAATTAAAAGTTGCTGTTCACTAAGAGATTCTAAAAGGAAAGTAAATAAAATCCATAAATTGGGAATATACTTGTAACATATTAGTAGTAGTATCAGACATATAAACATGTCTAACAAGGGATGCGTCAAAATGAACAGTAAAAAATTGGTCAACACAGTTGAAGAGTTATTTCACGAGAGGACTCACAAATAACTAAAAGAACATGGTTTAGTTAGTTAACCACATTAATAATGGATGCATGTTCATGAAGAAATTTACTAACCAACAACCTGCCAAAAATTGGATTTTGGGATAATAGCAAACTTTGTAGAAGATATGAACCAGAAGTATTATATTCTGCTAAAGAAAGAATGAATTTTTCAAATACCTTAGATAACAATATGGCAATATCTAAGCTAAAGATTAATATAACCTAATACTCAACTATTCAACTCAAAGTATATCCCTTTGAGATAACTTTTCACTTGTACATGTACAATGTAGTGTATATAGCATGCAAAACAGCATTGTTCGTGATGAAAAAAAAAAAATACCTAAAAGCCCTCCACATGTTTATTGGGAAGAAAATATATACATTGTGATCTTTTCATACCATGCAATATAAAGCATCAATGGTAATAAAATTACAGCTCTAAGTTAACATGGTGAGTCATGACAACCTAATGTGAGTAAAAAATGCAAGCCACACAAGAATGCAGTGTACTTCTTGCATCATTTCCTTAAAGTTCAATCTTTTAAAAAATTAAGAAATATTTATCTTTAGGACTATAAGAAATGATAAAACAATATATGTATTTTTAAAGTCAAGGGAAGAATAAGGCCAAAATCAGATCAGAAAAGAGTGAGGTTAATATGTTCATAAAGGGTCAAATGATAAGAAATTAGGATTCCTCAATGTCCATTTAAACATGCACCACACCTTATTCCCAGGTTTATCCAGAGTATGGTTTGCTTTTCACCGAAACTTCTCTTGATTGAAATGTCCTAACACATTTTGTCACATTCAAGCGTCCTTATGAATATTGATCAGCACTGGGGACTTAGTATCTTTTTTTATGGGGTCCTAAGGAGACTCTTGAACTAATGATGCCAATATGAAGAAATATTCACTTCCCCACGATCAACATTCTCTTCTTTTCAATGATATGATGGTGATACATGCGAGTCTATAGTGTGGTTTTCAGAAAATTTAGAAATATTTAAGCATGCATAAAGTTTTGGATTTTTTTAGAAACAGAACTCTGTTTAGCTCTTGAACTTCCTCTCCTCCTCAGGGTTCTAAAGTAAGACTAAGTTTCTTGCATCTTATATATTGTCTATTAAATTGTCAAAATTACCACTGTCCTGCCTGACAGAAAAACTGCATGGACAATCCAGTAAATAGTTACTATACAT
Source organism: Tamandua tetradactyla (assembly GCF_023851605.1). Lineage (NCBI taxonomy): Eukaryota > Metazoa > Chordata > Mammalia > Pilosa > Myrmecophagidae > Tamandua > Tamandua tetradactyla. Next base: position 43,941,714 of record NC_135334.1, read on the forward strand.
GTAGCTCAGCCCTTTTATTCTATTTCTAAAGCAAAGTTCTAATTTATTGCTTGAATTGACAAACAGGAAGTATATAAAATTCTTTTTTTGTTGTTAACAGTTAACACTCTGCTATTTGTAAAGCTGAAAAGTTATTTTCTGGACTAAAACTTGAAGTGTCCATTCATCATTTCCTTAAAAAATCTGTCTCTTAACAATCTCTCTGCCATTGAGTACACCTAGCATTTCACTTTGAATGGTGCCTGCGTTTGTTTTTGACAGGAATTGGCCTTATTACAAAAAAACATCCATTTAGATCAATATACCTCACATAACAATGGTCAACTAAGCCAGTATCCTCTCCTTGAACTTTGGAATAGAATGCAAGTATTGAATGATTTTACCATCCAGCATTTTAATTTTCTCTGTAGGGAGGAGAAATCATAAATATTTTAAACCAATTTCTTCCACCTTGGGGAATATTTTAGTCACTACAATTTGTTGCTTCAAATATCGGCACAAAGAGGGGTAATTTTTTTTTTAAGCACATTCTCCCCCAAATAGTTCATTCCCAATATTCCCGATATTCTCAATATCTAAACTATGTTTGTAATAACATATGTGCAACGGTTCAAGTGGAAATCTAGAATGCATCTTAAATTCGTATGTTTCCTTCACAAATATCCCAGCACACAAGGATTCACCACACACGCCATCCTCTTAAAAAAGCCTACAAACAATCCATATATCATGGTAGTATTTCTCACAGATGCTTTTATCAGAGCTCACCACCATCATGCTGTGTCACTTGGACAATTAGATTATATAGGCTCCACGCTAGTACTTGTGCTATAATTCTTGTCTCATACACTCTGTTCTCTATAATAATATTAAAAAGAGCTTCCTAAACATAAGTTATTGATTTGCTTTTCCTATCATGCATGTCCTTGATGTGACATAAAATCCACTCTATGCCCCAGAACATGCCCTCATTTCTCACTCCCACCCTTCATACATCTTGATGCATCTTTCAGTCTAGCAACATCAACATCAAGCCATCATCATAAAATATTGACAATATTTATTTAGTACTTACTATATACTACATGTTTTGTTGAGCTTTTTACATTAATTGACTTGGGCAATAATTGCAATAATCTAAGAGATGACATATTTTAAAATCCTTTTAAAAGATGTATGAATGTAAGCTTAAGAAGCCAAGTAACTTACCCAAAGTTGTGAGCTGAGTCGGTAATGAACCTAATGCCTGATTCAAAGCCCACACTCTTATTGGCGATGCTATACTGTTTATCATTTTTATATCTTTCACCCATCTGCTATTATTTTCATCCTCTAGGATTCAGCTTGTGAGAACCTTCCTTCAAAAAGCCTTTTCTGATATATAACGGTGCTAACTTTTGGGGAAAAATATTGAGCAAATATCTTTTGTATAATCTCACTGTATTTTGTTTTTTTGCATGGGCAGGCACTGGGAATCAAATCCAGGTCTCTGGCATGGCAGGGGAGAACTCTGCCTGCTGAGCCACCATAGCCTGCCCAATCTCACTGTATTTCACAACTCTTTTAGTTTTCCAAATTTCAATACAAAAACTGTGATTTCTTATAGGTAAGTTTTCTCAATTTTATGGTAAAATAAGAATGAATAAAATCCATGGTTCTACATACAAAATTGCTAAATCAATAATATACTTCCATGGCAAAGGTTAATTTGCTCTTAAACAATGACAGTCCTTCCTTTTAGATATCAAATTTTCCTTTGTTGTGTGAAATGATAATAAAATTTTAAAATATTCTTAAAAATAAAATTAAACACTATGAACTCCCAAATTAAAATACATGTGATGAAATTATGAACTCTAATAATATGCAAATTCCTGTTCAATGTTGAAGTTTTTACAGAATCTCATATTTATTTTTGTACATGGATAAATACAAATTTCATTAGAGTGGAAGTTCTTCAAAGATAAGAATCATTTGTTATTGATTTTCATAATCTTATCAGTTTTCACAATCCCAGGGCCATTATGTCTAGTTTGCAACATCTTCTTAATTTATGTTGCCTTGAATGGAAAGACACCTAATAAGACTTCTTTCAAAATCTAAATTTTCCGTAAAATGCTGTAAATCTACATGTTTCCTTGCAGAGAGGTTATTTTTTTTATTAGCAGTACTGCTATTATTGCTATAATTACTAACTCTCCTCTCTTACATTAACACAAATATTTCATGTATAGTATTCCTCCTTTCCCTTTATAAACACATGTTGCAGCAGATGGGGCAGGCTTAATTACCTCACTTTAATGGCAGAAGAAAGTGAAGCTGAGGGAGATAAAATATTTGTTAACAATGCTTCAATTATTAAGTTATGGAATTAGAATATTGGAATCAGAACCTGATTATTTTGTCAGTCTAGTTGTTACATGTACATAGTACTGTAAGCATATTCTTCCTTCTATTTCTAATATTTTCACACAGCAGTAGTATAAGCACCCTACACACAAAGTCTATTTTTAAAAAATAATAACCAAGGAGAGTTAGTTTAAGCAGACCAGACTGTAGTTTATTTTTGAAGAGGCCTTAATCAGGATTCTCTTCCAGACTTGTAAGATAACTTTTACTTTGGTAAATACTACATCAAATGGCTGGAATGGTTTCATTTAGAAGTATAATTTGCTGGCTGTTCTTTCATCATCACCCAGAGCTTAATGCATGGATGTTCTGCAAGTTTTCTCAGTTTCTAATTACCCTTCTTCTTTAGAGCTAATTTAAGATCAACTCAGAAGAATAAACAAATGATTGTCAGTACTTTATTATTCCAAAGGAAACAGAGATCCCATTTAAAACCTAGAGAGCTCTCTAAATGCTGATGCAACATAAAATGTCAACAAATGAGAGCGGTATACACCTTTACATAAACTGCAGACTGAATGCATGCAACTTCTCTAAATATATTTTGCCATCTTACAAAACAGTTTTCAAAATTTGTAAACTTCACAGGTCTGAATGGACTCAAAGCAATAAAAGAAATATATAACTATAACAGGTCTTAGAGATCACCTAACTTCACAGATGAGAGGTGACACTATTTTGAGTGGAGTTTACCCTATACCAAAATCAAGAGTAGATTTAGGATTAGATCCCAAGAAGGCTGGCATGTCTTTGAAAATCATATATTATTCACCCTAAACTGTTCTCCTGAGATTCATTCTTATCCTTTGTTACCATACCTGCTTTTCATTTAACCAAAAGGAATTTTAGTTTGTTGTTAATCACACAGAATTAGATTTAGTGGAAAACTGAATAAGAATCCTAAAAGGCAGGAGAGTTTTCAAAAAAAGAAAGACAAGGAAAAAACAGGACAAGAATTCCAGAGTAGCATCAAGGCTGGAAGTTCCAAAAGGTCACTATTAATCTATACAGATTTAGGGCCACATTATAACTTTCACAGGCCCTAGGCACTTTTGCTTTATAGGCCCTTTCCTTCATAAAAAACAGTAAAAGTTATATTTTCATATGGCATTTGTATGAAGATGAATATGATTCAGGCTGGCTTTATTAGTACATATTAATTATTATTATTATTCTATTTATGCTTTACTTCTGATTTTAAAAGAGGTAAAAATTCGAACATTTTCAAGGGCCTCTAACAGTATTATGGAACCTAGATATTCTACCTAATAGATAAATTTTCCCTTTGCATATTAACACACTTTTAAACAGATTAAGACATTTAATTCTTTAACAACCATACAAGGAGGGCCGACTTTTATAATATCTTTTCTGCTACATAATAAATTTCCCCAAAGATTAGTGTTGTAAAACAGTACTTGTTTTATTTTACTCACAATTTTATCTAGAAATTTGGCAAAGGCTCACCTGGGCAGTTCTTGCTTGGGTCTTTCATGCAGTTACAGTTGGATAACACGTAGGGCTGCAGTCATCTGAAGACATAACTGGATGGATTTCCAAAAGGGTTCTCTTAGATGGCTGGCAGTTAATGCTGGCTGTTGGCTAGAACTCAGCTGAAGCTGTTGATCGGCGCTCCTACACGTAGCTCTCAGGGTAGTTGAACTTTTTACACTTGGGCAAAGCAAGCAGAGAAAAACAGATGGAAGCACTAATGGCTTTTTCTGACATACCCTTGGAAGATGGAAAGCATCCCTTCTGCTGCATTCTGCTGGTTACAAGTGAATTACTAAAGCCAGTTCAGAGTGAAGGGGAAGAGACACAGACCATACCTCCCAATGGTAAGAATGCCAAAGAATTTGACTTGTTCTAGACTGCCATAATTTCCCACTGATGGTTGAGAAAATGAAAGAGAGAGGGAAAGTACTTTTTAACAATTACACACTCAGAAAAAGAGAATCTAGATTCAAAATCATGTAGTTCCATCTTCAGAGATGCTACACTTAGCCAAGCTTCTGATGTAGCCACATCAGAGAAAATAGTAACAGAGTATACATATCCACTCTTTGCTAAAATATACTAGCTTGTTTATTTAAACTTATTTCCATTGTTGCTATTCTTTTGGGGAAAAAATCATAAACTGTAAAACAGAAACATAGAATCCATTTAGCCTAACTTGATCATTTAAAAGAGGGGACGGCAAACTAAGGTCTATGGGCCAAATCAGGCAGAGAACCTGGTTTTGTAAATAAAAATTTTATTGGAACACAGCCACACTTAATTTGTTTACATAGGCAGCTTTTGTGCTTTAATGGAAGAGTTGAGCAATTGCTGCAGAGACCAACTGACACCCACACCCCCCTTCCAAATCTTGCTATTTATTATCTGGTCCTATAAGAAAAGCTTGCTGACACCTTATTTTAAGGATCAAGAGAAAACAGGGATTACAGTAAGAGAGGTTAAAGAACTCGCCCAATGTTACTAAGTGAATTAGTGCAGGCGCTTGTAACAGAAAGTGAGTGATGTTCCTAAACTGAACATTCATTCATTTTATATCATCTGTATTTCTTTATTCTAGTGAGGGTTACATTGTGTTGTACAAAAGGGCCATAGAGTATAACAGATAAAAACTACAGAAGCATCATTCTGTTGTGGAAGGCACAAAATTTTGAAATGAAATGCAGAAAACAAAAAGCTGTAACTGTATTTACCAGAAATTTATATTGAGCTTCAGATCCCTCTTCTGTCAAATGAGAATTTTGCTTCTTAATCAATTACTGCATCGAATGTATGTCGGATCTCAATCCATGTTAGTTCTCCTTTTAAAAATTAATTATGGCCTAGTTTACATTATATGCAGAATTGGTGGCTATAACTACATCACATTAAACACATTGTAACAGTCAGTTTCATGTGTCAACTTGGCCAAGTGGTGGTACCTGTTTGTCTGGTTGGGCAAGTGCTGGCCTGTCTGTTGTAATGAGGACATTTCATAGAATTAAATCGTGATCATGTCAGCTGTATCCACAGCTGATTCTATTTGTAATCAGCCAAAGGGAGTGTCTTCTGCAGTGAGTGATGCTTAATCTATTCACTGGAAGCCTTTTAAAGAGGATTCAGAGGAGACAGGCTCTCTTCCTGCTTTGGCTGGCAACCCTCTCCTGTGGAGTTTATCCAGACCTTCAATTGGAATTGTCAACTTCACAGCCTGCCTTGTGAATTTTGGACTCTGCATTCCCACGGTTACGTGAAATACTTCTATAAATTTTATATTTGCAAGTGTTCCCTGTTAATTCTGATTCTCTAGAGAATCCTAACTAATACAGCTTGGTACCAGGAGTGGTTCATAAGAAACAAAATCTTAAAAATGGGTTTTTATGAATGGTTTTCTACTCTGACTGGACTCAAAGGCACTAATTCTGATTCCCATAATCAGAGTGACACTCCCAAACCATGGAGTGAGTTGGCAAAAGAGATAGTCTAAATACCACCATTTGATTCTCCTAATGCTTCACTTGTACAAAATCAGGCTCTGGGGGATAATGTTTTTGACACCTTTACGGAGTTTTGTGGAAATAAGAGGTATAGAGATGTTGGCTGATTGTTGTTAGATACAGTGAATATATTAAGGGGTGAAAAGGATGGGCTAAAGGCTTCAAATGAGAAGCTTAAGCGCCGTCTGACAGATGTAGACATTCCTATGAGTATCCTGAAGGAAAATCTTATTTCCTGTAGCTGTAGACTAGAGACTCCTGAAAACCAGAGTCAAAATCTTATTGGTAGAGCAGCACCTTTACAACATAAACTGAAATCTCAATGCTGCATGGCATCTGCTGTTAAAGTGAGGGCATTGATTGGAAATGAGTGGGACCCTGAAAAATGGAATGGTGACATATGGATTGATAATGATATCAGTGGAAAGGTTGAAACCCTAGGTCATGCTGAGTCTTCTCTAGATAACCCTGTAATAGTCTGCCCAGACAACATAGCTGCCCCACATCCAGCCTGCCTTGAGGAGTTGGCACCCAACCTCCTCCTGAAGGGATTAGCCTTAGAGTAATTAATCCTGTTTCACCAGATGAAACTGCAAATGAAGATCCTGAAGCAAATGGCTTGGAAGATATTTCTAATTCTTTTCATGATTCTCCCCCACCACCCCTCATTTCTTCCAGACCTATAACTAGACTAAAGTCCCAACAGGCCCCTAAAGGTGAGGGACAAAGTATCATGCATGAGGAGATACGTTATACTCCAAAAGAACTGTGTAAGTTTTCCAATTTATATAGACAGAAATCAGGGGAATATGTGTGGCAATGGCTTTTAAGGGTGTGGTATAATGGTGGGAGGAATATAAGTCTGGCTCAGGCTAAATTTATTGGTATGGGCCCACTAAGCAGAGGTTCTGCATTCAATGTTATAGCTCAAGGGATTAGAAAAGGTATTAACAGTTTGGATGGTTGGTTGAAACATGGATCAAAAGGTGGCTGACATTACCTGAGGTTGAAATGCCAGAACTCCCCTGGTATAATGTAGATGAGGGGATCCAGAGGCTTAGAGAGATTGGAATGTTAGAGTGGATTTATCATGCAAAGCGTGCTTTTACACCCCAGGAATGTCCAGAGGATGCACTTTTTACCAGAACAGTGAGAAATAAATTTGTGAGACTACCACCATCATCCCTGAAAAGCTCTGTGATTGTACTTCTCTATAGTTCAGATATTAATGTAGGAACTGCTGTCACTGAACTGGAATCCTTAAACAGAATGGGGATGATAGGTTCCTGAGTTGGCAGAAGCCAGGTAGCAGGACTTAATCGCCAAAGACAGGGTAGACGTGGCTATTATACTAGACAACAGACTCAAAGAAGGAGTCAAAATAATCTGACTCGCAGGGATGTGTGGCATTGGCTAGTAAATCATGGGGTACCAAGAGATACAATAGATGGACAGTCTCCTAAATTCTTGTTCGAGCTGTATAAGCCAAAGATTTCTAGGTCAAGTAAACAGAAGTCTAACCTGAATTACAAAAACACAGAGTCATGGCCCCTTAATCAATTTCCAGACTTGAGACAGTTTACAGACCCAGAGCCCCTTGAATGAAGGGGAGGCCAGGTCCCTTTGGGGGAGAAACCTGTTACACTGCCACAAATTTACAGTTAATCTTCCTCCAAGCCTTCCCCAAGGAGACCGAAAGCCTTTGAACAGGGTAACTATGCATTGGGGAAAAGGAAATAATCAGATATGTCGGGGATTATTAGACACTTGTTCAGACGTGACATTAATTCCAGGGGACCCAAAACGTCATTCTAGTCCACTAGTCAGGGTGAAGGCTTATGCAGGCCAGGTGATCAATGGAGTTTTAGCTCAGGTCTGTCTCACAGTGGGCCCAGTGAGCACCTGGACCCATTCTGTAGTTATTTCCCCAGTTCAAGAATGTATAATTGGTATAGACATACTGAGCAACTGGCAGAATCCCCACATTGCCTCTCTAACTGGTGCAGTGAGGGCTATTATGGTGGGAATGGCCAAGTGGAAGCCACTAGAACTGCCTCTACCTAGCAAAATAGTAAATCAGAAGCAATAGTGGATTCCTGGTGGGATTGCAGAGATTACTGTCACTCTTACAGACTTGAAGGATGCAGAGGTGGTGATTCCCACCATATCCCCATTCAACTCTCCTATTTGGCCTGTGCAGAAAACAGATGGGTCTTCGAGGATGACAGTGGATTATTGTAAACTCAACCAGGTGGTAACTCCAATTGCAGCTGCTGTTCCAGATGTGATATCATTGCTTGAGCAAATCAATATATCCCCTGACCTGGTACGCAGCTATTGATCTAGAAAATGCTTTTTTCTCAGTATCTATTAGTAAGGACCACCAGAAACAGTTTGCTTTTAGCTGACAATGTCAGCAATATACTTTCACTGTCCTACCTCAGGGGTTTATCAACTCTCCAGTCCTATATCATAATCTTGTTCGCAGGGACCTTGATCGTTTCTTTCTCCTACAAGACATCACACTGGCCCATTATGTTAATGATATCATGTTGATTGGACCTAGTGAGCAAGAAGTAGCAACTACCCTAGACTTACTGTTCAGGCATTTGTGTGTCAGAGGATGGGAGATAAATCCAACAAAAATACAGGGGCCTTCCACCTCAGTAAAATTTCTAGGTGTCCAGTGGTGTGGGGCATGTTGAGATATCCCTTCTAAGGTGAAGGATAAATTGCTGCATCTGGCCCCTCCCTATGACCAAAAAAGAGGCACAATGCCTAGTTGGTCTTTTTGGATTTTGGCAACAACATATTCCACATTTGGGTGTGCTACTCCAGCCCATTTATTGAGTGACCAGAAAAGCTCCTAGTTTTGAGTGGGGACCTGAATAAGAGGAGGGTCTGGGACAGGTCCAGGCTGCTGTACAAGCTTGCTCTGCCATTTGGACCATATGATCCAGCAGATCCAATGGTGCTGGAAGTGTCAGTGGCAAATAGGGATGCTGTCTGGAGACTTTGGCAGGCCCCTATAGGAGAATCACAACGCAGACCCTTAGATTTGGAGCAAAGCCTTACCATCTGCTGCAGGTAACTCCTCTCCTTTTGAGAAACAGCTTTTGGCCTGCTACTGGGTCTTAGTAGAGACTGAATGCTTAACCATGGGCTACCAAGTTACCATGAGACCTGAGTTGCCTATCATGAGTTGGGTGTTGTCTGACCCACCAACCACAAAGTTGGGCATGTACAACAGTACTCTATTGTAAAATGGAAATGGTATATATGAGATAGGGCCAGAGCAGGTCCTGAAGGCACAAGTAAGTTACATGAAGAAGTGGCCCAAATGCCCATGGTCTCCACTCCTGCTGCCACATTACCTTCTCTTTCCCAGACCAGAGCTATGGCCTCTTGGGGACTTCCTTATAGTGAATTGACTGAGGAAGAGAAAACTCCCACCTGGTTTACATGTGGTTTAGCACAATATGCAGGTACCACCCAAAAGTGGACAGCTGCAGCATTACAACCCCTTTCTGGGGTGTCCTTGAAGGACAGTGGTGAAAAGAAATGCTCCCAGTGGGCAGAACTTCGAGTAGTGCACCTGGTTGTTCATTTTGCTTGAAAGAAGGGTGGCCAGAAGTGCATCTGTATACTGACTCATGGGCTGTTGCTAAGGTTTGGCTGCATCAGGGACTTGGAAAGACCATAATTGGAAAATTGGTGACAAAGAGGTCTGGGGATGAGGTATGTGGATAGATCTTTCTGAGTGGGCTAAAAACATGAACATATTTGTGTCCCATGTGAATGCGCACCAGAGGGTGACTTCAGCAGAGAAAGGTTTTAATAATCAAGTGGATATGATGACCCGTTCTGTGAATATCAGTCAGCCTCTTTCCCCAGCAAATCCTGTCATTGCCCAATGGGCTCATGAGCAAAGTGGTCATGGTGGTAGGGAGGGAGGTTATGCATTGTCTCAGCAACATGGACTTCCATTCACTAAGGCTGACTTGGCTACAGCCACTGCTGACTGCCCAATCTGCCAGCAGCAGAGATCCACACTCAGCCCCCCGATATGGCACCATTCCCCAAGGTGACCAGCCAGCTACATGGTGGCAGGTTGATTACATTGGACCACTCCCTTCATGGAAGGGGCAGTTATTTGTTCTAACTATAAAAGACACATACTCTGGATATGGGTTTGCTTTCCCTGCATGCAATGCTTCTGCCAAAACTACCATCCGTCAGCTTACAGAATGCCTTATCCATCATCATGGTATTCCACATAGCATTGCTGCTGATCAAGGAACACACCTCACAGAAAATGAAGTGTGGGATTGGGCACATGCTCATGGAATTCTCTGGTCTTACCATGTTCCCCATCATCCAGAAGCAGCTGGATTGATAGAACAATGGAATGGCCCTTTGAAAACTCAATTACAGTGCTAACTAGGTGGCGATACCTTGAAAAGCTGGAGTAATATTCTCCAGGAAGCTGTATATGCTCTGAATCAGCATCTGCTATGTGGTGCTGTTTCTCCCATAGTCTGGATCCATTGGTCCAGGGATCAAGAGGTAGAATTGGTGTGGTACCACTCACTATTACCACTAGTGATCCACTAGGAAAATTTTTGATTCCTGTCTCTGCGACCCTGAGCTCTGCTGGTCTACAGGTTGTAGTTCCAAAAGGGGTAGTGGTTCCACCAGGAGAAACAAAAATTATTCCATTGAACTGGAATCTAAGATTGCTACCTGGTCACTTTGGGCTGGCCACCTTTTCATCCATGTTTCAACTAACCATCCAAACAAACTGTTAATACCCTTTCTAACCCTTCAAGCTATAACATTGAATGCAAAATCTCTGCTTAGTAGGACCATATCAATAAATTCAACCTGATCCAGCCTTATATTCCTCCCACCATTATCCCACACCCTTAAAAGCCATTGCCATACATATTCCCCTGATTTCTGTCTATATAAATTGGAAAACTCACACATTTCTTTTGGAGTATAACGTATCTCCTCATGCATGATACTTTGTACCTCACCTTTAGGGACCTGTTTAGTCTAGTTATAGGTCTGGAAGAAATGAGGGGTGGTGGGGGTGGGTCAAGAAAAGAATCAGAAGTATCTTATAAGCCATTTCCTTCAGGGCCTTCATTTGCAGTTTTATCTGGTGAAACAGGATTAAGCACCTAGGGCTTATCCCTTCAGCAGGGGTCCAGTGGCCAACTCCTCAAGGCAGGCTAGAGGTGGGTCAGCTAGGTCCTCAGGGCAGACTATTACAAGGTTATCTAGAGAAGACTCAGTATGACCTAGGATTTCAACCTCACCTCCGACATCATTATCAATCCTTAAGTCATCATTCCATTTTTCAGGGTCCCACTCCTTTCCAATCAATGCCCTAACTTTAATGGCAGATACCATGCAACATTGAGATTTCAGTTTATGTTGTAAAGTTGCTACTCTAACAATAAGATTCTGAGTCTGAGTTCCAGAGCTCTCAAGTCTACTGCTACAGGGAATAAAATCTTCCTTCAGGATGCTCATAGAAACGTCTACATCTGTCAGATGGTGCTTAAGCCTCTCGTTTGAAGCCTTAAGCCCATCCCTTTCACTCCTTAATGTAGCCAGCATATTTAACAACCAGCCAATATCTCTATAGCTCTTATTTCCACAAAACTCTATTAAGCTCTCATAAACTTTTTTTCTCAGAGCCTGGCTTCATCAAGTGAAGCATTAGGATAATCAAATGGTGATATTTTGACTATCTCTTTTGCCAACTCACTCCATGGATTGGGAGTGTCATTCCGATTATGGTAATCAGAGTCCTTAGTGCTTTTGAGCCCAGTCAGAGTAGAAAACCATTCATAAAAACCCATTTTTAAGATTCTGTTTCTTAAGAACCACTCCTCGTCCCAAGATGTATTATTAGTTAGTGTTCCTTAGAGAAACAGAATCAATAGGGAACACTCGCAAATATAAAATTTATAAAAGTGTTTCATGTTACTGCGGGAGTGCAGAGTCTGAAATCCACAGGGCAGGCTGTGAAGTCAATAATTCTGATTGAGAGTCTGGATGAACTCCACAGGAGAGGCTCGCCAGCCGAAAGAGGAAGAGCCTGTCTCTTCTGAATCCTCCTGAAAAGGATTTCAGTTATCAGATTAAGCATTACTCATTGCAGAAGACACTACCCTTTGGCTGATTACAAATGGAATTAGCTATGGATGTAGCTGACATGATCATGATTTAATTCTATGAAATATCCTCATTGCAACAGACAGGCCAGCACTTGCCCAACCATATAAACAGGTACCACCACTTGCCCAAGTTGACACATGAACCCGACCATGACAGGCAGTGAATAAAAAAGTATCTGCAAAGTCTCCTTGGGAAACTTAGGAGAAAGGAGGAGATATCCAATTTTCACATTTGAAGAATTCCTGATATTTTTGAAGATGTGGGGACAACCAATTGAATGCACAATTGAAGATGATTGCATACTGATACAGCCATTACAAAGTGACTGTGTAATTGTGAAAATCTTGTGTCTGATGATTCTTTCACCCAGGGTATGCACAGATATGTAAAAAATAAGGATAATAAATACATAAATAATCAGGGGGGAAGATAAAAAACTGTGTAGATTGAAATACTGATGGCCAGTGATAGGGAAGAGTATGGGGTATGGAATGTATGAGTATTTTCTTTATTCTTTTTTCTTTCTTTTTCTAGATTGATGCAAATGTACTAAAAATAATCATGGTGATGACCATACAACTATGTGATGATATTGTGAGCCATTGATTGTATACTATATATGGACTGTATGTGTAGAAGATTTATCAATAAATAAAAAAGTAATAAGCTTATGTCCAATAGCCACAGGAGTCAGCTGAGGAGGTCCCATTGACCACACCTTTGGAACCATGCAAACAAAAAAAATAGTATTGGATTGTAACCCAAACTAAGAAAATGCGTATCAGTGAGTTCATAAACATATAAATAAATGATTGAATAAATAAATAAATGGGGAAGAAAACACAAATGTCTTATATAGAATATTTCAAAATAATTGATGTTATTATTCTGCCCTTGCAGATGGGACACATCACTTTCCCCCTGCACATAGTGATTCTTTCCAAAGAGATGATATGAAAGAGGTGGGAGGTGATGTCACAGGGGAGAAACTTGACATACACTACCCAACTAGATCATCAAGGTCAGCATCAATAATGATGTCATGCTGATAGCGCCCATCCCTGATACGATGTGATGAAGTACCATTTTACTTCTGTGAAACACATAATCCCAGTCTAATCATGAGAAAACATCAGGAAAATTCCAGTGGAAGAACATCTTACAAAACAAGTAACTGGTATAGTATTTATCAATTGTCAAGGTCATAATGACCAAAGAAAGTCTGGGAAACTGTCACAGCCAAGAAGAACCTAAGGAGACATGACGACTGAATATAATGTAACTGAATGGGATTAAAAACAGGAAAATGATATTAGCTGAAAACTAAGGAAATCTAAATAAAGTACAGATTTTAACTACCAACAGTGTATTGTTTTGGGGTTGTTAATTGAAACAAATGCACCATACTAATGGAAGATGATAATAATAGAGGAAACTAGGAGCAGAATATATGCCAACTACCTGTACTAGCTTTACACTTTTTTTATAAACATGATACTATTCTAAAAAATAATATTTATATTTAAAAATATCTATTGGCTATACATTAGATCTTTTAACAGAACTCCAGAGATTCAAGGGATTGGTTTTCCTGAACTCTGGTTACCTTGAAGATGGTAGTTTGTGGTTTAGAGTCAATTTATAATGAGAAATCTTTAAAGCTGTTATAAAATCTGAAGTATAAAAATATCTTCAGAGGAAACTTACCACATAAATAAAATCATAGAAAGCATAATTATAAAAAAGGTTTGACCATTTTGACCTAACTTCTAAAAATACAAAACCACAAAGTTGGATAGATTTTGATCCAGAAGAATTACCCCTTTTTGTTTAATTAATAATGGAATAAAGGTGACATTATTAATTCGTTGCATATAATATACAGAATAGAATCTACCAACTTTTGTACGTAATTTTAAATTTATGATGGCTCATGTTAAATTGCTGAGATGTTTTGGCATTCTTTCTGAAGTGCCATGGGGAAGAATGATACAAGGAAAACATTCTTCATTTTGCAAAATCTATTTATCATTTTACTCTATTTTGTATGTGTCATGGTTAGGGACAGGTGTCAACTTGGCCAAGTTGTGGTACCTGTTTATCTGATTGGGCAAGCGCTGGCCTGTCTGTTGTAATGAGGACATTTCATAGGATTAGGTCATGATCACGTTAGCTGCATCCACAGCTGATTCCATTTGTAATCAGCCAAAGGGGAGTGTTGCCGCTGATAGCTTCAGCCGGGTTGCGCGACCGGTACACTGGGTGGGTTTGGGGCGAGCTCGCAGGAATTAACCTGGGTAAGCTGGAGCCAGCGCTTTCCCCAGCCGGCGGTCGCGAGAAGTCGTCACTCAGGCCAGATGCGGGTTTTCAGCTTTTATTGTTACACTCCGGGATGGGCCACCCGGGAACCTGAGGAGTGAGACGTCTGGGGTCCGAAGACCCCGGGGCTCGGACGACCCAGAGCGGGGTAAGCGTGGGGCTTAAGTACTCTCGGGGAGGGGTGGAGTCTTGGGCACACACGTCAGGAAGGGACAGCCAATCACACAAGGCAGGAGGCAGTTGCTAGGCTGAGGGCTTAGGTTAGGTATAGAGGAGTGAAGAGAATAACAGGAAGGCTTGCGGTTTAGTGGTGAGCTACGGAAATGGGCGGTTTACAACAAGAGGGGGAAGGGGGGAACAGAGAGGGGGGTTACAGGTACGGAGGGCAGAGAGTGAATGTAGAGAGGGAGAGAAGGATTAAAAATTTTAAGCATGGCTAGGCTCCAGTCCCTGAGAAATATGCCACAATTCCTCTCCTTTTTCTTTTAAAGGCTCACCTGTGTGACAGGTGGTGGGCATTAACCTTTGCTGGGAGGGGTAGGGATGAGATTCCCCTTGCACTTGAGGCTCAGAATTTCAGGGGAAGGGTGTGTGCTGAGCTGACCCTTATGCAAATCTCATGTGCCCCAGAAGAGCCAGAGGAGGCCTGTTAGAGTGGCCCTCTTCTGCGGCTACTTTGTGCCGCACCCAGCGGTACCCATCTGGTAGCCATACGGCGGCCCCAGATGCACGCTCTCTGGTGATGTGCAGCCCCCGTAGGGGAATGGAGAGAGGCAGGGAGTGGCGCAGGCATAGGCAGGCAAGGCCAGAGCCGCAGCAGCGCAGTGCCGACTGCACAAGATGGCCAGTCTTGAGAGCGACACCAACCTCAGGGTGATCAGTCCTGGGGGTGAGCAACACTAGCGAGCCATACCTGAGCCTGGGGACGATTTTCCGCATCTGAGAAGGGGTTCTGGAGCTTTAGAGTTGCAAGAGCTAAGAGCTTTGTTTCTCGTTTATGGCGGGAGATTTTCGAGAAAAGACACTTGAGCAAGAAAAGGATGATAATGAAAATTAGTAGGAGGATGCCGTAGAAGATAAGATTGGAAGGCTGGAAAAGAGAAGAGAATTTATGGAGGAGGTCCGAAAGGAGAGAGCTAGAAAGTTTAGGTACAGATAGGTTTTCTATAGCTAGAATTTGGGTTTGAAGGCTATGAGTATAGTTTTAGAATGAGTTATTATAAGCAGAAAACATCCAATCGCGCAGGGTGAGGCGAGGACGAGAGGTGTTGACAAGTACAGGGGTGACACAGAGACGAGAGAAAGGGTAGCGTCCATCACAAGTGGCGGTGGCTACTTCATACAGGGCTTCAATATTTAAGGCTAGCATGTCAATTTGCTGCTGTAGGTTAAACAGGGCTTGGTGGGTTATGACAGAAGCGGAGGTGGAGGTCTGGGTGAGCGCGATGGCTGCCGTGACCGAAGCTGCAACGGAGGCGATGATGGCTGCAGAGATGGCGGCGGTGATCCCGAAGTCTCGCTTCGCGTGTGGGCTGAGCTGAGTGACGGAGCTGTCCATGGGCAGTGCAGGAGCGACCCACCTGGTCGCATTGAGCGGGATCCACAGGAGTCTAGGTTGAAGTACTATGAAAACTACTGAGAAAGAGGTATTAAGGTAGTTAAGTAGGTGACATGTGTTAGGGTGACTATAGTTTGAGCAGGTAAAGAAATAGAATGGAGGACTTAAAAAGACCGTGGAAGTGAGGTTTTCGCCACCTAAAACATTAAACGCATAGTAGCCCGGACCGGTAACCCTGTTACCCTCAGTTGGGGGCTGCTGGGTGCTGTTGAAGGTGACCAGGCGCCATTGGGATTCGGTTGTTCTGAGGAAGGGGCGTAGGTCTAGGCAGCTGAGGTTTCCACAGAGAGAGAGATGCGTGAAGCCACTGGTACCATAAAGAAAGGGGGGGTTATAGGGAACGAAGAAGTTATATTTGGAAGAGTTGAAAGTTCGAGGGGGAGAATGACACGGAAGCTACGGGATTTCTGTAAAGGAAGTCGAGGGTGTAAAGCTGCCAGGCGAGCAGAGGGGAACTGGGGGCCGTGCCGGTGGGTGTGGGCGAGTTCGGTTATATCCGGGTGCAGTTCCTCTAGCTGGCCAAGGTCCTGTGAAAAGGAGGGCTTTTGGCTTGTTCTCGCGGAGTATACCGGCGCTTATGGTTCGGGAGTAGATAAGGTGGATGCAATTAGGCCATCGAGGAGAACATGGGAGCCCGTCTTCTGCTTGTCCTGAAAGATTAGCGAACGTGAGGTTTAGTAGTTTGTTGTTTGGCTGGGAGACTTCGGGGATGGCTTGCATTGACGAATTCTGCAAAAAGGTAAGGTTAATCGCTAGGGCTTCAGGAGGGGGGGAGAAATTGGGGAATGATGATAGGTTGAGAGACGCACTAGCGGGGAGGACATTGGGATCGCACGGGAGATCTAGTAAGCAATCATTAACAAAAGGTTGTGGGAATGTGGGGGAATCGGGGGTGAGGAACAGTAATCCTGGGGGATATTGGACTGCGGCCCACACTTCGCTTTCAGGAGGTTTTGCAGAAGTGGCTGTGGAGAAAATTAGAAGTGTTACAGGGAGGAGTCGCCAGGTGGGAATTCTGGAGGGGCGTGCTAGGGAGAACATTTTTACTGAAAATAATAAGCAGGTTAGCACCTAGAGGAAGAAAATGAGCAGGTTAAAACGCGATGATGCACAGGAAAATTATGGCAAGTAGGATTCTTTCGAAGAGGCTCCAATCCTTTGGAGCAACTGTTGCTGGGTAGCGTAGGGACCGGTAAGCCCATCCTCTTTGACTGCTTTGCGTAGCCGCTTTATATTTTCCTCACTGTGGGGAACCCACGGGAATGGGCGCTGCGGGGATGGGGTGAGATTAATGGGGAAGAGCGCTGCCTGTGTCGGCGGCAGCGGTCGGACCGGGGGCCAGAGCTGCCCTGGACCCGAGGGGGGGTTGCCACCTGTGGGATTGCAACAGGGCGGCCGGGGTGAACGAGATGGCGATAGCTCTGTGCACGGCCCTGCGTAAGATGGTGGCGGGGGTGTGTAAAATGGCGGTTGCGCTTCCGGAAAGAAGGGGTTGGTGTTGCTAAGGGAAGGAGGACAGGCAGCCGGGGGAGGGGCAGAGGGTAGGGATGGGGGGGCAGGACGTCCCGCCTCCGCGTCCTCAGGGAGGGTGGGGTAAAGGCTGCGGCCCTTTTCCGGTCTGGATGATGGGGAAGAAGGCGGAAGGGTGGAGTTAGTTTTTCCACCCTGAGGCTCTCCGCCATAGTCCTGTAGGGGCGGGTGCCTCTCGAGCCGCTCTTCAAGCTGCTCGAGAAAGGACTCCGCATCTGAGACAGACTCGGAGCCCGATGCGGAAGCTTCTGCGGAGGCAGCAGTTACCGGTTTAGGCCGTAAGCTGCCGGGCAGAAACTTTACATTTGTGGGTATCCAAGAGTGCGGCTAGGGCGCGCACCTGGGGGACCTGGCTTTTAGAGAGAGATTGACCCATAACAAAATTTAGAGGGGACTACTCACTGCTTGTAGAACCTAGGACTGCGTTTATTTAGCAGGAGAGTCTAGTAGGCTTACCTTGGTTCAGAAGAGAGGTCCTAGGATCTCCAGTGTCCAGTCAGCGACGGAAGTGTAGAGGGTTCCTATTCGGGCGCCACTTGCCGCTGATAGCTTCAGCCGGGCTGCGCGACCGGTACACTGGGTGGGTTTGGGGCGAGCTCGCAGGAATTAACCTGGGTAAGCTGGAGCCAGCGCTTTCCCCAGCCGGCGGTCGCGAGAAGTCGTCACTCAGGCCAGATGCGGGTTTTCAGCTTTTATTGTTACACTCCGGGATGGGCCACCCGGGAACCTGAGGAGTGAGACGTCTGGGGTCCGAAGACCCCGGGGCTCGGACGACCCAGAGCGGGGTAAGCGTGGGGCTTAAGTACTCTCGGGGAGGGGTGGAGTCTTGGGCACACACGTCAGGAAGGGACAGCCAATCACACAAGGCAGGAGGCAGTTGCTAGGCTGAGGGCTTAGGTTAGGTATAGAGGAGTGAAGAGAATAACAGGAAGGCTTGCGGTTTAGTGGTGAGCTACGGAAATGGGCGGTTTACAACAAGAGGGGGAAGGGGGGAACAGAGAGGGGGGTTACAGGTACGGAGGGCAGAGAGTGAATGTAGAGAGGGAGAGAAGGATTAAAAATTTTAAGCATGGCTAAGCTCCAGTCCCTGAGAAATATGCCACAGAGTGTCTTCTGAAATTAGTGATGCTAAATCTAATCATGGGAAGCCTTTTAAGGAGGACTCAGAGGAGACAGGTTCCATTCTTGCTTTGGCCGGTGAGCCTCGCCTGTGGAGTTCATCCAGGCCATCCATCAGAGTCATCGGCTTCGCAGCCTACCCTGTGGATTTTGGACTCTGCGATCCTACGGTCACGTGAGACATTTTTCTAAATTTTATATTTGCAAGTGTTCCCTGTTGATTCTGTTTCTCTAGAGAACCCTAACTAATACAGTATGGATTTGAGTTTTGAAAGGCAATTTGAATTGTCAATAACTACGGGCATGATTTAAATGATAGATTTTGCTTAGAAGAGTATGGACTTAAACATTTTAATTTCAAGAAAGGGTTCTCTCTGCAAATTTTAAAAATAATGAAACTTTACAAAAGAAAAACTGTGACAGCATTATTTCAATTACTAAAATATATATGCCTTTGAAAGATACTGCTTATTTTCACTGGAGTGGAAAAAACTTGTTATTACTTTCTTATGGTAAAATCAGTTTGAATCATTGCTTTTCACTAAGAACATGGACCAAAATTGAGCCTTTAAAAATTTTCTCTTGATAATTAGGCATGCATATAGGCATGCCTCATTATTACAAGCTAGTTAGGTACCAGAAAATAGAATATTTCAAAATTAAATGTGGAAAAATTTTGAAAATATTACTATCAGGAGAGTATATACATACATACACACACACTTGTGTATTATGCTGAAATAATAATACTTTTAATTTTCCTCCCTATCCTGGGGCATCGCATAGATTCAGATTTTGCATTTTTTCCCATTTACACTTCCATGCTATTCTTCTGAAGTAAAATTACTTACTGTTATTTTTCATTGTGTTTACTTTCTTAATTTAAGTATCACCCATGCAGCATATCAACTCTATACAGTGTACACTTGGTGGTATAGTTTATGATTGTGGAATCAACTGCCCAGCATCAACGTATTCTTCTGGGAACTATCTCTTTCTGTCCTTACTCTGACCTTGTGAGGATTTGGCATATTCATAAAAGTCACTCCAAACCCTGTAGTGAGTCAAAGATGATGGCCAAAGATGGGCACTTGAAGAATGAGTCCTGCCCTAGGTTTTCTGATCTTCGGTATAAAAGAGTTTATCTATCTCTACTGGCAGAACTTGCAACACGTAACGAACAGAAGTTTTTTTGTGTTGTAAAAAAAGATAATCTAAAGGCAGAAAGGAACGAATTCAGCACATACAGTGGAATCGGGAGACTCAGATACCCATACAAAACATTCAAGACTACAAGTCAGCGTTGTTTTGAAGGCTAAGTTGCACTCTTCTGTAAGTAGGCACTGGTGGTTCCCACCTAGCTGCCCTTGGATCATTTTTCACTGGTTCTGACCCTTAGCTTCTCTGTGCTTTGCTGCTAATCGTTCATGCCTACAACTTTCTTCAAGGGTTATCTTTGGTTCCCAGAGACTCCTGCCCATTTGGAAAGCTTGGAGTGAATGGGAGTGCACAGCAGATACCTGCTATAGTCAATTCCTGACTGATGTTGGGGTGCAAAAGCTCACCTCCTCTGCCTCAGTGGGAAAAAAATTCTGTGGTATAATTTCCACCTTAGAGCTCCCTGAAAGAGCAGCTGGAGTCTGGGGCTTCAGCTGAATTCCCTCCTTTTGTGTAGTTTCTTCTCTGTTCCTGCCCTCTTTTCCTCACCCTCTAACTTGTTTCTCCTGTGTTTCTTTAGCAATCACTTGCACCAAAATTCCTGGCTCAGAGTTTGCTTATAGGAAAACCAGAATTAAAGCATGTCCCTACCATCTTCCTGGTTATTTTATATGTTGTTCATAGTCTTTCAATAGATTCCACCTTCACTTATATTAATTTACATTGGTGTTCTGACATTTGCTTCCAATGAAATTTTAAGTACAGCAAAATACTATAAGGGGTGCTGAATATAATCAAGTGTGTTAAATATGGGGGTTGTATTATTGTTTCATTAATGAAGCAATCTATGTCAACTTGCCGCAGTAGCAGAATGGAATTAATGACCTAACTCTTGACATCAAAATTTTGGGTATTACAAAGATTTGTATGCTAGGTTTTCACTTTAATATTGATATTGAACATCCCTTCCCTCTTCAATTTATGCCACAATATCAGAAAAGGCATTCAAATAGATTTCATTTTCAGAGAGATGCTGTTACACAACTATGAATATACTTGAAATTCAGATGATTCTATAAAATATTTCTCATATGATAAAATTTAATCTAGACAGAGTTACCATGAGATTTGGTAATTATGTGTTGTCTTCATTCGTAAATTAAAGGGCTGAAAATATTAAAATATATAATGCATGTGAATATTGGCACTTGGCATGCAATTAATAAATGTTTGTTTCTTTCTCTTTTACCTCATTCTTTTCCTATTATGATTATTGATTCTAATGTTCTATTTTCTAATAATAGATGCATATTGAAATTTTCTCTTGTTTTCTCTTCTATCTTTAAAAAAGCAGGCATTTTTACCAAAAATAAATGCTCTTAAGTACATTTATTTCTTGTCAAAGTTGGAGAAGTCATCTAAATTTTCCAACACAGTTGTTTGGCTTTTTCTTTCACTCTGAACCAGTGGTTTTCAAATTTGAAAAATGCATCATCTGGAGGCATTGACTAAAGCCCAGATTGCTGGACCCCATCTCCAGAGTTTCTGATTCAGTAGACCTGGATTGGAACCCTAGCATTTGCATTCAAACAGGCTCCCACATGGCAGTGATAAAATGGGTCTGGAGATCACACTTTGAGGGCCACGGCCCGGACCACTGAACATGACCCAGCTGTACTAGGGTCTATTTATATTCCTCTGCTCTGTGTGACCTTTTAGAATTTCCCCTCCTCATAGGTTATAGAAAGCCCATATCTTGCAAGAGAATTGAAACACTTTTCAAATAGTAAAATTTGCTTGAGCAAGAATGTGACTGTCATGTATTACATTAGTGTGGAGTGACTTGCTACCCGGTGCACTGCGAGAGCAGAGGCTCAGGCATAAAAGAAAGTTTTATCAAATGATTGTTTTAGCACTTACACTGCACAAAAGGGTCCGAAAGAGCAGGAAAAGAGAGCTGTCTGTGGCTGGACCCTCTGGGAGACCAACAGCTTGAGACAGATTTAGTGGATAACAGCTCTACATACCCTCATCACACTAGAATTCAGGACACTTATGCTTCTCAAGTGGTATATATATATATGTTATACACCACAGGGCAGAAGCCCCTGCAAATGAGCAAAAAGCATTTATCAAGCAACTTTTCTGTCCAGGTAAGCATCCGGGGCTGGTAGAGATTAAATTTTTCCAATGGGCTGTTCATGGTCTTTTGAGAAAAGTAAACATACTGAATACCTGCACTGAAACAAGCAAAAACAGAAACATGCTAAACACCCCTGAATGCAAACAAGTGAGAGGGAGAAAAGGAGAGTATAGGCAAGGGCTGGGAGATGGCAGCTGAGACACCCATGACTTTCCCAGCAATTGGCCACCATTATTTTTTCTTCAATGTAGTTTTAGATCTAGTCTACTTGTTCAAATGCTCATTCATTTAATGATCACATACTGTGTATTAGCTATCAAAATAATATTCAACTCAGGGAAGTTATGCAATTTGAGTTAACACATGTAATAGCTTAGAAGAGTAGGTCATCAATGAGCTTATTTATTATTTTGTTCTTGATCTTCCTCTTCCTCCCTCTCTTTTGCAAAGCCTTTACTTCTTGAAATTTGCATTAGTGTATAAAAGGAATCCCTTACACTATAAATTCTCAATAACCATTTCTGAACGGATGATAAACCAGTGCTCTCATTTTTGAAAGCCACATATATCCATATTTTTGCTTTGGCTGCTTTTTAAATAGATGTTGTATAAAACAAATAAAACAACATCAGTATTTGCTTTTTTCTTTTCTTCATCCTCTATAAACCATTCCATGGTTTTTACAAAACTGTGAGGGCTGTCAGTGTTTTCTCAGGTGCTGCCTGAATAAATCTCTACCTTCCAGGTTGTCTTCCCCTTAAACTCTTCAATAACCTTATGAATTAGAAAAGGTTATTTTGAATCAAATTTATTTTATACTCTAGAAGTAAATTACAGTTATTAAAGTTTTTCTGGGTGGGTTAGAGAAAATTATTTTTGAACATTTTTAATTTCAAAATCAGTTTTAATACTTTTGCATATTTACTTCCATTTTTAATTTTTTATTTTGTTTGGTTCTAGCATGTAGCCTTTTCATTTTAACAGAAGGGAGATCCTTTAAGAAAATTCAGGTGTAGATTCAGCTTCAGTAAACAATGCAATGCATAACTCAGGTATGTTTCTTCATTGAGAGCACTAATATTCAAACCTATTCAATCATAGGTTCTGCCTCTTTTCTTTGTCCTGATTAAATTTTCAGCTGTCCTTAGTCATTCTTTTATTCCATATCTTCAAAGTGATTGCAAGCACTCAATGCCTTTATGCAAAGTTTTGAAGCTTCGATCTCTAGGTTGTCAGATTTGCGCCTCTGGATAGTATTTTAGTTCTCACATTTCTCCTTTTCTTCATTCGATTTTTTCATAACCCATATCAATCACCATGTTTTTGATGAGCATGTTTCAATTGTTGAACAGCATCCTAGAAGTGGAAACACTTTGAAATACTATACAGATAGACATGAATTTGAATTTCAGTTTTGCAGTGTATTACCTAAAGAGTGAGCTAAGGCAATCTCTTCAACCTCTCTGAAAGCCTATCTATGAAATAAATACAGTATTACATGCCTCATAATATTGTTGTGAGGATTGAATGATATGCAAAAACCAAGCATGGTACACATGCCAAAAGTTATATAATATCTCCCTTATCACAAACCACATGAACTGCACCAACATAAATTCCTCACCTCTTTAGACTCCGTCAATATTTTCAGCAGGTTCTTCTGTATTTATATTTTCATTATGAACATCATTGGTGGGTATGTCCTCTCCTTAGCATACTCTATCCACCACCATATAGATTTAGCTCTTATGGTTCCCTTGAGGGCAAGTTTTTCCCTCTCACTGTGGTGTGCTTTTATTTCTTTTGTCCTAGCTAAAATATCAATAATGAGATATGATGTGATTGTGGTCCATATCAAATACTTGAAATGGAAAGAATATTTATTAGTAAAAAATCCATTTGAGAAATACCTCAATAAAAGAAACTGCATTCTGTTCAAAAAGTGAATAGAAATGACAAGCAATCATGTAGCTTTAAGCTAATCATTAAAGATGAAAAAATATTTTCCTCACAGGCAATGCAAAAAGGAAAGAAACAAAGAATAATGGCAATTATTATAATGTCCTGTTGGTCAGTAATCTACTTCAAATAAAATGCAGAATATGAAAATTTAGCCTTATTTTTTTATTTTTCAGATATTAAAATGACTTTTGAATGCAATCTTATCTAATGCTATTCTCTGGGATCACAGGAGGTATTTGCTAATTTACTGAATAACTTCAAAGGACAATTTTGGTTCATACACCTACACACACAGACAGAGCAAATACATTTATTTGACAGAAATTTGATAAGAAAAAGAGCAACCACATGTAGTATGCAAATTACTCCAGTCTGTTGAAAAGAAAATGTGTCTTTGTTTCTAGAAGCACAATCAATAGAAGCCAACAAAGAGATGGCACAGATGTTAGAATTATCAGATAAAAATATTAAAACCACAAGCATAAGAATGCTTCAACAAACAATTTTAAATACAATTGAAACAAGCAAAAAAAATAGGAAGCCTCAGCAAAGTAGTACTTGATATAAAGAGGAATAAAATGAAATTTTTAAAATTGAAAAAGTAAAAACATCTTGGATAGTTCAACAGCAGAATGGAGAGCATGGAGGAAAAACAAACAAACAAACAGTAAACTCAAAGATAAAGCAGTAGAAATTACCCAATCTGAACAAGAGACAGAAAAAGGACAGAAAAAGAAAGTGATCAGAAACTCAGGAACCTATGGAATTATAACAAAAGATCTAAAACTCATTTCATCATTCTAGAAATAGAGAAAACAAAGAGTGGAGTCAAAAAAAAAAAACTATTCAAAGAAATAATGACTGAAAAATCCCAAAATTTGGCAAAAGGAATAACCTTTCATAATCAGGAGGTAGAAAATTTTCTAATAGGTTAAATCTACATCAAGACACATCATAATCAGATTTCTGGAAGCTAAACACAAAGAAAAATGCCAAAAAACAGCAAGAGAGGAGTGACACCTTGCTTATAAGAGAAGAATCCTGGCTTTCCCATTAAAATCAGAAGAAAGTGTCACAAGCTTTCCTAAGTGCTGGAAGAAAAGAATTGCCAATCCTGAATTCTATAATTGATAAAATTATTCTTCAGGAAGAGGGAGAAATTAAGACAATCTCAGCTTAAGAAAAATTAAGAGAGTCCCTTGCCAGCAGTTCTAATCCAGAAGATGTTCTTGAAACAGCAATGAAATACATATACATACACATCCGTTTACTTATTTTGATATTATACTATAGTTACATAAGAAGTAATCACTGAAGGAAAGGCCCATGGGCAAAAGTCGCATGGGGTACTATCTCTGCAGATTCCTGAATCACTAATATCTTTTTAATGGTGAAACTTTACTCTTTTAGTAACAGGCAGGCAGGACTAGAGAGCAGTCAATCCTTGAGGCACAGAATCATAGTGAATAACATTAATATTTATATACCATTTCCCCTGAGAGCACACAACAGCCCAGGCACGATGGAGCGGCTACAACTTAGACGGCTGCACTGTCTTTAGTGTGAGATTAATAGAGGATGGAATTCAGGCTGTGGAAATTGGTTGAAGTTTAGGGTGGGAGCTCATCAAGGGCACAGCCAGAAAGTGGGAACCTCCCAAATATGGACTTTTTTAAGGTTTCTACACAATTTTTTAAACTTTTTATTTTCAAATACTTTCAAACTTACTGGACAACTGCAAAAATAATACCAACACCAAACAGAGAACTCCAACATGATCCTATCCTACTAGATACTCAGATTCACTGATTTTAATGTGCTGCCATATTTGTCATATCCTTCTATCTATCCTTCTATTTATCTCTCTGTCCTTCTATCTATCCATCCATCTATCTATCCATCTACCTATCCATCATTTCTCTCTCCAGTTTCTGAACTCTTAAGTGTAGATTGTACGCCTCTTGCTCCTTGAATGCATCACACTTTCATGTGCCTCTCCTAAGAACAAGGATAATCACTTACATAATCACCTTAAGTACAGTTATCAAGTTCAAGAAATTAAACACTGATACAATGTTTAAAGTCTGTATTCTATTTTCTATATGTCCCCAAAATGTTCTTTTGAGAATTTTCTCCTCCTTGCTATCTCTGACCAAGGATAATGTATTGTATTTAATTGCCATTATCTCTTTAGCTGCTTCTTCTTTTTTTTTGTTAGAACATAATACTTCATAAGCTTTCCCATCTCAGCTGCTCCCAAGCATATCATTCAATGGAATTAATAACATTCACTGTATTGCAGTGCCATTACTAAAACTTTCCAATCTTCCCAAACGGAAACCCTATCCTCATTTTGTATTTCCTCCCTCTGCCAGTTTGAAACTATTATGTACTGCAGAAAACCCATGTTTTGATCCTGATCCAATCTTGTGGAGGCAGCCATTTATTTTAATCCTGTTCCAATATTGTAGGAAGGAACTTTGATTAGCTTATTTATGCTGAGATGTGGCATGCCCAATTGTGGGTGTGACCTTTCGGATAGATGGAGATGTGACTCTGTCCATTCAGGGTGGGTCTTGATTAGTTTCCTTGTGTCCTTTAAAAGATGGAACATTTTGGAGAAAGCTCAGAGCTGACAGAGGTGCTTGGAAAGCAGTTGCTTCAGAGCTGACAGGTTCAGAAGTTTGGATTGCTGACAGGGAGAGCAGATGCCTAGACATGGGGAGAGCCCAGCAGACATTGCCATGCGCCTTCCCATGAGATGCTAAGCAAGCCAGAACCCAGAGTTTTGAACCAGAGGAACTAAGTGAATGCCCACAGACACTTACAGAGGAAACCATTTGCATCAGAAGCTGCAATCAATGAAACTGGAAACAAGGACCAGCAGACCCCAGCCATGTGCTTTCCCAGCTGACAGAGGTGCTCCAGACAGCATCAGGCTTTCTTGAGTGAAGGTAACCTCTTGTTGGTGCCTTAATTTGGACAATTTCATGGTCTTCGAACTGTAAATGTGCAACATAATAAATTCTATTTTTAAAAGCTGTTCCATTTCTGGTATATCACATTCTAACAGCATTAACAAACTAATATACTCCCATTCCCTCTACTACCTACCACTGACAAACTGTATTTGAGTTACTGTTTCTATGAGCTTGCACATTCTCTGATATTTTCTCTGTCGTTATGATGGAGTTTTAATTTAACATTCTACATCTATAATAATTGTGTTTGTTTTGATATCAACTTAACTTCAGTAGTATACACAAATTACGCTCCTGTATACCTATAGTAGTTTGAAGCTGCATATACTCCACCCAGAAAAACATTTTTAAATGTAATCATTCCTGTGGCTGTAAACCCTTTGAGAATAGGACCGTTTGATGAGGCTGCTTCAGTTAAAGTATAACCCACCTCAGTCAGGATGGGCCATAATCTTATTACAGGAGTCATTCGTAAGAGAATGAAATTGAGGCAGAGAGTAAGCCATAGAAGCAAGAAGCTAAATCAACATAATCCAAAAGAGAAGAGAGAGACTAGAAGATGCTGCCATGTGCCTTGTCAGGTGACAGACAAGGATCGCCAGCAGCCAGACTTTGGGAAGAAAGAAACATCTTGATGATGCCTTGATTTGGAAATTTTTCCTATCTCAAAATGAAGAGTGAATAATTCCCATTATTTAACCTGACCCATTTCATGGTATTTGCTTTGAGTAGCCTAGGAAACTAAACCAACCCCTTACCTTCTACCTTTATATTATTCTTGTTACAAATTACATGTCTGTCCATTATGATTTATCATTACACTTTATGCATTTGCTTTCACATCCTGTAGGAAGCAAAAAGTGAAGTTAAGAACTAAAAATACAACAGTATTGGTATTTATATTTACCCATATTGTTACCCTAATTGAGGACCTTTAATTTTTCATGGCATTTTGATCTATTGTTTACTGTCCTATCCTTTCAACCTGCGGAACTCTCCTTAGCATTTCTTGTAGGACTGGTCTCTTGATGATGAATTCCCTCAAGTTTTGTTTATCTGGGAATATCTTACTCTCACCCTCATTTTTGAAAGACAGTTTTGTCAGTTAAAGAATTCTTGGTTGGCAATTATTTACCTTCAGCACTTTAAACATATCATATCTTTCTCTTCTTGCCTCTAGGTTTCCAATGGAAAAAAAAATTGTACTTAGTCTTATTGAGGTTCCCTTGCATATGACACTTTGCTTCTCTTGTGCAGCTTTCAAAATTCTCTTTTTATGCTTGGCATTTGATAGTTTGATGATCATAATATGCAACACGGTTTGTTGGGCAACTTGGATGTATATATTCATGTCTTTTACTAAATTTGGAAAGTTTCCAACCATTATTTCTGTGAATATTCTCTCTGCTCCTTTCTTTCCTTCTTCTTCTGGGACTCCCAAGCAGTATATATTGGAATGCTAGAAGGTGGTCCTCAGTATCTGTTCACTTTTCTTAATTCTTTTCTCTGCCTCTCCAACCAAACAATTTCAATTGTTTGTCTTCATGTTCTCTACTTCTTTCTTTTCCAATCTCTGATCTTCTGTTAAACCCTTCTAGGGAATTTTAAACTTCTTTCAGTATGATGTTCAGCTCTGTTTGGTTCTTTTTCAAAGAGCTAAAGGAAAACACGGACAAAGAATTAAAGGAATTCAGAAAAAAGATATATGACCACAAAGAAAACATCCATAGAGAGATGGAAATGATGAAAAGGATAAAAAAGATTAAAGAATTTGACAGTACCATATACTTCTTAAAAGAGATGGGGTTTACATATAAATTCACAGATAAGCTGAAAATATAAAGATGGGAGAATATATTACATGCAAGCAGTAAGCCTATGAAAGCTTATATGTTTATAACATCAAAGTGTATTTCAAGACAAAGAGTATTAAGGAAAAAAATGGATCATCTCAGAAATGTTGAAGTTAGTCAATTAGGAAGATAAAATGATCACAAATGATCATATATAAAATATAAACTGACATAAATGAAGGAGAAAATAGAGAAAAACATAATGCTAGCTGTGGGTTTTTCATGAACACTCGTAATTAGGTACACAGAATTTCCTTCCATTTAGCATTCAGATTGAAGTATAATGTAATGTAATTTTAAATCTGGACATTAATACACATGTATTTTAGGAGTGCGTTTTTGATTTCCAATATTTGGTATTTTCTAGATAACTTTGTGTACTAAACTTATTTAGATATTTATTTGTCAGATAATGTTTTGTAATATTCCAATCTTTCTACATTATTGATACATATTTTATGCTCCAGATTATATTCTATCTTGGTGAAGAATCCATTTGTCCTTTAGAAGAGTATTTTGTACATGGGGATTTACCTTGTTTATAATTTCAATTACTTTAAAATGTTTGACACTGTTATTCAGCCCTATATCTCAATGATATTTTCATTACTATTTCTATCAATTACACTCTGATGTTATAAACATATAATGAAAATGGATATTTTCAGATATTTGCAGATATTAAACACAGGGCTAAAACTGTCAACTCACAAATGACATTGGTATTTATAAAATCCTAACAATTCTAAAAATACTAAAACTAAGTAGCTAATTTGACAAGATCACAGGATAAAATGTCAAAAATAAACATTCAATGTATTTTTCTATATTTTTACCAAATTATTACAAAATTTAATGAAAAAGAACAACTTCCTTTTAAACAGCATAAGAAAATAAACTATTGAGAAGTAAATTCACCAGAAGACATGGAAGACCACTATCCTAAATACAAATAAATGGAGAAATAAATCATGCATATGGATTAAGAAACAAATTATCCCCAAATTGATCTACAGATTTAATGCAATTCCAATCAAAATCTGAACAAAATTTTTTGGGGGTAGAATTTGACAGTTGATTATAATTTTCATAGAATTGCAAAGGGCCTAAAATAGTAAAAGAAAAGAAAAACCCAACATTTTGAAGAAGAACGAAGTTGAAAGCCTTATGTTACATGATCTTAGAACTTACTCCAAAGTGACAATAATAAAAAACATGCAATACAAGAATTAAGAGAGACAATAAGATCAATGAAACAGAAAAGAGATATAAGAAATATAATAACACCAAGTGAGGGAATTTCCCAGCTGTTAAGAACCATACAATGGTTGGCTTAAGATCAGGAATTTATTGGCTCATGGTTTCAGGGGTGAGAAGGCTTGCTTTCTTCTGGGGTATGTATCTTCTTGCTGGCTAGCAATCTTTGGGGTTCCTTGGTTTTGTATCACATGACAATATACAGAGCTCACATAGTATCCCTTCCAACTCCTTGCATGTGATATATATGTATTTTAAAGTACATATAGATTTTTTTTTTTTTTGCATGGGCAGGCACCAGGAATCAAACCCAGGTCACCAACATGGTAGGCAAGGATTCTGCTTCGGAGACCCCGTCGCACTGCTCCACATCCACATAGGTTTTTTAAAGTATATATATATATATATACATTTTATATGTAGGTAATTATGATTTTATTATACAGAAAATATTACATTATGCCTTTTTTAAAATAAATATTGTTACCTTAGTTTTCCTGGCTGCTCAAATCAGATACCATGAAATGCGTTGGATTAAAAACAGGAATTTTTTAGTTTAGGAGCTTACAGTTTTGAGGCCATGAAAATGTCCAAATTGAGGCATTATCAAGATGATGCTTTCTTCCCAAAGAATGGCTGCTGATGCTCCTTCACCACCACATGGCTGCATCTGCTGGTCTTTTCCTTGTCTTCCAGGTTTCATTGATTGCAGCTACTTGTTTCTGTGGCTTTATCTCTCTTTCTCTCTTTCTGCATTTATCCAATTTATAAAGGATTCCAGTAAGGGGGTAATTAGTTACACTCACAAAATTGGATTAGCTTTAAGGACAGTCTCAAAACACCACCAATGTAAAAAAGCATTTCCGTATCAGTATATGCAGTTTTAGCTTATTTTAAAAGTTACTGTACAATATTTCACATTTCATACATATATGTTTTATTTCTATCTTCTAAAAATTGATGGCCATTTGGGTTTTTTGTGAATTTTCCTGTTACAACCAATGCTAAATGAACATCATGGTATATATCATGTTTTTTTTTTTTTTCCTTCTTTATTGAGTTTTTCTGTGGAAAATAATAGCAGTAGAGTTGCTGCATCAAGGGCATGTACATATAGGATTTGAGATGGGTACTCCCACATCTCCCTTCAAAATCCTGAAATAATTTAAAATCACTCTGTTCTGGTTTGGAGCTGTTATGTGCCTCAAAAAAGGCCATGTTATTTTAATCCAATCCTATGGGCGTGGACCTGTTGTGGGTGGGATCTTTTGATTAGGTTGTTTCAACTGAGTTATGACCCAGCCCATTCAACAAGGGTCTTAATTCTTGAGTGGAGTTCTTTAGGAGAGGACAAAAGGCAGCAAAAGCCAAGAGAACTAAGAGACTAGAGCTCCAGAGATGCTGAGAGGCCCCACAGAAGCTCAGAAAGGAGGCTATTGGAACCAGGAGCTGAAAGCAATGAAACTCTGGACTAAAAGACAAGGAGACAGCAGACATGTGCCTTGCTATCTGACTGAGGAAGCTTGGATGCCAGCGGCCTTCCTTCAAAGACAGTATCTTCCTCTTGATGCCTTAACTTGGACATTTTCATGGCCTAAGACCTGTAAATTGTAGGTTGATAAATCCTCATTGTAAAAGCCAACCCATTTCTGGCATATTGCCTTTCAGCAGCTTTAGCAAACCAAAACATACCACTATCTTATGATAGTGTCTTTTCCAAGGTGAAGAATTTTAAATATTAAGTTGAAATGATTATTTTTACAGTGAGGATATTTAAATGGTTTATTGGGATTCTTTGAGACAATTTTTGAGAAGTTCACTAAATAATATAGAACACCAGGGGTGTTGTCTATTACTTAACAGTAACCCTATTATCAGAAGATTGTGCTTTAATTATTGTAATGTTAATTGCTTTTCCTCCCTCCTTGATTATCTTAAGAGAAATCTAGCCCTCATCCCCTTTCAGCATATAAGGCAGAAAATATCCAATAGAACCTATAATGAAATCAAATTCCCGATCATGAGTCCTTTCTGGAATTATATTCTTTTGTACAGGTAATTTTAATTGGATAAAGATCTTCATTTTCCCCAGGAAATACATTTAGGCAGCATATTCTAATGTCTTGACCCATTATGCCTTTGCACTTTTTTTTTTTTTTGCATGGGCAGGCACCGGGAATCTAACCCAGGTCTCGGGCATGGCAGGCGAGAACTCTGCCTGCTGAACAACCCTGGCCCACCCCATGCCTTTACACTTTGATTTACTCGCCTATGTATTTATAACCTTGATCCCAATTTTTTTCAGGTTTTCTTCTTATTTCCAAGCCACCGATTCAAATTTTATTGGCTTCATTAGTATAATACTGATTCCCTTTGGAATCCCAGGTCTTATTTTATTTGGCTGTGCATATTTACATATGTTTAGATGATGGTATTTTTTCAGGAACTTCAGGACCAACAAAACCATAAATGCAAGTCTTTTACAGTGATACACTGTGCTTGCATTTTATTCACGCTAATGCACAAAAATATAAATAGCAACACTTCTGAAGCTATATTCTGCTAATAAACATTGTTTTACAATCAAGGATAAATGTAGAAATAGTCCATTGATCTGAGTGGTCACTTTGTGTCACCTCTAACAGGCTGACCACCACAGATGGCAGTGCTGTGAAGAATAGGCCAGCTCTATTTATTTCAGTGAAACTTTGTTGCATATCTACACTCTGAATGGCCCTCTGCAAAGCTGCATGGGAAGACCCCCACTAGTATCCATAGCTTTCCTGTCTTCCTTTCAGTAAAGCTCTTAGTAGATTACAAGCAGAGTGGATAAGACTACATACAGATGCTAAACGTGAAATGCAGCAATCAAATCAAAAGCAAAATTTATACATGGCAAAGAGAAATTTCAAATAACCAGAAGTAAGATCTTTTTATTATGAATTACTTAGCTAAGCACTATTTCTCTCTCAAAAATGGACCATGTATTTTGATCAAATTCATATTCCAAGAACAGTGGAACAACCTACTAATGCATTTCATGTATATTTATTGAGAGCTTCCTACATGGCAGGCACTATTCTTGTGGCTACTGATTTAACAGTAAACAAAGATTTTTCGCTTTCATGATGATGTGTGAGAGATAGATAACAAACGAAAGATAAATAATATGTGATGTCATAGGCTATTGAAAAAAATATTGCTGGCCTAGGAATGAATAGGATAGGAGTTGCTACTTTTAATATGGTGGCCAGGGAGATCATTCCTAATAAGCTTACTTTTGAAGACGTATATATAAAGACAGTGAAGGTACCTGCTATATAGATATCTAACTCAGAGATTTTCCACTTGAGAAATGTGAATATGAAAACTCTGAAGCAAGAGTTTGCTTTGTGGCTCAAGGAATAGCAAGGAGGCTTGTTGGAGCAGAGTGGAAAGAGGAAGAATAGCAGGAGATGAAGCCATGGAAGAAGTGAGTGTGGAGACACTATATAGGGTCCAGTTGTGGACAGTGCCTGTGGTGAGTTTGGTTGGGACTATAACTTGCTTCTTTAGGCTATGGAAAAGATAATGATGTCATTCCCATGATTACATATGATATAGAGTGTTTGCTAGCACACCTTGGAGAGTCTCTCTCTCCTTTGCTGGCTTTGAAGAGGTATACTGCCACATTGCAAGAGGATGTATGGAGAGGATCATGTGGCAAGCTACCTCTAATGGCCTCTTGGAGCTCAGAGTGAAGCCCCTCTGCCAGCCAGCAAAAAAGCAGACACCTGAGTATGAGAGCCATAAAGAGAGGAATTCTGCCCAAAATGCGACGGGGCTGGGAGCAGATATTCCAAGTCAAGGGTCTGATGAGACCTTCGCCCTGTCAATAACTGATGTCAGCCAGTTGATATCTTGAAGCAAAGAACTCCAGCTAAGTTGTAACCAGAGTTCTGACCCAAGGAAACTGTGATATGATAAATGTATTGTTTCAAGCTACTATGCTTATGGTAAATTGTTTTGCAGCAATAGAAACTTAATAGAGGTCTGTAAGACATATGTCTTTTAGTGTTTTTACTAGGAGTGGATGGGAAGACTTGGAGGCTTGATGGCATAAGAGGGTCATGATCTTACCTACATTTTAAAAGAACACTTTGGCTGCTGGGTTGGAAATAGACAGGAGAGGGAGGGGCAAGGGTGGAGACAGACAGAGATTTTGTTGCTTTAGGCTTGAGTGGTAGCAATGGAGGCGGTGTGAAACGAGTTGATTACAGCTTGTATTCTGAAAGCAAAGCTTTAGTTTTAGATGAGTGATTGTGAAAGAAGTGTCAGGAATGCCTCCAAGGTTTTTAACCTGAGTAATTGAAAGATAAAGTTCCCATTGGATATGCTAGGTCATCCTGAAAGCTTAACTGATATTTTACTTGGTAAAAATAAGTCACATGAAGTTGGTGACTTAAAAATAACTCACAACAAAGCTTTCCATGCCTCAGCCCTTTTATAAGAGATAATACTGTAGACATCATGGTGCAAATAGGCCAAGAGGTTACAGGAATGTTTCAGACCCATGTGTACTACTGTTTTGCTAATACCGCACAGCTGTAAATTGAGTCAGTCTTCTAAACACCCAAGTCTCCTTACTAGTGTTACCTCATCGTGAATGCAATGCTGAATAAAATGAGTAGGGTGTGACACAAACTAACATGACTGTTACACAATTTTTATCAAGTGATAATTTTATAACTTTCACTCTGCTTCAGTCTGCCAAAAAAAAAAAAACTTATGCCCAAGAGTTAATATGCATTTTATAGTTTATTAAAGCAATATGGTCTTACTTTACATAAGGTTTTTATAATTAGTCAAATAATGCGGTAACATTTGTCCCTATAGCACCACCTTTTGATTAGGTAAAACATTCTTTTTTGTATTAGAAAGTAGCAGTAAATAGGAACATGAATCCAAATTATGCTTCAGTTACTGCTAACATGAAAAATTTCTCCCACTGAGAATGTGTACCATTCCTGTATGAATTGACTCCTTCAAAAAAAGTATCTTAGGTGCATGGGTAGTTCAGTGGTTAGAATGCCCGCCTTTCATGCAGGAGACCCAGGTTCGATTCCCAGAGGATCATGTGCTCCAAAAAAGGACCTGATAGACACCATGAATTGGTCTGGGTTTTGCACCTGTTTAACACAAATACTGCCACTTAATGACCTCCAAGACAATGATGGATTTCATTCTTACAACATTCTATTTAAAAGGAACCAAAGGGGAAACCACTCTCAAATTGCATAAGAAAAATTGACTATTTATGGCCAACAGGAAGCATATCTAGAAACTGAGGATATTTTCCTGTCTAGAGAATAAAAGAAACCATAGTTATTTTTCATGTGTGATTTTAGTTTACATATTCAGAGTTCCATTTCTACACCAAAATTAGTTCTTTATGAATTCTAATTTTTGTCTGCAATATAGATCATTTGTTATTTTAAGCAATAATCAAATCCTTTTATTAAAAGTTTAACTTCAAGAACTAAATATAAGGTCTTTTCTAGCAAGAACTTCATTGTAGATAGGGTTAACATCTAAATTCTGTGCTCACACAAAATAAAGAGAAGTTACTTTTTATTGATTTACATTAAAGCAGGGTGGGCCACCATGGCTCAGCAGGCAGGAATGCTTGCCTGCGATGCCAGAGGACCTGGGTTCGATTCCTGGTGCCTGCCCATGTGGAAAAAAAAAAATTAAAGCAAATTTGTTATCACTTTATACAATTCTAAGCTCATACCTGATATACCAATGATTGGGTCAGATTTGCATGTACACAAATAGCATGTTGGTCTATTTCTTAACAAAACTATTCTCCAAATGATTTGAAATGCAATTAAATGTTTCTGAAATGATATTATTATATTCTCCATATGACATACTTTTCAAATGAAAAATACTGATTTTATTGTTGTGACTGTTTCTGCTGCAACTTTAGCCACTGTTGCTATTAGCGAGAAATGGAAGAAAGATTCCTAATCATTGTTCTCAGAAAAGGAGCTCATATGGTGCCAGGGAAACATAAATGTATTACCTGCATGGGAGAATTCTCATCTGTCTGTTGAAGAAATAAAACCTTCAACAGTATAGCAAGCTTGCTGAGGAGCATATGTAGGCAGTATGTTTTGGGCAAAGGCAAGGGAGGTTGGAAAGACATCTCATTCATTTGGAAGAGCTCAGGATGAGCTTTTGAGATATATGATGTTTGGGCTTAGTGTTAAAAGATAAATAGGTGTGAGCCGCTTGCCCAGCTATTTAGAAAGGCGATCTTGTAAGAAGAAAGAGATGAGAAGCAGTCTGGAGTGTCTAATGAGATAAAAGTAATTTTCTGTGTTGGCAAATAAAATTTATCCTAGAAAATAAGGAGAGAAAAGGCTGGAGAAATAAGCAAGGGTCCTATAATTATGCATCTGATTTGCCATGGTAAGAATTCTGATATTGCCTTAAATAAAGGAGGACTTAAGCAGGAAAGGAATGCTTTCATTTTAGACAGAAGGCACCTTTGAAAGGCTTAGGTCTAAGGAAAGGAGACTGGTGAAAAAACTGTTCTAATAGTCTAGGTAAAGTTGCTAAGGACAATAGCAAAATCACTGGAGAAGCTTAAACAGATATGAGAGTTATTTCTATAAAACTTGTTCCAAGGGAGGTGGAACAAGGAGGCATGTTTGGGGATAATAATTTGGGAATCATCTGCATGATGATAAAGGAAATGAGAAATACTGTTGGGATCATCTAAGGAAAATATGCAGCACAAGAGCAGGAGGGTGGTAAAACGAGTCTTGGAAATATTAATATTTAAGAGACAGGGAGAAGAAGAGTAGGCAAAGGCATCCTGGAAAGAATGGGGATAAAAGTAGAAGTAGGATAAGTATCATGTGAAATCATGGAATAACAAAGATCAAAGGTTTACAAAGGAGGAAATGATGAAGAGTTTCAAATGAAGCAGAGTCCAATAAGATAAAAACCGAAATGCTTCATATTGGCAAAGATCGTTCTTTAGAGATTTAGTGAGCAAAGGACACACGCTAGTGAGGGCAGGACCTTAAATACACTGGTTTATGGGGTGTATTGAATAAGCAGCATGATAATAAAATTTATCATCTAAATCAGAACACTCTGAGAGTGAAAGTGAGTGTTAGCAACAACTTCAGCAGGTGAACAGATATAATTCATAACTATCACAGGCAATGCAGGACATAGAGTTACTCTGGTGTTCTAGTTTGCTAGCTGCTGGAATGCAACACACCAGAGACGGATTGGCTTTTAATAAAAGGGGATTTATTTTGTTGGTTCTTCAGAGGAAAGGCAGCTAACTTTCCACTGAGGTTCATTCTTACGTGGAAGGTACAGGATGGTCTCTGCTGGTCTTCTCTCCAGGCCCCTGGGTTCCAACAACTTTCCCCGGGGTGACTTCTTTCTGCATCTCCAAAGGCCTGGGCTGAGCTGCAAGTGCTGAGATGAGGAATGCCAAGCTGCTAGCAGTGCTACATTGTAATCTCCCATTTAAGCACCAGCCAATTAAGTCAGACGTCACTCATTGCAACAGACACCTCCTAGTTGACTGCAGGTGTAATTAGTAACAGATGAGGTTACGTACTGTTGGCTTATGTCCCCAGCAACAAGACTAGCTTTGCTTACCTGGCCAAGTTGACAACTGAATCTAACTAACACATCTGGGTATAGGAATGTGGGGTTTACATTGTTGAAAAATGTGAATGATGTAGAGAGGAAAGAATAGATAGCAGCCAGACAGAAATAAAGAGTCAGGAGAGATTTTATACAATGATAGTATCTGGGGCATTCAGGAAGAAGTTCACCATCTTACAGTCAAACGACATATGGTCACAACATTTGTGAAGACAGAAATGTGTGGAAATTCATTCAGACAGCAAGGAAGTGGAGATAAGGGCATATTGGCAGCAGATAACAGAGTTGATCTCTACAAGCTTCAGAGACAGGAATGAAGAATTTAGGAGCCAAGCAAAGTAGAGACTTTACTGAGGCAGATAACACACTTTTAAACGAAGATGGACAGAAATCCCATTACCAAAACTAATAAAAGGACCCAGGCCACAGGAACAAGCAGAAACCACGTCAATGGGAAGGTAGAATGTTACAAAAGGCCAACCCACAGATAGATTTTGTTAGAGACTCAAAAATATGTGATAAATGTATACATCATGACATTTCGTATCCTTAGCACCTAGTCTAGTCATAATAGGTGTTAAACATAATTGGTGTTGATTATCAGAATATATTAGTGCTAAGAAATGCCGCGTCCTCTTTTTCCTCCCCGGTTTGACAAGGTTCCCTGGAAGGAAGGGCGGTGGCAAGGCCTTCAACGCCCCAAAAGAGGACGAGGCATAAAATGGTGTAATAGAAAAATACTGGGATTAACGACAC
The DNA here is from genome assembly GCF_023851605.1 of Tamandua tetradactyla. Taxonomy (NCBI): domain Eukaryota; kingdom Metazoa; phylum Chordata; class Mammalia; order Pilosa; family Myrmecophagidae; genus Tamandua; species Tamandua tetradactyla. The sequence goes on from NC_135334.1 coordinate 43,980,182, forward strand.
TAATTGTGTGTTTCTTGTTGCTGGTTGTGTTCCAAGCATTATATCAAAACGAATCAGAAAGCAAAAGAATTGGAAAAAATGATACAAATTGTACAAATTGCAAAACTTTATTAATGACTGTTTAGGAAAAATTAGGTTGGGATACCCCCGTTAAGCAAGTCATGCTGCAGATGCAGCAGGCAGAAGTGCTTTTAGAACAAGTCACAGAAAAGTGCCCCATAGAGAGTAAACAATTGCAATTAAAAAACCCTGCATTGAGCCATCCTAGAAATTTACTTCCCACTGCGCAAGGACCACCTAATATGAAATATAAAATTGGAGACAGATAGTGGGAACCCCCTAAAGGAGCTAATGTTAATGGGAAAAGATTCCCTGACTCTCCATTACCATACACAGGAGTTTACAATGAAGATGGCCATAGAATTGTAAATGTCAATGGTAGGCACGTTAGATTTAACTCTTTATCATTTATAGAAAAACTTAGAAGAGCAAGTCCCCCTTGGTGTCTTTTTGGGGCCTAAAACAAAACGAGATCTTTTACAACAGTTAGTAAAATCGCAGTTAAAATGGAGTTTAACATGCTGCCCCTGGTTCAGGGAACCTGTCCAAAAGCTTCAAGAGGAAATAAAAGAATTAGAAAAACTGATACCTATCACCACCCAATCTCCCCCACCACGGCACCGGTCCATTGCTATGAAACAATAAAAAATCTAAATAAACAATGTAACCTTTTAATCAAAACAAGCTAACCTTTAACCAGATTAAAATAAGTCTTGACATATAGCCTCACCTGTAGAATAATAGAAACAGAAAGTCTAAACTCAGAAAACTGCAAACACAATGTCTGCGGTTTAAGCCAATATCTTGCTGCTATTGAAATCTTGTGTAAATGTTCCTAAGAAAATCAGAACGTGCACTTTCGCTTTGCTTCCCTGAACCTGTAACTTTACCTAAAATGTAAGCCATAACACAACCATAATCCTGTAATACCTGTTTTCTTGCCAAGAATAAGGGTATAAAATCAGTTAAGCAAAAATAAATCTAAGCAACTCTTCTCAGAAAAGAATTCTCTAAGCTGTCTCTTGGTGTTCTTCTCGCGCCGACGACCCTCCACACCTTCAAGCCCGTTCCCTCTGCTGCGGCTGGACCGTGGCAAAGAAACTTAATTATTCAATATGGACGACTGATTTATTAGAATAGAACTTAGCTGTAGGAATTGATTTTTTTACAGAAGCATGTTTTTAGGGATCTCTGTGAAAAGTATGCAAATCTCTCTCACAGTTATTTTTAGACCATTTTTGACATAAAGAAATAAGAATGCATAAAGGGCTACTGAGAATCATAAGCTCGTATCCCAGAATGTATGTGTAGTGTGTGTGTGTACATGTGAAATTCATCTATAATTTTACAAAAGTCATTCTTAGTAATGTTTTCTCAGGTGTTCTTATCTAAATTTCTCCTTCCCATATCTTACTTCAGTGAAAAAAGTTATAACTTTTATAGAGTTATAGAAAGCAAATGTTATATTTTATAACATTACCAAAATAATCCTTTTATGCAGTATTTCAATATTTAGTAGTAGAATGAGAACTTTATTTAGTAGAAGGAGACTAAAAGGCATGTGAGACCTTGCAGTGTCTTTACACTGTGAGAAAATAAATCTTGTCAGAATAGTACTTTTTAGTGTTTATCATTTGGTAATTCAGGTGAATGATACCTTATGATTAATTTATCCTTAGATACTGCTGGATAACAGAAATTTTATCACATTGCCATTGCTCTTTATTCTGTATAAACATCTTTTCATAATAAGGTCTGAAACTTCTAATAATTTTAAATAATGACTAATCATTGTGATCTCTGTGAGTTCATTTTCAGTGGTAATAATAATGATCATACCAGCCAACATAGCAACTACTATGTATTTTACCATCTATCATATGCCAAACATTGGACTAAGCAGTTTATATTGATCAATGATGTCATCAGACCCTGCAAAATAGAATGAGGTATGATTCATTATATTTACCAATGAAGAAATAGAAGTTAAGAAGATAGAGTAAGTCATTCAAGGTCACAGAGCTAGTAAGTGGTAGACAGATGGGGTTTCAACTCCTGTCTATTGAATGTCAAAATCTGAGCTCCTAAGCACTATCATATACTACCTGTGTTTTGCCCTGAAAGGAAATTCTTGTTTCATGCTTTCTATTTTTCACTTTGTTTTCATCTCATCTGCCTTTCCTATGTCTACAGCTCTACTTCCTGTTCCTCCGTTGCCTAACTGCACATGTGAATGCCTTTGAAATGCCTTTTCTGCCACTTTGTAGTGGTGACCATCCCTAATGGGAGCTAACCTCCTAGCCAGAATGATTCCTTGTTTTCCCCTGCCCCCACCAAAAGAATTACAGCCCACAGAGGAGACAAAAGAGTAACAAAAAAGATAACCTGCAGCTAATGAAATCAAGGAGACAAAATTTGTGTGGGCAATCAGCAAAGTTCTTTTCAGTTTTTGCTTTGGGGCCTGCTCCACAAACCATACACTTTCCTGTGCTTTCAATGAAAAGAATGTACAATAGGCCTGTTTCCTTTTAGAAACTTTTCAAATTGGTGGATGGCCATTTTGCATTTCAGGTACATTTCTGGTCATTCTATGTTAAGAGAGGTTGTTTTATGTCCAGGAAAGAAGCAGTAAATCTATGTATTCTAGCCAAACGTGGGAACTGCAATATTTTCCAAGCAAATCTATCTTTATAGCCAAATAACCTTGAAATCTCTAGGTTAAGTCAGAACGCTAAGATTTATGGTTTACAATGCTAATAATGCTTGGCATATGTTAAAATCATGTCCTTTTAATTAACTTTAAATAGCAAGATAAGTGGACAGATAAATTGCCAGGATGTGTATTAAGATAATCAGAACAAACCTTTTAGCCAAACTTTGGTACACATAATAAAAGTAAAGGGGTTCTTCCTTTCATGCGTCATGAAAGCACCCAGTTCTGGGCACTAGAGTTCTGGGCAAACACATGCAAGTACACACAGACACACACACACACACACACACACACACACACACAAAATCACATTTCACAGCTAAGTTACTATGAAAACAAAACTCCAAAGGTTTTCTGTGTGTCTTTTATATATCCTGCCCTCAATCCTGGATCTCTTTTCTACAAATATGCTATCAATCCTACATAAATTATCAATAAACTTGTGAACTTTTTTAGAAGATAATTTGCAAATAGCTCCAATTTCCTTAATTTAACCACAATTCATATAAGTTTTCCACATATTTATGCATAGATTCTATTAAGGAGGTGAAACTGTTGGATCAAAGGAGGTGCAATATCATATATTATCAAACTACTTTAAAATATATTTTTGATTTCTGTATAATATGTATATATTATCAAATTGCCTTACAAAATACACATTATTTATTTCATGTGATACATAATATACATATTGTCATGGTTAGGTTCATATGTCAACTTGGCCAAGCTGTGGTACCTGTTTGTCAGCTTGGGCAAGTGCTGACCTGACTGTTGCAGAAAGGACATTTCATAGAATTAGATCATGATCATGTCAGCTGCATCCACTGCTGATTCCGTTTGTAATCAGCCAAAGGGGAGTGTCTTCTGCAATGAATGATGCTTAATCTAATCAAGCATCATTGCTTGAAGGCCTTTTAAGGAAGAGTCAGAAGAGACAGGCTCTATTCCTGCTTCACCTGGCGAGCCTCTCCTGTGGAGTTCATCCAGAGACTCTATTCAAGTCTTGGCTTCACAGCCTGCCCTGTGGATTTTGGACTCTGCATTCCCCTGGTCATATGAGACACGTTTATAAATTTTATATTTGCGAGTGTTCCCTATTGATTCTGTTTCTCTAGAGAACCCTAACTAATACAACTTGGTATCAGGAGTGTTTTTTTTTTTATTAATTAAAAAAAAATTAACTAACACAACATTTAGAAATCATTCCATTCTACATATGCAATCAGTAATTCTTAATATCACCACATAGATGTGTGATCATCATTTCTTGGTACATTCGCATTGATTTAGGAAAAGAACTAGCAAAACAACAGAAAAAGATAAAGCATGATAATATAGAGAAAAAATAAAAATAATAATAAAAATAAAAAATAAAAAATAAAAAAAGGAAAAAAAAACACAAACAAACAAAAAAAACTATAGCTCAGCTGCAGCTTCATTCAGTGTTTTGACATAATTACATTACAATTAGATAGTATTGTGCTGTCCATTTTTGAGTTTTTGTATGTAGTTCTGTTGCACAGTCTGTAACCCTTCAGCTCCAATTACCCATTGTCTTACCCTGTTTCTAACTCCTGATAGTCTCTGTTACCAATGACATCTTCCAAGTTTATTCTCTAATGTCGGTTCACATCAGTGGGACCATACAGTATTTGTCCTTTAGTTTTTGGCTAGTCTCACTCAGCATAATGTTCTCTAGGTCCATCCATGTTATTACATGCTTCATAAGTTTATTCTGTCTTAAAGCTGCATAATATTCCATCATATGTAGATACCACAGTTTGTTTAGCCACTCGTCTGCTGATGGACATTTTGGCTGTTTCCATCTCCTTGCAATTGTAAATAATGCTGCTATAAACACTGGTGTACAAATGTCCGTTTGTGTCTTTGCCCTTAAGTCCTTTGAGTAGATACCTAGCAATGGTATTGCTGGGTCATATGGCAATTCTATATTCAGCTTTTTGAGGAACCGCCAAACTGCCTTCCACAGTGGTTGCACCATTTGACATTCCCACCAACAGTGGATAAGTGTGCCTCTTCTCCGCATCCTCTCCAGCACTTGTCATTTTTTGTTTTGTTGATAATGGCCATTCTGGTGGGTGTGAGATGATATTGTGGTTTTGATTTGCATTTCTCTAATGGCCAAGGACATTGAGCATCTCTTCATGTGTCTTTTGGCCATTTGTATTTCCTCTTCTGAGAGGTGTCTGTTCAAGTCTTTTCCCCATTTTGTAATTGGGTTGGCTGTCTTTTTGTTGTTGAGTTGAACAATCTCTTTATAAATTCTGAATACTAAACCTTTATCCGATATGTCGTTTCCAAATATTGTCTCCCATTGTGTAGGCTGTCTTTCTACTTTCTTGATAAAGTTCTTTGATGCACAAAAGTGTTTAATTTTGAGGAGCTCCCATTTATTTCTTTCTTCAGTGCTCTTGCTTTAGGTTTAAGGTCTATAAAACCACCTCAAATTGTAAGATTCATAAGATATCTCCCTACATTTTCCTCTAACTGTTTTATGGTCTTAGACCTAATGTTTAGATCTTTGATCCATTTTGAGTTAACTTTTGTATAGGGTGTGAGATACAGGTCCTCTTTCATTCTTTTGCATATGGATATCTAGTTCTCTAGACACCATTTATTGAAAAGACTGTTCTGTCCCAGGTGAGTTGGCTTGACTGCCTTATCAAAGATCAAATGTCCATAGATGAGAGGGTCTATATCTGAGCACTCTATGCGATTCCATTGGTCGATATATCTATCTTTATGCCAATACCATGCTGTTTTGACCACTGTGGCTTCATAATATGCCTTAAAGTCCGGCAGCATGAGACCTCCAGCTTCATTTTTTTTCCTCAAGATACTTTTAGCAATTCAGGGCACCCTGCCCTTCCAGATAAATTTGCTTATTGGTTTTTCTATTTCTGAAAAATAAGTTGTTGGGATTTTGATTGGTATTGCATTGAATCTGTAAATCAATTTATGTAGGATTGACATCTTAACTATATTTAGTCTTCCAATCCATGAACACGGTATGCCCTTCCATCTATTTAGGTCTTCTGTGATTTCTTTTAACAGTTTTTTGTAGTTTTCTTTGTATAGGTTTTTTGCCTCTTTAGTTAAATTTATTCCAAGGTATTTTATTCTTTTAGTTGCAATTGTAAATGGAATTCGTTTCTTGATTTCCCCCTCAGCTTGTTCATTGCTAGTGTATAGAAATGCTACAGATTTTTGAATGTTGATCTTGTTACCTGCTACTTTGCTGTACTCATATACTAGCTTTAGTAGTTTTGTTGTGGATTTTTCCGGGTTTTCAACGTATAGTATCATATCATCTGCAAACAGTGATAGTTTTACTTCTTCCTTTCCAATTTTGAGGCCTTATATTTCTTTTTCTTGTCTAATTGCTCTGGCTAGAACCTCCAACACGATGTTGAATAATAGTGGTGATAATGGACATCCTTGTCTTGTTCCTGATCTTAGGGGGAAAGTTTTCAATTTTTCCCCATTGAGGATGATATTAGCTGTGGGTTTTTCATATATTCCCTCTATCATTTTAAGGAAGTTCCCTTGTATTCCTATCTTTTGAAGTGTTTTCAACAGGAAAGGATTGAATCTTGTCAAATGCCTTCTCTGCATCAATTGAGATGATCATGTGATTTTTCTGCTTTGATTTGTTGATATGGTGTATTACATTAATTGATTTTCTTATGTTGAACCATCCTTGCATACCTGGGATGAATCCTACTTGATCATGATGTATAATTCTTTTAATGTGTTGATGGATTCGATTTGCTAGAATTTTGTTGAGGATTTTTGCATCTATATTCATTAGAGAGATTGGTCTGTAGTTTTCTTTTTTTGTAATATCTTTGCCTGGTTTTGGTATGAGGGTGATGTTGGCTTCATAGAATGAGTTAGGTAGCTTTCCCTCCACTTCGATTTTTTTGAAGAGTTTGAGGAGAGTTGGTACTAATTCTTTCTGGAATGTCTGGTAGAATTCACATGTGAAGCCGTCTGGTCCTGGACTTTTCTTTTTGGGAAGCTTTTGAATGACTGGTTCAATTTGTTTACTTGTGATTGGTTTGCTGAGGTCATCTATTTCTTCTTGAGTCAAAGTTGGTTGTTCATCCCTTTCCAGGAACCCGTCCATTTCATCTAAATTGTTGTATTTATTAGGGTAAAGTTGTTCATAGTATCCTGTTATTACCTCCTTTATTTCTGTGTGGTCCGTGGTTATGTCTGCTCTTCCATCTCATCTTATTTATTTGCATCCTCTCTCTTCTTCTTTTTGTCAATCTTGCTAAGGGCCCATCAATCTTATTGATTTTCTGATAGAACCAACTTCTGGTATTTTTGATTTTCTCTATTGTTTTCATGTTCTCAATTTCATTTATTTCTGCTCTAATCTTTGTTATTTCTTTCCTTTTGCTTGCTTTGCGGTTAGTTTGCTGTTCTTTCTCCAGTTCTTCCAAGTGGACAGTTAATTCCTACATTTTTGCCTTTTCTTCTTTTCTGATATAGGCATTTAAGGCAATAAATTTCCCTCTTAGCACTGCCTTTGCTGCATCCCATAGGTTTTGATATGTTGTGTTTTTGTTTTCATTCGCCTCGAGATATTTACTAATTTCTCTTGCAATTTCTTCCTTGACCCACTCGTTGTTTAAGAGTGTGTTGTTGAGCCTCCACGTATTTGTAAATTTTCTGGCACCCCACCTATTATTGATTTCCAACTTCATTCCTTTATGATCCGAGAAAGTGTTGTGTATGATTTCAATCTTTTTAAATTTGTTAAGAATTGCTTTGTGACCCAGCATATGGTCTATCTTTGAGAATGATTCATGAGCACTTGAGAAAAGGGTGTATCCTGCTGTTGTGGGGTGTAATGTCCTATAAATGTCTAAGTCTAGCTCATTTATTGTAATATGCATATTCTCTGTTTCTTTATTGATCCTCTGTCTAGATGTTCTGTCCATTGATGAGAGTGGCAAATGAAGTCTCCAACTATTATGGTAGTTGTGTCTATTTCCCTTTCAGTGATTGCAGTGTATTCCTCATGTATTTTGGGGCACATTCTGATTTGGTGCATAAATATTTATTATTGTTATGTCTTCTTGTTTAATTGTTCCTTTTATTAGTAGATAGTATCCTTCTGTGTCTCTTTTAACTGTTTTACATTTGAAGTCTAATTTGTTGGATATTAGTATGGCTACTCCTGCTCTTTTCTGGTTGTTATTTGCATGAAATATCTTTTCCCAACCTTTCACTTTCAACCTATGTTTATCTTTGGGTCTAAGATGTGTTTCCTGTAGACAGCATATAGAAGGATCCTGTTTTTTAATCCATTCTGCCAGTCTATGTCTTTTGATTGGGGAATTCAGTCCATTAACTTTTAGTGTTATTACTGTTTGGATATTATTTTCCTCTACCATTTTGCCTTTTGTATTATATATATCACATCTGATTTTCCTTCTTTCTACACTCTTCTCCATACCTCTCTCTTCTGTCTTTTCGTATCTGACTCTAGTGCTCCCTTTAGTATTTCTTGCAGAGCTGGTTTCTTGGTCACAAATTCTCTCAGTGACTTTTTGTCTGAAAATGTTTTGAGTTCTCCCTCATTTTTGAAGGACAATTTTGCTGGATATAGAAGTCTTGGTTGGCAGCTTTTCTCTTTTAGTAATTTAAATATATCATCCCACTGTCTTCTAACTTCCATGGTTTCTGCTGAGAAATCTACACATAGTCTATTGGGTTTCCCTTGTATGTGATGGATTGTTTTTCTCTTGCTGCTTTCAAGATCCTCTCTTTCTCTTCGACCTCTGACATTCTAACTAGTAAGTGTCTTGGAGAACCCCTATTTGGGTCTAATCTCTTTGGGGTGCACTGCACTTCTTGGATCTGTAATTTTAGGTCTTTCATAAGAGTTGGGAAATTTTCAGTGATAATTTCTTCCATTAGTTTTTCTCCTCCTTTTCCCTTCTCTTCTTCTTCTGGGACACCCACAACACATATATTTGTGCCGTTCATATTGTCCTTGAGTTCCCTGATACCCTGTTCAAATTTTTCCATTCTTTTCCCGATAGTTTCTGTTTCTTTTTGGAATTCAGATGTTCCATACTCCAGTTCGCTAATTCTAGCCTCTGTCTCTTTAAATCTACCATTGTAGGTTTCCATTGTTTTTTCCATGTTTTCTACTTTGTCCTTCAATCCCATAAGTTCTGTGATTTGTTTTTTCAGTTTTTGTATTTCTTCTTTTTGTTCATCCCATGCCTTCTTCATGTCCTCCCTCAATTCATTGATTTGGTTTTTGAAGAGGTTTTCCATATCTGTTCATATATTCAGAATTAATTGTCTCAGCTCCTGCATCTCATTTGAGCTATTGGTTTGTTCCTTTGACTGGGCCATATCTTCAATTTTCCTGGTGTGATCCGTTATTTTTTGCTGGCGTCTGGGCATTTAATCAGATTTCCCTGGGTGTGGGACCCAGCAGGTTGAAAGGCTTTCCTTGAAGTCTCTGGACTGTTTTTCTTATCCTTCCCAGTATGTGGTGCTCGTCTGTCTGCGGGTCCCACCAATAAAAGATGCTGTGGCTCCTTTAACTTTGGAAGACTCTCACTGTGGGGGAGGGTCGCCAGCCAACGTGGCTTGGGGGAGTGCCGATCCAAATCTCCCAGCCGGCCCAGGAATCCACGCCGGGGGGGGGGGCACCAGCCGACGCGGCCTGGGGGAGTGCCGATCCAAATCTCCCAGCCGGCCTGGGAAGGAGGGAGGGAGGGGCTCCGGCTGCCAGCCGCCATGGTTCGGGGAAGCGCGCACCTCTTGGGGACCTCACCGCAGCGGATTCTCTTAGCCGGTTCAGCCATTCCAGAATGGGGAACACTGTGTTTCTGTTCTCTGTCGTGGCTCCAGGAGCTGTTCTGTACTATTTCTATTTCTTTAGTCGCTGTTCTGGAGGAGGAACTAAGACCCGCGCGTCTTACTAAGCTGCCATCTTCTCCGGAAGTCAGGAGTGGTTTTTAAGAAACAGAATCTTAAAGATGGATTTTTATGAATGGTTTTCTACTCTGACTGGACTCAAAGGCACTAAGGACTCTGATTCCCATAATCAGAATGACACTCCCAATCCATGGAGTGAGTTGGCAAAAGAGAGAGTCAAAATATCACCATTTGATTATCCTGATGCTTTACCTGGACAAAGTCAGGCTCTGGGGGATAATGCTTTTGACACCTTTATGGAGTTTTGTGGAAAGAAGAGGTATAGAGATGTTGGCTGGTTGTTGTTAGATATACTGGCTACATTAAGGAGTGAAACTGATGGGCTTAAGGCTTCAAACGAGAAGCTTATGCACTGTCTGACAGATGTAGACGTTTCTATGAGTATCCTGAGGGAAGATCTTACTCCCTGTAGCCATAGACTTGAGATCTCTGAAAATCAGACTTAGAACATTATTGTTAGAGTAGCAACTTTACAACATAAACTGAAATCTCAATGTTGCATGGTATCTACCATTAAAATGAGGGCATTGATTGGAAAGGAGTGGGACCCTGAAAAATGGAATGGTGACTTGAGGATTGATAATGATGTCAGAGGTGAGGTTGAAACCCTAGGTCATGCTGAGTCTTCTCTAGATAACCCAGTAATAGTCTGCCCTGAGGACATTAACTGCCACACCTCCAGCCTGCCTTGAGGAGTTGGCCACCGGACCCCCTCCTGAAGGGATTAGCCATAGAGTGATTAATCCTGTTTCACCAGATGAAACTGCAAATGAAGGCCCTGAAGCAAATGGCTTGGAAGATATTTCTAATTCTTTTCATGACCCACCCTCACCACCCCTCATTTCTTTAAGACCTATAACTAGACTAAAGTCCCAACAGGCCCCTAAAGGTAAGATACAAAGTATCACACGTGAGGAGGTACGTTATACTCCAAAAGAACTGTGTGAGTTTTCTAGTTTATATAGACAGAAATCAGGGAAATTTGTGTAGCAATGAATTTTAAGGGTGTGGGATAATGGTGGGAGAAATATAAGGCTGAATCAGGCTGAATTTATTGATATGGGCCCACTAAGCAGAGATTCTGCATTCAGTGTTACAGCTTGAGGGGTTAGAAAAGGTATTAGCAGTTTGTTTGGATGGTTGGTTGAAACATGGATCAAAAGGTGGCTGACATTACCTGAGATTGAAATGTCAGAACTGCCCTGGTATAATGTAGATGAGGGGATCAAGGGGCTTAGAGAGATTGGAATGTTAGAGTGGATTTATCATGCAAAGCCTGCCCTTACACCCCAGGAATGTCCGGAGGATGCACCATCTACCCGAGCAGTGAGAAATAAATTTGTGAGACTAGCACCATCATCTCTGAAGAGCTCTGTGTTTGCACTTCTCTGTAGTTCAGATATTACTATAGGAACTGCAGTGACTGAGCTGGAATCCTTAAACACAATAGGGATGATGGGATCCCGAGTTGGCAGAAGCCAGGTGGCAGCACTTAATCACCAAAGACAAGGTAGACATGGCTATTATAATAGACAGCATAGTTGAAGCAGGCATCAGAATTATATGACTCCCAGAGATTTGTGGCATTGGCTAGTAAATCATGGGGTACCTAGAAATACAGTAGAAAGACAGTCTACTAAATTCTTGTTGGAGCTGTATAAACAAAAGAGTTCTAGGTCAAGTGAACAGAAGTCTAACCTGAAATACAAAACCACAGAATCACGGCCCCTTAATCGATTTCCAGACTTGAGACAGTTTACAGACCCAGAGCCTTCTCCAAAGAGACTGACGGCCTTTTACCAGGTTAACTGAGCATTGGGGAAATGATCAGATATTTCGGGGATTATTAGACACTGGTTCAGAAGTGACATTAATTCCAGGGCACCCAAAATGCCACTCTGGTCGATCAGTCAGAGTGGGGGCTTATGGAGGCCAGGTGATCAATGGAGTTTTAGCTCAGGTCCATCTCACAGTGGGTCCAATGGGCCCCCAAACACAATTTGTAGTTATTTCTCCAGTTCCAGAATATATAATTGGCATAGACATACTGAGCAACTGACAGAATCCCCATATTGGCTCTCTAACTCATGTAGTGAGGGCTATTACGGTAGGAAAGGGCAAGTGGAAGCCACTAGAACTGCCCTTATCAAACAAAATAGCAAATCAGAAGCAATAATGGATTCCTGGAGGGATTGCAGAGATTACTGCCACTCTTAAGGACTTGAAGGATGCAGGGATGGTGATTCCCACCACATCCCCATTCAACTCTCCTATTTGGCCTGTGCAGAAAACAGATGGGTCTTGGAGGATGACAGTGGAATATCGTAAACTCAACCAGGTGGTAACTCCAACTGCAGCTGCTCTTCCAGATGTAGTATCATTGCTTGAGCAAATCAGTACATCCCCCAGTACCCGGTATGCAGCTATTGATCTGGCAAATGCTTTTTTCTCGATAGCTGTTAGTAAGGACCACCAGAAAGAGTTTGTTTTTAGCTGGCAAAGTCAGCAGTATACTGTCCTACTCAAGGGTATATCAACTCTCCAGCCCTATGTAAAAATCTTGTCTGCAGGGACCTTATCATTTCTCCCTCCCACAAGACATCACACTGGTCCATTATATTGATGATATCTTGTTGATTGGACCTAGTGAGCAAGAAGTAGCAACTACTCTAGGCTTATTGGTAAGACATTTGTATGTCAGAGGATGGGAGACAAATCCAACAAAAATACGGGGCCTTCCGCCTCAGTGAAATTTCTAGGTGTCCAGTGGTGTGTGGCATGCCAAGATATCCCTTCTAAGGTGAAGGACAAGTTGCTTCATCTGGCCCCTCCTATGACCACAAAAGAGGCACAATGCCTAGTTGGTCTCTTTGGATTTTGGTGACAATATATTCCTCATTTGGGTGTGCTACTCTGGCACATTTATCAAGCGACCAGAAAAGCTGCTAATTTTGAGTGGAGACCTGAACAAGAGGAGGCTCTGTGACAGGTCCAGGCTGCTGTACAAGCTGCTCTGCCACTTGGACCATATTATCCAATGGTGCTGCAAGTGTTAGTGGCAAATAGAGATGCTGTCTAGAGCCGTTGGCAGGCCTCTATAAGAGAATCACAACACAGCTCCTAGGATTTTGGAGCAAAGCCTTACCATCTGCTGCAGATAACTATTCTCCTTTTCAGAAACAGCTTTTGGCCTGCTACTGGGCCTTAGTAGAGACTTGAATGCTTAACCATGGGACACCAAGTTACCATGAGACCTGAGTTGCCTATCATGAGTTAGGTGTTGTCTGACCCATCAAGCCATAAAGTTGGGCATGCGCAGCAGCACTTATTGTAAAATGGAGATGTTATATACGAGATAGGGCCAGAGCAGGTCCTGAAGGCACAAATAAGCTACATGAAGAAGTGGCCCAAATGCCCATGGTCTCCACTCCTGCCACATTACCTGCTCTTTCCAAGACCAGAGCTATGGCCTCTTGGGGAGTTCCTTACAGTGAATTCACTAAGGAAGAAAAAACTTGGGCTTTCCAGATACTTCAGCATGATATGCAGGTACCACCCAAAAGTGGACAGCTGTAGCACTACAACCCCTTTCTGGGGTGTCCTTGAAAGACAGTGGTGTGGGGAAATCCTCCCAGTCACCAGAACTTCGAGCAGTGCACCTGGTTGTTCATTTTGCTTGGAAGGAGAACTGGCCATAGGTACATTTGTATACTGACTCATGGGCTGTTACTAAAGGTTTAGCTGGATGTTCAGGGACTTGGAAAGACCATAATTGGAAAATTGGTGACAAAGAGATCTAGGGAAGAAGTTAGTGGATAGACCTTTCTGAGTGGGCTTAAAACATGAAGATATTTGTGTCCTATGTGAATGTGCACCAGAGGGTGACTTCAGTAGAGGAAGGTTTTAATAATCAAATGGCTAAGATGACCCATATGAGGACACCAGCCAGCCTCTTTCCCTAGCAACTCCTGTCACTGCCCAATGGGCTCATGAGCAAAGTGGTCATGGTGGTAGGGATGGAGCTTATGCATGGGCTCATCACTATGGACTTCCACTCACCAAGGCTGACTTGGCCTCAGCCACTGCTGACTGCCCAATCTGCCAGCAGCAGAGATCCACACTCAGCCCCCAATATGGCACCATTCCCCAAGGTGACCAGCCAGCTACATGGTGGCAGGTTGATTAAATTGGACTACTCCTTTCATGGAAGGGGCAGCGATTTGTTCTCACTGGAATAGACACATACTCTGAATGTAGGTTTGCTTTCCTTGCATGCAATGCTTCTGCCAAAACTACCATCCATGGGCTTACAGAATGCCTTATCCATCATCATGGTATTCCATACAGCATTGCTTCTGATCAAGGAACACACTTCACAGCAAATAAAGTGTGGGAATGGGCACATGCTCATGAAATTCCCTGGTCTTACCATGTTTCCCATCATCCAGAAGCAGTTGGATTGATAGATCGGTGGAATGGGCTTTGAAAACTCAATTGAAGTGCCAACCAGGTGACAATACCTTGAAAGGCTGAGGTAATGTTCTCTAGGAAGCTGTATATGCTCTGAATCAGCATCCGCTGTATGGTGCTGTTTCTCCCACAGCCAGGATCCATGGGTCCAGGAATCAAGGGGTGGAAATGGGAGTGGTCCCACTCACTACTACCCATAGTGATCCACTAGGAAAATTTTTGCTTCCTGTCCCTTCAACCCTGAGCTCTGCTGGTCTACCAGTTTTAGTTCCAAAAGGGGAGTGCTTCCTCTAAGAGAAACAACAATGATTCCACTGAACTGGAAATTAAGATTGCCACCTGGTCTCTTTGGGCTACTTATGCCACTGGATCAACAAGCCAAGAAGGGGATTACATTATTGTCTGGGGTGATTGACCCTGACTATCAGGAGGAAAGTAATTATCATGATAGGGAGCAGAGAGGTAAATAACTCTGGTAAAGGCACTCAGCATCCAAGTGTCCTAACTGGGTTTTTTTTTTTTTTTTTTTTTAAAGAGAGAGGGAGGAAAGGAAGGAAAGACAGAGAAGGAAGGAAGGGAGGAAGAAAGGGAAACATTTTTAAACATTTTCTTGTTTTATTATATTTTGTTTGTTTGTTTGTTTGTTACATGGGCTGGGGCCGGGAATCGAACCGGGGTCCTTCGGCACGGCAGGCAAGCACTCTTGCCCGCTGAGCCACCGCGGCCCGCCCCCTAACTGGGTTTTGAAGAAAAGACTTTGCTCCTTCTTAGTGGCTCATCCTGTTTTCAACTTTTCTCTGGGATATGGGAAGGGATGGGGCAGAGATTTCATTATTTCAATTAACATACAGAATGAATAGGCCATTTACCTGTTTCCTCGAAGTGTCTACCATATTCCAAACACTGTATAAATTAATTTTAAAAGCCTACAGAAATAATAGCCTTCAGATGCAATGACCTAAGCAGAAACTTTATTGTAGCTATATAACTAACAGTCAGAAAATACGGAAGAACTGACTGAATAATTATGAACATTAAGAAACAGGAAAATCATGTAGATAGAGTTAGCATTTATTTTTTCTAGATTTTAACACTTCATACAATGAAAGATTTCAGCTATATTAAAGCAAAGTGATAGAAGTGGAATTAACATTAGAGTTACTCAAGCTAGCCTCCTCTATTTAGAAATTAAAAAAACAAAACAAAACTTGGACAAGAAGTTAAATAGCAAAAATATCACTAGGAGTTCAAAGCATATTACAACCAAGAAACTCTGTCTGTTAGCTCTTATTTTAGAGCTATTTTCATCATGCAACAATGATGTTAGAGAACAAGCAGAAAACTAAGGGTGCCAAATACAGGATTGTGTTTCAATAGAAAGAAAAAGAAAAATAATATCAAACACAGAAGGAAATTAAAATCTGTCACCAGATACATAGAAACATCTGATTATTTGGAGTAGGTAGCCTACCATATGGCAGATTCTTAGTAAATGTTTAATCACAGTAAGGAGTACCACAATAAGAGCAACAAACAACAATAATTAAAGCAATCTACTGCTGACTGACTGATTTGCCTAACCTAAAATTAAAATTAATGGGAGCATACTATGAGGAAGGCTTGGGGAAGTGTGTGGCAAAATATTAGAATTTATAAGAGAGAGCCACTTGGTAAACAGTTATTAAAACATGTTCTTCCAAGTCTATCATTACTGTTTTCTAAAAATACATTTTTTTTTAATTTGAAAATCAACTCTTTATAGAATGACTATTATATATACCACTTTGATTTTTCCTCCTTGTTCCATAGTTTATCCCATGAAGTTTACAAGCTAAGGGGGTTGACAAAGTCACACCAACAAATATCAGGTCCTGGAAAGGGGATGCATGGAGTTAAGACTGCTTACCTGAGTCCCATGGGAGTCCTTATATAAGGGTGTGGAGTTTGATGCAGCGTGTTTGGCAGCAGAAAAACAATCTCAAAAAGCAAATTAAAAAACTTTGAGCTCTCAAAGGAGACAGAGACTATGAAACTCAAGTAACGGACAGAACAAGGAATTGTGAGGGCAGGGTTGGGTAGGGTGGTGCTGTTTGGGGGAGCAGATAGGACCCTGAAAACTACAAAATATTGAAAGATAGAATTTAAGAAATTTAAAAAGTATGGAAAAGGGATGCATTCTAGTGATTTATTGTTTCTTCTTTCTGTCTGCCACATTTTCTGCAAAATATTATTTTGGACGTTTTCTCATGTGAAGAAGTTTAAAGAATTCTAGAATGAATAACCATTTACCTACTATCTAGATTCTACTATTAACATATTTCAGCCTAATTGTTTACCTTATATGTACTCACCTATTCATCTTTCTATCCACCTCTCAATTGATCTTACTTTTGATGTGTCTTAAAGTGAATTGAAGCTGTGAGTACACTTTCCTTTAAATACTGCTGCTGCATGCCACTTTTGAAAGGCCAGATTTACCTTCTTGTGGTGAAATCTTTCATCACTTAAATTTAAAGTTTTTTCACTATTTGAGGTTCTGACAATATATTCAAACAGAGAACAAAATACTTTGCTAGGGGTGTGAAATTTTTCTTGAAGAGTTTCATGAGAACACTGCAAGACTATATTTTAGGTAAAATTAACTGTTCGGAAATCTAAGAATTAAGAACATGCCTGGCACTAGAAGTTCAAAAAATTATTTTAATAATATAAAAATAATGTATGACTATAATGTCAATTAATCTATTGAATTAATTAAATGGATTTACATTAACTTACTTATTCCCATAAAATTTCCATGATTGAAGTTTGGCAGAAATCCTCAACTTAATTTCATATATAAGAATATTGAGGCAAAGAGAGGTAATATTATATAGTTATCATAACTCAGTAGTTGGAGAACCCTAAAACTGAGACTGGGATCTACATTTACTAATAGATTGGAAACTTGCAATTTATTCACTATATGTAGGACAGGCAGAATAAATTGCATGTAAAAATGAACAAATCAACCAACCAACCAAACAACAAAAAAAAAACTGAACAAACCAATTAACAAAAACTTAAATAGAATAAAAGAATGCTCTATAGTAGCAGAAACCAGAGATTCCTTAACTGAAGCTAAGCTTCAAAACATTTTAAAACATGTCTTAAAGCATTATTTACATTGTCTTTTGAATAATATGTATTTGAGTATGTAATATCTTTCTTATTAGATTACATGTTCCCATAACGTGAGGAAAGTAAAGGCCCTAGTTATTTGGTCATCTAGTTTTAATATTAATTTGAACATATGTGAAAGTGGTTATTACACCTTTTTTTCTAATTGATTACTCTGTTGTTCCAAGAGGTTAAGTAATATGGTCAAATATATGTACATGGTAAGGTACAGAGTCCTTAAATGAATTCCCATTTAATCTTATAGCTCTAAAGTTAGGATACCACTTCTTGATATTTTCCCAGGGTCTCCTCAGTCAAGGCCTATAGTTTGTTTTGTTTTAACCTTTCTATGCACCAGAGAACCTGTAAAACTTTCCACCATTAAATGGAGGTTAGTAATACTTTAATTAAAAGGGAGAATTTTTCCAGTGATATGTTATTGTTTTATTTATTTTTCACTTGTGTGCCTATTATTGACACTTTTCTAAAATGAGAGTCTTTAAAAAAGCCTCTGTACTCCTAAAAGATGGTCTGAAATATTTATGTGACTACTTAGCACATATCAATCTTTATAGATATAACCATACAGCTAAAATGTAGTAATCAACAGCAATAATCCCTTTATAGGTACATTATTATTTAACTCAAGAGGACTGAAAGTATCCTAAGAAATAGCCTAAAACAAGAAAGTAGCTCCAGATATATCCATCCTAGATTTGGAAGGCCAGACTATTAAAAACCAAGGCATGTTTCCTAAAGAAATAGGTTGAAAGGAAGGTGGGCAGCATCCTACTTTGAAATCCCCAAACAGACTAACTAATAAAGATTACTGATGAGCAAACACATAGCCTGTGAGGGCAGGGATGGATTGGTGCCCCAATAATGTGAGATCATGCAATATAAATACCAATGAAAATGTAATTCACTAAGCCCTTGTATAAATCTTGGTAACCTGTTTTAGTTTGCTAATGTTGCTGGAATGCAATACACCAGAGGGGGATTGCCTTTTATAAAGGGGATTTATTTAGTTACAAATTTATTAAGTTGGAAAGTACATGGTGATGTCTGCTGGCCCTCTCTCCCAGCTTCTGAGTTCAAATTTCTTTCCCAGTGATGTTTCCTGTCCTCATCTCCAAAAATTTGAGTCTGAGATGGCTCTGAGTGCTAAGCTGAGATGTGTTGGGCTGCTGAGCTGTTGGACTCTCTTCTGACCTCTCTCTAAACCTCCAGATGATTAAATTAAACATCATCCATTGTGGAAGACACTCCCATTAGCAACCATAGAAATAGACAGCCATAGATGAAATTCACGTACTGATGACTTAAGTTTGCAGCAACAGAACAACTGGGCATTATCATCTGGCCAAGATGATGTTTGAACCTAACTGTCACAGTCCACTCCTTGTCAACCTGACAATTATACATATCACCTTAAATCATACTTAATTTCTAAATAGAAAACAATAGCATACATTTTTTTTGCCTAACAGTGCTCATCTGTCTTGCATACAATGCACTAAATCTTTCCATATGTAAAATACATTAATTTCATCACAATATCACAAAAGCCTTAAATCATTTCAGTTGCAACACAAATATAATATGAAGGAAACTAGTACAAATTTCATCAAGGTCACTTACAGACATGGTCTGTCTTAAGCAAAGTTATCCTATAGCTGTGGACCCATGAACTTAGAGTAAGTTACCTGCTTCCAATATATAAAGAAGGAACAGTCATAGGATAAATGACCCCATTGCCATAGGGAGAAATTGGAAGGAAAACGGGGGTCACTGGACTTAAGCAATTCGATAACCTGTAAAACAAACTTCATTAGATTTCAAGTTTGAGAGTCATTCATTCTCCAGGCTTTAGCAAGTGGCAGTTCCAGACTTCCAAGGGTCTATGCAGCAGCCCTGTTCCCTCCAAACTTGGGATGAGGGTTGCAAACTTGGGGGACATTGGGGAGTCCACCTTTTTCTCAACCTAACTCTCCTCAAGCATCTGTGTGGCACTCAGATTCTCTGCCATCTCTGGACACACACTCAACCCCAGAACAATGGGGTGGCAGTCAGGCTCCCCCCAGTCTCTGGTGAATGTGCTCCACCCTCTCTGAGGTCTGGGGCCCCAGAACTCTTCCTGAACATTAAGGTGAAAGGTCCATCTTCTGCCTCTAGGGCAAACACACTCTCTCCACATTCACAGGGGGGTCCACTCTCCTGGCCTGACATTTCTTGGCTTCAGACATTAGCTTCCATGGTCTGCCTCTAAGGCCATTCTTCCTTCCATGTTAGTACAGACTGGCAGTGGTTCAGTTTATACAGGTCTTGCAAAAAATTTGTTGACTTGGCATGCAGCATAGAGGGCTCGAAGCCATCAGACAATAGAGCCTTCCATAAGTCCTTTCTGGATGACTCCATCTCCAATCCTTGCTGGATATGTAACGATGGATGGTTTCCACATTTGGTTAAATCCTCATATGGGCATTATTCTCTGGGGTCACACTTTCTGGAAGCTCAGAATTTACCAGGCCATTAATATATGATTTCTTTGCACCTTAAAGTTCAGCCCTCAGCCTATTCCTTCCTTGTTGCATTTTACTATTAGCTGCAAGGAGATATTAGGCTACATCCTCCACATTTAACTTGGAAATTTCCTCAGCCAAGCATCCCAGATAGTCAAATTCAAATTCTCCTTTCCATCCAGGACTGGACTTAATTTTGCCAATTTTTCTGCCACTTCAAAACAAGGATTGTCTACCTTCCAATCCACAACAGAAGTATGTGTAGAGTCCATATTTGTACCAACAAAAGCTCCTCACAGTTCTTCTGGATTCCTCATCTTATCTATTTAAAAACTGATCCTAACACGTTTGGTATTTGCAAAAGTAGCAGCATCCCACGCCTCTGGTACCAAAATGTGTTTTATTTTGCTAATGTTTCTGGAATGCAATACACTGGATATGTACAAGCTTTTGTAAAGGGGATTATTTATCTACAAATTTACTAATTCGGGAAGGCACACAGCAATATCTGCTGGCCCTCTCTCCCAGCTTCTGGATTCAAACTGCTTTACTGTGGGTATTTCCTTTCTTCATCTCCAATATTTGGGTCTGAGCCAGTTCTGAGCACTAAGCTGAGGTGTGCTGGGTTGCCGAGCTGCTGGGCTCTCTTCTGACCTATCTCCTTTTTTTTTTTTTTTTTAATTTTACTGTCAAACCTTAACAAGCAAACATACAAACATTCTTGACATAGAAACATTCCATGCATGGTGTACAATCAGTGGCCACAATATTATCACATAGTTGTATATTCATCACCATGATCACTTTTTTGAACATTTGCATCTCTCCAGCAAAGAAAGAAAAAAGAGAAAAACTCATGCATACTATACCCCTCTGTCATGCTCAGGTTCATGTGTCAACTTGACCAAGTAGTGGTACCTGTTTGTCTGGTTGGGCAAGTGTTGGCCTGTCTGTTGCAATGAGGACATTTCATAGAATTAAATAATGATCATGTCAGCTGTGGATGCATTTGTGGATTCCATTTGTAATCAGACAAGGGGAGTGTCTTCTGCAATGAGTAATGTTTCATCTAATCACGGGAGGCATTTTAAGGAGATTCAGAAGAGACAGGCCATATTCCTGCTTGGCCCAGTGAGCCTCTCCTGCGGAGTTCATCCAGACCCTCTGGAATTGTGGGCTTCACAGCCTGACCTGCAGATTTTGGACTCTGCATTCCCACCGTCACATGAGACACTTTTATAAATTTTATATTTGCGAGTGTTTCCTGTTGATTCTGTTTCTCTTAAGAACCCTAACTAATACAACTTGGTATCAGGAGTGACTATTAAGAAACAGAATC
Source organism: Tamandua tetradactyla (assembly GCF_023851605.1). Taxonomy (NCBI): domain Eukaryota; kingdom Metazoa; phylum Chordata; class Mammalia; order Pilosa; family Myrmecophagidae; genus Tamandua; species Tamandua tetradactyla. The sequence continues at coordinate 44,001,441 of NC_135334.1, forward strand.
TTAAAAATGGGTTTTTATGATTGGTTGTTTTCTACTCTGACTGGACTCAAAGTAATAAGGACTCTGATTCCCATAATCAGAATGACAGTCCCAATCCATGGAGTTGGCAAAAGAGATAGTCAAAATATCACCATTCGATTCTCCTAAGGCTTCACTTGTACAAAGTCAGGCTCTGGGGGATAATGTTTTTTATACCTTTACAGAGTTTTGTGGAAATAAGAGGTATAGAGATGTTGGCTGGTTGTTGTTAGATACACTGGATACATTAAGAAGTGAAAGGGACAGGCTTAAGTCTTCAAAAGAGAAGCTTAAGTACTGTCTGACAGATGTAGAGGTTTCTTTGAGTATCCTGAAGGAAAATCTTATTTCCTATAGCTGTAGATTTGAGATCTCTGAAAATCAGACTCAAAATCTTATTGTTAGAGCATCACCTTTACAACATAAACTGAAATCTCAATGTTGCATGGTATCTGCTGTTAGTGTGAGGGCATTAATTAGAAAGGAATGGGACTCTGAAAAAAGGGATGATGACATATGGATTGATGATGATGTTGGGGGTGAGGTTGAAACTCTAGGTCATGCTGAGTCTTCTCTTGATAACCTTGTAATAGTCTGCCCTGAGGACATAGCTGCCCCACCTCCAGCCTGCCTTGAGGAGTTGGCCACCCAACCTCCTCTTGAAGAGATTAGCCCTAGAGTGATTAATCCTGTTTCACCAGATGAAACTGCAAATGAATGCCCTGAAGCAAATGACTTCGAAGATACTTCTAATTCTTTTCATGACCCACCCCCACACCCCCCATTTCTTCCAGACCTATAACTAGACTAAAGTCCCAACAGGCCCCTAAAGGTGAGGTACAAAGTATCACACATGAGGAGGTACATTATACTCCAAAAGAACTGTGTGAGTTTCCTAGTTTATATAGACAGAAATCAGGGAAATATGTGTGGCAATGGATTTTAAGGGTGTGGGATAATGGTGGGAGTAATATAAAGCTGGATCAGGCTGAATCCAGCCTGATATGGGCCTAAGCAGTGATTTTGCATTCAATGTTACAGCTTGAGGGGTTAGAAAAGGTATTAACAGTTTGTTTGGATGGTTGGTTGAAACATGGATCAAAAGTTGGCTGACATTACCTGAGGTTGATATGCCAGTACTGCTCTGGTATAATGTAGATGAGGGGATCCAGAGGCTTAGAGAGATTGGAATGTTAGAGTGGATTTATCATGCAAAGCCTGCTCTTACACCCCAGGAATGTCCGGAGAATGCATCTTTTACCAGAAAAGTGAGAAATAAATTTGTGAGATTAGCACCATCATCCCTGAAGAGCTCTGTGTTTGCACTTCTCTGTAGTTCAGATATTGATGTAGGAACTGCAGTGACTGAGCTGGAATCCTTAAACACAGTGGGGATGACCAGATCCCAAGTTGGGAGAAGCCAGGTGGCAGCACTTAATTGCCAAAGACAGGGTACACGTGGCCATTATACTAGACAGCAAACTCAAAGCAGGAGTCAAATTATATGACTCCCAGAGATTTGTGGCATTGGCTAGTAAATCATAGGGTGCCTAGAAATACAATAGAAGGGCAGTCTCCTAAACTCTTGTTTGAGTTGTATAAACAAAATAGTTCTAGGTCAAGTGAACAGAAATCTAACCTGAATTACAGAAACACAGAGTCACAGCCCCTTAATCAATTTTCAGATTTGAGACAGTTTATAGATGCAGAGCTCCTTGAATGAAGGGGAGGCCCAGTCCCTTTGGGGGAGAACATTGCCACAAATTTATACTGTTAATCTTTCTACAAGTCTTCCCTAAGAGGCTGATGGCCTTTTACCAGGGTAACAGTGCATTGGGGAAAAAGAAATGATCAGATATTTAGGGGATTATTACACACTGGTTCGGAAGTGACATTAATTCCAGGACACCCAAAACGTCACTCTGGTCCACCAGTCAGAGTGGGGCCTTATGGAGGCCAGGTGATCAATGGAGTTTTAGCTCAGGTCCATCTCACAGTGCGTCCAGTGGTTCCCTGGATCCATTCTGTAGTTATTTCCCCAGTTCCAGAATCTATAATTGGTATAGACATATTGAGCAATTGACAGAATTCCCATATTGGCTCTCTAACTCATGAAGAGAGGGCTATTATGATGGGAAAGGCCAAGTGGAAGCCACTAGAACTTGCCCCTACCTAGCAAAATAGTAAATCAGAAGCAATACTGGATTCCTGGAGGGATTGCAGAGATTACTGCCACTCTTACAGACTTGAAGGATGCAGGGGTGGTGATTCCCACCACAGCCACATTCAACTCTCCTATTTGGCCTATGTAGAAAACAGATGGGTCTGGGAGGATGACAGTACATTATTGTAAACTCAACCAGGTGGTAACTCCAATTGCAACTCCTGTTCCAGATATGGTATCATTGCTTGAGCAAATCAATATATCCCCTGGTACCTGGCATGCAGTTACTGATCTGGCAAATGTTTTTTTCTCAATAGCTATTAGTAAGGACCACCAGAAACAGTTTGCTTTCAGCTGGCAAGGTCAGCAATATACTTTCACTGTCTTACCTCAGGGGTATATCAACTCTCCAGCCCTATGTCATAATCTTGTCCTCAGGGACCTTGATCATTTCTCCCTCCCACAAGACCCACTGGTCTATTATATTGTTGATATCGTGATATCATATTGATTGGACATAGTGAGCAAGAAGTAGCAAGTACTCTAGACTTACTGGTAAGGCATTTGCATGTCAGAGGATGGGAGACAAATCCAACAAAAATACAGGGGCCTTCCACCTCAGTGAAATTCAAGGTGTTCAGTGCTGTGAGGCATGTTGAGATGTCCCTTCTAAGGTGAAGGATAAGTTGCTGCATCTGGCCTGTCCCTATGACCAAAAAAGAGGCACAATGCCTAGTTGGTCTCTTGATTTTGGTGACAACATATTCCTCATTTGGGTTGTGCGACTACAGCCCATTTATCGAGTGACCAGAAAAGCTGCTAATTTTGAGTGGGTACTTGAACAAGAGGAGGTTCAGCGACAGGTCCAGGCTGCTGTACAAGCTGCTCTGCCACTTGGGCCATATTATCTGATGGTGCTGCAAGTGTTAGTGGCAAATAGAGATTCTGTCTAGAGCCATTGGAAGGCCCCTATAGGAGAATCACAACACAGCTCCTAGGATTTTGGAGCAAAGCCTTACCATCTGCTGCAGATAACTGCTCTCCTTTTGGGAAGCAGCTTATGGTCTGCTACTGGGCCTTAGTAGAGACTGAACACTTAATCATGGGCCACCAAGTTACCATGAGACCTGAGTTGCCTATCATGAGCTGGGTGTTGTCTGACCCACCAAGCCATATGGCGTGTGCAGCAGCACTCGATTGTAAAATGGAAATGATATATATGAGATAGAGCCAGAGCAGGTCCTGAAGGCACAACTAAGTTACATGAAGAAGTGGCCCAAATGCCCATGGTCTCCACTCATATCACATTACCTTCTCTTTCCCAGACCAGAGCTATGGCCTCTTGGGGAGTTTCTTACAGTGAATTGACCGAGGAATAGAAAACTTGGGCCTGGTTTAAATGTGGTTTAGCACAATATGCAGGTACCACCCAAAAGCGGACAACTGCAGTGCTACAACCCCTTTCTGGGGTTCCTTGAAGGACAGTGGTGAGGGGAAATCCTCCCAGTCACCAGAACTTCAAGCAGTGCACCTGGTTGTTCATTTTGCTTGGAAGGAGAACTGGTCATAGGTACATTTGTATACTGACTCATGGGATGTTATTAAAGGTTTAGCTGGATGTTCAGGGGCTTGGAAAGACCATAATTGGAAAATTGGTGACAAAGAGATCTAAGGAAGAAATTAGTGAATTGAACTTTCTGAGTGGGCTAAAAACATGGAGATATTTGTGTCCCATGTGAATGCGCACTAGAGGGTGACTTCAGCAGAGGAAGATTTTAATACTCAGGTGGATAAGATGCCCCGTTCTGTGGATACCAGCCAGCCTCTTTCCCCAGCAACTACTGTCATTGCTCTATGGGCTCATGAACAAAGTGGTCATGATGGTAGGGATGGAGGTTATGCTCAGCAACATGGACTTCCACCCACCAAGGCTGACTTGCTACATCTACTGTTGAGTGCCCAATCTGTCAGCAGCAGAGACCCACCCTCAGTCCTCAATATAGCACCATTCCCCGAGCTGATGAGCCAGCTACATGGTGGCAGGTTGATTACATTGGACCACTCCCTTCATGAAAGGGGCAGCAATTTGTTCTAACTGGAATAGACACATACTCTGGATATGAGTTTGCTTTCCCTGCACGCCATGCTTCTGTGACAACTACCATCCGTGGGCTTATAGAAGAGTACATTGTAAAAGTATTGCTTTTTTTATTTCTTTGCTTTGTGCATAATTATTCCATTATGCAATAAAATAAGTTTAAAAAAATAGTAGGGAGTCAAAGGTTAAAATAAATCGAGTAGATTGAAATATTAGCGGTTAATGAGAGGGAGGGTGTATTAATTAGGGTTCTCTAGAGAAATAGAAACAATAGGGGTACTCACAAATATAAAATTTACAAAATTGTCTCATGTGACCATGGGAATGCAGAGTCCAAAATCTGCAGGGCAGGCTGTGAAGTTGACGATTCTGATGGAGGGTCTGGACAAACTCATCTTTCTACTAATACACATGCAAAATTGTGAATGTATGTGTTTTTTCAAATAATTCAATGATGACATAAGAACAGGGACTGTGACTTGATCATTTTGAATGCTCATTGCCTGCCATTTTGTTTTGGACATGGTAAGTCCTCAGTCAATAATTTTGGGTATGACAGAACTGAGAGGCTAGGAAATAATCTCCAGCCATCTTTTATTTTGGGAATGGAGACAAAGAGCAACCTTATGAGGGAAGCAAAATCAAGGATGTGCTTCTGTGTAAGCATTAAGGAATATGGCATTTGAAATAAGATTTGACTGTTATAAAAATTTTCCTTTCTCTTACATGTACATGGTTAGCAATATAATTTATGGATATAAAAAAGAACAGTGCCTCCTATCATCTTCTTGAATGTCATTGTACTTTCTGAGAAAAAAAGCTGTCAATAATTTTAACAGCCCTGTAAACTCAAGCAAAATCATTTAATAGCATTCCAGCCTGAGTCTAATCATTTGTAAAAGGCTTGCTGTTCATAATAAACATCTATGAAATGAAAGCTTACATTTCACAGGAGACTTTAGGTTTCAACATGTTTGTTTATTCCCATGTCCCCATGATGTAAACACAAGCTGTTTTAAAGACGTCAAAAACCTATAATGATCAGCTGCACTGTGTGCATTAAAACACTTAGTTTCCACAGACCTTAAATAATATATTTCTAAAGGGCTGAGAGTGACACTATAGAGTCTTATTAAATAGTCTTATTAAATCTATTACATTTTCCCAATACATGGCTTTACAAATAAATTTTAACATTGATTTAACCATGTAACAAATTCTCCTTTGCTTTAATCACAAGTATATTTCTGTTCAAAGCAAATTTAAGAAGTATGTTATTTTTGTGAGTGTAATTGTCCATGCAAATATAATCCCACTGTTGACTTTGTCTTTCTGTATTATAAAACTTATAAATGTTGTGATAATTTTTAAATTTATAAGATGATAAAATTGAGTTGAACCTATGAAGAGATATCATGGTAGGGAAAATATTTGAGGCAAAGAATTTATATATCCCTTTGCCATCTATTTTCAGCATTTAAATTTTCATTTGAAATATACTTTTGGTGTCCAAATGGTTTGAGAACACATTGTTTTGAATGATGGAAACTTTAGAGAGGATATTCTAAAACTCATAGTGCCTTACCAATTCCCTTTGCTAACCGCATCTATATTTTAAAAAAGAAAAAGAAAAACAGAAAACTTAGCTGAGAAATAACTTCACCAAGACATGAAAATACAAACAAGTCTCAGCCTATTTTAACCTCAAAGCAGTAACAGTGACTCAGTTTCCCCAATGAGAGCTGAGATTCTACCTTGTATAAAGGCAAAAAGGATTAGCTATGGAAGAGCATGTTGGTCCAGAAATGAAATGGACAATATATACATAATAATAATATACATACACAGCAGATGTAAAACATATTCGCATATTACATATATATGGTCACTGTGTAATAAAGAATTGACTAGGTATGTTCATGCTCAATTACAAACTGAGATAAGACAATAAAGAAATCACTTCAAAGGACTGAGTCTGAACTGAACTTGTACAAATCATTAAACAACATTATTTCAGTTGTTCATATAAAAACTATTAATGATATCCATTGAAGAATTAATTATTAAAATAAGGAAAAGGGAGTATATAAATTACTGGGTATATAAATTCAGATACTTTTATTTGAAATTAGCAGGAAATATCTAGCTAATGTATGAAAGAAAGAGCATTCATTTAAAATATTCAGGGGGGAGGTTCATAAAATTAAGTAATAAACTAGATAAAATTTCTAATCTTTTTCGTCATTCCTGCCATTCACCCATCACATAGCACAGGATTGATCTTTTCATAACTGTCTCAGTTACTTTTTTTTCTGCATAAAATCTTCATGCAGCTTTCTGCTAAAATAATTTAAAAAATCCAAATTTCCTACATAGTTAATGACACCCTATCTGACCCTTTCAGTTTCCCCTCCATGACCTTCAACACTGCTCCTTCAGCATCAGAAATCTTTAGCTCCTGGAAAATTCCTTTCTCCTTCCTACATGAGGGCCTTGTACATTTTGTGCCATTTTCCTGGAATAGTCTTCTCATAGAAGGGTATTCATAAGTCTGGTTCTTTCTTATTATCTAGAGAGGCATTTTATTAGTGATCCAAATCACTCACTCTCATTACTTTATTTTCTTTGTAGCACATACTTATTTCTTATTATTATCTTGTGTTTTTCTAGGTTTATTGTTGTCTCTAGTAGACTATAAGCTTCATGGGTACAGGTATTTCCTTTGACTTTTTCATAGTTGAATTCCCAGAACATAACACAAATGGACTTATGGCTATTTAATAAATATGTGTTTATTCATTTAGTCAGCACGTTTTTGTTAAATGTCTGCTATGTCCCAGGTACTGTTTTTGTTTTTGTTTGGCTGCAGGAATCAAACCTGGGTCTCTGGCATGGCAGGTGAGAATTCTGCCACTGAGCCACAGTTGCCCGCCCTCAGGTACTGTTTCAAGTGGTAGAGTTAGAGTAGGTGAAAAATAGGTAAACTATCCTGCCTTCATGAAACTTACATTCTAATGCTGATTACAAATAATAAATACTTCAAAGCAGTAACTCTATACAGCTTCAGTGAGAACAGGAGCGATCAGTTTTGAGTTTCTGTATGTCTCTACTTAATTTTTAGTTCCTGTAAAAGGCAATTTAGTTGGCACACTTGAGCTATATACCTCTAAATTAGGATCAGGTATCCATACCCCAGGGATGGAGGTAGAAGGCATCCTAATTTGTATCTCTGACATTATCCTCCTAGACTCGGTAGCATGTGTGGGTATGCATATACCCCTCTTCCACCCTGCCCAAGATCTTGTTTAACATCATGCTGTTGTTATAACTGCAACAGCAACACAAACTCGAAGTCTCCAGTGAGAGGCAGACCAAGTTACCTTAGGCTGCTGCATCTAGATATGATATAATATGTTTATTGTTCTTTCAGTCCAGGATCCAAGGATATTTTTCACTTAGTGGTTTTAATTTCAGCCTACCTATTCTGCAATATGAATATTATTTAAAATGTGGTTTCTGTTATAAATATAACTATTATATCACCCCACTTGTAATTCTGCAAGAAAGAGAGCTCATTAGTCAATAGTCATCATGAGGGGAATCAATTTATGGTTAAATATGTTGACGTTCAAACAAGTATTTTATTTGTTAGAAGGGGAGGATGGATAATGATACAGAAGTGCCAATGGAGAATAAGCAGAGACTCAACATGTTCTACTTTCACATCAAATACTGTTGTATCTCAGCTAACAAATAGCTGGGTCTCCTTTTAAATAATTATTTTAAATAATGATACATTTCAATATTAAAAGGAAATTACAGTCAGTAATATAAAAACAGCTTTGTTTCTTTCATAGAATTTAAACACAGATCAACAATTTTTTGCAAAACTTACTGTAGTGGTATAGTGGGTTGAATGATGGCCCTCAAAAAGTAGGTCCAAGTCCTAACTTCCAGAGCCTATGAATGTTACCTTGTTTTGGAAAAGGGTGTTTGCAGATATGGTGAAGTTGAGGATATCAAGATTAGATCGCCCTGGGTATAGGGTAGGCTCTAAATCCAATGACAGGTGCCCTTGTATGAGAGAGGCAGAGAGAAACATGAAACACATACGTACAGGGAAAGCCGTGCAAATACACAAATAAAGATGGAGACAGAAATCAGAGTAATGGTGTCCACAAGCCAAGGCCCATGAGGATTGCCAACAGCAAACAGAAGTTGGCAGAAGCAAGGAAGGATTCCCCTTTAGGGCCTTCAGAGGGAATTTGGCCCTGCCAACACCATGATTTCAGACTTTTGGTCGCCAGCGCTGAGAAAGGATACATTTCTATTGCTTTAAGTGACCCAGTTCGTGTAATTTGTTACAGCAGACCTATGAAACTAATCCAGAGGGCTTTTCTGTTTTCCTTAACAAGTGCATTTTAAAGATGTCACCAGATTGTCATCCTTTATCTTTCTCCCCCATTCTATCTCAGTATGAATTATTAATATGAAGAGTTTATATCTAATGCTTGTTTTTGAACTTTACCCTGTATGTATTTATAAACAAAATAAACTGTCATTTTGTATCATTTAAATTTATAGAAATGGCATAAACTGGTATGTTGCATTTTATCACCTGCTTTTCTCCCTCAACATTGCATTTGAGATTTCTCTATGCTGATTTACGTAAATTGACTTCATTAAATTTAATTGCCAATGGTATTCTGACTGAGGAACTCAGATTACTTTTGTATCATTACTATTATAAACAATGGCGCTGCAAGAAAACATCCTTTAGCACAGATTTCCTTATCTTTAATTGCAATTACTTCTCTCAAACAGTTGCCTGGAAGTGGAATTTCTGAATCGAACAAATGAGTATCCTCCAATGTATTAGTATCCTCAAATTATCTAGATGCTGCTCTTCACACTCCCACCAGTAATGTGTAAGAGCTCAGATTTTCCCAGTTTGAGTCCAAAAGTTAATACTGTCAGACTCATACATTTCTCACACTTTGATTAGGTAAAATGATATTGCTTATGAGTTTAGTTTGCGTTCACCTGTTGAGTGTTAATAAATGCATCAGGTTGGAGAACAAAGGAGCCAGAAACACATTCCATGGTAATATGTTATACTAGTCAGAGTTACGGTAGGACAAAGTCTACAGTTTTTGACTAACCAGAGGAACACAACAACAGCAACAATAACACACACACATGGGTTCAAACTTGCCAAATTCAGCTTTGAATGCTTGCAGAGTACATGGTAAGCAGGAATATAAGTGAAAGTTTACAGACCTGTGTAGGAGTCATGGGTTTAAACAAGACCTGCAGAATTTGTTGGGAGCAGCTGGCGTCAAAGTAGGCAAGAAACTGAGGAGATAGTAATTTCTGAATGGAGAACAGTCTGGGGGAAAGAGAGAAAGATTGTTTTGCCTTAGCCCCAGGTTCTTTGTGGTCATCTTAAGTAAGCACTCTGTATTCTCACCAGGTGCATGCATACTCTTTGTCACATGAACCCTGCAGTATATAAGCACGAACCAGTTAAGAAGAAAGTTGTCTGATGTCTCTGGTCTGTTATCGCTGAGCTTCAGACCCCCTGAACCCATCTTTGTTTGTCTTTTATTCTTTCTTTCATTCTTTCTTTCTCATCATTCCTTAATATCCTTCGAGCTCCGTTTCATAGGAAGCAACAGACCTGAAGAGTCAAATGGCAGTGCAAATGCATTTGGAATAGAGGCACCCTTTAATATGCTACCTCAAGACCATAAAGATTTCATCTTGGATACACAAATATGCTATAATTTTGAGGAAGGAGAGAAGGAGAAACTCTGAAAGAAGCAACATTTAATCTAAAAAAAGACCGTTTCAAATGAGATTATCTAAATCACTGATGTGTCCTGAGTTCATATAATACTACTTTTAGGGCCTAAAACAATAGCAGTTGGAAAATATTTATGATAGAAATAAACTGAGTATTTAGGTAAAATATTATTTTAAGTTTATCGGCAATATTTTAAAAATAGGTTTTACTAAAGATGTCTAAAGTTCTGAAAGTTGTCAATAAATGAATATGTTATTTCTGTTTCCAATTAAGTGGACTGATTTAAATGACAAAATTTAATTATTTTAATATTTAAAATTTCCAGGTACTTTTCTCAAATTTTTTAGGCTGGCTCTTTTTTTTTTAATTCAATTTTATTGAGATATATTCAGATACCATATAATCATCCAAAGTATACAAACAGTGGTTCACATTATCATATTGTTGCACATCCATCACAACAATTAATTTTTGAACATTTTCATTGCTCCAAAAAACAAAAATAAAAATATGAAAGAACACTCAGAACATCTCATAGGACTTTCACCCCTATTATTTTTGTTTTTATTTTCCTACTTATCTGTCCATACATTATATAAAGGGAGTGACCATCACAAGTTTTTCACAATAACACAGTCACACCATAAAAGCTATATAGTTATACAATTATCTTCAGGAATCAGAGTACTGGATTAGGGTTCAACAGTTTCAGGTATTTCCTTCTAGCTATTCTACTACACCAAAAACTGAAAAGGGATATCTATATAATGCATAAGAATAGTCTTCAGAATGACCTTTTGATTCTATTTGAAATCTCTCAGGCACTGAAACTTTATTTTGTTTCATTTCTCTTCCCTCTTTTGGTCAAGAAGACTTTCTCCCATGATGCCAAGTCCATCTCATCCCTAGGAGTCATGTCCCACATTGCCAGGGAGATTTACACCCCTAAGAGTCATGTCCCACATAGAGGGGAGAGCAGTCAGTTCACCTGCAGAGTTGGCTTAGAGACAGGCCACATATGAACAACAAAAGGCGTTCACAAGGATGGCTCAGGCATTTTTATAAGTAGGCTTAACTTCTCCTTTGCAGTAGTAAGCTTCATAAGGGCAAGCCCTAAGATTGAGGGTTTGGCTTATTAAATTGGCAGTTACCAATGCTTGCAAGAATATCAGGAATTCCCCAGGTAGGGAAATTTAATATTTCCACCTTTTCCCCCAGTCCCTCAAGGGGACTTTGCAAATATTCTTTTTTTTTTATTTTCTGCCCAGCTTACTCTGGGATGTATAGGGGTATCACACTAACCTGTATAAACCAACTAGATCTTACTGTTTTCAAAGTTCCATGTAATTATGGTATTCAAATCAACTGACCATACAAGTTAAATACTTAAATAGACCATTCAATTTAAATACAAGTTAGATAATGTGCTATAAGAAATATAAATTCTGAACCAAATAAACCTCTCTTCCTTTGCCCTCACACAGAAATTGAAGTTTAAAACACAGTTAATATAATCTTTTACATATTAGTCTAACCAGATCAACTTCATTCATATCTGAAATTAAAGTCTGGTGTCTTTTTCAGCTTTTTAAACAGTTGCTGTATGGGGGTAATGCTGAATTTCATAGCTGCAAAACTCTAGCTCTGAGTCTCAGATGTCACGCAGATGACTGAAGTTCCAGAGAATGACCAAGTTATAGACAAAGAGCTCAGCATCTCAGAATGTAGAAATAACTGCTACAACTCAGGAATAGATGGAACTGCTATAATAGCTTACAATCTAGGAACCTTTACAGTAAGCCTTCCCCTGTTATCCTGTGTTCTCGAGTTCAATTCTCAGAGTTTACACATTATAGTTAGTAAAAATATATTATATTATAGTGGAGCATTATAATATTTGACTTACATTTCTGGCTTTTTGCACTCAACATACTGCCTTCAAGTTTCATTCAGCTAATTGCATGTCTCATGGCTTCATTCCTTCTTGCAGCCACTCACTATTCCATTGTTGGTATACACCACAATTCGCCCTTCCATTCATCAGTCGACATACCCTTAGGCTACCTCCATCCATTGCAAATCACAAATACTGCTGCCATAAACACCAGTGTGCAAATGTATGGAGGCCATGTATAGGGTTTCCATATTAACTTTCAACTCCATTATTAAGTATATACTTGGAAGAACTGAAACACTCATTTGCACTCAGCCTAACTCTTTTTAAATGTGTTTCTGTTCACTGTATGAAAAAGCTCCCAATGAATCTCAGGAAGGGAAGAAATAAGAAGAAGGAAGCAGCATGTACACTTGCTTGATTTTCATTCCTTGGCACATTCTCCTTTTATTCACCCATGTGGTAATGCTTTCTTTGAACTCAGTAAGTGTTCTTTGTGATGCAGTGATCTAGGTGAGTATAGCAGTAATGTGAACTCAGCACATGTAATGAAAATGAAAAAAAATTCATCTTCAGAAGAAGTCAGTCTTCAAAGTGGTCTCTCCCTTCAATATCAGACTTAAGACTAGAGGGCAAGGTATTGAAGAAAAAAACTAAGGAAGTAACTGAGAAAATGAAATTCTCACATTAGACTTAGAGGAAAAAAATGTCTTTACAGCAGCAATCTCAGAATTTTCCAATATAACAAGGCAATCACATTAGATTCAGTCCCAAACTCATAAAAATAAAGCTTTCAGATTGCTAGCATTAGCAAACTCACACAGACATAGACATTTTCACCATGAGATCCATAATATAGAAATTGATATTAAAAGGTATTCTACAAATGGGTCTGTATGTAGTAAGGTTTAACTCCTCTGGGAATTTCTTTTTACGCCACAGTTCCTCTAACATTCACCATTTTCACTGGCATGTCAGAAAATTGATCAATCCAATAAATTAGATAATTTATTAATCTGAAAACCCTGGTATGGAGGTACTGGAAGAAGCACTGAGGTTTGGAAGAGCCAGCAACTCTGATAAGGATAAATGTGCCTTCCAGTTTAGAATAGGTATGAGGAGTCAATTTGCTATCAAGTACTAACTAGTCTCCCTGTAAAATGGCACCATACTAAGAGATCAGTTGCTGAGGGAATGATACTATAATTAGAGAAGGCTTTGAAAAAAAGAGCCCATGCTTCTGTGCTTGTGCATAGCCACTACCCTGCCACCATGGCCACTATATTCATAGGTCCATTGTGTCAACACTGAGTTGCTACGGATAGAGGACATTTCATATCCACAGGATGAATCATCAGGTCCACCTGATCACCTGATTGTTGAAGGTTTCCCTTGTAGAGAATGCTTTCTGATGCTATATAACATATGTTCATGATAATCTAATAACCACAATGCATATTTTCAACCAATTAAATGAACAAGGATATAACATAACCGTGGTACTTAAATCAATAAGTTTCATTGTGGTTTTTTTGTTCAACAAGAGCTCCTTGATATAGAAACAGATATAGCAGAGTGGTGTTTCCATAACAAAGACCTAAATATGTAGCATTGGCACTGGGCTCTACCTAGGGATTGGAGAAGCATGCCAGAAAAATGGCACCCATTATTATATAGTCCTGAAACTATTGGTAAACAGTTGTCTGTTGTAACTAGAAATATGAGAAATGTATCTAATGAATGTTTATAATTGAGCTATGGAATTTTGAGGCAGCATGTTGAAAGTGCCAACTAGATGCTCCTACTTCCCTGTAAAAATCCCACCCCACTCCCCCAAGAAAAAAGATAAAAGAAAATTGTCCAATTTTCAAGGAAGATTTGAAAGAAACATAGAGGGGTCAGAACTTCCTGAGTTGGAAAATAAACCATTTTCTCATCTTCAATTTTCAAGGTAATAAAAAATGAAATACAGGGTGCTGTTAGAAAGATATGAACTCATCCCAAAAATAAAATCAAAGATGTGGATGTAAGAATCTTTCCTTTTCTATGACATCTGAAATTATTAAGGTGGTACCCAATATAGCCTCCTCTAAACAAAAGTGCTTCTAAGAATCACAAGGCCTATGGCCGACAGTATCCTGACATAACAAAAGTAGCTTTGATTAAGTCTGCAAGGAATACTGTCTAAAATGAATTGTAGGTGCTACTTTTGTCAAATAGAGTGTATTTGAATCAGATTCATGAGCAGACCTTATCATTTTTTAAAGAGTTGACAAAAAAGTGTCATCAGTTTGTACTAAAAGTGTTGGAAATTTTTCAAAATGCAAAATGTGAAAAAAACCCACAAAAGATGATGTTGGCTTCCAATTTTCAAATGGACAAGAGGCAGGTTGAGAAACTTGCTCAAAGGCATAGTTTTCAGTGACATTTCAAAAGAAGTCATGGAGGAATTTGCTTGGAATGGAGGTACTGGAAGAAGGACATCCCAGAGAGTGGAGCCAAGACCCACGGAGGACAAGTGGAAGACTTAGCCAAGGGAGTAGAACCTTAATTAAACACACTTTTCCCCTGGAGTAGGAGATCAGGCAATACTGGCTGGTGAAATTTCAGAATTTATCTGGACCAGAGACAATTATGTGTCTCCCTTTTATTTCTGAATGGGAATGCTTACTGCCATAACTCTATTTGGGTTTCATTATTGTAAGTGTGTTTAAGAAATATGAACTTGCCTTTTCGTTCTTAGGTCTCTGAAACAGAAGAAGCCAATAATGAAGAACTATTTCCAGATCTGATGTTGATCACAGTGTGCTGGTACACTAAGATTATCGTCACAAATGGAAGAGACTTTGGGGAGCCCTGAGATGAGACTGAGCATATTTATATGTTGGGCATTCAGGAATAAAATGGTACAGAGTTTGGATATCTGGATTACAAAAATGGTCCCAATTCCCCCCCACCTTCTGTATTCATATCCATTACAATGTGGCTTTGTAAGGTGTAGGAGATGTCCTACCATCTTAAACCTTAGAACTTGAATTTGGCAGGGACTTGTGACTTACTTGGCCAGTAGAAGGCAGTAAAAGTGATGATGCTCTCACATGCTCATCCAGGAAAAATCCTTAGACAAAGAGTCACAGTTACTTTCAGAAGAAAACCAACAATACATCCTGAAAAGCTAGCACTAAGGGAATATGTGCAGGACACTGTTAAGTATCCGCAATATTTTTAATGTATGATTTATATTTTATGCTCTGTTGATGTCTTTCTCTTTAAAATTGGGATATCCCTACACCAATTTCAAGATGGATTTCCTCATTTCAGAAAATATGTTCATTCAAACTTTGAACTCAAATCCAATAAATTGTTTCTTTTACTTCTATTCCATTGAAATTTTTTTTTTTTTTTTTTTTTTTAAAGGAAAGACAGAGAGAAGGAAGGAAGGAAGGAAGAAAGGGAAACATTTTTAAACATTTTCTTGTTTTATTGTATTCTGTTTCTCCGTTTTTGTTACATGGGCTGGGGCCGGGAATCGAACCGAGGTCCTCCGGCATAGCAGGCAAGCACTTTGCCCACTGAGCCACCGCGGCCCGCCCTCCATTGAAATTTTGATTGCTGTAGGCTTTGAATTACAGTCTTCAAAAATCTCCCTCTCTCCTTTTAAACATTGTGACACCACACGTTTTTGTATATATTATAAGACTTTTAGAACATGGCTAACATTTATTATAATGAACAATACGAAGATAAATATGACTATCCTAAAATAATCTTCAACAGATTGCCACATATTTTTAACATACACAGTATTAGAAAAGATATGCTAGCTATCAAACATCACATAATGAAACTATTTTGTAGAAACTGGCTGTAATTTTTGAAACTTGCTTCTTGTACAATCTCTGAAGTTAAACATCAGAGGAAAGAAATTTAGAGCAACCTGAAGAGGCAATATGCTTTTGCTCTTAATTAGTTCAACGAAAGTCATTGACTTGGTATGATACTAGCTAATATAGTTTTTCATTATAAGAACTAATTTTCCTTGTGTAAATTTGCTTAAATAAAACCTATAAAATTTTGACATTGACTGGGTTTTTCTGTTTTCCTTTGCCATTAGCAAGAGCACTGACTTTCCTGGCATTTCCTCCCTCAGAAGATTGAGGAAGAATTCTTTACACTTTATGCACTGATTGGTGGGAAATATTGTTTACTATTGGCTCAGTGAAATATTATCTGAAACTCAGTGCCTTCCATTTATTAAACTGAATAGTTTATGCCTAATTTTTTTTTACTTTCCATAAAGAAATATGCTATACTGGAAGATTAGAGAAGAACTTTTAGCTCTATTTGTCTTAGTTGATCAAAGGGATTGTTTTATAGAAAAAGAAAAGAATGTATAAATTTAAAATTCATTCAATAAGTTTATTATATCTCAACAAATATCTAATTAATAAAATACTAGTTAAAAACACAAAGAGTAAAGCTTCATGTAAATTATGACCTATAGCTATTGTATAATTGAAATAATATTTTTTCATCAATTGTGATAGTTACCACACTAATGCAAAATACTAATATTAGAGAAACTGCATATAAGGAGGGTATATGGGACTTCATATTTTCTGCATGATTTTTCTGTAAAGCTACAACTGCTCCAATAAAAAAAAATGGACCTATTTTCTATTTATTGACCCCTGCTCTTATTTTTATTATTTATTCATTTTTACATTGTCTTAAATTTGCTCTTTTTTTTCTGACTTCTTAAGGTGGAAGTCCGGACAATTGACTAAAAATAAACATTAAAAGGTGTCCATTTGCCTTTAAGAACTGCTCAAGATGCATCCCATGCTTTTGATATGTTGTACTTAACTACCATTTAGCACATAATATTTTCTAATTATCCCTATGATTTTTAAAGTGATTTCTTATTTAAATTTGTTTGGGTTAAAAAGTATAAAGTATACTGCATAGGATTTTTTTTATTTATTAATTAAAAAAATTAACAAACAAACAAAAACTTTAACATATCATTCCATTCTACATTTATAATCAGTAATTCTTAATATCATCACATAGTTGCATATTCATCATCTCTTAGAACATTTGCATCGATTTAGAAAAAGAAATAAAAAGACAACAGAAAAATAAAGAATCTATTTTCTTTTTTCTGTTATCGTTCTGTTAAAAACGATAACAGAAAAAAAAAGATTATACATACCATACCCCTTACCCCTCGCTTTCATTGATCACTAGCATTTCAAACTAAATTTATTTTAATATTTGTTCCCCCTATTATTTATTTTTATTCCATATGTTCTACTTGTCTGTTGATATGGTAGATAAAAGGAGCATCAGACACACAGTTTTCACAATCACAGAGTCACATCATGAAAGTTTTATCATTGTTCAATCATCATCAAGAAATATGGCTACTGGACTGCATAGGATTTTAATCCTAACAAATTTATTGAGATTTGATTTATGATCCAGTATATGATTTGCACCCATGAATGTTCAATGTGCATCACAAAAGAATGTATATTCTGCCAGCGATGTGTATTATGTTCTATAGAAATCAAGTAGGTCATTTTGGATGGTCATGATCAAGCTTATACTTACTGATATATTCTACACTGTTTCATCAATTACAAAGAGAGGAGTGTTGAAATATCCAACTATATTTATAGAATTGGTATTTCTTTTATTCTAGTCATTATTTGCTTTACAGATTTTGACATTCTATAATTAGGTGCATGCATATTAGAATTGTTATGTCTTCTTATTGAAATGACACTTTTATCATTATGAGATATCCTTGTTTTTCTTTGATAAGTTACTTGGTCTGATTTCTATGCCCTGTGTTAAGATAACCATGACAAGTTCTTATAATTGGAGTTTATATGGTATAACTTAATCCATCCTTTTATGTACTGCCTACATATTTTTATAAAAGTATCTTTCTTTGAGAAAGCATATTATTGTATTTTATTTTTTATCCTGCCTGATTATTTTTCATTTCTTTTACCCAGGGTGCTGAAAATAAATCTATAGTTATCTCTCCCATGTCATTAGTACTACCTATTTTGCTGTTAATGTTTCATTTTTCTTTATTTTTATTCCCTGTCTTCATGACATCTTTTGGATTGAGTATTGTTTAGCATCACAGTTTTATTCCTCTATTGGATTATTAGCTATACCTCTGCTTTAGTTTTTTATTTTCTTTCCTTTTTTTTTTTGCATGGGCAGGCACTGGGAATCGAACACTGGTCTCCAGCATGGCAAGCAAGAACTCTGCCCCCTGTGGCCCGCCCTCTGCTTTAGTTTTCTAGGCTACTTAAAGCAAAACCATTAAAGGGTTCCCCTTGTATAATGGCAATTCATTAGCTTATTTTTGTGAGGCTAAGAAAATATCCAAATCAAAGCATCATCAAGGTAATGCTTTCTTCCCAAAGACTGGCTAGTGGTGATCCATGCCTCCTGCCACATGGCAAGGGACTTAACTGTGTCTTCTGGCCTCCCCTTTCTCTTCTGGGTTCCCCTGATTTCATGTTCTTGTTTTTGTGACATTCTCTCTCTCTCTCTTTGTATTCATCCTCTTTATAAAATGCTCCAGTAATAAGATTAAGACCCACCCTGAATGAAGTGGAACATACCTTAACTGAAGTTACCTCGTCAAAAGGTCCTACTTCAATGGGTTCACACCCCCAGAAATGGATTAGATTTAAGAACATGATTTTCTGGGTTATATACAGCTTCACACCACCACACCCTCTTTATTTTGAATTTTTAATTATTGCTACAGATTTACAGTATACATCTTTAACTTATTAAGTGTACCTTCAAATAATCTTATATAAGTTGTAATGTATAATGTAAGCAAATTTTAACAATATGCTACCATTTCCCACACCCATCCTTCCTGCCTTTGCTGTCATCTATATTACCTGTATATATAATTTAAACCAATACATTGTTATCTTAGAGGTCATTTCTAAAACTCACAATAACTACAATAGGTTAAATTTAAAGATATAGTCACCATTGTTCTGTCCTCACTGCTCCTGTGTTCTGAATACCAAAAGCATTAATATCACTCAGGACTCTCTTATAAATGCTGTACCTCAGTAAGATTCCCATATGATTTGCATGCATATGTTGCCTTATTTTTTTTTTTTAAGGGAAATCTTCTGAGAAAGTTAGTGATCAGTAAGGATTAAGGAAATGATGTCTTTTGTAGTATTTAAGGTTTGACATATCCTGGAAAGGACTTTTTGGCTCTTTTTCCAGGTTTCATAATTCCTTCACTTTTATGGCAGCCTCCTTTTCCAGATTTTTAAGTTACATTAAATTAAGTTAAATTTAACTGTGTTTTTGTTTCTATGCTGTGGTGGGGGTCACATTTCATTCATTTTCATGTGAATATCCCCTTATTGTAGCATCATTTGTTGAATTTTTGTTTGGTTGGTTTTTGTTTGTTGTTTACTTATTGTTTGCTTGTTTGTCTGGGAAGTGCATGGGCCAGGAATCGAACCCTGGTCTCCCACATGGCAGGTGAGAATTCTGCCACTGAACTACTCTTGCACCCCTCCATTTAACTGGATTTTATAACATCATCCCCCTTACAATAAAAATTAAAAAAAAAATTAATTTCCCTAATAATTTTCCAGACATAATTTTTGTTTTGTTACAAGAGAATCATTTGGTACTCATATAACTTTGAAACAAATAAAAACATCACATTATTTCCTGATTCTCTATCAAAGAGCTTGTAAATAACTGTCAAAGATTTAAATCTTGGTTACTGGCCTTCTAGAAATGGAGTTAATAATCCACAATGCTATATAGCTGTGTTTTAGTTTGTAAAAGCTGCTGGAATGCAATATACCTGAAATGGAATGTCTTTTAAAAAGAGGAATTTATAACATTGCAAGATTACAGTACTAAGGCCATGAAAATGTCCAAACTAAGGTATCCAGGTAAAGATACCTTGAATCAAGAAATGCCAGTGGGTCCAGAACACCTCTGTCTGTTGGAAAGGCACATGACAACCTCTGTTAGCTTTCCCTCCAGGCTTCTTTAACAGCTTCCCTGGGAGCATTTTCCTTATGCATCTCCAAAGATCTTTGGCTATGTGGGCTCTCTTAGCTCTCTTGGCTGTTTCCAAAATGGTTCCCTCTTAAAGGACTCCAGTAAGCAACTCTACCTTAAATGGGTGGAGATACATCTCCATGGAAACCTTCTAATCAAAAGTTACCACCGGCAATTGGGTGGGTCACATCTCCATGGAAACAATCAGAAAGATCCCACCTGGCAATACTGAATGAAGATTAAAGGACATGACTATTCTGGAGTACATAACAGATTCAAACTGGCACAAACTTCAAACACAAGTTTGCACATTAGTCTCCTGATAAGCACAGGATTGGCTGATATTCCCTGAAACCAAAAATGCTAAAGTGGTACAAGATTGGAAGGCATGTTACCACCATACCATATTATTGCAAACACAAGTTATGAATCTGCCTCCATGATCACATCAGAAGAGGAATTGATATTCTCCCAACTAATGAATGTTGCAGAGATAGAACAGGGCTTGTGGCCAATGTTTTGACAGTCCTTCATTATGTCATTGGATGTATTGGTTCTACCCCCATAAAGCATCATAAACATTGCAAAGCCAAGAGTTAGGGACCCTTTCCCAGAATTTTACATCTATGTTTGTCCCAGAGTGTGCTGAGAACAGGGGAATATCATGCTTGCTAATACTTTTATGGCTATGAGTGTCCCACAGAAGCCATGGTGACAAAGTGTGTTCTTTATTCGACTATGTCAAGCCTTCATTCAGAAAATATATATTGTGGGGCTTATTGCTCAACCATGTCCATTTATACACTCAAAGAATATTTATTTTAGTTTCTCTGGATATGCCAAGATCTTTACAGAGTATTAGAAACGTAAAATTGGAAAGAATCTCTCTCTAATATTAAGGTGTTCATAGTCAATTAGAGAGAATCACAAGAAAACAATGAAATAATGCAATAAAAATTAAAAATAAAACAAATTGATAGTCAATGTTTATGTAAGCTGAGAGAAACAAATGTCCTAACCTAGAGTATATGTCATTTTTTCACATTGGAAAAGGTTTTAGACTGATACATTGCCACACCTTCTCAAGAATAACATAGAAAAAACTTTCCCCCCACAAATCAACAGTGACTAGGCTAGACCTTTTCTAAGAATTTGTTGAAACTTACATTTATTGAAACAAGAACAAACAAACAGGGAGAATGTAAAAGAGTTACTATGTAAGACTCACATATCACATTTTCCCTGGCTTGGTGTCAGGGTCTCTTTCCTACTTTTCTCCTGATGTGTGGCAATGACAATGACAATTTACCCCTAAACAATGGGAAATTTCCAGGCATTTTTGTGCCTAGGATCCAAGAAAATGCTTAGTTGGTCGAGAGGGAAAAAAACATAAAACTTTCCAAATTCCTTATTTCTTGCCTCAGAATGGAATCTCAAGTTCAGTTTTTGAAACACTTCCCAGCTTACAGATTTTTTTGTCTTGTTTTGTGATCTCAAAAATACCTCAGAACAAGTACTCAAATAACAATATATTTTCTATTTCTTATTTGTTCTGTCCCAAAAATAGCATAACAGGTTCAACAAGGGCAAAAGGGAAGATCTGTCTGATGATGTGTCTAATTTTTTTCCTACAGTTCCTATGATAAATTGCCGTAATAATAAAATCCAGACACTCACAAAAACACAAGTACACAGACATAGATAGACACAAAAATATAACCCCACAAGAACACGGATTAATACTGACACATGAGAAAGTTTAAACTCTGTAGTAAAGCCAGTTATAATTTATAATTTTGTAGGTAATTCAGAGCAATAGAACATTACCACTTTTTTACCTTTTCATCTTCCAACCATACCATCCCCAAAATGAAATATTCAGGACTTTGGTTCCATACTAATGATTATTTGGGTTTAATTTCTTTTTATCATGGAATAACAGTGACTTAGAATGAACTCTAGTATTTCAGTTCAATAGTCTGTGTATAGTTTTTTCTCTTTAATGAATTTTTCTTTTTCTGAGAGTACATCCTGAGGTAACTCTTTCAGAAAAGAGTCTATGGATGATGAATTTTCTGAGTCTTTCAATGTCTAAAAATGACTTTATCATATCCTTCAATTTGAATTCTATTTCAGTTGGATATAATTTTCTAGATTAAAACAGTCTACCCTCAGAAGTTGCTATATTATTTTCTGATATCCAGTGCTACCTGTGTCCATTCTAATGTCAATATGGTACAAGTTTCTCTTTCTCTTCTCCTAGGGAATTTTGTGATTTTTTTTTTGAAAGACATATCCTTAAATTCATTGAGGCTGATTCCACTTTGTTTTGCTTTGTCTGATTTTTCTTATTACTTGTGGGCTACACTCTATTTTAACAATTCATCCTCCCCCCCACTGAAGTAGTTTGAAGCAGTATGTACCCCAGAGAAGATAATGTTCTTTAAATCCATTCTGGTGAATGTAGACCTATTGTGGATGGGATCTTTTGATTAGGTTATTTCAATTGACATGTGACCCACCTCATTCAAGGTGGGTCTTAATCCTCTTCCTGGCATCTTTTATAAGAGGATAAAAGAAAGAAAAAGCCCAAAAGAAGCTGAGAGAGGAAGCCACTGACGCCAGAAGCTGAAGCAGTGAAACTCAGGAGAGGAGAACCAAGACACACCAGCCGTGTGCATTGTCACGTGACAGAGGAGTCCAGATATTATATAATGATGCCTTGATTTGGACATTTTTCATGACATAAGTACTGTAAGTTAAAAATCCCCATTGCATAAACCAACCCATTTTTGGTACATTGAATTTCATCAGCTTTACCAAGCTAAAACACGCACTTTGGGAAACTTCCTCTATGGTTTTCTTTTTCCAATCCATTCCTTATCACACTTTCTTTCTTGACTATTAGGAGATGAATATTGAAGTTGATTTTTTTTATTCTCCAAGTATATTAACATTACTGTCATATATTCTCTTTGTTTTTTTACACTGAATTCTATAGAAATTCTGAATTTCGACCTACCAGCACCCAAATTTGACTTTCAGTTATATAAATTATGCTCTTTAGAGCATCTTTAGAAATGACAATTTTGGCAATCAAAGTGTTCTAACGTCAAAAATTTGTAATTATGTTATAAATAATATAATTTCTAAATATCTGTGAGCTATTAATTATATCCTAAAACTTTCTTCTGTTTTTATATTTTACCTGTCTTTTGATTTACTGATTTTGAAACTTTGGGGTTTTATGGTATTTTGGTTTCCCTGAAATACAGGACAATTGTTTTTGTTTCCAGGCTGATTAAACAAAACCATAAAATGAGTTGGCAAGAAAAATGGTAATTTAATGCCTCATATTTTTGAGGCCAGCAGACCTCCAGCAGGAATGTGGAGTAAGATTAAGAGCTTGTCTAAATTGAGTAACATGCTTAGGAAGTTGCTTTTAGTTAAGGTGTGACTCTATTAAATGAGGTTGGGTCTTAGTCTGGATTACTAGAGACCTTATAAAGAGAAGGAAATCATAAATCAGAGTCAGGGAAAACCTCGGAGAGGAGCTGAAAGCTGGAACTCAATGGGATCCAGAAGAGAAAGAAGGAAACATCACCCATGTGTTGGCAAAGCTGGGAACCCAAGGATTCCTGGCCAGCCAGAGCACTACAAACCCTAGAAGGAAGCAAATCTTCTAGCCAATGCTTTGATTTGGACTTGTGGCCTCTAAAACTGTGAACCAAAAAAATTCTTACTGTTTGAGCCATTGTGCAGTACTAGCCATAGCACCCTGGTAAATTAAGACAAGAAAAATAGGAATTAAATATTTTTTATTGCATTATATAGGAATACAATGAATTTTTTCCAAAGGGGAAAAAAATAAAATAAACAATGCTTAAAATCTATAGTTCAGGTAAATGTTTAATCAATACTAGGATATATGTAATTGAAGCTTGGAATTATGTGCAAACTTCATGGGATAAAATACATGTGAAACCAATGAATACTCTGGTTCTGGAATAAAAATTCCAAAGAAAGGAATTAAGCTTATAGTCTTCCTGCTGAGGAATCAAACAATGAGTATTTCAACAGAGTAATGGAATAATTATAGTTTTTTTATTTTATTCTTCACTTCAAAATAAAATTTGGGGTAACATATTATGAACAAAGTGATACATGTGAGTTGCACAATCCCAGTACTATGGCATCAACAGTTTTTTTCTCTAGCTTTGTTTGTTGATAATCACTCATGCCCATTTTCACACTCAGCCCTAAGTCCAGATAATGAGTACATTCACAGGCTGAGATACATGAATGGGTTTTATCTAGAATTATACTTTGTGTCATGGATATGTATTTGGCACACCAACATATGCCTCAGGCTCTTTTGTGCCTCAATGTCAACTCATTCCTGCCATTTTGCTCATTTCATTCTGCAGGGTTTCTGTCACAAATTTCTGCTTAGCATTCTAATTTTTTTATGTACTTGAATTCCTATTTGAACTCTGGGCAACTTGTTTAGAACCCTAGTATGAGCCAGCTTTTACTTCTCTGCAGGCCCCAGGTCGTATCTTCCTGAACTCATCTGCTGACTGGGATGGACTTCTATATATACACACATGAATCATTACAAATGTAGCTCACAGGCCTTTCCCGAGTATTTCCTGAAGCCTATTTCCAGGTAAAGATCAGAACTCTGGATATTGATGTAAACCGGAACCACTTGATATACTTTATATACTATAAATCACTTACATATAAAACATATAATATACTATGCTATGCTATACTTATATTTTACTATACTTACACTATAACCACTTTATATACTTTATATTTTATTCCAGTAGTCTATATGTGTTCTGAGTCTGACATACAAACTGGTCAGTTTTTTAAGTTCCAAAGGCAAAAGCAATTATAATTTTCAATATAAGTGACTAAAAGACTTAAACATATTAAGAATGAGGATTCTATGAAATGAAATAGAACCAACTGTTTTATGAAAGCTTAGCACTTATTTAACTAGTCATTGAATAAATTAGATAATATCTTAAAGAATGCTTTAAAGCAATAATATATACATCTTTAATTTGAAGTGATAATAATAATAATATTTCAGTAGTGATCACAGGAAGGCAGGGTACAGTAAAGGGAGCTAGCAAAGAAACAGAGCTTGCCAGAGAAAGCAGGTGATGGCTCAGCTTATTAGCTGGAATACAAAGAAGGGAAATAGATAAGTGAGGTGCATGACCTTCAGCACACAGTGACTCCACCCACTAATAAATGTATGCATACATATTATATGTACATCTAGATCAATAAAGATTAATATGCTCATTTTATAGATGAGGCAACTGAGATAGAACAAGCACAAGCAATGTCTCCAAGGACTTTCTTTGGAAAATTATAGACTTTGATAACTTGAAGTTGTCAAGATTTTGATCATGTGGTATTAATTTTTGCTCAAGGACAGTTTGAATTTGAACCAGAGAAAAAGGAAACTGTGTAAAGAAAGCTAGCAACTTATGAATAAATGATGTAAAGATCATGAGTACCTTTTTAATTGGAATTTCTGGTAAGTATGTTTATTCCTTAATTTTAAGTAAAAGAAAAAAGATAAATACCACTAGTTAAAACAAATAAAATTATTCCAGTTGGAAATCAATTTAGTCTTCTTCTGAAACATGGAAGAAATGTCAATGGGCAAATTTAGGAACCCACGGGATCCTGGGTTTATTTACTTGCATTTCAAAGGAGAATTTTTCAAAAGATAAAAGCTTACACAAATAAAATTAATGGTTCTACATAGCATTCATTAATGCAAGTATTATGTAGACAATATGTTAGTAAATGAAGATATTCAAAATTTATATGAATTAATAACAGTATAAGCCACTACTTTAAATTTTCTCAATGCCCTCATTAATGTTATTCAGTGTACCATTGAAAATTTTTTCAAAAGGCAAAAATATTTCAAGGTGTTTAATGAACCCAAGGGCAGTTAGCATGTGTTTTGAAAATTAATTACTACACACCTGTTAATTTTTAAGTACTTTGAAACTAAATAAAGATGCAAACAAGTAAATATTGTTTATAAAGATAAATCCTGGGTTATGCCATTATAATGCACCTAATTATCTTTTTTTCAGAAGATTATATAAAAAGTCATGGGTGGTTGTAATTCAGTTAATAGTGTCCTGTAATTTTGTCAAAATCTTACCTCCTGAATTAGTAGTATATACGTTATATATTATTTCTTAACATGAATACTATTAGCTTTTATATTATCATTAAGTAATACTTTACAGATAGTAAATTACACTTACATTTAGGGAAATTACACGTGATGCCTTCATATGTCAAATGAATTTTTCATGATCAGAGACAGAATAACAGATAACAATTTTCTGATAATTAGGCTTGCAGTAATTTCTAATCTGTTATGTACCCCAGAAAAGACTATGCTCTTTTAATCCATTCTTGTGGGTACAGACCTATTGTAGGTGGGACCTTTGCTTCCATTGCTTCCATGCAGATGTGACCCAGCCCATTCAAGGTGACTCTTAATCCCCTTTATGGAGTCCCTTATGGGAGGATAAAGGCAGAGACATTTTGGAGAGAGCTCCGAAAAAAGAAAACGTCCCAGGAGAAAACACACAAAAACAGAGAGCCATTTTGAAAGCATAATCCAGGAGAGAAGGACCAGCAGACGCTACTATATGCCATCCCATGTGACAGAGGAACCCTGGATAGCAGCAGCCCCTCTTGAAGCCTTAATTTGGGACATTTTCATGGTCTTAGAACTGTAACTTTGTAGTCTACTAAATCCCTTTGATAAAGTCAACTCATTTCTGATATATTGCATTCCAGTAGCTTTGGCAAACTGAAACAATGCTATTACAATGAATACCAAAGGAATTCATGACAATTAGTATTGTTACATTGAATAGCAATGTGTTCAAATTAAGAGATATTGGAAGAGATTTTACCATATAGATGTATATTTTAAATTTTCAGTCATTTAAAATAGAATTTAAAGCCAGATATTAAGATAATTTATTCATTTTTTACCTCAAATGACATATTTTCTTTTTAATCAATAACTCTCTGTGCCTGAGAAGATCAGTTGACATACAGCTGATTTTATATCAGATTTGACTGTCTGACTTTTAACTGGTGAGTTTAGTACGTTTGTTTTACTGTCATTACTGAAATATTTGAAACTATTTCTACAATCTTATTTTGAGTTTTTTCTTGATCCTGCCCTTTGAATGCATATATTTTCTTCTCATTTGCTTCATTAAGATGTATGCTGTTTTTATTGCATTTCTCATATATCATCTAATTGTAATTTATACATTCACATGGTGTTTAAAATTTAATATTTTTAATTTTTATACTATGTATATAGAAAGTCTAGATGTAATTAATATTTTCATGGTCCTAAAGAAAAAAGTAATAATATTATAAGAATTTACACAAATTATCTCCATCCATTTCATCATTCTATTATTACTATTTTCCAGTATTTTAGTTCTAATATTAGAATTAGACATTTGTTTTATTAATTTATAACATATTTGGTTTATAGTTAGACTTTTTTTTTTTTTTTTTTTTTTTTTTGCATGGGCAGGCACGAGGAATCAAATCTGGGTCTCTGGCATGGCAGGCGAGAACTCTGCCACTGAGCCACAGTTGCCCGCCTACAGGTACTGTTTTAAGTGGTAGAGTTAGAGTAGGTGAAAAATAGGAAAAATATCTCTGCCTGCTGAGCCCCTGTGGCCCGCCCTATAGTTAGCCATTTTAAAGAGAATTTTCTTATGTTTGTGTGCATGTTATGCTGTGTTTATGTTTTTTTCAATGCTGCTATATGTTAATCTTTGCAAAGAATCAACTTTCGTGCTTTTTTATTTAATTAATTTTCATTCTAATATTTTTCTTTTCCTTCTTTCTATTCTTCTTTTCTAATAAATGCATTGAAATTATAAATGTCTTTTTAAGCACTGCTTTATGAGTATCCCCCCCAAATCTGATGTTGTATTTTGAGAGAATTATTCAAATGGCAATGCATGAGATATCATTTTTCTGGATATGTTTTTTAGCTCCTCACCAAACTGGCCAACAATGTTTAATTTAAGGTAACATTATTATTATTGGGTAGTTAAATTTATTTTCACATATTTAGACATCTGCTTCTGTTTTAAGAATAATTCTTGATAGTAAATTATTTTCAAATAAGGGAGAAACAAATGCATGTAAATACACTATGTCTAAAATCACACTCGATCAAGTTAATATGCAGAAACACAGTTAGTTGAAAGAATGCCATGTTCTGGTAGGTCTACATAGGGCATTGGACCCTGTTTCTCTGAGGGCTGTTTCTGCTGCCAATTTCCATTGTTTTAAATTCTGTCATGCACAGATTCAGGCTGCCAGGATCACTGGAACCATTTTGACTTCAATGATCCCTCGTCAGCTTCTGCTGTTCGTGTTTTGTGCATGAAATCTTAATCATTCTGCATCATTCCATGTCTATTGATTAGATAGAAGTGTTGACATACATTTCTTTATAATTATAAAGCACAGTACTGAGCATGCATGAATAAATAGCATGCATTTTTAGCATTATGTGTGTAGCATCTGTCATAAATCACCTTAATAATTTAAACTTCTGTATCACTAAAATTTATCTAGTACAAATATATATCTTAAAAATGATGTATCTTATACAGTTGATACAGGTTCAAAGCCACGTATTTGCATTTAAAAAATTGCATTTAAAAAATGCAAATGATATCTGAAAATACAGAATTTTCCTTTTAATGTATCCCCCAAACTCATTTGTTAGTAAAAACTAATATGAAAATATATGATTTATATTCATTACCATTCTTATTTAATATGAATATTCCTATTTTGCTACAGAAATAATATGACCAGCGATGAGGTATTATTTCAGATACCTCACTGGTATTAGAAACATGATCTATGCACAGTCCTGCTTTTCTATCAAACTGAAAATTCACAATTCAGGACATGTTTGGCCTTAGGGTTTCTGATATGTTAATGGCAAGCCATATTAACTTTTTTCTTTCAAACTGCCAATTCTACCGTTTTCTATCTGTGCAAATTATACAACTTAATCTCATCAACCATAAAGATAGAATAACAATAGTTCTTACATCCTAGGATTGTTTGGAGAGGAGAAATGAAATAATCTATATAAGGCATTTATGGTATAAAAATGTTTAAATCACATTCTTTTATTATGATGATTTTATAATTACTGTCTTATTCCTTTTCCTACCGCACATCCCCTTCACTGTTCTATACTACATCTTACAAACTAAACCTCTTCTACAAGGGATATTCATTTCGTTCTGTTCATGAGTTCTAAATTATATCATTACTATTTCATTCCCCATTATACATGTTTACAACTTTATACAAATTGATGTAAATTCTAACTTCCTTCCATTCATAAATTTTACTGGTTCCAAATAATCAAGTTGATATGTGATTAAGACATGGTAAAAAGGGGAGGATTATGTAATGATTTGGTCATTTAATTCACTATTCCCCACTGTCCATTTCAATCAGCATCTTTTTTTTTTGACATATCACATTCAATATTTTAGGAACATTTAACTAATATTTGTTGGTTATCACTTAACTTATGATTACACAAACAAAAGAATGATGATGACTGTAAGGAGATAATGTATTAAAAATTTTCCTTCAATAACTTTGTTACAAAAAGTAATAAAATTTAAAAGAAAAAAAAACTTATTTAGTTTAGGATGAAAGAATTCCTGTGGCAGCTGAACAGCTTGAGAGATTTTGATTACTGGAAATTCCAGAAAAATAAAAATGCACAAGAGGAAAATCCCTATATTAATTCATGAATCAGTAACATTGGTAGAGTTGTCCAACGTGAAAGTTAAAATTCTTTCCAGTTGTTCATAGGGACATTTAACATTCATTGATAGAATTTCATCAGAGCCAAATACTTAAAAAAAATAAAATAAATTTTTAAAATATGGTAATGTTTTCTATAAACTCAAAGATTAGCAGGATCTATATAAGGCATTTATGGCAAAAAATGTTTAAATCACATTCCTTTATTACGATGATTAATAATTACTGCTCTTATTCCTTTTCCTACCCCACATCCCCTTCACTGTTCTATGCTACATCATATAAACTAAACGTCTTTTACAAGGGACATTCATTTTTCAGTTTTTTTCAGTTAAAGATTCTGAATGTTATGCAAATGAATAATCATATAAAGAAGGAGAAAGGCAATTCAAGAAGACAAAAGTAGAATAACTATTTGTAACTCTAGTCATTACTGATTTTTAAAAAGGACACTTAAAAAGATACTATAGAGAGAGGAAAGAGACACATTCTCTTTTCCTAAATGCCGAATTCCTTACAAAGAAACATTCTCGCTTTAAATATTAAACCAACTTAAAAATACCACCACCTTTATAGAGTAGCCTCTTTGGAATCTACGCTTCTCAGTTCCACTTGCATATAACCTGAACTGAATCCCTGTTGAAGGAGTTTTCACATAAAAATCACATACTTTGTTTATGTGGTAAATTGTTAGATTTAGTTGCCAATTGAAGTGTGAGGCCATTAGAGACATGCGGCAGGACCAGATACACAATTTCTAGGACTCAGTGCAAAATGCAATGTATGGCACCTTAATAAAAATACATATATATATATATATATATGTATGTATATATATTTCAGGGTAGAGACATCAAAGCATTAAACTAAGCTTGGGGGTCCTTCTAAGGACAGGGCCCTGAGTGAATGCAGAGATTGCATGTTCAGCCCTGGCCAGGAAAATTATTATTCCCTGATCTCAGGAGTGCTTTTAAAAACATTTTGAGTTGTGCCAATCAATATGGTAGTCACCATTTAGTGATACATGTGTGACCACTGAACACTCGAAATGAGTCGTGTAACTAGGAATTTAACTTTTAATTTAGTTTAAGCTTAAATTTACAAAGTGAAGCAATGTAAAATATTTTTGCTCTGTTTAACCTAACTGTGTTGCTATTGATAAGACTGTATTTCACTTCAACCATTGAAACTGCAATGCCTGAATTAGGATGCTATATAAGTCTAACAAATTTCAGTAACTTATTATGAAGTCTAGAAGGTAAAATATCAATAGATATTCTAAATTAATCATATGTGGAAGTGACAATATTTTGCATATATTGGGTTAAGTAAAAGATACTGTTAAAATTAAGGCAGGCCATGGTGGCTCAACAGGCAGAGCTCTTGCCTGCCATACCAGATATCCGGGTTTGATTCCTGGTGCCTGCCCATGTTAAAAAAAAAAAAAAAATTAATCTCACTTCTTTCTTTTCTTTTTATTTACATAGGCAGGCATGGGGAATCAAACCCGGGTCCTCTGGCATGGCAGGTAAGCATTCTTGCCTGCTGAGCCACCATGGCCCACTTCTTTCTTTTTTTAATTCTTAATTTATAAACAATTTTTACAAACATATTCTCCCTCTTCCTCCCTGCCCAAATTCCCCTCTCCTTCCTCCCTCGGTAAACTTTAATCTGCTTTCTATCTCTGTGAATTTGCTTTTTGTTTTGTGTATGTAAGGGATATCATATAATTTTGTCCTTATGTGTGAAATAACACTGAACATAATGTACTTAAGGTTCTTCCTTGTTCCAATGTGACTCATAACTTCATTTTTTTCTTGCAACTGGATAATATTCCATTATGTGTATGTACCTCATTGTTTTTACCCATTCATTTGTTGATGGACTATTGGACTGTTTCCAGCTGTTGGTTATTGTGACTGATGCTGCTCTAAACACTGGTGTACAAGTACTTCTATGCAACCCTGTTTTCACTCTATTTCGGTAAATACCTAGAAGTGGGATTGCTGGGTCAAATAGATATTCTATATTTAACTTTTTGAAAAACTGCCATATTGCTTTCTATAGTGGCTGTACCATTTTACATTCCCACCAGTAATGCACTAGAGTTCCAATTTCACTTTAATACCTATTATTTTGTCATTTTTTCTTCTTTAAAAATAGCCATCCTTATGGGTGAAAAGTGGTATCTCATTATGACTTTAATTTGTAGTTTTCTCATGGTTATTGATATCGAGCACTTTTTCATGTGCTTATTGACCATTTGTATATTTTCTTTGAAGAAATGTCTATTCAAGTCCTTTCCCCATTTTTTAATTGGATTGCTTGTCTTTTTGTTATTGTATTGCAAAAGTTCTTTATGAATTTTGGATATTCTGCTTTTATACTATATATGATTTGCAACTATTTTTTCCCATTCTGAAGTTTTTTCCACTTTCTTGACAATTTCCCTTGATGTATAAAAGTTTTTAATTTTGATGAAATCAAAGTTATCGATCATTTCTTCTGTTTTATGTGCTTTATGATGCCATACCTAAGAATCTGTTGCCAATCCCAAATCATGAAGACTTGCCCCTAGGCTATATTCTAAAATTTAGCAGTTTTAATTCTTATATTTAGGTCCCTCATCCTTTCTGAGTTGATTTTTCTTAATGGTGTATGGTAGGAGTCTAACTCCATACTTCTGCATGTGGATATTCAGTTTTCCCAACACTGTTTGTTGAAAGACTATTCTTTCCCTATTCCAAGTACTTAGCACCCTTGTCAAAAATCAATTTTGCTACAGATGTGTGGGTCAAATTCAGGAATTAAAATTCTGTTCCACTAATCAATTTGTCTGTCTTTGTTCCAGTTACAAAAATTTTACTGTCACTTTATTATACTGTTTGGAATTGGGAAATACTAATCCTTCAACTTTTTTTTTTTGTTTGTTTTTTTGTTTTATTTTCCAAGACGGTCTTGGGTATTCCAGGCCCCTTGCAGTTCCATATAAATTGAGGATCATCTTCCCCCCATTTCTCTTTAAAAGGCTGCTGCAATGTTAATGGTATTTGCATTGGGTAATAATTAACATATTAACAACATTAACTTTTTCAATCCAAGAATGTAATATCTTGCTATTTATTTAGGTATTCCTTAATTTCTCTCAACATTGTTTTGCTGTTTTCAGTATACAAGTTTTTTGTATCCTTAAGTTCAATCCTAGATATTTTATTCTTTTATATGCTATTATAAATGGAATTTTCTTAATTTCCTTTTCAGATTATTCATTGCTAGTGTTAGAAACATAATTATAATTTGTGTGTCTATGTGTTAATCTTGTGCACTACCACTTTGATAATTTAGTAGTTCTAATAGTTTCCTTCTGTATCCTTTTTGAATATAAGATCATGTCATCTGCAAGTAGAGATAGTGTTCTCTTGCCTTCCAATTTTGATGTCTTTTATTTCTTTTTCTTATCTAATTGCTCAGGCCAGAATTTCTAATAGAATTTTGAGTAGCAGCAGTGAAAGCAGACATCTTGTCCTGTTTCTGATCTTAGGGGCTTAGCTTTCAGTTTTTTACCATTGAATATGATGTTACTGGTAGTTTTTTTTCATAAATAACCTTTATCATGTTGAGAAAGTTCCATTCTCTTCCTACTTTGAGTGTTTCTATCATAATGAATGCTATATTTTGTTAAATGCTTCTTTAGCAACTGTTGAGATAATCATGTTTCCCCCCCTTCATTCTATTTATACAGTGTATTACAATGATTATCCTTTATATGTTGAATCCTGCTTGCATTCTTGAGATAAATCCCACTTGTTTACGGTGTATAATCTTCTTTATATGCTACTGGGCTTAGTATGCTAGCATTTTGTTAAGGATTTTTGCAGCTAAGCAGTTCCTAATCAGTTATAAGGGAAACTGATCTTTTTTTCTTTTCATGTGATGCTTTTATCAAGCTTTGGTATCAGACTAATGCTAGCCTGCCTCTTAGAATGTATTAGGAAGTAGTATTCCCTCCTTTTGAATTATTTGGAAGAGTTTTAGAAGGATTGATATTAGTCTTTCTTCAAATGTTTGGTAAAATTCATCAGTGAAGCTATCTGGTACTGGATGTCATTTTAGTAAAAGATATTTTGATTATTGATTCAATCTCTATACTTGTTATAGTTTTGTTGATACTTTCTATTTCTTCCTGAGTCAGTTAGGGTATTTGATATATCTCTAGGAGTTTTTCCATTTCTTCTAGACTCTCTAGTTTGTTGGTAGAAAATTGTGTATAATATTCTCTTAGAATCCTTTTTATTTCTGTAAGTTCAGTTATGATACCACTATTTTCCATTCTGATTTTAGTTATTTGCATCTTTTCTCTTTTTTTCTTTGTCAGTCAAGCTAAAGGGTTGTAAAATTTATTTTTTTTTCAAAGAACTTTTTTGATTTGTTTATTCTCTCAATTGTTTTTCTATTCTTTACTTCATTTAACTCTGCTCTAATCTTAAAAATTTCCTTCATTATGCTAAACTTGGATTATCTTGCTCTTGTTTTTCTAGTTCCTCAAGATGTAAAGTAAGGTTATTAATTTGAGATTTTTTTTTTAATCTTGATTTTAATAGCTATTTTTTTCCCTCTGAGCATTGCCTTCACTGCATAAGTTTTGGTGTGTGGTAGTTTTGTTTTTGTTTGTCTTTAATTATTTTCTAATTCCCCTCATAATGTCTTCCTTAATCTATTGATTAAGAATGTGTGGTTTAATTTCCACATATTTGTACATTTTGCATTTCTCCTTCAATTGTTGATTTCTAACTATTCCATTGTGGTCATAGAGTTTGCTTTTGTAATTTCAGTATATTAAAATGCATTGATACCTCTCTGTGCATTAACATGTGATGTAACCCAGATAACAACTTGTGTGCACTTGAAAATGTGTATGCAGCTATCACAGGGTGAAGTGTTCTATATATGTCTGATTGACTTAGGTGTTTAAAATGTTGTTCAGGTCATCTACTTCCTTACCAGTCTTCTGTTTAGATGTTCTACCGAGTATTGAAAGTGGGGGATTGAAGTCTCCACATATTATTGTGGAACTGCTTCACTCTACACTTCTGTCAATGGTTGCTTCATATAATTTTCTCTCTGCTGTAACGTGCATATTTGGTTATAATTATTAAAATTTCACGTTGACTTGACCCT
Source organism: Tamandua tetradactyla (assembly GCF_023851605.1). Taxonomy (NCBI): domain Eukaryota; kingdom Metazoa; phylum Chordata; class Mammalia; order Pilosa; family Myrmecophagidae; genus Tamandua; species Tamandua tetradactyla. The sequence continues at coordinate 44,036,590 of NC_135334.1, forward strand.
TTTATAAATACGTAATGTCCTTCATCTCATGTAACAATTTTTAACTTTATCTGATATTAATATAGCTATACTTGCTCTCTTTGTATTACTTTTTGCATGAAATATTTTTCCATACTTTCACTTTCAACTTATTTGTGTCTATGATCCTAAGATAGATCTCTTATATGTCTCTTTATCCATCCTGCCAGTCTCTGCCTTTTGATTGGAGAGTTTTCTATTTATCTATTTAAGGAAATTGCTGATAAGGCAAGATTTAAAAAAGATATATTGCTTTTATGTATACTTTTTTGGTCCCAATTTTTCTCCATTACTTCCTTTTATAAATGATCTTTTATATTGAGCCATTTTTGAATCATTTATCTTTTTTATATATAGATATTTTCTTTATGATTACCATGGGATTACATCTAGCATATTACATTTATTATAGTTTCATTTGTCCTATTTGACTTCAATAGCCTACGCATATACAGTACCTCCATCCCTTCATACCTTCATTTTATGTTGTTTTTGTCATTACATATTTATTGTACTGTGTGCCCAGTAACAAAGATTTATGCTTTGTTGTTGGCTTACTATACATAATTATTATCCATAAACAAAATGAAGTGCTAGAATAATTCTGTTTGTGAAAGCCATTTTTTAATCACTCAGAATTTTTAAATGTTAATTCTGAACTATATTTTCCACTGTGTACCTTTATCTTTACATCTAAATTATTCTCATTTATAGGATATGTACAGCAGCTCACTATTTCTTTCAATTGCTTTCCAATAACATCAAATAGGTAGAGTAATAAAAAAGGAAGTGTATAGAATTTTATAGTACAATATGTCTAAAAGACACATCAGCTTTACTTTAAGTGATAGTGGGGGTAATAAAGAGTTTCTTATATTTCTTCCTAGAAATTTTCAAAAACCACTTGGATAAGGGGGTATCATAATATTCTGTGGAGGTTATAGGAGAAGTAAATTTAGTAAATTATTTTTCTTTATCATTTTGCTGAATTATAAGTCACATCTCTTTTTGAGATTCTTGGGACAATTGATTGTCGTTCAAAGAAATAGTTCTTAATCTTTTTTTGGTCTCATGACCCTCATACATTATAATTTATTGAGGACCCCAAGGGGTTGTTGTTTTGGGGGTTATATATCCTTATATTTATGATATTTGAAATTAAAACAAATTTTAAATCATTTATTTCATTTAAAATAATAACCATGTTAACATGAATACCATTTCCTATGAATAATAATTATATTTTCTAAAACCAAAAATTAGTGAGAAGAGTGGCATTGCTTTCTATTTTTATAAATTTCTCTAATCTCTGGCTTAATATGTCACCATTAGATTTCCATACCTATTTCTGCATTCAAACTAATATAGTAATGTTTTGGCTGAGGTAGATGAAGAAATTCTGACCTCACAGATAAATAAAGTTAGGAAAGGAAAAATTATTTTAATAACTTTTACAACTGATGGTGGGTATGCTTCTCTGATTTTATACCAAAATTTGATAAGTGGCAGAGTTTCTTAAATGTTAGTTGCAATGTGAAATCTGAAAACATACAAATCAATGTTTCTATACTATGTTACATTGAGTGGATCACGAATACTTTTGTAGTATTACACATTGGTCATTCAAAAAAATATTGGTTTCTTGAGTCTTGATGACTTTCTAAATGTTGACACATTCCATTATAAAATATCCCAGAATGGCAGTCATTATGATCACCTCCATTCTTGTCATAAAAGTGGTTAAGCATTGAGAAGCTGTCAAGAGTCCAGCAATGAATAAAAAAACTCCATAATTCTAAAATTCACATGTAAGTTCAACAAATATTCTTAGTCACTTTCCTTGAAGTGATAGGCACACGTCTTTCAATTTTGGAAAAAAAAAATCTGCCAAATACCTGAGTCTTAGTTACATAGATAGTCTTTGCCAGTCAAACTATCAAGTTAAAATGATGTTTGATGACCAAAACAGCTGGTTCAGCTTGTAACTCATATAATTGCGCGACTGCTTTTTATTAAGACAATCATCATACTTTGGTATGTATCAGAAGTCTTCTATATAACCTTGTCGTTTTGGCATGTAAAATATTAAGATTTGTGGGATTGTGGGGAGATGGCAGAGTAGGAAGCTCCAGGAATAGGGTTCTCCACCAGAACTATAAAACAGACAAGGACTGTCTAATTCAAGCATTTTACAACTTTGGAATTTAGTACAACACTGCGCAGCATTCGGGGAAGGGCAGGAGGAAGAAGCTGGTAAATCACAGTAAATACCAGTGAATTATACTCTCTGGGCAGCGGCTGTTATCAACCATCCCCCATATTCATGGCAGGCAGCAGTGAGGTACTCAACCCTGGCCCCTGGTGCAGTTTGCCTTATTCTACAAAGCCATTGTTCCAACCTACTGGGGCAAAAACAGCAGAGGAGCCTTGAAGACCCTTCCTCAATACTACAGAAAAGCGATAAGGGCTACATTTACTGGGAGAGTATTGAATAAAGAAAACACAGCTTTAAAGAGCCACAGGAGAAGCTTCTGGTACCCTTGTTGGCCTCCTTAGGGCAGTGTGGAGCTGGGATATTAAATTACCTTGTAATTGGGAAAGACTGAACTGGGAAACTCCTCTCCAGTTTCTCTCCCACCCAAAGCATTTGCCCTCCTGGCAAAAGCAGCTTGAGACAATGAAAGCAGTGTAAGAAACAGTTAAATCTGGCAGCCTGGGGCAAAGGCTTACCTCCTTTAAATTCCACAGTGGAGTAATGGAAGAGGGAGATCTGTTTCCTAGGGAGAAGGGGCATTCAGATTCTTGTAAACAGGGGAACTCCTAAAGCCACAAGCAAGCACATACTCATGACAAGACCCAGTCTCAGAAAAGACAGGAAGGAGCTTGCACTTTTCATTTACCTTGGGCTGACCTTCTTGATAAGAGTACTCAATGAAGGAGAGTAGCAGCCAAGGCTGGTTTCGCAGCCAACACTGTGAAACACGTTGATTGCATTGAATTAGCTGGTTTTGTTAGATCCCGGCCCTCAAGAAAATCAGTTATATCACTAGCTGGATAAATTTCAACAAGCAGGCAGCTCAGAAACTAAATTCTAGAGCTAATATTTAAACATATTAAAATATACAGTGTTTGACAAAAGAGTATAAAACAAAGAAGCAGGAAATGATGGCCCTACCAAAGGAAGAGGATAAAAATCCAGAAGACATCAATGAAGAAGACAAAAATATGGACACCTGACAAAGAATAAAACAATGATCCTCAATATGATCATGGAAATGTAGAAAACAACAAAGAAATAAGTAAAGAATATCAGGAAAACAATGAACGAACAATGTGAGAAACTCAATAATGAGAACTTTTTAAAAGGAGCCAAACAGAACTACTGGAGTTGAAGACCACAGTAACTGAAATGAAATATTCCCAGGAGGATTTTAACAACAGATTGGAGCTGACAGAAGAAACAATCAGTGAATTCAAAGACAAGACAACTGAAATGAGTCAGTCTGAGGAGCAGAAAAAAAAAAAGAATTATAAAAAGCAAAAATAGCCCAAGAGACCTCTGGGACGTCATCAAGCACAGCAATATATGTATTATGGAAGTCTCAGAAGGAGAAGAGAGAAAGGGTCAGTAATAATAGACAGAGAACTTCCCAAACTTGGCAGAAGACATGAATATACACACACAATAAGCCCAGAGGACACCAAACAGGATAAACTTGAAGGAAAAAAAGTGCCCTATTCACGTACTGATCATACTATTGAATGCAAAGGATGAGGGGAGTGTAGTGAAAGTTGGAACAGAAACACAAATGGAAAGATAATCAACATGAGTAGCCATTACAGAAATGCAAATCAAAACCACAAGAAGATACTATTATACACCCACTGGAATGGCTACTATTAAACAAAAAAGAAAATTACAGATATTGGAGAGGACGTGGAGAAATAGGAACACTCATTCATTGCTGATGGCAATGTAAAATTGTTTATGACAGTTTGGCTGTTCCTCAGAAAGTTAAGTATAGAATTACCATATGACTCAGCAATCCCATTTCTAGGTATATACCCCAAAGAATTAAAAGCAAGGACTTAAATAGATATGCACACTGAAGTTCATAGAAGCATTATTTACAACTGCCAAAAGAGGGAAAGAATCCAAGTGTCCATCAACTGATGAATGGATGAACCAAATGCAGTAAATGCATTCATTCAGCATTAAATAGTATATTATTCAGTGTTAAAAAGGAGTGAAGTTCTGATTCGTGGAACAGTATATGAATGAACTATAAAGAAATCATGCTGACTGAAATAAGCCAGTCACAAAAGGAACAATATTGTATGATCTCACTGATATGAAATAATGAGAATAAGGAAATTCATAGTGTCAGAAACTAGAATAGAGGTTATGGGAGCTGAGGTGGGAATAGGAAATGGGGATTTCATATTAATCTTGTATGAGAATTTCTATTTGGGACAATGGAAAAATTTTGGTAATGGATGGTCTTGATTATAGCACAACATTGTGAATACAATTAATAGCACTAATATGTATATTTGAATGTGGCTTAACAGGGAAATTTTAGGTTATGTATATGTTACTAGAATAAAAATTTTAAAAATATGCATATGAGTGTACAACACATTGAATCCTGGTGTAAACCATGGACTATATTTAATAGTATAATTATAAAAATACTCTTTCATTAGTTGCAGCAAATATACCACACTAATGTAAGAAAATTAAGTTTAGCACCACAAGATGGTGCAAGGAAGGCAAACCGGTCTTGCAGGCAGGGAAGGGAGCAACTCTGATGTAAGCCTAGAATTGGCACGAAATAAGTAGAAACAAAGTTGAAATAAGTAACAGCTAGGGTCACTGAAATGTAAAGCATAATCAAAAGTGGGAACCTTCTGTGGGAAATTTGAATTAGTTAGACTATCCCGATAGGCTGTAATTTCTGGAGTATCCAATCAGGGGAGAAATAGGGGAGGGGCCTGATCTTGAAGTTTAAGATATAAATACCTTTGAGATTCTATTGTTTGGCAAGCCAGCCACCATTTCTCAGCCGGGCGCCCATCTTGCAAGATCACGAATAAATTCTTTTCTTCTCTGCAATCAGGTGAGCGTTCATTCTCTTTCAGGTATGGTGTTCTTTCTAACACTAATACAAAGTGTTAAGAACAGGGTGATGTACGGGAATTCTGTATTTTATACATGATTTTTCTGAAAGCCTACAGCTTCTCTTATTAAAAAAAATGTAATTAGATATGATACCAGTTTGTGCAACATTCCAAAGGAATAATCAAAACTAAGTGAAATCAAATTTTTTCCTTATATTGAACATTTTCCTAATAAGACTGCTCCTTTTAAAATAAATTTGACTGCATTCTAAAAAAAACAAAGATGTATATTCAAGGGTCAATATTTAATAATATTAATAATTTTTACTTCGTTCTTATGGATATTTTTAAGTGAAACACCCTTTATTTTTTTCTTCCAAGCTGTGCAGCAGTGCAGAATATGGACCTAGTAACCCTGATGTTGCCAGTATCTCAATTCTTTGGAAGGCACCAACAGTTTTACCCACTGTTGCTTTTGAATATCACTAAAAGGCAAGTATCATTATTATTATTATTATTTGTATTATTATGAAATAATACCAGTATGAGTATTCCTATAAGAATAGGTTTGGCCTTTGCAGGCTACACAAAGTATTTTGGGGATCCCCAGGGGTACATAGACTATGAGTTGAGAACCGCCAGTTCGATGTACTTTGATAGAAGCTATGATTCAGTATAAGATACTAAATCTGTAGATAAAATATTATAGAAATATTTTTCTGAGTGTATAGGTGATTATCTCTTTCTTTTTACTCCCAATTTATCCCATGAAAAATTATAAAACTGAACTATTAACACTTGTAGATTTACTTTTATCTCTCTAGCTCTCTGCATGGAATCAAAAGCCCAAGGGAAGAGAAAATTGCATTTGCAATGACAGTATCCCAGCACACTGCCAGGCATACAGAAGATATTTAATAAATGGTTATTTGAATGAATTGATGAATTAATGAATAACAATACTACAGTCAACTTACAATTATTTAGAGGCATTATTCTGCATTCTTTTTTCACCACATTTCAGCTTCTTGAAATAGCATATTTTTTATTTTTGCAATCAAAATTTAACAGACTGACATATGTGATGACTCTCTAAGAGACTCACTATTTGATGAAAACCAACATTAATTCCTCAATTCACTCCACTAAAAGCAATTATCTAGCAAGAAATCCATTTTTTTTTATTGTTTACTTTAATTTAGATACTCTGGTATTGCTAAATCTCCTAAGTCGCAGGTTTTAAAAAAAAAGTGAATAATATCTACTTGGTTATTTAAAATCTTTCATACTTTACTATATGGTAGGGAGTAATTAGCAGCTTAGAAAAGTGAACCAGATACAGAGTTATGTTCTCAGAAAAGAACCAGATTTATCCTACTAATTAAAATGACCAAAAGACAATACAGAACATATGAAAAAATTATTTCCAAACTGTAATAAAGCAACAAAGAGCAGTGATGCCTGAAAGACTGGAAATTAATAGCATCACTTCATCTCTAGGCTATGGCATAGAGAAAGGAACTTAGGAGGAGCCCCACAGACTCCCATTGGTGAAGAGACAAGGTTAGGAGTCTAAGGAGAAGAGGTGGTTAGGGTTAGGAGGAAAATGCTTCAACAAAGAGAGAGCCAGACAGAAATAGAGCTGTAGAAAGCTGAAGAGAGTTTCTTAGAGTGTCAGATTACGGAATGCAAATTTGTGAGGCAACACTCAAGAACAAGGAAAAAGTCTGAAAACATAACCAATACCAGTTTCTGGCATTTGAATCAGGCTGGAATTTATGCCCGCCCCTCCCCCCCACCCCCAGTTAGAGTAAAACATTAAGATTGTATAGAGTACATTGGATAGCATACTTAGAAGGGTCTTGCCTAAGCAGTGAGGAATGCTTAGCCTGAGACTGATCTTTGCTTTGGTTCTACTTAACAAATCCTAAAAGACCTAAAAGAATAAAATTCAAAATGTATCTAAGAACAAAGCTACGAACATTTGAAGGAGTAGTAAAATTTTTAGCACCCATCAAGGTGAAGCACATACTTCTATCATCAAATCAAAATTACCGAGTCTTCAAAGAAGCAGGAAAATACAACCTAACATAAGGAGAGAATAAGTGAAAAAAGACCACAACTGACACGGACGCTAGAATTAGTGAAGAAGGACATTAAAATAAGTTACTATAATTATATTTCGTTATGTTCAGAAGATTAAGTAGAGACATGGAAGATATAAAAATAAAAACACAAAATAAAAAAAAAGAGAAAAGAAAGCACAAATCAGACTTCTAGAGATTAATATTATGTTGTCTGAAATGAAAAAATGCAATGGAGGGGATAAGTGACAGGTGAAACATTGTAGAACAAAAGATTAGTAAACTTGCAGACATAGTAATAAAAATACCCAAGATGAAACAGAAAAAAACAATAGGGACTCATTAAACTGTGAAAAGACATTAAGAAGCTTAACATAAGTGTAATTGTATCCCTTAAGCACATGAGAAGAAAGAAACATTATTTTAAGAAATAAAGCCCAATGATATAGCTTTCACAATGTGACTCTGTGATTGTGAAAACCTCGAGTCTGATGCTCCTTTTATCTACCATATCAACAGACAAGTAGAACACATGGAATAAAAATAAATAATAGGGGGAACAAATGTTAAAATAAATTTATTTTGAAATGCTAGTGATAAATGAAAGTGAGGGGTAAGGGGTATGCTATGTATAATCTTTTTTTTCTGTTATCGTTTTATTTCTTTTTCTGTTGTCTTTTTATTTCTTTTTCTAAATCGATGTAGATGTTTTAAGAAATGATGAATATGCAACTGTGTGATGATATTGAGAATTGCTGATTGCATATGTAGAATGGAATGATTTGTTAATATTTTTCTTTGTTGTTAATATTTTAATTAATAAAAAATAGAATATGGCAAAAAAAAGAAATAAAGCCCAATTTTAAAAATAAACTTGATGAAAACCATACAACCACAAATCTAAGATATTCAATAAACCTCAAGCATGGGAAATGTAAAGAAAACTGCACTAAAGAGCATCATATCAAAATTTTCAAAACAAATGATAAAGGGAAAATCCTAAAGGAGCAAAACAAAAAATGTGTCATGCAAAGAAAGTAAAGGTACAGATGGCAAAAGATTTCTTGTCAGAAACAGTTCAAGTAAGAGGTTAGTGGAGCAACATTTTGAAGAATAACTATGAACTTAAAATTCTTTACCCAGCAAAGGAATATTTAAAAAAAATCAAGTTGAATAAGGATGTTTTCTTACATTCAATGGGTGTTAACATTTATCCTCAGCAGCCCCATGCTATACAAAAAATTGAAGAATGTCCTTAATTCAGAAAGAAAATGATACTAGATGAAAAGGAGTCTTACACAGAGGAATGAATAATACCAGAAGTGGTAAATTCATGGGAAAATGTGAAGTATCTTCCATATTATTAAAATCACTTAAAAACAATTCACCTTTTAAATAAAAAAATATTTAAATGGGATGTGGCATTTATAATACATGTTGAAGATAAAAAGGCTGAAAACATGAAAAAAGGCTGGGAAGAAAGAAATGGAAGTGTACTATTTGAGTATATATTAAATGATGTAATACTACTTGAAAATAGATTGTAATAAGTAAAACATATACACCATAAATCCCAAAACAGTCATAGAAGCATAAACAAAGGGTTACATCTAATAAGCCAAGGAGAGAAGATGAAAGGAATCATAAAAAATAATTAAGGTAAGGGCACACAGAAAGATATAAAATAAACAACAGGTAGGAAAAAAAAAGAAAAATATCAAGGTGGTAGACTTAAATCTAACATATCAATAATAACACTAAATATTAATGGTCTAAACATCCCAATTAAAAGTCAAGGATTCTCTGCATCAATAAAAAAAGGAAGACCCAAAAATTATGTTGCTTACAGGAAAAACACTTTGAAAGCAAAGGCAAAAAGTTTAAAAGTAAAAGAAAGGGAAAAATATATACAACCTGAATCAGTCAGGACTCTCCAGAGAAACAGAACCAATAAGATAAAGATATGGATAAAGATAGAAATAGAAATATAAAGATATATAGATATATGTATATCTATGAGATTGAAAGATTAACATTTGTAGGGCAGGCCAGCTGGCTGAAAAATCAGGCAAGATTTTATACTATGTTCTCCGAATAGTTTTCTGTTTTTTTGTTTTTTTTTTTGTGAAACCTGTTTTAAGCCCTTTAACTTACTAGATGAGTTGCACCCACTTTATTGCAAGTAATCTTCTTTATTTAAAGTCAACTGATTGCAGATATTAACCACATTTACAAAATACCTTTACAGCAACATTCAAAAATATTGTTCAGTTGCATAATTGGGTATTTTAGCCTAGCTGATTTGATACATATGACTACTACCACACCATGATAACATTAAACAATAGAATGCCGAAGTGGTTTTATTAATAGATAAAGTAGATTAGAGAGCAAAACCCATTAAAAGGTATAAAAAGATAAATTTGTAATGACAAAAGAAATTCATCCAGAAGATAAAGCAATTCTAAATATTCATGAATCTAATAAATACAGGAAGCTAAAAACAGAGAGATTGTAAAGGAAATTTACACAATTATTGCCAAAGATTTCAATAACCATATCTCGTTGATTGTTAGAACAAGTTTATCAACAAACATAGGCCGTCCTCACGCTGCACAGTTTTAATACACATGTATTTCATTCCTGTGGTTTAGTTAAATAACATTAGTCTCCCAACAACTCAGTTAACATTTCAGTTACTATATCTTATTAGCTGTGAGTTATTTAATAAACTCCATTTTTTCCAGTTCACAAATCATTACATGAATAGGAGATGCCCATCATGATAAGTGACAAGTCACGTTACTTCTTTCAAAGTCTGTCAGCCAGTGATCACAGCACATGTGTTTCATTTCACATGCAGACAGCAAAGAATGTAATTGTGTTGTTTCCTTATCTCCCAGTGATAAATGCATTTAACGTCTTACACAACAGATGAGCAAAAGTGGGAATTAAAAAGCAAAGATGTTAGAACAGCAAAGAATCAGAAGATGATTATGCTAGAAGTGGAACAGGATGTGATTATAAATTTTGAAAATGGCAATTTCAAGAAAAGATAGGACTGGGCCTTGACCTGCATGAATATATGGTAGGAAACATTGAAAGTATGACAATTATTAAATTAGAGAAAGCAAAGTCACTTCAACATGCTTACAGGGGGGAAGGAAAGCCATTATGGTTGAAATGGAACATTTATTTCTTTGTACTGAGCACTAAAATTTGGGCTAGAATTCATGCAAAAGTATTGAAATTATTTGCCAAATTGAAAGAAAACAGTACTTACAAGAGACTGAAGAAGAGTATTTTACTACCAGTAAAAGCTATTTTCCTTATTTCAGAAGTTGGTACAACTGATTAATGTTTAATACCTGGTAAAGCTGTATGTGTAGATAAAGATGCAGCACGGAACTGTGTGTCTAGATTCCAAGGAGTTATAGAATAGTTGACATTGAGAATATTGACTTTGCTGCCATTTGAGAGATTCTACATATATCACTAAAGGTGAGGGACCCTTAGTGAAATAAAGGAGGACAGTGGTTGTGATGAAAAGGATGAAGATGTCCCAGGGAAGTGGTGGTGGGAAAATATTTACATTAAAGGAACTCTCAGAGATATTTCATGACATTGAAAACACGAAGGGTAAAACGTTGGAAGCTGATATGGATATAGAAAAAGGAGCAAAACAATTCACCAAGGCACACACCCACAAAAGGTTTGCACTTTGTATCTTATGTTATACACTGAGAAAAAAATGTTAAGTACTTTTCAAAGTATTCTTGATAATATTTTAAAAATATTTTTAATTAATAAAACCAATCAACATACAACATGAACATTCTTAACATATGCACATTCTATACTTTGTGCGCAATCAATGGCTCACAGCATCATCACATAGTTGTATGTTCATCACCATGATTTCTCAGAACATTTGTATCACTCTGGAAAAAGAAATAAAAAGAAAAAACTCATACATAATACTTACCCCTCCCTCTCATTGACCACTAGTATTTCCCTTTACCCAATTAATTTAACATTTGTTCCCCTATTATTTATTTTTAATCCATATTTTTTTACTCATCTGTCCAAACCATAGATAAAAGGAACATTAGAACAAGGTTTTCACAATCACACAGTCACTTTGTGAAAGCTATATACTCTTGATAATATTTTACAAAAATACAATATTTTAATTCTCAATGTTTGTGATGGTTTAAATTAGAACACATTAAATAAATATTAGTTTTACCATTTTCATCTCTCTATACAGTTATAACTGACAGAGTTTTTAAGATTTTGACAAAAAGATTTAAATGTCATGGAACAGTTCCAAGTTTTGCTATTAAGATCTTTTTGTACGATTTCAACTTTAATGGTGATTTTCTGCATGTGGTTCTGCACGAGAGTGCAAAGGTAAGACTGCCTGGATATAGAAGATACACAGTATTTGGAGGAACCACACAATCAATCAACTTGGACTAATTGACATTTATAGAATAATCCACCCTCAAGCAGCATAAAACTCATTCAGCTCAAGTGTGCTCACAGTATTTACCAGGACAGAACAGACCCTAGGCCATAAAACAGGTCTTAACATACTTAAAAAGATTCAGATTACTCAAAGGGTATTCTCTGATGACAACGGAATCAAATATGAATTTCCTAACAGAAATATCCTGTATCCCTGACATTTTTCCTAGTAGTAAGAACCTATAAAACATATCATGGGACAAAGCAGGAATCAGAAGGGAGATTTGAAAATATGTTGTGGATATGGAGGATAAGAAATGGTCATACACTCCTGGTTGGAATTAACAATGGAATAATTACTTTGGAATTATTTGGCAGTTTCATAAAAAGTAACATGTATATCTTCAATAAGATGCAGCCATTCTACCTCTAGGTGTTAACCTAAGATAAAAAAAAATAATAATAGTAAGCATGTGTTCATGTAAAGAACTCAAATATCTATCATCATCATGTAGATGGATAAACAGACAGTGGTTTGTCATTTAATGGGATACTAATCACCAGTAAAAAGGAAGGAACTATTGATACAGAAAGCACCACCAATGAATCTCAAAAAAGTTGTTCTAAGTGAAAGAGGCTAAATAAAGAAAGAACACATACTTCATGATTCCATTTATGTGAAATTCTAGAAATGGCATAGTAATGTACAGTGACAGCTGATCAGGTTTTGTGAGACTGTGGTAGGATAAATAAATGGGTGAGTGGGGTGGGGACAGAAAGGGATTACTAAGGGACAGAGTGATTGGGGGAACTTCTGAACATAATGTTTATATTTACTATATTGATTGGGCAGATGGTTTTATGGAAAAGAAAATAAACATAAGAATATATTCCATTGTATACTTTAAATATGTACAGTTTGTTATATGCCATTTATATCTCATTAGAACTGTTTTAAAAGTCAAAATAAACAAAAAAAGCTCTACTTGGCATATCTGCTACAGTAGGGCCATATTCAGAGTAGTAGGCAACACAAAAAAGCTTAACTTCATGGATTTCACATGGAAATTTCCCAAGGAAAGAAAAAGCCTGAGCTGATTTTTGAAGGATTACTAGGCAAAGTTTATGTTTTACAAATGATATACTGTGTGGAGCAAGCCAGAAATGAGGGAAACTATGGTTAGTTAATGAATATTAAAACGTGAAAACAGTTGCTTTTATAAAATCATAAGTAATGGAAGAACGTCCAGAATGAAAAAAAAAAATCGAAGTAGTATTCAACAGATGGAGATAAATTCTAGATAAAATCACTTATTAAAAATACATCATATTTTTTTCACTGTTTTCCCTTCCCTCTAAGACTGTGGGCAGAATATTTAGAAATACTCAAAGGAACCAATCTAGTTGTGATTTTTCATGGAAAACGGAGACATCTGTGGCTTCTAAAGGAAGTGAAAATAGTCTAATACTAAGGTCCTTGGTGGAATTACCAAGAGAATAATATGCTTTAGTTAGTAAGGAAGTATGTCTACAGATGCCAACTTCAACATTGCAAAGACTTTTTAGTTGCATGCTAAATTGGTGGCCTGGAACGTATATCTAAATGTTCACTGCTGTTACCTCTTCCAGGCTGCTATAATAAATACCATGCATGTGTTGACTTAACAACAGAGTATTTTTAGCTCCTGGTTTCAGAGGCTTGAAGGCCTGTGTCCTCCTGGGATCTAGCTGGCAATTATTGGGTTTCTTGCCTTTCCTTTCTCATGAAGATATCTTTTCCTTTCTCTTTCTGCTTCCTGTGACTTCTGGCTTCCAGTGATTTCTGGCTTCTGGTAACTTTCTGCTCCTCCCAATGACTTTGTCTCACTATACCTGAAGTTCTTCTACTCATAATGGACTTTAGTAATCTGGATTAAGACTCAACATCAGTCAGTTGGGCCACATCTTAATTTACCATCTTCAAGAGATCCTATTTACAATTAGTTCACACCTACAGGAAAGCAGAACAAGATAAAAAATGTATCTAAATTGAGGTACATAACTCAACCTACCAAAACTGTTGTCAATCTTTCATCTCTGTGGTAAGACCGCTTCTTTAATTTAAGCATTTTCATTAATGTTAGAATAGAAATCTTTATTAATCTTCTCATAAATACTGGGATGGAAACACTTGTATGATACGTTACAATGTCACATAAACATATTTATAAACATATGATTATAATATAAATACTGTAAACTAATTTACAAATTCTATGTTTGCTCCAAGACACATGGATTTTTATATACTTCCATGTGCATATACAACATATATATTTAATATATGAACTCAGATATGTGTGTGTGCATACATGTACAACTTAATATGACTATTAAGCCAGGCATAAGAAAAATAAAACAAGTTACCAAAACCATGAAATGATGAACAGACAACTATAGCAATAAAATAAGCACATTTTAATCATGATTGCAGTCTAAGGGATAACACTGGGAATCATTAACTGAGGATTCTACCCAAATTTTTAATTTTCTATTTAAAAATCTCTTTTGCATGTATTTAATTAAGAAGTGGTATATTTTATATTAATCTTCAGAGCCCCAAAGAAGAATATTCGTGTATTAGTGAGCTCTAAGGAGAGCAGAAAATTGAATGTAAAACAAACAACAAAGAAAATTAAAAACAACCAGTTCACTTCAATATCCTACTTGCTACCATAATTTGTCTTGGCAGGCAAGCTTTTTCTGATAGTTATCAGTAGTGGTTATCCAGAGCCATTGTCTCAACAAGGTAAGAAGGTTATATGAACTAGATCTGTCAGGGTAGGGAAGAGGTGGTGGTGATAATTTAGCCTGATAATGATTGAGTTTAGAAATTTTAACCAGTTCAATATTATAGAATCCTGGACATATAAGCTACCTTGTATTTGCCTGTAAGCAAAATTGCACATAAACTGTTGCATATAAATGAACATTATTTTCTTATAATATATGCCATTAAAAATGAGCCCATGGTTTCCCTTAGAACCAAGTGACTTTCTTTTAATTTGATATTTCCTTCTTCCATTTTTTTTAAAGAAGATCATATCCATTGAAAAAAGTCAGCATATTTTGACTTTTGCTTAGGCTGAGGTGAATCACAAGTATGTATTTCCAAGCAAGTGTAATTTATTTTTATATTCTTTAGGACTCAGTGATTTTGTTAAAGTTATAATTACAGATGTGCTATCAACCAATAAAATCTTTTTAAGTTCCTACTAATCATTATCTGACCATAAAAATGACATACCATTCAGTATCTGCATTGGCAGAAGCTTGTTAAATTTGCAGATCATTTGTTCACATATAGTAAGTGAAGTATCAGAGTGGAATTCTACCAGATGTCTTAAAGCTCAATTATTTAAAATAATAGCAGCCATTCCTCATATGTCATTGCATATTTATATCCACCCTTGGACTGATAATGGCAGATATTAACCCTTTTAATATACTGTACACAAAGTGAGAAGGTGACAACTTAGAGATGTAATTTGTGTTATCAAACATTAGCAATCCACTGAGATTTAAGTATGGGATATTCTTTTAAACATTTTCTGTGCATATATACCATTTTGGTGTATGCAAATACTGCATCTTCTTTACTTCTTTATTGTTATTGTTTGACACTATACTATCAAACCCATGATTTCCCATTATGCTATACTTTCTGAATTTGACATGTCTATTATCTACTTAGATAACTTTGACCAGGCTTCTCCTTCTGTATGGAATTCTCTTAACTCCTTTGATAGTGAAGTCTTTTCATATTTCAAAGCCCTGCACAAATGTGACCTCCTATACGAAGCCTTTACCAGTTCTACTAATATTGACTTCATCCCCTTCCTCATTTGTTTATAGTGCACTACATTTGCTTATATACCTACTATAATTCCCATTACAATTTTATTTTATCTACAAATTAGACTTAGAAATAAAAAAATACTGAAATTTGCTGTCAGTAAGAACATGTACATGTAATAGAGCTTGTTTTTCTTTCTTTCCTCCTTTAGTTTCTTATGTAAAATAAACACTAGCTGTTTATTTCATAAAAACAAACTCTAAACTGCTAGAACCTGGAGTAAGACAAAAAGAAGATGAAAAAAATATCCTAGCTGGATATTTGTCAATTCAACCAAACTTTAGTGAGTACACATGCCAAACTTTCACATGCTTTTGTTCTTTAAATCTTCACATATCCAATAAGCCTTGTAATTCTCAGTTTCCAGGTGACAAAGGCACATGATTTTTGAGAGATTTGGCTAAGATTACTCAGATGGTTAGTGACAAAGCCAAGATTCAAATAGGTCTTTAATAAATCACAATTGGGTGTCACAACATAGTCACAATGGAATAAAATGGAAATTTTGCCACGGTCAGACTATTGTGTCTAGCTATCATATCATCCTTTTTAAGGATTAAAGTTAAGGACTTTGTTTGTTGGATTGTTCTTCACCTTTGCTAAAATCTAGCACTTGCTAAGACGAAAAAGAAAACAGTTTGACCTAACTCTGATAATACACCATCATCTCTACACACATATTAAAATAACCTTTGATAGTTCAAAATATTCCCCTAGAATATGTATCTGGGAAAACTGCCTGCCTCACTCTCCAGGATATCCTGAAATGAACGTCACTGATAATATGCACTATGACAATTCTTAAATGGTTAATGCATTTCCTTCTATTTGTTAAATTATAAAATCTTTATAAATAGATTTATTTACATGTTTAATCACTGTCCAGCTGAACGTTAGTTAATTATTTTCAAGTGAAGTTGGATTTTAGATATTTCTTCAAGGAATAATTATCAACAGTCTCTAATTAATTCTTTAAAGGAATTCAAAGTATAATTCAAAACAACCTAGGTATATTGATAAGTGTGAAGATATTTTCCTGTTGATAAATAGTTACTTCTTGGCATATCATCCCCCATGGCATCTTGTCACACAACAAAAGCATAATTATGTTTACCAGCACCTCTGACAGTTTAGCAAAAGTTGAGCTAAAGAAAACATGAGTGTAAAAGAATTAGTTGTAAATTCCATACCCATTTGCATATTAATATGGAATATATTCACACTAAAATCTGAGTACCTATTTTTCATATGAATTTAATGATATATGAATTCTCCCTGGAGCACCAATCTCTGAATGTGGAAACCATGGAAGACAATTCATTATGATGGGATGACTGTTCCCCACAGTACCAAAAGGAAATGACAGGCAAGTGTCTGTTTTTGAGCTTTGTTATATGCATCTTTAAAAATCATGTGTAATTGTACAAATAAGTCCTAGATCATAATCATCTTTCTCCTGAACGGAGATTTAAAATCTCATCGGTCTAAATTTTTAGCCTCCTGAAATATTTAAGCCAGTACAAATCCTTTAATTAGGTTGGAAATTAGTCCATCCATTGATGGAGCAAGCTGGTGAAATGTAGGCATTTTCTAACTGCAAATTGCACTGCGAACACAGACCAGCCTGAAAGCAGATAAACCTCTCTGGAGAACTCTACATCCTTAAATGACTAGAGATGATGCAAGATTTAAAGTTTTAAGTTTAATAGCGGGAAGAAATCATAGGCCTAGGAGAATTTCCCTAGTTCTCTGATTTCCTATGCAAGTATGTACATTGTTTAACAATAAAAAATAAGACTAATCAAACTGAAAATTCATCACTCTAAATATGTGGGTAAAATCCTCTGTAAGAGCATTATTGTGGGGGTCCAAACAGATACATCAACCATATTAGGTTATGTTTTTAAACAGGCCAAGCACCAACTCACTCACACAATGGGGATTATAGATCTAAGTACTTCGAGTGTAGAACCCACATGATTCATGTTTCTAAAATTAATTACATGAATTGTTCATACCCCAAAATGCTGATGATTGTTCTCCATTGGGTAGCTAAAGAGGACATTTTTTTTTCCTAAATAGTCAACTGCTTATACATGAAATAAAACAGAAGTTATTTCTATAGTGACACTCCAGTCAATTATATGGGAAACATTTGCCTATTTAGTACAACTTTTGAAATCCAATCATTTTATTTCCCCCAAATTGCAGATATCATTTTGTTTTAGTTTTCTCTGAAACTCCCTTCCCTTTGTTTCAGTTTTCATATCAATGTTTACTAAAGATATATTCTTCTCTTTGCATATTAAATTTTAATGGCAATTTGGCAAAATATAATGGCTTAATTTGATTCTAGTTTTGTGTGTGTGTGTGTGTGTGTGTGTGTGTGTTTAACTGAATAAGAACGGAGCTTTGAAAATGTAACTACTATTGCTAAATGTCATCCACTTTCAGAGGATCTCTGAACATTTGGCAGCTGACATGAAATTAATATTGGCCCTCAGAGATATAAAAGAATCAAATTAAAGTGATGCAAAAGCTAAAAAAAGAAAGAATTTGTTTCCATATTTTGGTAAGGAAAGAACAGGTGGCTTGTAGAGAACTCTGGAAATATGAAAATCTGTGCTATTTAATAATTTAGCAAGAATAGAAAGTAAAGGAGGTAATATTGTAAAAAAGTGGCTTCCAATATGGAAACTCTTGAAACCATGGATTTCTCTCAGTTCTTCATAATAATGATAGTATAACAAAGCGCATAGAGTAAATAAGAGAGAAAAATAAATATTTGAAGGTTCTGCGCCATGGATTCCATCTTTAAAAAGGAGACAGTAAAAAATAGCTGAGCCTCTAGTTGCCCTGCATTTACTGTTCTCTGTGGCATTTGGCAGTTTGTATGCCTTCCTTAAAATAGCCTAAATACATAACATCACTTAGCTGGAACTTTGCAGATTTATAGGGGCCTGTTGACTATTGGAAAATTTTCTTACCAAAAACTGAACAGAGAAATATAAAGAGGATGAGAAATCCTCTCAATATATTTCTTTCCTATAGTCTTTATCAAAATTTGCCTTTAGCAATTAATATCCATGAGAGTGCTAAATTAAAATCTGAGAATTACATAATCACTAACAAAAAGTATTGAACATTCGCTAAAATAACCTTGAAACAGGGAGAATTTGAGTTAAAAAGTAGGGGAAAGAGTCTATGGAAATCATGCAAATGCATTTTACGTCCAGTTTCATAGCATATTTGCCCATTTTACTTTTCAGTAACACTGTGATGGCCATACTGAAATGGACAAACTAATCCTCTTCCTATAGGTTTAGTTAATCATTCACCAATCGTGAATATTGGATATTGGGAAAGAAGCGTAACTCAATTGACACATTCACAGTGGTTTTAATCAAGTAACTGCTTACAAAACTAAATGGATGAGGAGGTTTCTCCTTCTTACCTGATAATAGCTGTTTAACCTAAAGAATTTAAAGTAGTGAAACAAACAAACAAAAAACTTAGCTTTGTTTTAAACTTCATCTTAAGTTCAGTCAAGTAGCCTTAAGTTACTTTGAAAAATAAAATCTTGAAGCAATAATGACCAGTAGCAACTGTCAATGACATGTCCTCCTCATTTATCCTGCCTTTTAATAGCTTGTATAGGGCACAAAGAATGTATGTAGATAAATTGTGCCAATTTTCTGGGAAAATGCAATAACTTTTAATGGAAAGGTATTATCTCTAGGAGGTCCTCTAGCAAGTTTTCAACAGTGAGAACTTTGAGAGAAATTCCTTGGATCTGAAACCTGAATATCCTACTTCCTCATCTCTTTCTTGAGCAAATTGTTTAAATCAGGCAGATTTTGTACCTAATTTCATCCTCTATAAAGTGGGCACTATAACAGTACCATTCTCATAGGGTTATGAGGATTAAGTGGGTAAACATAAAAAATGATTATAATAGAGCCTGGCATCCGTGAAGCACAACATAAGTAATAGTTAAATAAAGAAATACTTTTGTTAAAGATGGGTTTTTTTTCCTCAAAGAATAGCAACAAATTTGTATGTGTGTGTGTGTGTGTGTGTGCATGTATGTGCTTTGTTTAACCATAAAAAATAGAGTTGTTATGAAAATGTGTATTTCAAATACAAGATATAAAAATTCATGGAGAGACAATATAATTTACTAGCTGTGCGACCTTTGAAAAAGCACTTCTTCACTGGAAGTCATACTCTTTATCTACAAAGTGGGCATAAAAATACCTACATTCCAGGGTTCTTCAAACTTGAAGACCTGGAGGGAATGAAGCATCTGACCCATTCAAAGTTTTAAATAAATGACCATTATTTTTTTTTCTTAACACGTCTTAGCTTGCAAATAAAATATGGATAGCAATACATGTTTGAGAATTTAGGTGGGTGTGGCATGACATGGACTCTTTCCTGAAATCTATGTGCAATAGGCAATATTTGGGCCAGTTACCATACTAAGCACTTTGGAAGTACTACTTCATTTAACCTCATAATAAACCCCAAAAGTAGGAACTAGGATTGGCCACATTTTGCACGTGAGGAAATTGGCGTATGAAAAGATCAAGTAACTTGCCTATGGTGTCACATCTTATAGGAAGTGGAAAGGGAAAAGAATCCAAGCAACTGTGCTTCTAAAGAAGGTGCTCCTGAGTACTCAATACTATGCTTAGAAATCAGGGAAGCACCAACACACAAATAACTACATGTTATAATTCATTCAGTGATTCCAGGCTAGGATTATTAACTGCTTGAATCATTATGAAGTATTTGTTAGGGAGGAAAAACACTCCCAACTTTGTTACTTTCAGTCCCTCTCTTTTAAGTGGTTCATGTAGATTTTGTCAGCTAATCACTCAAACTTTCACAGAAGACTCAGTTTGGAACTTTGATATTACTAAATTTAATTGGTTCTTTTCAGTTTGCTCTTGCCTAAACAACTCTTTAAGGTGTAGGATGGCCCTGAGGGAGTTTGAATTGTGTTTTGAATTTAAATAAACAGAAAACCACCATAGATTCTGGAAATCTTCCAACTTTGTGAAAAATGAAATTAGATGTACCTAAAACTGTTGACTATTTTCCCCTCAATAATTTACTTTTTAATAATGTTAGGCACAGTTGGGGACCCTTCATTTTGTGATTTCCAGTCTATTTGTCTGTAAAGATTTATCTTCACCTGTGCCGTGTAATAATGACAAATAACCTCTTTAACATTTTATGTTTTCTCTTTACTTATTGATACCATAGCACAATGCCATTGGTCATTTGTCAAGTAAATTTTCTCTAATACCAATGCAGAATTCATAATGAATTTATATAAATTAACCTGAAACTTCTGTAGGATAAAAATATATAGTCTACTGAGACTAAGGAAGGAATCTTGAATAGATGCCATTAATAACTTTAGCCAATTCTATTAGTCTTTCTTAGATGGCTACTCCAATATCAACTTTTCACTATTTTATATGATGGGGGATAAGCTATTTAGATGCACATAGAAAGCTGAAATTGGGGCGCTATTTGTGATATATTATGGCAGAGCCACCAAAAGAAAGGCAATTTTCAGTGGCCATAGGAAGAGTTGCCAAACAACACCATATTTCTTAGCATTTAGTTACCTTATTTCCTTTGTCTGCTAGTAAATTTCTAGAAATATGATTTCTGACTGGAAGTGAGAATAAAAAAGTGATCCAGGTCTTTCTGAATTAAGTATTCTTCTCCTTCAGTTAAGCAAATGGTAACAGTTATAGAAACTTTTCGTTGTGACTGCACTCACAGAAAGAGCTCAGATCAACACCAAGCAGCAGTTCTGCTGCCAAAAATATGAAGACTTGGCTGTGCAGTGTGTGAAGCAAAATGTATTGTCCACAAAGCAGGGTGAACTGACTAAGGTGGTTCTAGCTTTCAGACAAGCACAAACACCTAGCTACGGACTTCACTACATTTGCTATTCAGATGAATTTACCTGAGTCAATTATCTAAATTTATTCAGTATATTAGGGAATAATCTGCAGTATATATTTTCTTACCTAAAAAGAATATTTGAGATTATTGCTTGAATAGTAACTTTCTCTAATGACCTATATACACACATGTGAACACGAACACATCTCAAGGAATATCCTGCAATTGAGTTTTAAATGTCAATTAATGTTTGTTAAAAGAGTTTAAAAATACAATCAAGACAAGTTTTCTTTCAATACAATCAAAACCATGGATCCACTGATTCTAGTTTGGGTGTTTCCAGTGAGTTTTATTTTTAAAAAAATCTATATGTTCCCGATCCTTTTCTAGGTTATTCCTCCTCAGAGAGTGGCTGAAGCTGCTGACATGAGTATTTTTCAGAACATAAGCTTCTTCTTTGAATTGCACGTCCATACAACTTGTCATCAAGGCAACATTACAGCAGGAAAAGAAGAAACTCAACTTTTCATTTTTTACCAGCAGCATTATTTCAGAAAATTTATTTTTAAAATATTATCTTGTCTGTGCTAGTGTCTCTTAGATGCATTTCTTTAGAGTGGAAGGTTCACTTGCTCTGAAACTAGAACCTTAGAGTGACACTGTGGTCATTTTTGCGGCTTGGATTTAGCTCTACCATGCAATTTGTTTTTATTACTCCCTAGGTTTTATCTTTTCCCTAAAGCCTATCTCATTTACTTTAAATCAGTACACTATAAGGAGTAGTCTTCCAGGTTGCTTTATCATGCCAGACTTGGAGGAAATTTCTAACTGAGTCCTCAGAACTGGAACAGACATGGAAGATAATCAGCTTTTTAAGACTTTTAGCAGAGAGACCAAAATATGACAGAATATTGGGGTGACTTACCAGTTTATACCAGGGTATCCAAAGAAAGCTGAGAGCTAGGAAATATTTCAGGGACTGTGCCAACAAGCTGCCATACCACAAAATGACACACCAAGAAATAGAAAACCAAATCAAGAAGGGAGCACATCTTTTGGAAACTGAGTACAGCATTTACACTCTCAGAAGTGGAATGGGATGTACTACCCTTTTCCTCTCAAGCATGGGAAAACACAACAGCCCGCATGTTTCTTCCTTTATAAATATAACACTGCATGTCATGTTTATATAATATATAATATATTATTATATATAAAATGTATCATATAATAATATATTATGTTATTATATATTATAAATAATGTATTATATATATAAATATAAACTGCATGTTTCTTTCTTTGTAAATATAACGGACATATTATAATGTCCAGGTCTCACTTTTTTTTTTTTTTTTTTTAACATGGGCAGGCACCGGGAATCAAACCCGGGTCCTCCTCGGGCATGGCAGGCAAGCATTCTTGCCTGCTGAGCCACCGTGGCCCACCCCCTATTTTATTTTTTAAATGCATTTTTCTCCCAAAATATCTAGCTAACATGCAACTCTCATGACATAGGTTTTATTTCATTAAAATATAACTGGACTAAATGACAGTAACATTCTTCCTAGGCACATTTCTAGTTTCTATGGTAGGGAATAAACAAGCTGTTGTTTATATCCTTGGTGTAAAGAAAACTCAGCTCAGAAACTGCTGCTTTTCAAGCAGGTGTTTTGGTATATAAAAAGTAGAATTGTATCTAATAGCAATATAGCAATATAGCTTTTTTGTTAGATAATTCTAAGAGAATAATAATGCTAATCACAGGCATCTGCTGAGCTTTCTTTTCCCCAAAAGCTGACCTACTTCTTGTTTATGCCATTGAAACATATTTTTTTGCCTGTATGTATGTATATAGTTATACTGTAACATATATGGATAAATATTTCTGGTTAAGATAGTCTTCTCAAGAGAACTGTCCTGCTGCTATGCCTTGGGGCCCAGTCTGTTGGTCTGTAGATTGTGTCTCATCAGCCTCTTAAGTCTCTTTGTAAAATATTCAATTAAATATCTGTGATTCTACGTTAATGTCAGCATTTTCCACCAGATTGTTAGCTCTATGAGAATAGTTACCATCATTTGCTTTTTTATTACATCTCTGTGATTCAATAAGTCACTCGCATACCAGGATTTAAAGGAAAAATATTATCTGATTAATACAATAATGCATAACAGAAGTTCTTTGTCTTGGATAATTGTGAAAATTACAAAAGTATTGGTTGAGAATGACTATATCCCACCCACTAAAATAATAAAAAATTATATTCATTCCATTACACGCATTTATACAGAATATATCACAAAGAATAGAGTTTGATTCTGACATCAGTGACCAGGTCATTCTAACTAAGGAAGTGGTGAGCTAACGGTTTCTTTGATTATTCTGTTTGGATCTCTTTCTGTGTGGCCTCCCTGGTTCCTGTGCCCCACAATTGTAGAATACGTTTTGTTACAGACATGTATTAGTTACAGCGAACACTTAAACTTTGCTGATAAACAAAATAAACTATACAGGTTTCAAATATTGTGAATTGTACTTCGGTGCTGGATTCTTTCTATTTCTATGAAATACTCTTGAGTTCTTGTCTGGGATGCAGATAAATCACTTGAATACAGTTTGATCCTTCTGGGTCTCGTTTTTAGATGTTGTTAGGCAAAACTGGAGAAGTTCTCAGTCTATTGCCAATTGTCCTCCACTACTGAGGTGAGCTCTCTTCCCAAAGAAAGCCATTCATGAGGATTCTCCAGTCTGGCAGGCGGGAATGGGCACAGAAATCCCAGTTCTGTGTGAGGGATGGTCACTGCTAACTTCAATCCTTTCAGATGACTCTTTCCTTGGGTAGTTTCATCAGCTGCATGTGATGATCAGAACAAGCCCCAAACCTTAGCCTTTTTCTAGCACCAAGTATAATACAATGTCTCCAGAGGGAAAATGACTGAAAGCTTTCTGTTTACCTCTTTGTTGTTTCACCTTCTACAAAAGGTTATTCTTATGGTCATTACTGCTTCTGCAGCTCTGATCATTTTAAATAAGTGATTTTTAATTTTATCTGGCCAATTTAATTTTTTCCTTAAGGACACTGGTCAGCTGTAGATTATTTCATTGTCTCTAAAACAGAAATCTATTTGCAGAACTTCATATGATTCACAATTTATAAAACATATTGATAGAGTTATAAATGTATATAATTCAAAATGGATATATGTTTATTGCATATATGGTCTCAAACTTATTTTACAGATTATGTGGGCAATATAAAATTATTTTGACCAGCGCTTTTGCAGTATCTCAGGCAAGAAATAGGTTTTGATTTAAGAGTAGTAGAAATGAAGGTTATATGAATTCAGAAGATAATTTGAACAGAGAGAAAATAGGACTACCTTATGGATTGATCTGGGGCCAGAATAATAAAAAATACATTATGATTTAAGTCTGGGCAACTGGGTGGATGATTTTGCCAATAACCAAGATAGAAAATATAATGAAAGAAGTGGTTTGAATTTTTGTTCTTTCAGGAATTATTTTAACAGCTGAAAATTTAGACATTGCCTAAAAATATTTTCTGTTAATTTTTTATTCATGTAACATATAATCATCTAAAATGTACAATCGATGGTTCACAGTATCACCATATAGTTGTGAATTCATCACCACAATCAAGTTTTGAATGTTTTCATTACACCAAAAAAGAATAAAAATAAAAATAGAAATGAAGACCCAAAGCATCCCTTATTATTTATCTGTTTTCAGTCTATATGTTTTCTACTTATATGACCATAGAGTAGAAAAAGGGAGTGTCAGCCAAGAGATTTTCGCAATCACATGTCATATTGTAAAAGCTATATAATTATACAATCATCTTCAAGAATCAAAGCTACTGGAACACAATTCAACAGTTTCAGGTATTTCCTTCAAACTATTCTAATACATTGCTCTGGTTTGCAAGCTGCCAGAATGTGATATACCAGAAATGGAACGGCTTTTAAAAAGGGGACTTTATTAAGTTACATGTTTATAGTTCTAAGGCCATGAAAATGTCCCAACCAAACAAATCTACAAAAATGTCCAAATTAAAAAACAAGACGTTACCTTCACTCAAGAAAGGATGACGGAGTTTCTCTCTCAACTGGAAGGGCACAGGGTGAAGTCTGCTTTGCTTGCTCTCTTTCCTGGCTTTTTCTCTCATGAAGCTACCCCGGGAGCATTTTCCTTCTTCATCTCCAAAGTCTCTGGCTGCATGGACTCGCGTGACTCTTATAACTCTGCGACGTTCTCAAAAATGTTTCCTCTTTTAAAGGATTCTAGTAATCAAGAAACACCTGGAATGAGTGGAGTCACATCTTCTTCTAATCAAAGGTTAATAACCACAATTGGGTGTGTTACCGTGGAGATAATATAATCAAGTTTCCAACCTACAGTACTGAAAATGAATTAAAAGGAATGGCTGCTTCCACATGATGGATTAGGATTAAAACATGGCCTTTTTAGGGTACATAATCCTTTTAAACTGGCACATACACTAAATACTAAAAAGGGATATCTATATAATGCATGAGAATAACTTCCAGAATGACCTCTCAGCACTATTTGAAATCTATCAGCCACTGTAATGTTATTTCATTTCTCTTCTCCCTTTTGATCAAGAAAGCTTTCTTAATCTCACAATGCCAGGCCCAGGTTCATCCCTGGGTGTCCCACATTGCTAGGGAGATTTATACCCCTGAAGTCATGTCCCACATAGTGAAGCGGGCAGTGAGTTCACCTGCCAAGTTGGCTTAGCGAGGCCACATCTGAACAACAAAATAGGATCTCTGAGGGTGACTTGTAGGCTTAAATTCTCCTTTGTAGGGATAAGTTTCATAAAGGCAAGCTCCCAACTTGAGGGCTTGGCTTATTAAATTGGTAGTCCCCAATGCTTGTGAGACTATCAGTAACTCCCCAGGTGGGGAAGTTTAATATTTCCACATTTACCTCAATGTCCCTCAAGGGGGCTTTGCATTTTTATTCTCTGCAGAAATTACTCTGGGATTTATTGGGGCACCACACTAAACTGTTCAAACCCACAAGATCTCGCTCCCTATTCAAATTCCCACATAATTATATTTGAATAAACTGACTGCATAAGCTAAATTAGATAGTGTAGTACAAAAAAATATAAATTTTGCACCAAATAAACATCTCTTCCTTTGGTCTTGCACAGAAGTTGAAGTTTTAAAATAGTCAATATCGTCCTTTACCCTTTAATCTGATTTACTTTAGTCATAACTAGATCTGCTTCGTTCATATCTCTAATTGAAGTCTGAACTCCTTTTCAGCTTTTTTTTGGCAGTTGCTGTACGGAGTAATGCTGACTTGGCATAGCTGGAGAACTCTAGCTCTGAGCCTCAGGAGTTACAAATATAAACAAAGTGCCAGGGACCAATCAGGTTATACACAAAGAGCTCAAGATCTCAGAATTTAGAAGTAACAGTTACAATTCAGGAATAGAAGGGACTCTGTAGGAATTCACAATCTAGGAAGCTTTACAGTAAGCCTTGCCCTGATAACCTATGCTGTCAAATTCACTTCTTAGAGTTTGCAAATAATAGTTAGCACTTAGTACTGAGATGTTATAATACTTATGTTTTTGTCTCTGGTTTATTTCACTCAACATGCTGTCCTCAAGGTCCATTCACCGAGTCGCATGCCTCACAATTTTATTTCTTCATGAAGCAGCTAATATTCCATTGAATGCGTATACTACAGCTTGCCTTCTGGATGTACATCAGTTGATGTACACTTAGGCCACCTCCATCCATTATGAATCATGAATACTGCAGTCATAAACACCAGTGTAAAAATGTTCATTCGTGTCCCTGCTCTCCATCCTTCCAACTATATACCTAATGATGGTTGCAAGATCATATGGCAACTCTTATACTTAGCTTCTTGTGGAGCCACCACACCGCATTCCATTTGGGCTGCACCATTCTACTTCCCTACCAACAGTGAGTAAGGACATCTCTCTCTCCACATTTTCTCTTGCACTTGCATCTTTCTGTTTGTTTCTTAAGCAATTTTATCCACACACCATACAATCCATCCTAAATAAAAGTGCAATGTTCCTGGTGTAATCACATGGTTATGCATTCACTACAATCTATATCAGGATATTTTCATTTCTTCCACAAAGAAGGAGGAAGAGAAAAGGGAAAAAAAGACTAAAAATAAAAGTAAAGTAAAGGGAGAAACATCAACAACAAGAATCCCATACCCCTCCCTAATATTCCCCTCTCATTGACATTTCGCTTTGATATAATGCCTTTGTTACTCTTAATGGAAGCATATTACAATGTTATTGTTAACTATAGACTAATTCACATTAATTATATTTTTCCTATATACCATTCCATTTTAATACCTTGCAATGTTGACATACATTTTTTCTCTCTCATATAAATACATTTGAACTTTTAATCACTATCATTGTCCACTCTAGGTTATGCTAAGCTATACAGTCCAAAGACTAGGACTTCTAGTTTTCCTTCTGGTGTCATACGTGCCCCTAGCCTTCCTCACTCAACCATACTTACACTCAACTTTGTTCAGCATAATTACAATATTGTACTACCATCAGGTAGTATTGTGCTATCCATTTCTGAATCTGTACAATCAATCCCGTTGAACATTCTGTGCTCCTTCATTGTCAAATGCCCAATCTCTACCCTCTTTCTATCTCCTGATAATCTGTGTTTCAGCTTTAACTCTCAAATTTCATTCAATAATGTTAGTTCATATTGATGAAACCATACAGTATTTGTCCTTTTCTTTCTGTCTGATTTCACAAAACATAAGGCTGTCCAGGGTCATCTGTATTGTTGTGTGCTTCTTGGCTTTATTGTGTTTTACTGATAGGTAATCCATCATATGTATCTATCAGTTTGTTTATCCACCTACCTATTGATGGACATATGGGCTGGTCTCACATCTTGGCAATTGTGAATAATGCTGCCAAGAACATTGGTGTGCAAATGCTCATTTGTGTCTCTGCGTTCAGTTCCTCTGAATTTATATCAAGTAATTGGATTACTGGATCATATGGCAATTCTATACTTAGCTTCCTGAGGAAGCATAAAATTTCTTCCTTCCAGAGTGGTTGCACCATTCTATATTCCCAATAACAGTGGATAAGTGTGCATCTTTCACTATATCCTCTCCAGCACTTGCAGTTTTCTGTTGTTGTTTTTTTTTTTTTTTTAAGTAGCAGCCATTGTAGCATGTGTGAGATGATACCCCACTGTGCTTTTTATTTTCATTTCCCTATATAGCCAGTGAAGTTGAGCATCTTTTTTAATGTTTTTGAGCAATTTGTATTTCCTTTTTGGAAAAGGGACTGTCCACGCTTTTGCCTATTTTTAAATTGGGTTATTTGTCTTTTTGTTGTTAAGTTATAGGATCTCTTTATATATTATGGATATTATGGATGTTAAACCCTTATCTGATATGTGATTTCCAAGTATTGTTTCCCATTATATAGGGTGACTTTTTACTTATCTGACAAAGTCCTTTGATATCCAAAAGTGTTCAGTTTTGAGGAGATCCCATTTATCTATTTCTTCTTTCATTGCTCGCACTTTTGGTGTAAAGTCTAGGAAATCACCTCCAATCACAAGACTTTTAAGATATTTCCCTACATTTTCTTCTAATTTTTTTTTTATCTTCTTAGCTCTAATATTTAGGTCTTTGATTCATTTTGAGTTAATGGCTGTATAAGGTGTGAGATATGGATATCCAGGGTTACAAACATTTATTTAATAGTCTGCTCTGTCCCATTTGAGTTGACTTGACCACCTTATCAAAGATTGATTGTCCATAGATCTCATAGGTCTATTTCTGAACACTCTACTTGATTCAAATGGTCAGTATATCTATTGTTATGCCAGTACCATGCTGTTTTGAGCACTGTAGTTTTGCAGAATGCTTTAAAGTCAGGTAGTGTGAGACTTCCCACTTCTTTTTCTTTCTCAAGATATTTTTAGGCATTTGCGGCCCTCTGCCCTTCCAAATAAATTTAGTTTTTGGTTTTAGTATTTCTGCAAAGCAAATTTTTGGGATTTTAATTTGTATTGCATTAAATTTATAAATCAATTTGGGTAGAATTGATATCTTAACCATATTTAGCCTTCCCATTTATGAACATAGTGTGTCCTTTCATTGATGCAGGTATTCTTTGGTTTCTTTTAGCAATTTCTTACAATTTTCTGTGCATAGGCCTTTTGTGGCCTTAGTTAAATTGATACCTAAAGCTTTGATTCTTTTGATTGCTATTGCAAATGGAGTTTTTTTCTTGATTCCCTCTTCATTAATAGTATAGAAACACTACTGATTTTTGCATATTGATTTTGTGCCCTGTCACTTTGCAATATTCATTTATTAGTTCTTATAACTTTGTTGTACTTTTTTTGAGATTTTCTATATATACAGGATCATGTCTTCCATGAACAGTGAAGGTTTTACTTCTTCCTTCCCAATTTAGATGCATTTTATTTATTTTCCTTGCCTAATTATTTTGCTAGAACGTCCAACACAATATTGAATAACAATGGTGATGGTGGACATCCTAGTCTTGTTTCTGATCTTAGAGGGAAAGCTTTCAGTCCTTCCCCACTATGATTTTGACTGTGGTCTTTTCATATATTCCCTTAATCATATTGAGGAAATCACCTTTGAACTGTCCTTTGAAGTGTTTTTTATCAATAATGGATGTTGAAATTTGTCAAATGCCTTTTCTGCAGCAATCAAAATGATCATGTGTTTTTCTCTGCTTTGATTTATTGATTAAGTATATTACATTAATTGATTTTTTTGTGCTGAACCAGCCCTGCATACCTGAAATAAATCCCACTTGGTCATGTTGTATAATTTTTTTGATGTGCTGCTGGATTTGATTTGCATGTATTTTGTTTAGGATTTTTGCATCTATATTCTTTAAAGAGATTTGTTTTTAATTTTCTTTTCTTGTAGTAT
This sequence comes from Tamandua tetradactyla, assembly GCF_023851605.1. Taxonomy (NCBI): domain Eukaryota; kingdom Metazoa; phylum Chordata; class Mammalia; order Pilosa; family Myrmecophagidae; genus Tamandua; species Tamandua tetradactyla. The sequence goes on from NC_135334.1 coordinate 44,067,113, forward strand.
CTTTGTCTGGAGTTAGTATTAGAGTGCTGTGGGATTCATAGAATGAGTTTCATAGTTATTCCTCCTTTTCAATTTTTTTGAAGAGTCTGAGCAGAATTGGTATTCTTTCTTGAATGCTTGATAGAATTCACATGTGAAGCCATGTGGTCCTGGACTTTTCTTTTGGCAGAGGATTTTCATGGCTGATTCAATCTCTTTACTTGTGATTGGATTGTTGAGGTCTTCTGTTTCTTCTCAAGTCAATATTGGTTATTTACACTTTTCTAGGAAGTTGCGCATTTCATCTATTTTGTCTAGTTTATTAGCATATAGTTGCTCCTTTATTTCTGGGGGCACAGAGTTACGTTCCCACTCCCATTTCTGATTGTATTTATTTGCATCCTATCCCTCTCTTTCTTTTTTTTTTTTTTTTTTTTTTTTTTTGTTCATCCTAGCTAAGGGTCCATTGATTTTATTGATATTCTCAAAGAACCAACTTCTGGTGTTGTTGATTCTCTCTATAATTTTCATGCTCTACGTTGTCTTTATTTCTGCTCTAATCTTTATTCTTTCTTTCTTTTTGTTTACTTTGGGGCTAGTTTACTGTCTTTTCTCTAGTTCCCTCAAGAAAACAGTTAATTCCCCAATTTTTGCTCTTTCTTCTGTTTTATTATATGTATTTAGAACAGTAAATTTCCCTCACAGTACCACCTTTTCTGTATCACATACGTTTTGATATATTGTGTTTTCATTTGCCTTGAGAGATATTTACTGACTTCTGTTTTAATTTCTTCCTTTATCCACTGGTTGTTTAAGAATGTATTCTTTAGCTCCCATATATTTGTGTGTTCCAGCCTACTGTCTGTTATTGATTTCCAACATCTTTCCATTGTGATCTGAGAAAGTGTGTTGCATAATTTCAATCTTTTTTTTAATTTATTGAGACTTTTTCCTGACTCACCATGTGATCTATCATGGAGGATGACCCACGAGGCCTTGAGAATAATGTGTATCCTGCTGATGTGGGGTGTAATGTTCTGCAACTTTCTTTCAAGTTTAGTTCATTTATTGTATTTTTCACATCTCTCTTTCCTTATTGATCCTTTGTCCAGATGTTCTATCCATTGATAAGAGAAGTGCATTGAAATCTCCAACTATCGTTGTAAAGGTGTCTACTTCTCCCTTCAGTGTTGTCAGTGTTTGCCTCATGTATTTTGGGGCACTCTGGCTTGGTGCATTCATAATTATGATTGTTATGTATTCTTGATGAATTGTGCCTTTATTAATACATATTGACCTTCTTTGTGTCTTTTAATTATTTTACATTTAAAGTCTAATTTGACTGATATTAGTATAGCTACCCCTGGTCTTTCCTGGTTGTTGTTTGTATGAAATATCTTTCTCCAGCCATTTACTTTCAACCTACTTTTGCCTTTGGGTCTAAAAGAGTCTCTTGTAGACAGCATATAGATAGTTCCTGTTTTTTAATCCATTCTGCCAGCCTCTGCCTTTTTACTGGGGAGATTACTTCATCAACATTTAAGGTCAATGCTGTAAAGGTAGTGCATTCTTCCATCATTTTGTCTTTTAGATTTTATATTTATTAAATTATGTTTTTCTCTCTCTTTTTTATCCTTCATGATAATCTTCATTTCTGCACTTTTTTCCAAACCTCTCTCCCCTTTCTTTTCCTATTTGCTGTAGTGTTATCTTCAGTATTTCTTATAGAAATCCTAAAGTATTGAGCATTTCTACTAAATTAGTGACTGTTTTTCTGAAAATATTTTAATCTCTCCTCATTTTGAAGGACAGTTTGCCAGATATAGAATTCTTGGTTGGAAGTTTTTCTCTTTCAGAATCTTAAATATATCATACCACTGCCTTCTCACCTCCATGGTTTCTGCTGAGAAATCTGCACATAGTCTTATCAAGCTTCCCTTATGTGTGATGGATCAATTTTCTCATGCTGATTTTAGAATACTCTCTTTGTCTTTGACATTTGGCAATCTGATTAGTATGTGTCTTGGAGTAGGTCTATTTGGATCTATTCTGTTTGGGGTATACTGTGTTTCATGGATCTGTAACTTTATGTCTTTGAAAAGAGATTTTTTCAGTGATTATTTCCTCCATTATTCTTTCTTCCCCCTTTCCCTTCTCTTCTCCTACTAGGAAACCCATAACATATATTTATATGCTTCACTGTCATTAAATCCCTTGGAACCCTGCTCATAATATACCATTTTTTCCATATCTGTTCTTTGGTGTTTTGGGTCCAGGTGAAGTCCATAACTGAGGCATTAACAAAGTGAGGATTTCTCCTCAAAAGATCATGGCATTCTGGAGCTGCCTTCCAGTGATCCTTGGTCATTGGCTTTTCCTTGGTCCTTAGATTTTGCACACATGGAAGTTTTTTCTCCTTTTTCATCCATTTTCTGTTGATTTCCGGTTTCTGACTTCTCCCTGTGACTTCTCATTCTAAGTCCAATTTCCTTTGCTTTTAATTACTTTAGCCATATGGAATTATGGCCCATCCTAATTCACTTGGCCACACCTTAATTAGAAATAACCTCATCAAAATGTCCTATTTAGAATAGCTTTATATCCACAGGACCAAGAGTGAGAACCTGAACCAGGCTTTTGGGGGGAACATGATTCAATCGATAGTTAACTGAAAAATGATATAGAAACTGTTACCTCCATTTTCAGAACAAAAAAGGTTACATATGGAGGAGATTAGGTTACTTCTTCAAAATTGCATAGAAAATAAGTGGTGGAACTGTATTTTCAACATGATAGCCAGGTTCCTAATTCTAATACTGATCATACAAAGAGAGATACAAAGGAAATAGTTAAATACGTCTTTTTTTTAAGGAAGTAGTCAGGGGTAGAGACATATATTTGAAATAATAGTATATACATGGTAAATGAAGTCATGAGACAGGGTCAAGTCACCAAGGAAGAAAACTATAAGAGTTTATGTTATACAATGTTAACTTCTTAGTATGAAAAAAAGACATTGGACTCCACAATCCGGATTTTCCAGTGGAATATTTGTCTCCATTTAATTGTGTGTGTCATCCATTTCATATATTACCATCTACTGTTCCTTAGATTTAAAACAAAACCTGTGCAGGAAAACAATGTCTATGTGGGATAAGGAAAAGTAAAAAATAGAGAAGGCCAAATGCATGGGATTTTAGCCTCAGTAATAAAGTGAAAAGGATAAAATAAGGTGTTTTATCTTTTTTTACATGGGCAGGTTCTGGGAAGTGAACCCGGGTCTCTGGAATGGCAGGTGAGAATTCTGCCACTGAGCCACCATTGTACAGCTCTAAAATAAAGTTTTAAACATCAATCATAAGTCTATCCCATCAGCAATGAGTCAGGTGATCATTTGATTTGACCCCAGGGTTGTTGAGTACTGATAGTGAAAGTCATTCAATCATGTGCATTGGTATCATTAGAAATGAATGGTTTTGAATCTCTGTTTCTAAACACAGCACTATATACCAATAATTTTACTTGTTATTTACTTCTGTTACAATGTCCCCATAATATCTATTACAAACTTTCATTCCTCTTTGTAGGCTTCCTACCAATCCCTAACTCTCCTAGCACATAACTTTCCCTATAAATTCAATTTAAAACGTAAGTAATTTTCCAATTCCTGATCTTCCACCCTATCATTTCCTGCTGTTTTCCCATCTGTACTTGTTTGAAACTGTTATACACCCCAGAAAAATCATGTTCTTCTAATCCAATCTTGTAGGTACAGATCTGTTGTGGGTGGGATCTTTTGATTAAGTTGTTTCCATGGAGATATGATCCACACAATTTTGGGTGGGATGTTTTGATTAGGTTGTTTCCATGGAGATATGACCCCACCTATTCAAGGTCGGTCTTCATCCTTTTACTTTAGACCTCTATGAAGAGAATAAAAAGCTAGAAAATGTAGAGAGAGCTCAGAGTTGACACAGAGAGCAGAGAGATGAAAGCAAGTCATAGACATTTGGAGTTGCTAATTCACAGTTTGCCCTAGAGAAGCTAAGTGAGGACCCACAGAGGCTTGAAGAGAAAGCTACTGGAATCAGAAGCTGAAAGCAATGAACCAGGAGCAAGGACCAGCAGATGCCAGCCATGTGCCTTCCCAGCTGACAGAGGTGTTCCAGATGCTAGCAGCCTTCGAGGTATTTTTCTCTGGATGACATAATTTGGACATTTTCATGGCCTTAGAACTGTCAATTTGTAACCCAAGAAATCCCCTTTGTAAAAACGAATCCATTTTTGGTATATTGTATTCTGGCAGCATAAGCAATTTGAAACACCATCTAAATTGATACTTCTAATTTTGTTATTAACATTCCCTATTTTATGGTCAATACCATTGATTCATCTATTACTATATCTTCAATTTTCAATTCTTCTTATTTCGCTATCTATTTTGCCTCAATAAATGCTGAAATGTCTTACATTTGGAAGAAAAACAGGGAAAAAGTTTACAAAAGAGAAATATTGCTAAATCCAACAACTCCTTCTGGTTATGATTCTTTTTTTTAATCTTATTCCTCACTTCACAGTCAAGTTTCTTGAAGAAGTAGTTTGTGCACATTTTTTAAAAATTTACATATTTTCACACTTTCAGATGGCACATCAGACATCCATTTCTTCCCTCTTAGAATGTGCATGGCATTTCCAAAACACAGGTGTAATCTGTTTCTGCTTTCCCTGGACTCTGGGCTGGCTTTAGTGACTCAATTAACCAATCGAATGTTAATGTAGGGATATTTTAGCATTCTCAAGGCTTGTTTACAAGGAGACATGCTGCTTCCACCTAGGCTTCTGGGAATGCTTCTTCTGTGTGGAGTCAACTACCATGTTTAAGTCAGATCACCCTGAGACTTCCATACTGTGAAAAGCCATACGACATAGAGAAGCTGTGAAGTATGAGGTCCTATGCCAAGAGAAAGAGAGGTCAGAAGTGCCAGACATATGAGTGAAGTAACAAACTTTGAGGTTGATGCTCCAGAGACAGCCTCTACATGGATAAAAAACAAAATCCTTATCAGAGCCCTCCTCAAATAATGACCCACAAATTCAGGTGCCAGTTTCCTAAGTGTTCCAGGTGATTTATATTTAAATGTAAATCAGCCACACCTCTTTTCAGAACTGCACTTAAATATAACAACCAAACATAAAAGAAACCTGTTTGTCTTAACGTCAATAGCTAGTTAAGGTCCCTGGAAAATTGTCTGTGCCCAGGAAGCACAGGCCCAGTTGAAAAAATAAGAGAATTATATAAATAAGATCTAGTTAGGAAAGTGTGAGCAATTCAGGGTGAAAACATGAATAATATTCAACTCTAAATAGTGAAGCCAAAGTCAGATAGATACGAGATGGAAGGAAACCTAATAGGGTGGTCAAAATTTAGGTAAACATTCTGCTATCTTTAAGAAATGTGGGAGTATGTGGAAGGCATTAATGACAATAAGACTTTTAACTAAAGCAAGGGGTTTTATAGATCATTTGCTTCTTGGGACCGCAAAGCGCCAATCTCCAGGAATGACTTGATTAAAGCTGATAGCTTGTGATAATTAACAACAGCTGGTTGAAATAGAAAATAAGAGGCTAGAGAGGGAGGTAGTCCCTGACACCTGCATCTTAGTCCTATGGACACAGTTTGCATTTTAGAATTTTATAAGCCACCAAAAAGGATGTGAGATACATAGGGAAAACCTATATGTGTTTTAGCAGACTGTTCCACTTATGTCTTTAGAATAAACGTTTCAGAGTAAATCTACTTTTTTTTATGCAATATTTCTGAAATGTTTTGACAATGTTTTAAAACTAAGTGGAACTGACAATTTTGCTACAATGCTTTCTCTGCATTTTAAATATATTTTGAAATTTCTGCTAATGTAAAAACACCTGGAATTGTAAATTTTAAGCATGCCGGAAAAAAACAAACAAACAAAAAAACGGGCTTGTTTTACCACAGTTTCCTTTTTGCTAACTCTCCACCAAAGCCTGATGGAAGACTTGGGTAACTTTTCCGCAATTCAGCAGTTAAAGCAAGATTTCCCATAGGCTGGTCCAATAAGAAGTCCCTTGCCTTCAACACCCAAATCCATATTGACAACTTGCCATGGGCCTGAGGGCTAAACCTAATTAGCAAAGCCTCATTTCCCAGAATAAATTAATTCAATCTAAACTTGGTTTAAAATGACTGAACTCTTACAGAACACACTTAAAAAAAAAACTCTTTTTACAAATTAGTGACTTGATTATATACTCTTGTCAGGTTTTCTTGTCCTTAGGAAATATCCAAGAGTAAGGCAGTCTGCTGAGACACTTCTAACCTGATTCCCACTTATCTGACACACAAGACCCCTCATATTCTGGTCGCTACCTCACTACCCAGGTATATCTCTCACTACTCCACACGTGCCAAAACTGAACTACCTATATGCTCAGAGGGTATGTTACATGGTGGTGTATGTCTACCTAATTGCATATCTCCTGTATTTGAAATGTCCTCCTCTCACTAGCCTGCAATGCTCCTGATTGTCACTTGAATTTCTTCTTTGAATAAATACCCTCTGAACTCATTACTGAGTCCCCTGAGAGAGTTTGCAATTTCTGCCCTTATACATAACTTTCTATTATGGCAATGACCTTACATAACTATACTGTTTTATGGTGGTCATCACACTAGAATTCAAGTGTCTGCAAATCAAGGATATTGCCATTTTCCTTCATTTCCAAAGAGCTATTTATTAAATGCACATGTATAAGTATTTGCTGACTGACTGAATGAAGGATAAAAGGCCAATCATTTTCAGTACATTACAGGTAGCTGAGACTTGGCTAGGATAGGCACGCTGCCCCAGAGTGCATGATGTATGAGAGTGGATAGATGTAAAACCTAGCGCACATCAGACTGAGTCCCATTATAAATTGAATGATAATACGTATTTGTATAAATTTAGGAGATTGATTTAACCTCAACATATTTCCTTTAAATGCTCTTCCAAAAGTAGAGTATTTGCTTCATCTATATAAAAACTCTTTTGGGGCTACAAAAAGATTTTTTTGAAGTATCATGAAGCTTTGGAAAGTTTAATGCTCAAAATGGGTGGTATTCAGATGTGGTGCGCACACTCAAACCATGCCCCAGATAACCACTGAAGACTGGGAAGAAAATTATATCTGCTAATCTAAACAAAATAGAAAGAACTAAAGCTTTTCAACTATTTATGTTATGGATTTGCTGATACCCTCATTTGGCTTCTATGTCAGATGATTCAAAACCTATTGAATGTAGTGCCTAGCACAGAGCATGTGTTCAATAACTGTTACTCTGCATATAAACCGATAAATATGCAACATATTATAGCTTTTATTCTTGGCTTTGGAATAATACACATTTTTGAGGGGTTTTTTTCATACAAAAGTGAATGAAAACTTTTTAAATGTAAAATGTATAGGTGTAAAACAATAATCTTGTTCCATACATATTTTAGTACCTATTTTATTTGAAATACAAATCATTTCCTGGGTACTCATTATGAGTCAAGCAACCCTCTGGCACTTGCACTGTGTCAAGGTGCAAAACAAATCAAGATCCCTTTCTCAATGAACTTACATTCTTTAAATGGAAAGTAAACTGTAAACATAACAACATAATAAATTATATGGTACATAAGAATTGTATTAGCAACTATGGAAGATATGGAAATACAGAGTGTGATAAGGAGGACTTATGGAGAATGATGTGGATGAGGAGTGGAGCAGGTTGAGATACTAAATTTGCTGGGCTTTTTACTTGCTTAGCTAAAAGTAAATAGATAGATAGATAGATAGATAGATAGATAGATAGATAGATAGATCGATCGATCTATGTAATGATAACTTGGCTCTGTATTTCTGTAAGTCTGTAGAGAAGAGAGCACCTGCTTTTATTCAATTCACCTTTGTTGAGATCCTCATTTGAGATATGTTTATTAAACTGACCAAATCAACAAGTCCTTTTGACATGGTGTTGAAAACTCATGTTCTATGATCAATTTTGTGAGAGAGAGGGTACATGACAAGGGCAGTTACACATTAAGAATGGAAAGTCCATAAATTTCATAAGAAGGCAACAAGTAGTAAAGAAACAAATATTGAGGGAACACATTCCATGTGAGGATGTTATGTCCTTCAAATATGTTCTTCAGAACCACAATGAGATAAATGTTTTATTATTACACAGTTGAAGAAATTGGGGTTTGGGGAAGTTAAGGAGCTATTCAGGATTATACTTAGACTAAGTAACAAAACCAGAATGTGAATCCAACCTATCTGACTCCAAAGTTAATAGACTTTTCACTATAGCTTCAAATATTCTTTATCTTTTTCTACATTCTTCAGTTAATGATTACAGCAACTGAAATAGGTCTAAACAGAATGGAAGTTGAATCTTGATAAAACAATACCATTCTCATTTTCACACTTAAGATTCTTATGTAGGACAAAGATAAAAATTCAATTTGCCTTGGATTCTTGCAACAGTTGAGTCATTTTTCTATGTGAAGAATACTTTTCTAAAATAAGAAAAAGTGCCCATTCCTTTTGTGAATCTTTTGTGGTGTCACAGATTGCTAATTAGACCTACGAACTCCGGTGGCATTTTCTTCTGATTTGGGCCTCAACGACTCATACACAAAATTCAATGATTAAAATGGTGATGCACAAAAATGAACTATATTATTTTTTCAAAATAGTTGAATACTATAATCCTATCTGCATTAATTTTCCATTACTGCTATCTTTAAAATGAATCACTTTTCATGGTCCATAAATAAAAATCGGCTCTTTTACTGAAGGCCATATTCAACTTTAATTGATTTTACTAAATATAGGGCAGAGGTAGTAAAAGTTACCTATATCCACCCAATGACTCAGCAGGCAGTATTCTCACCTGCCATGCCCAAGACTTGGGTTTGGTTCCCAGTGCCTGCCCATGCAAAAAAAGAAAAAAAAAAATTACCAATATCCATTGAATCATATCCTTTGTTGACAAGAACAAAAATAACAGAAGCTGCCATTTTTCAGATACTTTTGATGCCAGGTGTACCAGTTAGAATTTATTATGTGCCCCAGAAAAGCTATGTTTTAATCCTGATCCAATCTTGTGACAGCGGCCATTTCTTTTAATCCTAGTCCAATAACGTAGGGCAGAGATCTCTGTTTAGATTACCTCTACAGAGAAGTGATGCACCCAATTGTGGGTGTGACCTTTTGATTAGATGGAGATGTGACTCCATCCATTCAAAGGTGGGTCTTGATTAGTTTACTAGAATTCTTTAAAGGAGGAAACATTTTATTGAAAGCTCAGAGCCCATATAGCTGTTTGGTGATCAAGATAGAAATAGCCTGGGTGCTAAGGACTCACAGAAATAGCTAGAACTCAAACAGCAGAAATCTCCAGCCTGGCAGATGCTAAGCTAAGAGATGAAACCCAGAGTTTTGTCCCAGAGCAGCTTAGTAAATGGCCACAGACACTTAGACAGTTGTAGGATTTCTTTATACATACTGGTTACCAAAACAGTAAGTATAAAATCAGATATATGGTTTCCAAACAGTTTGTTCCATTGAGTTGGCTGCCTCTTCACCTTGATTTTGAGGAGTTACCATTATCTATTTTTTTCTTTCATTGCCTGTGCTTTTAGTGTAAGGTCTAAGAAGCAACCTCCTATTACTATGTCTTGAAGATGTTTCCATATATTTTATTTTAGGAGTTTTACGGTACAGGCTCTTGAGTTAGTATTTATTCACAGTGTGAGGTAGGGGTCCTCTTTCTTTCTTTTGGACATGGATATTGTTTATTTTTTTTTTTTTACTTGTTATTTCCATCATGGTTTTTGAAAATCAGTAAAGTAAATAAAAATTTATTAGAATACTAATATTATATCCATTTTCAATATATTTCCTGCATAGGACTAAATGAATTGCGTGTTTTTTGGCAAGGTCAAGTTTCTGCTGATATGTCCGAAGTAGCAAATATAGATCTAATGGATGGATAGGTATGTACAAGTATATCTTATGTGTGTGTCCCGTGTCATAGAAATACATAGATGTAGTGGGGATAGGAACCTGAAAAAATAGGGGAAGCAGACAAGATAGTTAGTAACAACTTTTTACATTACTCTGAATTAAAGGTATAGCTAATACATCAAGAGCAGATTTTGTCACTAATTCTATAGAACTCATGGTACTTATATAGAATTGTTTCAATAACCACATTATTTCCATTTATTGGGATATCCTGCACCACAGCTTCTGGAATGTGGTAGATGCTAAATAAGTAATAGTTATCTTATAATAGTATAAGTACTATTAGAATCAAATTCCCCAAATTTGCACAACTGAAAGTAGTATATTTCTAGGCAATATACCAGTTTTATTTCATTTGTGCTTCTGGCATTGTTCACCATCTGCTCTCTCTCCAATTATTTGTTAAGACTTTTTCCCATCAGTAGCTTGTGAGCTCTTGTGAGTCAAGACCTACAACTTAGTTTTGCATCCTCATTCTTAATATACTCCACTTCACCCAGCAGAGTGCTTTTCACTTTTAGTTGCTCCTTTTGTTTTACTTCCTTGATTTAGGAGCCTTAAAAGATGAGGTTTGAAATAGCAAAATTTGAGAAAACACATAAAGGGACAGTATATGAGATTGACCTTTCAGCACTTTGCATTTCTTCCCAGTATTTTCATTTTATTTCAGCAGCTCTGTGTGCTCAACTAAAGTCAGACATTTCTTTTTTTTTTAATTTTTTATTAATTAAAAAATATTATAAGAAACACAAACATTCCCAACCCATACACTCAGCAGCAATTCACAATATCATCACATAGTTGCATATTCATCATCATGAACATTTCCCAGAACATTAGCATCAATTCAGAAAAAGAAAGAAAAAGACAACAGAAAAATATAACAAACAGAAAAAAAAATTTTACAGGCCATACCCCTTACTGATCCCTTTCATTGATAATGAGCATTTCAAACTAAATCTATTTTAACATTTGTTCCCCCTATTATTTATTTTTATTCCATATATTCCTCTCATCTGTTGACAAGGTAGATAAAAGGAGCATCAGACACAAAAGTTTTCACAATCCCACAGTCACATTGTGAAAGCTATATCATTATACAATCATCATCAAGAAACATGGCTACTGGAACACAGCTCTGCATTTTCAGGCAGTTCCCTCCAGCCTCTCCATTACATCTTGGATAACAAGGCGATATCTATAAAGTCAGACATTTCTAAACAGTAGGAAGTGTACCAGAAAGATAGCAAAGGATGTGGAAGACTGATTATATCTTTTCTGGCTACTCCAGTAAGAGCTGTAACATCAAAATAAATATTACAGAATGACATGTTAAGCATCCATTGTAACTGAAGAAGGAAAAAAAAAAAGAAATCTTGTATGGCATAAGATCTAGCTTAAACTTAAGCTGTAGCTATGATGGAGTACAGCTAGACTAGACTTGCCTAGTATACTGATGGTGTATACCCCTTCTTTATTAGCAAGGATATCAAAGCATGTCTCTGAGAAAAGCATTTCAAATATAATGTAATACATTTAGTCACAAGATAAGAGCTATTCTCGACATAGCGCATAATGAGCTCCTCAAATTAGTCTCATTTCCAGCCCTACATTGTTTAGAATTTATATTTGGACCCTTTCAGTAAACAGAATGGAGGTGCGTCTTTCTATTAGAAGTGAAAGATCAATTTCACTAAAAATGGTTTGAGGTACTGATTGGGACACACACAGCACACCGTTTTATTTACTCACACAGCACTATTTTATTTACAGTCTAACACAGTACAGTTAAAAGTGGAGAGAAACACTTTGCAACTCAACATAGGACAACTCAAGATTTCCAATGGGTCAAGGCACTTGCATATAGAAAGAGAGTTGTTTAGTAGGTCCAGTAGAACATACAGAAGATTGGTAGTATACAAAAAGTTCTTAATACTTAGCAGATGCAGTGGGGACCCATTCATGGCTGAAGTTCAGAAAATCTGACAGAATTATTCAGGGAGGACTCTTCAGTGGCCAAAGTCCTGTAAGTGGGAATAGAGTAGCAAAAATAGATTATACATAACTTCATGTTTCTATTCTACGTCTATAGATGTTTTTTCCCTCTGAGTTGTAGATGAATTAAAATGACAAAAATAGAAGTTTATAGTTGCCTTTAAATCTCTTCATTTACTGCCCCCAGTGAATAATCAATAAATGTTTGACCAATTAGTACTGAACCTGGCTGAGCAATATATGGTGCTTCCTCCTGCTAGTAAAATGCTCCTTTTAGTAAAACATTAGAATTTTTCCAAAACAAATTTTTACGATGAATCTGACTTTTGATCACTGAATGAAAAACCCTCCCGCCATGCTAACAAATCTTCCTTGCGAGTGATGTTGCCTCAGTGCTAACCGCGTCATTGCCTAAGACACTTGCTATCCTGTAGTCGTAGGCAACTATTTTATGCAATTGATTTCCTCACACCTCTCACATTTCCTTGCCTTGCCTCTGTAGTAGATAGTTGCTTTGCTTCCAGCTTCACAAATAGGAGTGATCAAAAAAAAAAACTTCTTGACTTTCATTCTATCTTCTAAGCTACTTGCCTGAATAGACATATGCCTGGCTTTCCTTTCAACTTCAGTGGATAAAATATTTCTGTTCCAATAAATCCTTCCCCTCTATATTTCCTTACTGAAAAAAAAATCCCGCTCTCTTCGTTATCAATTTTCTCTTTCTATTCAATCATTTTCATCAAATTATAACATGTAATAATCCTATATTTTTACCTGTAGCATTATTTCATTAATTTTTTACCAATTATATGATGTTCCCTTTTGTGAATGGATCATTATGCATTCAATCCCCTATTAAGTGCCTCCAGTTGTTTGTTTTCCTCTTTATTTTTACTGCTATTACAAAAAAACCCTGCCATAAACATGTCATATGTCTCCTGATCTCCAAGAGTAAGATTTTTTCTTATGATACTTGGATTTGGAATTGCCAGGACATAGCATAGATGCTTATTAAGCTTTTCCAGTCCATGCAAAATTGCTGCCCAAGGTCTCTGTATCAGGTTATACTCTCACAAGTAGTGGACAAGACTTACTGTTGCACCATTTTTGAAAACACTGATAGTATCTGACCTCTTAAATTTCAAATTGACTGACTGTCCTTATATAATCTCCTTTGTCTTATATTGCATTCTCTTCAACACCTATTAGATTGAAACTGCTAACTTGTGTTTGTGGGCCATTGCCCTACATTTATGCTTCTTTACTTTTCCCCTTACATGAAATGTCTTGGTTTTTGCCCATTTTTCTATTAGGTTGTTTGACTTTTTAAAAAATTGATTATAGTGCGGGCCATGGTGGCTCAGTAGGCAGAGTTCTCACCTGCCATGCCGGAGACCTGGGTTTGAGCCCCAGTGCCTGCCCTGGGGAAAAAAAACAAAAAACAAAAATTGATTACTAATAACTTTTACGTATTTGGATATAAACTTATTGTTAGTAATATTTAGATCTCTTCCATTTTCATGACTTGTTAAGCTGTCTTTATAGGAAAAAAATCCTTAATTTAATTCAATGTTCCATCAATATTGTTGTAAGTCCTAATTCAAAGTATTTTTTTTTTCCCAAAGGACATAAAGCTATTCAACATTCTAAATTCTCATTTTTATAAAATGTTCAAAATTTTATTTAGTGGTTATTTTTCATTTTTATGTCTTTGGGATTGATTTATGCATAAGGTATATCAAGATAAACACAATTTTTTCCCCTAAGGATAATTACTTGTCATTGAAATATTTGTTGAATAATTTCTTTGTTTTTAGTAATTTGGAATGCCACCTATGTTATAAACTAAGTTTCTGGGCTTCTTTTTTTATTATATTTATTCAAATGTTTACATTCTGTCTTCACATTATAACATAAAATTAATCTTGATACCTGTTAGAAGTTCCTTGACATTATTTTCTTTGAGGAGTTATATGTCTATTTCTGATCCTTTGCTTTTTCATATGCACTTTAAAATTAGCTTATCATATTCCTCAAAGAACCTTGCTGATCTTTGATTGGAATTGCAATGAAATGACAAATCAACTTGGGGAAAATTGACATTTTCAGGTTTAGCGAGGATTATCTGTTATATATATAATATATTGTTCCATTTATTTAGGTTTTTTAATTGTGGAGCATAATGGAATTGAGTAAATGGAACTTCCAAGTAATTACTGTTCAATTCCAGAAAAAGAACATCCCAGAACTCCAGAAAATTCCATATTGTCCTATTTCAATTAGATTTCCATCCTTTTACACTAAAAACAAAGTTCTCCTAATTCTTATGGTATATCCTTCTTTGCATAAGTGTATAATTTTAAGATGAAAATGTACATCTTAAAGTGCTATCCTTATATCACAATGGAAATTTCATTGCTTAATTTTACAGTTCCTTCTAAATGGGCATCTTTTAAAAATACAATGTTCCCTGATTTTGAACTTTATATAAATAAAAGCATTTGTGTACATATTTCTGCATGAGAATGTGTATGTGACTGGTTTTTATCACCAGGTCCATTATAAAGCAACCCTGTGGCTTATATCTATGGCTTGTTAATTTTCCTTTGTGTTTAATATTCCAGTTTGGCATAAAGGTTTGGAAACTGCTGGAGGGAGATGGGTCATTATTAAATAATAAGCTTTGCTTTTTAATTAGAAAAGTTCAAAAGATCACATGATACTTGCTTCAATTATATTAAATAATACAGAACGTATTTATTATAAATAGTAATAGCTATCAGCTATTATTAATCTGTTAGCTGTATAATAAGCACATTGAAGCTTTTAAATTGATTTGTTAGAATTCTAATTTTCGAAGTTGATTTCCCTCAGTCCTCTTAAGGTTTTGTATGTGTGGGATGAGCTTGGGAGGGATGCGGGGTGTGGAACGGGACACAGTGGCAGGGCGTGGTGCCAGCCTAGGTGTGGGGCGGGGGTGCTACACTGGTGCCCGGGAGAGTGGGATGCAGGGAGCAGGCGGCGAGGGGCCATGGGGATCCGGTCTAGCCTGGGCAGGCCTGGAAGTGCAGGGGCAGGGCACAGTATGAGGCTGTATGTTGTATAGGCTGCAGAAACTTAGGGGAGGGAGTGCGTGGGGGCAGCAGAACAAAAGCAGGTTGTAGGTTCGTGGGGGAAGGTGGGCGGAAGTTGTGGTGATGGGTGTGGGGGTGGGGGAGCAGGGGGCGACAAGGCGCTGGTGCATTGGTCTCCAGGTGGGGCGTGGCGCTGATGGAGGGGTCAGAGTACAGGGTACCTGGTTCACGGGGGGTATTGGGGTGTGCTGGATGCACATGTACAGCAGGGTGGGGCATGAGTATGTGCGTGTACAGGGAATGGGGGGAGCAGGGCGTGGGTGTACATTGTGCAGGAAGTGGCCAGGGTGTGGGTGTGTGTGTGCATGGGCCTGGGGGTCGGGCACAGATTTACACTTGTGCCCATGCGCAGGGGTGTGGGTGCCTGGGTGTGTGGGGGTAGGGGTGCTTGGGTACAACGGAGGGGTGGTGCAGCACTCGGATGAATGAGGTGCAGTGGAAGGGATCACAGTGTGTTTGTATGTGTGTGTGTGCGTGTGTGGCATGTGTGGGTGTGGAGCATTCAAGAAACAGAGCTTGGCTTACTTCCTAGTCTCAACCTCTTTGTCTTCTACTCCAGAGGGCTCAGGACCTCTGTTTGGAAAGGGGCCTGTTAGGCTCGTTGCACTAGCTGGATGGTCTCTGGTTCTCTCAACTCCTCAGCTTTTTCAAATAGGTCCTCCCTATGTAGTGTAGAAGATCCTCTTGTCCTTTACACCCTAGAACTGCTGTCCTGGTATTTTTCAGTTATTTCTCTAGCTGTTCCTTGGAGCAGGGGTGATCTCAGCCTATCCTATTCCACCATCATCCCGTAAGTCTAAATACATTGCATAAATTCTTTTGAATAAGAATTATCACTTACAAACCCACAGGTTTGTTCTCTTTGGATGTTTAATAAATTGTATTTCAAGGCTGATGGTGGTTTAAACTGGAGAAAAATGCTTGGACACGGTTCTGAATCTCTAGTAGATTTTTCAGGTCAAAGCTGTCTGGGTTATAGTTTATGCAGGATGATTAGAAACCATTCATTACATAACTCTATTGTTCTTTTTCTCCACCTTCAAGTTAATTTTTCATTTAAGGACCAATATACAATTGCAAGGTACCCATAATTACTCACCAATTTGAATGCATCAATCCATGAATCTCAGATAATGAAGTATAAATTCATGGAGGGTCAAATTACCTCATCCCACATTTCTTATTATGTAGGCATTTATATTTAAGTCTTTTCCGAGTTTTACATGTTCATGAGCAAATCTAGAATCTATGGGTTTCTGGGTACAGGTTTCCTTGAAAATGTCACAAATGTTCTCTATTTGAGCATAAAAGGCAGAGATTTCATCATAAAAACTGCTCTGTTCTGTTAAGTAACATAGCTACAAACAGTAATTAGGACATCTTATATTTAAGGTGAAGAGAGCAGACCCAAAGTGGACAAGAGTATATCTAAAGGGGCAAGAAGGATACAGTCCAAGGATTCTGTGAATCCTTGAACTTTTTAGAAATTTTTTGTAAATGTCATTATTTGGTGTTCTAGTTTGCTAGCTGCCAGAATGCAGCATACCAGAAATGGAGTGGCTTTTAAAAAGGGAAATTTAATGAGTTGCTAGTTTACAGTTCTAAGGCTGAGAAAATGTCCCAATTAAAACAAGTCTATGGAAATATCCACTCAAAGGCATCCAGGGAAAGATACCTTGGTTCAAGAAGGCTGATGAAGTTCAGGGTTTCTCTCTCAAGTGGAAGGACATATGGTGAACACAGAGTTTGCCTCTCATCTGGAAAGGCACATGGTGAACACGGTCAGGGTTCCTCTCTCATCTGGAAGGGCACATAGCTAACACGATGTCATCTGCTGGCTTCTTCTCCTGGCTTCCTGTTTCATGAAACTCCCCGGGAGGCGTTTTCCTTCTTTATCTCCAAAGGTCGCTGGCTGGTGGACTCTGCTTCTCGTGGCTATGTCGTTCTGCTCTGCTTTCTCTAAATCTCTTACTCTCCAAAATATTTCCTGTTTTACAGGACTTCAAGACCCACCCAAATGGGTGGAGACACATCTCCCCTAATCCAGTTTAACAACCACTCTTGATTGGGATACATCTTGAGGGAGATTATCGAATTGCAGATTCAAGCATACAGTATTGAGTAGGGATTAGTCTGCCTTTACAAAATGGGATTTAGATTAAAACATGGCTTTTCTAGGGGACATACATCCTTTCAAGCCAGCACACTTGGTAAGATCTCTGATGTATGAGTCTGATTTGCCTCTCTGTGCCTTGGTATTTAAATCTATAATCTTTATTTTCCAGTCTATTTAAAGGGATATATGAATTAAATACTTCTAAATAGGCTTTCAGCATTTAGGTTTTAAGTCTTGTATTCATTCAGAGATATATCATTGTGCTAAGATTGGTTTAGTTTCCTTTCACAAACTTACATTTCATTAATGTCCTTTCATATGAGTTTCACTTCATATCTAGTTCTAATATATCTAAATATATCTAAAAATCTATTTAATTCCACACTGTTTTCTATCTAATGTTACTTTTGTGGGGGGAGGTTGTCGCATCTCCAAAATTATTTGTTTATTCTCATCTTCATACCCAATATATCAGCAACATTTTAAAGCGCTGGTCTCTTCTTTTTCCTTGCAGCACATTCTTCCTTATTTTACACAAACTGAATTCTCTGTTATTTTTTTCTCCTACATTACTGGTGGTTACCACTCAGTCTCATTTGCTGAGTCTTCTTTGTCTCTCTCATTTTAAAACACTGGAATGTTCCAGAGCTCAACTAAATAACTTCTTTAGTTTTTAAGTGAACTTAACTTGTCTTATGGCTTTAAATGTTATCTGACCCTCAATTCACAACTCCAAACCACCCTCCCCCCCATTTCCAAACCCATATCCAACTGCCTATTAAATCTCTCCTTACGGATATTTAATAGACATTTCAAACACATCATTTTCCAAATTACCCTATTATGATCTTTCTTGCTGGCATTGTATTTTTTTACTTTGCCAACTTACCTATTATATATTAATTTGTTTGGCTATTTGACATCTATTTCCCCTATTGGATTTTATGTTCTATGAAGACAAGGATTTTTTATGCATTTCATTTACTGTTGCACCCTAATGCCAATAGCTATACTTGATAATTTCTTATATTATGAAAGTATTAGTATCAGTTAAAGTTCGATATTGTCAAATATTTCAGCCTCTTTGTGTGCAATCATAATTTTCTCCTTTGATTTATAAATATGATGAATTGTAGCAATCGATTATTTATTATAAAATGAAGCTTACCTTCCTGAATTAGTCATGTTATATTTTTCTTTAAAAGTGCTGCTGAATCCTATTTACTAAATTAGATTTGATATTTTTGCACCAATACTCATAATTACACAATCTGGACGTGGTACTTTTTTATTCTTCCACTGTTTTTTTAATCAGTTTTGTTTATACAGAAATAATTTGTATAAATTTTCCATAAATTTAATCCAGTTATTCAAGTTTACTTACATAAATTTTAATATTTTAATAAAAATGATTCTTTTAAAAATTTCACTGCATCTATGAGTACTTCCTCCATTGCTCTTTTATTAATAAATATTCCCTATTAAGAACAATTTAATACCTGGTTTAAAACACAGTTAATTTTTTGAAAGACAATTTTAAATGCTAAAAACCCTATCTCTATTTTTCTTATAATTAATACAAATCTCTAAAATATTTTATATTTATACAATTAATTAGTTCCTTCATTATCACTTTGTCTCTTCCTTGCTTATTTATGGTGGCCAATTATTTTTTTGAAAGTATTTACTAAATTGACAATAATAGATGAATATGAATAATAATTCATAGATGTTACAAATCTTGGAGCACTTTGCACATAATTATGTTTGATTTTACACTTTCAGTATATTCTATATTTCAGGAAACAATACAGACTTGCATGCATTACTATGTTATTAAAGTAGAAAGCCAGTATGCTGTTTAGTCAGGTTTGCAAAACGTGCTCACCCTTCCCTAGTAATATTGGAATGATCATGAGAAAGAAGGGTCATTAAAAAAGATGTAAATATAAAGTGAAAACAACCCTCAGAAATTGTGTCCCATATGTCTGGGTCACAAATATGTGGGTCATGGTGGCCCCTTTACACTCCTATAACCGCCCCCCCAATCAAAGATTTTCCAAAAATATTTGTTTTCAGAAAACAAGAGAACTAAGAGAAAGACCTCGATTGCAAAATGTGAAAAAAAAGATAAAGGAGCTATCTTGAAAAAAGATAAAAGGAGCTCTTGTTTAAAACAGAAAGCTGTGAAATATCATACCATACATTGTACGTGAGGCCATAAGAAAATATTTTTAAAAATACATTCCTGAAAACAAAGGAAGTAGTGGCCTTTCCTAATTAAGAGTACAAAAAAGAAATGCCCATTCTTCAAAGAAAGCATTCAGGAGATGGAATGTCAGTTGGTAAAAGTTAGGAAAGAAATGAAAGCAAAAATAAGATATTACAGAAATTAGAGCCTCATTGAAAACGTTGATCCTTCCCTGATTACCCCAGTGAGTAATCGCCTGCCAGCGGTGTGCTGTGCCAAGGCCCCCCAAGCACTGCAACAACCTGTTTGTGTTGGAAGAGTGATAATCCTGTGTTTTGGACATGTTCCTGTTCAGAGGCTATAATTACACACTGGCAACTTTCATTTCCCCTTCCTATAGCTACTTCTTCTCCAGAGGTGCTTCAAATGTACACCCCACCAGGCGAGTTTTCTGCGGCCTTCCATGCTCATCGAGGATTCAGGGTGGAGGGTTCTTGCACAGATGACACACTGTGAAAATATCTCTGTGTCAACCCTGAAGCCAGCAGGCTCCCAGCCATCCTTAGGCTTTTAGAAGCAAGAAGCCTAATGAAAACACCATGGCAGAAACACACTACAAAGAAACTAAGAAATAGTACCTTTGAGGGAAGGACTTTGGGGAAACGTCAGGATGCCATCTTACTTGTGCCTAGAAGAGTTCCCTTTTCAATTATTTGTCTGTTTGATGTTAGCACAATTTTATCATGATTCTCAGACTTGCATATACTAGCCAAGGAGATGCTTGCCAAGTTTGTTTCACAATAAAATAACCTTCACACTAGTGGCTTCCCATTCCACATCAGACCCAGGCTGAGGTTCTTAAAAATTAAGTGCCAAGTAAATCCCGTCTGTTGTCTGCCAGAAGTTGCAGTACCTCAGGAGTCATTACTTATAACTGTCTCAACTATTTGGTGAATTTGTAGGGTGCTCTAGGAAATAGTACTGGGGTTCAAAATTTACCTACCAGTACACAAAAATTTTGGAGGGACTACAGCACTAGTTGATTTGTGAGAAATGGTTTTAGTTCTAGTTTAACAATAAGTGGTTGTGTGAGTTTACACAAGTTATTTAATGACATTGTTTCTGCACATTCTCATTGTAAAATGTTACTGGATTTCAAAATATGCATTCACATATTCTTGGAATGTCCTGTGACTATCCTTTCACACGTGGGTGCTTTACCCAATGTAATGCCTTCCCTCCAGGTATGTTCTCCTCTTCTCTCTAGTATGTAAATTCATCTCTCTCATTTCTAGTTTTTTCTCTTTCTCTTCACTCCTTTCCTATTTACTTTCAAGAAGAAATATTTGTTTTCTCCTCTGCATTCTATAATTAGGTGGTTTTTACTAAATGTTCAGATTCCTAACTCTCAGGGGTTATGATTTACAGGCCTGGTGAAGCTCATGAATTGGCAGTTTGTCACAAGCTCACTGATGACTCTGATGCTAAATAAATAAGTAAATAAATCCTTAGAATGCAATTTATGAAATCTCTGATGATAGCCTTTCACACATATTTCTGTTCTAGCATTTATGCCATTATGACTATAACTATACCATTGAAAACAAGGGATGCATTTTAATTACCACTTTAGTGCTTACTGCATAATAAAAAATAAATCAATAAATTTTAATTCAGTGAATGAAAAAAATACTATAAAAGGTGGTTTGCCATATTATACCTACTGCTGGTTATGCGTCTTTAGTTTTATACCAACTAATAGAGTAATTAACCATATTAAGAGGCTAAAGAAAAAGAATAACATGATCATATAAACTGACAACATGATTATGCATCTAAACAAGGAAGGAGAAACATAGAAAATAATAACTATCTGGTAAATATGATATTTTCTAATTATTAAAATGTCTTCAAAAGGAACTGACACTTTAAACAAAGGTTAGATTATTGTATTGTGGAATTTAGAACATTCGTATACATAAATCTTATCATTATCAAATCATAAAGGCCAGGAAGAGTATATTATACAGAAAGTGATATAACATCACTTTGAGAAAGATTATAGAAAGTTAAAGATGCATGCTATGAACTCTAAGCTAACAGCCAAACATACAAAATAGTTATAGTTAATAAGCCAATACATTAGATACAGTGGAATTATAGAACATACTAATTCCAATGAATGCAGAAAAAGAAAGAAATGAAAGAAAGTATAAATGGGACTAATAGAAAACATCAACATGCTAGAATTAAAGCTAATCATTTCAGTGTTCATATTAAATAGAAACGGTCTAACCATCCCAATGAAAAGGATGAGATAGTCAAAACAGATAAAAATACCCAAGTGTGTGTTGCTTGCAAGAAATTCAGTAATATGGAAGGGCCCAAAAGGTTAAAAGTAAAAGGGTAAGATAGACCAGAAATGGTGAAGTGAGTATCTGGTGAACCCATACACACATAAAAAACTACAAAAATCCTATCAAAACAATTAAAATCAATAATTTCAGAATTCTGGAAATGAATCAAAGCCATAGAATTAATCTGAAAGCTATCTATCCAAGAGAAACTACTGAAATTCAGAAAGATAGCAGGGTTCATGATGTCTTAACTTGGGAATATTCCCATCTCCCCTGGTTCCCTAGCTGATGGCCAGAAAAAGCTAGGCTGACAAAGGAAAAAAAAAATAGCTAACAGCTTGGCAACTAACAGCGAGGCCTTACGTGTGCTCTTTGAGCGTGCAGCTCCTGGATAACCTCGATCTTCAGTGTGCTGCGGTTATTTGATCTGACACGGAGCTCAGCTCAGCAAACAGCAACTACCACCACCCTAGCTCCGGGGCATCTCCATCAGAAAGAAAAGTGTTCACAACACCAATTCAAAATGGATCAAATACCTAAATTTAAGAACCAGAACTATCACTGGAAGAAAACTTAGGGAAGTATCTTCTGAACTTTGTGTTCAGCAATTGCTTCTTAGAATTTACACCCAAAGCACAAGCAAAGAGATAAAAAAAAAAATAGGCAAAAGGAACCTCATCAAAAACAACAACAGCAACAACATTTGTACCTCAGAGGACTTTACCGTGAAAGTAAAGGATAAACTATACAGTGGCAGAAGATATTCGGAAACCACATATCCAATAAAGGATTAATATCCAGAATATATGAAGGATTCCTTCAACATAACAACTATTAAACAACCAAATTTAAAAAATGGGCAACAAAGACTTGAACAAGCTTCCTCTCCAAAAAAGAAATGCAAATGCTAAGAATGAATATGGAAAGATGCTGAACATCCTTAGCTATCAGGGAAAGGCTAATTAAACCACAATGACATTGCATTTCACACCCTTTAGAATAGATGCTATTAAGGAAAAATGAAAATAGCAAGTGTTGGAGGGATGCAGAGAAATAGTAACACTCATTCATTGCTGTTGGCAATGTAAAATGGTGCAGATGCTGTGGAATTCAGTTTGTTGGTTTCACAGAAAGACTGAAAACAGGGATACGAACAGATATTTGCACACCAATGTTGATAGGAGCATTAATATTCACACTCGTCAAAAGACAGAGGCAACTCAAGTGCCCATCAACCAATAAATGGATAAATAAAATGTGGCCTATACACACAATGGAATATTATTCAGCCATAAAAAAGAATGAAGTTCTGATACGTGTGACAATGTGAAAAACTTTGAAGATACAGTACTGTGTGAAATAAGCCAAACACTAAAGGACACACATTGTATGACCTCATTGACTTGAACCAATTAGAATAAGCAAACTCTTAGAGTCAAAATTGAGAATATAGGTTACCAGGGGACAGTGTAGGGATAAGAAATGGGGAATTCAGGCTGAAATGCACAGTTTCTATTTGGAAGGATGGAGAAGTTTACGTAGTGGTGGCAGAACATTGTGAATACAATCAGCTGCACTGAAATGTATATCTGAATAGATTAAAAGGGGAAAAGTTAGATTGTATGTATTGCAACAGAAGAACACGCTTTAAAAAGCTTGTGCAACTATATTGCACAAACAGGGAATCCTAAAATAAATCATGAACTTTAATTAATAGAACAATTATAAAAACACACTACCCTCAAATGTAAAAAAATGTTCCACACCAATATAAGATGTTGGTGGTGAGGTGATATATGGGGATTCTGTGTTCTATGCATAAACCCACAACTTCTCCAATAGAAAAACATTCTGAGAAGAAAAAAAACATCAAAAAGAGACAAGTGCTTTTTATAAAAAAAATGAAACGATTTTTAACTGCAGGAATAGGAAGAGAGTCATTGGAGGGCAGAAACCACAAAAATGCAAAAGTCCCTGCAGGGTAAGCTAGTACTGAAGCCAGTATTTGTGTATTTGTCTCAGAAGTTTCTGTCAATTGCTGCGGGCCCAGAGCCTTGATATTAAGAAGCTAAGTACTTGGACAAGCTCCAAAGCCTAGGCCTGAGAAGATTTGGAGGGCCGCTACCAGACCACCCACATAAGTGAAAATCCTAGAAATTCTAATACCAATGAATTAGGTTAAACAGACGTGAAGGGAAACGAGGAAATTGTCACTTTAGAAACAAAGAAACTATTACTTGCAGATGGTATGACTGTATATAAAGAAAAATAAAAGATATATGGGTGAGTTATTACAATTAATAATACTGTTCAACGGTTTTGTAGAATATATTTCCAAATATTAATTGAATTTCTATACCCTGACAACAAACACTGAAGTGTAATTTTAAATATATATACCATTTTAAATCACAACATAAAATGAGTGGCACAGAAAAACAAAAAATTAACAAAAAGAAGAGTAAATATATGTAAAATATTATAAACCTCTTTTGAAAGACAAAACATGAAAAGGAAAGAGTACATGATGTTCATAAAGGGGTTCACAATACTGCAAGAATTTATTTATGGTTTTTATTTCAGAATGATATATATATAGATTTAAAGCAACTTGAAATGAACTCCCAGTGTGTTTTTATGGAATTTGACATTTTTTTTTTTCTGCAGAGTCATCACAATCCCAAACAAAACCCAACAGATTTTTTCTTTGTGTTGTGGAATATAAGAAGCTGACTGAAATTTATATGGAAACGCACAGGCCAAGAAAGGCCAAGACCTTCTTGAAGAGCAAAGAGTGATGACTTGCTTTACCAGATATTGACTTTAATATGATATGGTAATTTTAAAAATGTATTTTGCACAAGAATGTCAAAACAAGCCAATGGAAGAGAATGGAGAACACAGAATCAAATCCACACACAGAGTAACTGACTTATGGTGGCACTAGAGGAGTGGGAAAAAGACTGTCATTTCAACCAAGGATTTTGGAAAAATCAGGAATCCATACAGAAAAGATTGTACACTCACTTCATGTCATACACAGATATCAAACCCAGGTGGACTGGAGATGTAAATGTGAAAGGCAAACAACAATGACAACTACAACTACAACAACAAACAAAAACCACTTAGGTATAGACGACAAACCAAAAGAAATTTGCAACACAAGTAAATGATAAAGGACTTTTATCAAGAATATTTATTATAAAGTACTCTGCCAATCAAAAAGAACAAGAACAGATAACCCAACAGAAAAATGGCAAAAGACTTGAGTAGGCACTTTACAAAACAAGAAATCCAATAAATTTATGAAAAGGTGCTCACCCTCCTTAGGAATGAGAGACAAACAAATTTAACCCACGAGATATGTGCCCAAAAAATGGGTTAAAATTTAAAAGTCTGAAGTATTTGTCAAAGGTATGATATAGTGGGGGCACCCTTCTCCTGTTTTTAAAAAATGCAACGTGGAAGACCCACTTGGGATAATGGTTCAGCAGATCTATTACATTTGAAGCAATACATACCCTGCAACCTGCAATCCTTCCCCCAGATAAAGAGGCTAGAGAAACTGGTGTTGTGTGATCAGCGATATATTTACAAGAAGGTTCTCCATAAAAGCATTAATCACCATAGTCTAAATAGAAGCAGCCTAAATGTTTATTAGTACAAGAATGAATGAATGGGAGTGCAAGGGTAGTTCAGTGGTAGAATTCTTGTGTGCCATGAGGGAGACCCAGGTTCATTTCCAGCCCATGCACATCCCTCCAAAACAAACAAAAAAATCAACAGGTGGTGCTGCAATAAATCACATGGGAAAAAAAAATGAAATGTGACCCCCCACCATACAGCACACACACACACACACACAAAGAATGAATGAATGAATGCACAATTATATATATATATATATAAAATTTAAAAAGACCTACTGAAATTTTATATGACTAACCTGATCATGGTCAGATGCCTGAATTTACTAGAATCACCAACAAAAGGACTGTGGCAACTTATCATTCAAAAAATGTTATCAAATGTACTGTTGTTGGTTGATTAAGTGCCCTCATGTGTTTCTTAGTTATAATGTCCATTTTTTTTTTTTTTAACTTTCAGCAAATGACCACTTTATTACTTTCCAACACAAAGAGTCCAAATGAGTGGGGAAGACACCCCATCATGGCCAGTCAAGGGCAGCCAGTAGACAGCAGTTTTGCTGCCACATCTCATGTCAGAGAAGAGAGACAAGCCCATGCTGTTTGAGTGTGGTATTTATCCATGCTGGGGGCAGGGCCCCCATCCCTGAGAAGCCCTGCCTTGCTTAGCATCTGGGGCTACTTTTTCCTAGTCTCTGGGTCTAAGTCTTGGTTGAGTCTTCCTTTAGACCTCACATCTCCCCCAGGTTCTGGAATGCAAACAGCATAACTGAATAGGTCTGGGAGGTGGCCACTGGGTATGTGTCTATGGCTTTCCCAACAAATAGAAATGACATACTTGTATACATACTTCTATACTAAGAGAGTTTCTGCAAGGGACTGGCTTACATGATTGTGGGGAAGGGCAGGCTGGAGTTCTCAGGCATGAGCTAAAGCCGATGTCCACAGGCAGAATTCCTTCTTCCTCAGGAAGCCTCAGTGAAGCCACCCAGATGACCTAGGAATCTTCCTTCCTTAAATTTACTGTAGAATGTAATCACATCTACAAAGCACCTCACAGGAGCTCCTAGATTAGCATTTGATTGAATAAGGAGTCATGGTGACACCTGAAACTGACCCTCACACCCACACTCTGTAAGTGGCAGAGCTGAGTTGTTTTTTTTTTTTTTTGTACTTGTGCCTGCTTTATTTCACTCAGCAAAACACCTTCAATGTTTATCCATATTGTAGCATGTATCAGTACTACATTCCCTTTCATAGCTGTGGAATATTCCATCATATGGATATACCACACTTTGATTATTACTCATCAGCTGATGGGCATCTGGACTGTTCCCACCTTTTGACTATTATGAACAATGCCACCAGGAACACTGGAGTAAAAGTAAAGTTTTGTGATTTTAACTCATATATAGGTCTTTGATACATTTCAAGTTGATTTTTTCTATATAATATGAGAGCGATTCAACTTCATTCTTTTGCAGGTGGCTATCCAGTGGTTCCAGTAACATTTGTTAAAAACACTATTCTTTCTCCATTGAATGGTTTTGCATCCACTTTGAAAATCAATTGGCCATAGAAATATGAGTTTATTTCTGGACTCTCAATTCTAGTCCCTTGATCTGTATGTCTATGCTCATGAGAGTATCGCAGTGTGTTGATTATTTTAGCTTTGTGGTTTTGAAACCAGGAAGTGTAAGTCCTCTTTCTTTTTTTAAAATTGTTTTGGCTATTCCAGGTCCCTTGAGATTCCATACGATTTTCAGGACCAGTTTGTCAATATCTGCAAAAAAGTCAGATTCTAATAATTGATTCTGTAGATCAGTTTGAGGATTGTTATCATCTTAAATCTTGCAATCAATGAATATGAGATATCTTTCTATCTATTTAGATCCTCTAATTTATTTTAATTTATTTTAGCAGTATTTTGTGATTTTCAGTGTAGAAGTCTGACATTTCTTTTGTTAAATTCATTCTTAAGTATTTTGCTCTTTTTTTTCATCATTTCTTAGTACATTTGCATCAATTTAGGAAAAGAACTAGCAAAACAACAGAAAAAGATATAGAATGTTAATATAGAGAAAAAAATAAAAATAATAATAATAGTAAAAAAAAGAAAAAAGGAAAGGAAAAAGAAAAAGAAAAGACAAACAAACAGACAGACAAAAAAAAAACCTATAGCTCAGATGCAGCTTCATTCAGTGTTTTAACATGATTACTTTACAATTAGGTATTATTGTGCTGTCCATTTTTGAGTTTTTGTATCTAGTCCTGTTGCACAGTCTGTATCCCTTCCACTCCAATTACCCATTATCTTACCCTGTTTCTAACTCCTGCTGGACTCTGTTACCAGTGACATATTCCAAGTTTATTCTCGAATGTCAGTTCACATCAGTGGGACCATACAGTATTTGTCCTTTAGTTTTTGACTAGACTAACTCAGCATAATGCTTTCTAGGTCCATCCATGTTATTACATGCTTCATAAGTTTATTCTGTCTTAAAGCTGCATAATATTCCATCGTATGTATATACCACAGTTTGTTTAGCCACTCTTCTGTTGATGGACATTTTGGCTGTTTCCATCTCTTTGCAATTGTAAATAACGCTGCTATAAACATTGGTGTGCAAATGTCCATTTGTGTCTTTGCCCTTAAGTCCTTTGAGTAGATACCTAGCAATGGTATTGCTGGGTCGTATGGCAATTCTATATTCAGCTTTTTGAGGAACCGCCAAACTGCCTTCCACAGTGGTTGCACCATTTGACATTCCCACCAACAGTGGATAAGTGTGCCTCTTTCTCCGCATCCTCCCCAGCACTTGTCATTTTCTGTTTTGTTGATAATGGCCATTCTGGTGGGTGTGAGATGATATCTCATTGTGGTTTTGATTTGCATTTCCCTAATGGGGAATTTGACATTTTGACTTTAATAAGGATAAGAAACACAAATGCACCAATAACTAGGGTTACCAGTTGTTCTAGTTTGCTAGCTGCTGGAATGCAATAAACCAGAAACAGAATGGCTTTTAGAAAGGGGAATTTAATAAGTTGCTAGTTTACAGTTCTAAGGCTGAGAAAACATCCTAATTAAAACAAGTCTTTAGAAATGTTCAATCAAAGGCATCCAGGGAAAGATACCTTGATTCAAGAAAGCCGATGAAGTTTAGGGTTTCTCTCTCAAGTGAGAAGGCACATGGTGAACACAGTCAGGGCTTCTCTCTCTCAGCTGGAAGGGCACATGGAGAGCACAGCGTCATCTGTTAGCTTTCTCTCCTGGCTTCCTGTTTCATGAAGCTCCCTGGGAGGCATTTTCCTTCTTCATCTCCAAAGGTCTCTAGCTTGTGGACTCTCTGCTTTGTGGTGCTGCATCATTCTCTGCTCTCTCTGAATCTCTTTCATTCTCCAAGATGTTTCCTCTTTTATAGGACTCCAGAAATTTATCAAGACCCACCCAAATGGGTGGAGACATGTTGTCACCTAATCCAGTTTAACAAACACTTTTGATTAAATCACATCTCCAGGGAGATGATCTGATTACAGTTTCAAACATACAATATTGAATAGAGATTATTCTGCCTTTATGAAATGGGATTTTGATTAAAACATGGCTTTTCTAGGGGACATACATCCTTTCAAACGAGCACACTAAGAAAGCCAAATTAAACCATAATAAGGTAATATGAAATCTAATAGGTAAAATTCAAAACCTTTGAAATGCCAAGTGTCACCAATGATGTGGAGCTGTAGAACTTTTCTGTACTGCACTGCTCAGGTAGGCGAGGGATAAATTGCTACAGTCAACATGAAACACAATGTGTCAGTATCTAATAAAATTGCTTACTGCATACTGCAACTGAACAATTTCAGTTCCAGCATTACACACACACACATATATACACAGAATTGTTAAAAGGGGTAAGAAATAACCTAGCTGCCCACTCAATCAAGAGTATGAAGAAACCCATTTAATTATAGTCATACAAGGAATACTCTAAAGGAGGAAAACAAACAAAATACAGGTGCACCATTTCACATGGAGGAGTTGATATTCAGCATGCATCAGACCACAGAAGAACAAAGATCTTATCAGAACTAACTAGTGCAACCACCAGCTTTCTAAATCATTCTCTGAGAAACTGCCATTATAAAAAATGAAATAATGAGAAACCCCTGGAACAATAGGAATTTGCTTTTGAAAACTCAAAGATGGGGTCTTTGAGTTTCGTTCTAGGTTTTAGTTTATTCTTGCTTTCTTCTTCCCAGTGCCTGATATTAGATTGAGAAAGCTAAAGTGTAATTATTTCTGGTCCAAGGGCCCTTAGTACAATAATCAGAAACTAAGAAAACAAATAGAGATTCACTAACCATACTCTACCCTTTACCCATCCTCAGATCCCGGATTCCTACAGATCGTTAATTGCAAACAATAGAACATATTTTCCTAATTTCAAATCTCCTTTGAGGGGCAAAGAGTGAAGATCTGCACTTTTGGTTAGATATTGTGTGGTTTTCTCTAGTTTTGGTACTAAACATTATGACTTTTCACCCTGTTCATTTACTCTACTCATGGGGATAATACAGACAAAAGTCCAGTTTTTCCCAATACACATTGTTGATGGAGTAGTTGACAAAATGCTGGGGGAGAGTGAGCTCACAGATTGAAATGACATGTATTTGGGAAGAACAAACACTTCGAAAAGGGGTAGCCATATAAGAGTAAAGACTCCATCTGAATAAATATTAGAATATGAGAACTATAATTTAAAATTAGCCTAATAACATATTAAAAGAGAAAAGGGACACTTTTATTTCTGTGATGGATATGCTATATCTTACAACTGACAAGAGCAGTTAGAAAAGCCACATGAAATATGCAAACCATTTTTTAATGGCATTGAAGAGCTGCTGAACTAATGGGTACCAAAGGAAGCTAGATGCAGAGAAACTAAGCTAATGTTCTGTAGTCAGTTTCTATGCGGTGAAGGGGGGTGGGTGAGCACTTGCATTTGTAGTCTAGGGCAAGTTCTTTATTGCTTTTTTTTCATTTTATTTTTTATTTATTTTTTATTAGTTTTTAAATTTTTTAAAAAATATAACAACAAACACAAACATTCTTCACTTATGATCATTCTGTTCTACATATGTAATCAGTAATTCATGATATCATCACATAGTTGCATATTCATCATCATGAGCATTTCTTAGAACATTTGCATCAATTCAGAAAAAGAAATAAAAAGACAACAGAAAAAAATTCACACATACCATACCTCTTACCCCTCCATTTCATTGATCACTAGCATTTTAATCTAAATTTATTTTACATTTGTTCCCCCATTTATTTTTATTCCATATGTTTTACTCGTCTGTTGATAAGATAGATAAAAAGATCATCAGAAACAAAGTTTTCACAATCACACAGTCACATTGAGAAAGCCACATCATTATACAATCATCTTCAAGAAACAAGGTTACAGGGACACAGCTCTACATTTTCAGACCATCCAGCCTCTCCATTACATCTTGACTAACAAGGTGATATCTATTTAATGTGTAAGAATAACCTCCAGGATAACCTCTCGACTCTGTTTGGAATCTCTCAGCCATTGACACTTTATTTTGTCTCATTTCACTCTTCCCCTTTTTGGTTGAGAAGATTATCCCAATCCCTTGATGCTGAGTCTCAGCTCATTCTAGCATTTCTGTCCCATGTTGCCAGAAAGGTCCACACCCTGGGGAGTTATGTCCCACGTAGGGGGAGGGTAGTGAGTTTGCTTGTTGTGTTGGTTGGAGAGAGAGAGGCCACATCTGAGCAACAAAAGAGGTTCTCTTGGGGGTGACTCATTGCTTTTTAAACAATGGTTGAGAAAGGGCAAGTCATTGATGGCCAGGATTTGCCCAGGAAGAGGGCTGCTGCTGGGGAGAGACAAACCAGGAGAGATTTGAAGTTGCTTAGCACAGAGAAGACAAGATTGAACACTTGAGGGGTGATAAATATACCTACACTTCCATTCAGTTGGCAAAAACTCTAAAATTGCATGGAGCAAACAGATAATAAAGTTAAGCTGAAGATTCAAAAATTGGAGCAGAATTTCTGTCAATCTTGCAGTATAGCAGGACCTCAGATGAAAACCATGGAGAGCTCTGCCCTAGGAAAGGGGTTGAGCCAAAAGTAGACAAAGTCTTCACAAAATCCCAATTCAGCCTCAAATAAATTCACTCCCTGATAGGATAAAGCTGTCAGTCTCCACGTATTCTTCTCAGAGACAAAGTCTGCTATTTACTGGGGAAATAACTTAAAAGTCTGAAAATATTAAGTGCTGGAGAGAATATGAATGGATAGAAACTTACATATTGCTGATGGAAGATTAAATTGATGAAATCACTTGGAAAAGTGGCCATATTACCTCCTAAAATTAAACAATCACTTACTCCATGACTAAACAATATCAATCCTAGGAATATGCTCCAGGAAACTCTTACACAGCAAAACAGGAGACTTGCACAAGGTTGCCATAATAGAGTGTTCACAAGAACAAATACCTTGGAAATGACCAGTACAATGAATGAAAAAACCTAGTTATTGTCTCATAGTATAATAATTTGGAGTGTTTAAAATAAATATATTGCAGCCACAATCAGAATGGCTGTATTAAAGATGACTCTTTGCAGTGAAATATCAAGGAAGGAAAATAACAAACTCAAAAGATTACAGATATAATTTTATAAATTTTAAAATAAGTAAAATATTAATTACATATTACAGATATACAGAAAGATGCAATAAACTATTTTTAGAAAGTCAAGGGAATTATTTCATTTATGTAAAGCTCAAAATTAGGTAAAATTAAATCAAGTAATTTTAGGGGCACATGCATATAAGCTAAATCCATAAAAAAAAGGATGATTACCATAAAATCTATTCCCTATGTAATCTTTGAGAAGAATAAATGGTAGATATTTGAGCAAGGGCACAGGAAGTGCTTCACAATCACTGGTATTTGATTAATGTTAATGCTGAAAACTATTATTATTATTCTCTTTAAATATTCTAACATATTAGATAATCTCCTTTTGGAGATATAAAATATTTCTCAATAAAAAATAAAAGAAATAGTAAACATTTGACTATGCATTAGTTTCCTGCCAAAGTCCTATCTGTCTCTTCTCATAGCAATGGAAGTCCTCAGAAGAGTCATTTCTTGATGCTGTCTCCACTTCCTCTCAACCCATTCTCTCCTGAATCCCTTTCACTGAGGTTTTGGATCCTATTATTCCACTTTAGAAACAGTTCTTGTCAAGGTCATAACAACTCCCACATTACCATACCACATTGTTGTTTCTCAGTCTTCATCTGACTGGAACTACCAGCGACATCTGAACCATTAACTTCCCTTTCTGAAATATTCATCACTTGAACCTTTCAGACACTACTTGAGTGACCCTCCTCCCATGTCACTGGTTGTTTCTTTCCTATTTTCCTTTCTTTATCCTGCTTTTGGTGGATT
Source organism: Tamandua tetradactyla (assembly GCF_023851605.1). Lineage (NCBI taxonomy): Eukaryota > Metazoa > Chordata > Mammalia > Pilosa > Myrmecophagidae > Tamandua > Tamandua tetradactyla. The sequence continues at coordinate 44,100,138 of NC_135334.1, forward strand.
TCAGGGCTCTGACCTTCAGTCCCTTCTCTTTGGTCAATACACACAGTTATTCTCGTTACTTCACATGGTTTTGAGGGCTCCCAAATAATATCTGCATCCAAAACATCACCTCTGAACTCAGGGTTTGCATGCCAACTGATTAATCAACATCTCTCTTTTTTGTTGTCTAACAGACATCCCAAAATTAAGAGGTCAATTCAAAAGACCCTGTTTCCCCTCACAAGTTGCACACACGCACACATACACACATACACACATAGATACACACACAGCCAGCTGTTCCTCCAGTCTTTCCCGCGTCTGGAATGACAAGTCCTTAATTTCAGCTGCTTCCCAGTCCTAAAGCCATGGAATTTTCCTTGCTTTATCAACTTCTTGCACGCACACACACACACACACACACACACACACAAATACAATATATTGTATAGAACATTAGGAAATTTCCTCTTATACCTTCATAGTATTTCTAGAATCCCCCCATTTATCTTCATCTCTCTTATTTCCACCCCATCCCAGTCACTCTCACCTCTCTTATGGATTATTGCAGTAACCTCTTTACCAAGCTCTATTTGCACATTTATCCCATCTATAGTAGGCATAATAATGGCTCCACAAAGATTTTCAAGTCCTAATTTACAGAACCTGAAAATATTTTTGGTTACTTGGAAAAGGAGAATTAAGATAGCAGGTTAAATTAAGGCTTCTAATCAGATGAATTTAGCATAGGCATTAACATATCTTGGATTATCTGTTGGCCCCAATATAATCTAGTCGCAAATGTCCCTAAAATTCAAAAAGGAGGACAGAAGAGAGAACAAGAAAGATGGCAGTGTGTAAAGGCTTGGCCCAATGCTGCTGAGTTTGAACATAGGAAAAGAAGGGTGGCATGAGCCAAGGAAAGTGGCTGGCTTCTAGAAGCTAGAAATTTCAAGGAATTGTTTCTTCTCTAAAGCATCCAGAAAGAAATACCCTTTGTGGGCACTCTGATCTTAGCACAGGGGATCCACACCCAATTTCTGATGAATAAAACTCTAATATAATAAATTTGTATTGTTTTAAACCATCAGGTTTGTGGTAATTTAATACATAGCAAAAGAAAACTAAACAGCATCCTATGGTCTCATCTCAACATGGCAGTCAAATGTTTTGGAAAAGCAATTTATTTCATGTTACTCTGTTCACAATCTTCCAATGACTCTCCATCTTTTTCGATTACAAAAACGTCATTGAGATCAACTATAAATCTCGACATAATCTGCTGCTCCCCAAGATCTCCTGGAAATTCCTTCCTTCCCTCTATTTTGTATTGACTCCAATTTCATTCATTTCTAACATCTTCAGTTGCTATTCTCCCTGCCAGTCTTATAACAGAAGCCATGACTTACCCTCTCATGTTTTATTTCTCTACTAAAATGTCACTTTATCAGAAAAATCATCTCTGATTACCTGCACAGCTCCCCACCAACCTGAATAATTTTTTCTCTTTATTTTTTTTGGCAGCACTCTGACCACATGGCATAATATTTGCATATTCTTCACTTATCTTCCTTCTCCCGACTCCCTTACCCACAGCAATAAAAGATCCAATGAGCTAAACTTTGTGTATCTTGTCCACTGCTGTGTCACAAGATTCCTGGTAAAGCTCAGAGTATAAGAAATATTTAAGGACTAAATAAACAAATGAAAGACAAATTTCATCCTAAGAAATACCAGGTAAATTGATTAGGACACAGAACCCAGCACTCAATTGTCTCAGAAGGCCTATTTAGGAAATTGGGTGTAATGCTATTTATTTAACATTTAGAGTCATTATATTCAAAAAAGGTATTCAGTATTAGTGAAATTCAGGCTGCCTCCAGAAACAGAAAACATGCACAGAAAGAAAATAATAACGGTTATAACAGTGGCTTCTTAAGTTGTGCTTCTCCACCTCCTAGTTTCCTGCAGCTTCTACCTTTTCTCTATACATGTCAGACAACTTTAACTTTGATGTGGCAAAACAAAGCTGCAAAAATTTTAAACAGTGCCATTGTCATTTATATCCCAGAAAATTCTGAAGGAAAACTATATATTTTTGTAGGAAACTCAACTCATCATCTAATATTGAGGATATTTTTAGAAATAGATACTCAGCATTAAGGATAAAAGATCATTATTATGCGTGTGAAAATCTTTAATACAGGATATTAAAGGGTCAATCTGAACATTTAGTACAAATATCTTCCTACGTGAAAGACTGATTGCAAAAAATAGGGAAGATTTTACAATTCTAACACATACATCAGTGCTATTTAAGACAGTATTATTCCTGTTGAAATTCTGAGTTTTCTAAATATTGCTTTGTGCCTATTTGCCAAATTTTAATGAACAGGTGGCATTAAAAAATAAATCAGCCTTTAACTCTAAGATTCAGACTCTAGGACTTTGCAAAGAAATGTTTTGTTTGTTTGTTTGTTTTGTTAAGTAGGTAAAGGGTTATCTACAAAATTTGCAATGGTGTCAGACATTTAGATTATTTCCAATTTTTTACCCTTAGAAACAATCGTGGCCATGAACAAAATTAAATTATATGAATTTCTCAAAATTATATACTTTATTATATAATAATAAATGCATAATATATCTAAGTAATGAATGAAGTAAGTCAATATTAATATCATGATTCATTTTTATAAAACATGAATATATTGGAGGAATAAATTCAAAATTTAAATGACAATGTATTGGTTAGAACAAGAGATATTATTTTTACCAAAAAAAGAAATCTAATGAAGCAGCATAAAAAAGGAAAATAATGAATTAATTAATGAATAATGTCTTTTTGAGATTATATAATTGTCATATCTAATCAAGAAATAGAGAAACAAGCAAAGGAAAAATGAAATGGGATACAAAACCTAGCTAAATTTATGCAGCTATATAAAACTGATAACAGAGTACATATTTGTACTTTAAAGAGCCACCAGGAAATGTGACTATTAATGAGAGTTCTAATTTTAAATCAGATGTGAGTATTCTTTACCAATAGAGCTTTTTATTGAAGAGCACCAATATGAGGGAAGTTTCCTTTTGACATCAAAGATGCAGAGATGAACTAGAAAATGAAAAAGATGTCCTTTAAGAAATTGAATTATATTAGCTATTAGAGGCAGACTTTTCCAGGTATGATCCTGTACATTAAAATTGAGGTAGATATTGCTGACTCATCAAGCAGATATACGAAACATCACTGTCATACAAAATCTGCTGATGACTCTTCTCTGTTTATTGTCATGAATTATAAGTACAAACTCTACTTGTGATGTAAGATTTTAAATCACAGGGGATACAGATTATTAGTGCCTTGGTACTTTTACTTAAAAAAAAACATTGTTGTGTTAAAATAACTGATTCTGATTATATTACAAGTTAATTATCTTAGGGTTTTCCTTGAATTTACTTTATAAATATACCACTTTTCCCCCTTGGCTAAGAATTCATAAATTCTTGAAGATTTGGCTTCACAAGAGAGGAAAAGTTTATTTGCAGTTGTGGGAAATTGTTCTTTTTCTTGCATCATCTAGAATAAAACAATTGCACTGAATACAGTAATGTATGGCAACAGATAAATAACTTCAATCTGTTAAAACTTTTTATATTTTATGGAAGTGAATACTCAAGGAATGATAAAATGTTTTGTTTCTTGGGCAGTGAGACTGTGGGGGCAGAATTTTCACCTGCCAAACTGGAAACCAAGGTTCAATTCCCGGTGCCTGCCTATGCAAAATAAAAAGGTTTTGTTTCTTGTACCATAACAATAACTGCATCTATACAATGAATGCTAGTAGGAAAAAATGGAACCTAGATATACTCTAATGAATGAAAATAGAAACTAGGTTTACTAGCCAGGTGATACTTGAAGAAAAAGTCTAGGTATAAAATAATAGAACTGAAAAATGAAGATGTTAAACTAAATAGGAAAAATGACTTTACTCAGAAAAGCCTCACATGTGCCAGTTTGAAATTGTCATGTACCCCAGAAAAGCCATGTTCTTTAATCCTCATTCAATATTGCTAGGTGGCATGGTTCAACATAAGAAAATCAATTAATGTAATACACCATATCAACCAATCAAAGCAGAAAAATCACATGATCATCTCAATTGATGCAGAGAAGGCATTTGACAAGATTCCACATCCTTTCCTGTTGAAAACACTTCAAAAGATAGGAATACAAGGGAACTTCCTTAAAAATGATAGAGGGAATATATGAAAAACCCACAGCTAATATCATCCTCAATGAGGAAAAATTGAAAACTTTCCCCCTAAGATCAGGAACAAGACAAGGATGTCCACTATCACCACTATTATTCAACATTGTGTTAGAAGTTCTAGCCAAAGCAATTAGACAAGAAAAAGAAACACAAGGCATCAAAATTGGAAAGGAAGAAGTATAACTATCACTGTTTGCAGATGATATGATACCATACGTCGAAAACCCGGAAAAATCCACAACAAAACTACTAGAGCTAATAAATGAGTACAGCAAAGTAGCAGGTTACAAGATCAACATTCAAAAATCTGTAGCTTTTCTATACACTAGTAATGAACAAGCTGAGGGGGAAATCAAGAAACGAATCCCATTTACAATCCCAACTAAAAGAATAAAATACCTAGGAATAAATTTAACTAAAGAGACAAAAAACCTATATAAAGAAAAACTACAAAAAACTGCTAAAAGAAATCACAGAAGACCTAAATAGATGGAAGGGCATACCGTGTTCATGGATTGGAAGACTAAATATAATTAAGATGTCAATCCTACCTAAACTGATCTACAGATTCAATGCAATACCAATCAAAATCCCAACAACTTATTTTTCAGAATTAGAAAAACCAATAAGCAAATTTATCTGGAAGGGCGGGGTGCCCCGAATTGCTAAAAACATCTTGAGGAAAAAAAACGAAGCTGGAGGTCTCGCGCTGCCGGACTTTAAGGCATATTATGAAGCCACAGTGGTCAAAACAGCATGGTATTGGCATAAAGATAGATATATCGACCAATGGAATCGAATAGAGTGCACAGATATAGACCCACTCATCTATGGACATTTGATCTTTGATAAGGCAGTCAAGCCAACTCACCTGGGACAGAACAGTCTCTTCAATAAATGGTGCCTAGAGAACTGGATATCCATATGTAAAAGAATGAAAGCATCTCACACCTTATACAAAAGTTAACTCAAAATGGATCAAAGATCTAAACATTAGGTCTAAGACCATAAAACAGTTAGAGGAAAATGTAGGGAGATATCTTATGAATCTTACAACTGGAGGTGGTTTTATGGACCTTAAACCTAAAGCAAGAGCACTGAAGAAAGAAGTAAATAAATGGGAGCTCCTCAAAATTAAACACTTTTGTGCATCAAAGAACTTCATCAAGAAAGTAGAAAGACAGCCTACACAATGGGAGATAATATTTGGAAATGACATATCAGATAAAGGTCTAGTATCCAGAATATATAAACAGATTGTTCAACTCAACAACAAAAAGACAGCCAACCCAATTACAAAATGGGAAAAAGACTTGAACAGACACCTACCAGAAGAGGAAATACGGATGGCCAAGAGGCACATGAAGAAATGCTCAATGTCCCTGGCCATTAGAGAAATGCAAATCAAAACCACAATGAGATATCAACTCACACCCACCAGAATGGCCATTATCAACAAAACAGAAAATGACAAGTGCTGGAGAGGATGCGGAGAAAGAGGCACACTTATCCACTGTTGGTGGGAATGTCAAATGGTTCAACCACTGTGGAAGGCAGTTTGGCGGTTCCTCAAAAAGCTGAATATAGAATTGCCATATGACCCAGCAATACCATTGCTAGGTATCTACTCAAAGGACTTAAGTGCAAAGACACAAACGGACATTTGCACACCAATGTTTATAGCAGCGTTATTTACAATTGCAAAGAGATGGAAACAGCCAAAATGTCCATCAACAGAAGAATGGCTAAATAAACTGTGGTATATACATACGATGGAATATTATGCAGCTTTAAGGCAAGATAAACTTATGAAGCATGTAATAACATGGATGGACCTAGAGAATATTATGCTGAATGAGTCCAGCCAAAAACTAAAGGACAAATACTGTATGGTCCCACTGATGTGAACGGACATTCGAGAATAAACTTGAAATATGTCATTGGTAACAGAGTCCAGCAGGAGTTAGAAACAGGGTAAGATAATGGGTAATTGGAGCGGAAGGGATACAGACTGTGCAACAGGACTAGATACAAAAACTCAAAAATGGACAGCACAATAATACCTAATTGTAAAGTAATTATGTTAAAACACTGAATGAAGCTGCATCTGAGCTATAGGGTTTTTTTTGTTGTTGTTTTTTACTATTATTACTACTTTTATTTCTTTTCTCTATATTAACATTTTATATCTTTTCTGTTGTGCTGCTAGTTCCTCTAAACCGATGCAAATGTACTAAGAAACGATGATCATGCATCTATGTGATGATGTTAAGAATTACTGAGTGCATATGTAGAACGGTATGATTTCTAAATGTTGTGTTAATTTCTTTTTTTTTTTCTTTTTTCTTTCTTTCCGTTAATTAAAAAAAAAATATTGCTAGGTGGGATCTTTTTTATTGCTTCCATGGAGATGTCACCCACCCAGTTGTGGGTGGTAACTTTTGATTAGATGATTTCCATTGAGATATGTCTCCACCCATTCATGGTGGAATTGCTTACTGGAGCTCTTTAAGAGAACCATTTTTGGAAAAATCTTCTGAGCCAACAGAGCCCACACAGCCAGACCTTTGGAGATGAAGAAGGAAAATACCCCCAGGAAGCGTCATGAAGCAAGAAGAAAGATAGCAGATGTCTCCATGTACCCTCCCAATTGAGAGACAGACCCTGAACTTCATTGGCCCTTTCTTTCAAATTAAGGTATCTTTCTATGGATGACTTAGTTTGGATATTTTCAGGCCTTAGAACTGTAAACTTGCAATGTAATAAATTTCCTTTTTAAAAGTCATTCCATTTCTGGTATATTTCATTTCAGCAGCTTTAACAAATTAAAACACCTCTTTAAACTGATTAATATAAATGTTGGAATTTAAAACAACTGTGCTACTCTTTGACTGGATATACTGATCTATTTTAATAAAATAATTAGAAAGTCCTAAAGTGGCTGATATAAAGTCTTCTATTTTCTGTATTCCATATTTCAAAGTAATGAGAAATTACTTTGAAATTTTATGAAACTGATAATGGCAGCACCATACACACACCCTTAAAATATAACAAAATGGGTAAGTGAAATGCTTAAAGAATAACTGTAAATGAAAATTATGTCCAAGAAAGTAGTCCGATGGACTCTCTGGTGAGTATAACTGAAAGCTCCATGCCCAGGGGATGAACTACATTTTCATAATTTTTGATCATTCTCTTTTAGTATAATTTGTTACTTATTCACATACCAATATTCTTAAACTTTTTCAAATGACACAATGTGCATAATCTGAAAGATTAATTGTAGTTAATCTCTCTGCTATTATCTTGTTCATTTAAAAGAGATTTTAGTGGATAATCATCAAGAACTGTTGACTAAATAGTTAGTTTTGAGTATGCTTAGAATCAGCTTTGCTTTTGGTGGTGTTTTTTGTGTTCTCTCTGAAGAAAGTATTTGGACTGACAGAAGTGAAGTAGCTAACAAAAAGCTTCAACTTAAATGATTAATGGCTAAGGATTGAAGGTCTGAGACATAAAGGTACCAAAAGGCAAGTCAAGTCCTAATGGATTTTGCCTTTTAAGTCACCGCTTTGAATTTCATGCAGCTCAGTCATCTTTTTAAGACATTGCCTCTTAATAACTGAGAAATCTGAGATGGGCCCATACCCTGACAGCAATGGTAGGAAAGGTATGACAAAAAAGAGATTACTGGGTCCAAATTTATGATATTCATACATGTTTGATATATTTGTGAACATAAATTATTATGACTATGGTTACATGTTATCATGGAGTGATGAAAGGGAAATTAATTATTTCCACATTACAATTTTAAAAAGCTTTAAATTTAGAGATATGTTAAGACAACTGAATATGAATATACACAAATCAATAATATAATTGGTCTTGAAATTCAGTGAATTCTTAGAGGGATACTAAATAAATGGTAGGTCCTAAGCCCTTAAATTGGAGAAGGGTGAAGAAAAGACACATCCACTTTCCATTCCATCCAAGTGTTTCTCCTCTATGTTGAAATGTATGGTGAAGATAGAAACAATTTTTCCACACACATATGCATATGCATATGGGACTGTAAAAGAGAGTTAAAAACATATCTCTAAACCAGTTAAACCTGACTGTTTACCAGTGATTTTTCATGATATGTTCAATTAACATCAAAACATATTGTTGGATACTTACAATACTCTGAGATGGGTACTAGGTAGAATGCTAAGATTACCAAGTCTCAAAACTACAGTCAAGAAGCTCATATGTGGAGTAGAAGAAATAAAACAAGTGCATGCTAAATAATAAATTTTGCATACATTTCATAAATTCTATGGAAATTTTAGAGAGGGTCCTGGCCTATTAGCAGTTCCGTAGGCCAAGAGACAGAAGAGGGTCTATATCCCCTCTTCCCATCCAAAGCAAATGATAGCCCACCAGTTTGAATCATTACCTATGGTCTCTAAAATAACTATCAAAAGTTCTTTACTCAGGATCTCAAACCTTTCTCATGGGATATTATTGCTCCAGAACCAGTAAGCAGCAAAACTGAGAAAAATACATTCAAATATATTCAAAGGAAAAAGGAAGAACTGAACATAAACATAAACCAAAACCAATTTTCACTATGCCTCAAGATTGAAAAACAATAGGCATTCTCTTACAGTGCCCACTCATTTCTGTTGTTGTTGTCATTTTTAATCCAGCGTCCAGATTAGTTCTTAACACTAAATTGCCATGAATTTAAAAAAAAAGAGTTGCTTTCAGTGCATGAATATATACAGTACCAGGAATTTTTCTAAGGGATATCTGTTTTTAGAATAACTGGCAGGTTGTTTGAATTCAAGTTTCTGATGAGTTTTAAGTACTTAAAAATGCATATGCTTAAAGGGAGGTGAATTGAAATCACAGTTTTCAAGTTAGCTATGCACCTATGGGTACTTTAAATCCTTGCCTACTTTTACTTATTTTCAAAATTAGTATTATTTTTTTTCATGTTTCTGTAGATATAAAATTAAATTATTTTGAATGTAACAATAAGTACTAAATAGATTGACTATCCTGTGTAACAATGAACTCAATACTTGAAAGAAAATGGCATTTTTTCAGGTATAATATTTCCTAGGTGAAAGTCCAAAATTTGCCCTAATGGTCAACTCAGAAGAGGCAATTGACAAGTACACATAGAGGAAAATAGTAACAGAGTGTAAAATATCTAATTGCTTATGTTAACTCTGTGAGATCAGAATTGTGGAACCCTGAGTTGACCAATCCGGATGGGCAGGCAGCATATGCATATCCATGAGTATTCTTCTTGGGCTTTATCACCTCTTATTCAGTGGTTTCACAACTTCTCCAGAAAGCTTTCATTAATCGACCCCATCTGACATTTCTAAATCTGAGTCATCTTTCCTAGAATAAATTTATTTGTGCATCTAGTTGTGTTGTTTATATTTTCAGCATAATGTGAATGACTATATGGCTGTGTGTGTGTGTGTGTGTGTGCATGTTGTGTTTTGTACCGTGTGGATTCATACTTCTGTGTGTCTTTAATTCAAAAGAAATTATGATGTTTAGTCACACAAGCATATTTTGAGACCCTCTAAGTGTGTTGGCTATCATCACTCAGCTGTGCTCTAAGTTGTGCAGGCAGAATGATTTTCTCAAGAAAGCAATCTCATCGTATGGTCTTACCAAAATCACACTATGCATAAATTTTTCAATGGCTCCCAAAATTCTTAGCCTGGCCTACAAGGCCCTTTATAATGCATGTCTATGTCTCCAGTTCTTTTTCAATGCCATTGATTCCCTATTTCTTTGTATGAATTGGTCAAACTTTTCTTAGAGAACAAATACAAAGATGGCTTAATATGAACTTAAGGGGGTAGGAAGGTATCAGGTCAATGACATGGAACCACCTGTCCACCTACTTAAATTCTGTCCATCTGCATTATCTTAGTTGTTGCTTTAGACTTGATTCAAGCATTACTTTTTCATCAATGGCCCACAACTAGTCAAAACCCAAGTCTGAGTCAGGTTTTTTGTTAAGTTTTTCATTACTTCCCAGCTCTTCTATTTGAAATTATATATTCACCTGAATGAATATATATACATACACATGCATATGCACACACATACACACACAGGTACGTGTGTGTTCCACAACAGACCATATAGTGAGCATGATGAGAGGAGAAAGCTCATCTACTTTTGTTCACCATTAGATGTCCAGGCCCTAAAATGTCAGCAGACACAAAATAGGTGCCCAGAAGACATTTATTTAATTAATGATTGAATCTATACAACTTTGATTCCCCACCCCCATTGTATCAGTCAGGGTTCTTGAGAAAAAAAACAGAACCAACAGGAGATATCAGTAAATATGAGATTTATAACGGTGTCATAAAACCGCGGGAATGGAAGAATCCAAAATCCATAGGGCAGGCTATGAAGCGGATAGCTCCATTGAAGGGTCTGGATGAACTCCACAGAAGAAGCTCAGTGGCTGAAGAAGAAGGAAAGTCTCTCTTCCTCCTTAAAAGCCTCCAGCTGATTGGATTATCTCATTGTGGGAGTGACGCCTTCGTTGATCTCAGATATAATCAGCCACTGCAATCAACTGACTGATGATTTAATGCACCAACCTTCTGGTTGGTTGATAATTTAATTTCAAATTAAAGACACACAGAAGTATGAATCCACACGGTACAAAACACAACATACACACACACACATAGCCATGTAGTCATTCACATTATGCTGAAAATATAAACAACACAACTAGATGCACAAATAAATTTATTCTAGGAAAGATGACTCAGATTTAGAGTTATCAGGCAATATCCTTGCAGCAATGGTCAGGCCTGTGCTTGTTTGACCAGAAAACTGGGCATCAACACCTGGCCAAGTCGACACCAGAACCTAACCATAACAGCAGTCATCCAGTATTTTTTTCTTGTGCATTTATCCAAGACTGTCAGAATTTGTATGATTACAGACTAATCAATCAAGAAATATCATTCATTGATTTAGCAAGGAAATTCTTTTCCAAAGTATTAATATTTGCCTGATTATAATAACTTTTTACTAATGACATTAAATTATGGT